>NC_140954.1:62594098-63228265 GCF_014529385.1 Adiantum capillus-veneris | reverse complement strand
ATGTAGCCGAGGTTGATGTCGCATACGGAGAGCAAAGAGTTGAAGGGCTAGACAGCCAAGGCCTTGACGACTACCGGTTCAACCACTTCACCTCATTGCAATATACTTTTGAGGGGCTCCCCCACCAACTTGAATATCGCTTAGCTCTCACATGCATTGATTTGTTTCACAATGTCGCTGCACGTGTTGGCATAAGCCACATAACGTACAACATCGTCCTCTCTCTCTCTCTCTCTCTCTCTCTCTCTCTCTCTCTCTCTCTCTCTCTCTGCTCAGTGTTTGCATCTCGAGCTGCTACCTTCTTGCACATTTTGTAGCATGGGCATTACATACATGCTCTCTTGCCTCCCTTTAGGTTTATAGACATGCTCTCTACCACGTGACCCTAGTTCTCTACACCCTTCTTGAACATCTAAATTAATTGTACCGTATCTTACATCTGACTCACAGAGCTTGGGAGCTTTTGCCCTGCATAACCAACAACACAGTAGATCATGCAATAACCAATAATCTAGGCATACTTGGAGAAGAAGAAGAAAGATAATTTTCACGTGGGTGAAACCATGCCAAGAGAGCTTAAAGATTTGTTGCACAACTATCTGAATCAAAACTTGATGTTTGAACACGTGAAGTAGCAAAGTATGAATACATGTTCTTAGGAGTTGCATACGCACACGCGCACACACAGAGAGAGAGAGAGAGAGAGAGAGAAAGTTTGATCACCTACAAGGAATGACATGATCCTCGACAGGTTTGTAAGCTCCTCCACCACCTCTGCCATGTTGTATTTCTCCACCACCAACGTTGTCGTACCCTTCACACACGTAGCTCCCATCCCACTCGCTCCTCCATATGTAATCCCTTTAGTCATTGCCTTGCAACCCTCGTATAAGCAGGTCATCTCTCTCTCTCTCTCTCTCTCTCTCTCTCTCTCTCTCTCTCTCTTCTCTCTCTCTCTCTCTCTCTCTCTCTCTCTCTCTCTCTCTCTCTCTCTCTCTCTCTCTCTCTCTCTCTCTCTCTCTCTCTCTCTGTGTGTGTGTGTGTGTGTGGAATATAAATGCAAACTCTGTCAAAGTCAATGATGCAAAAACGTAGAGCAATGGGGAGAACTCTGTCAAAGTCGACGATGCAAAAACGTAGAGCAATGGGGAGAACTTTGTCAAAGTTGATGATGCAAAATCGTAGAGCAATGGGGAGAATACGAGAGAGAGAGAGAGAGAGAGAGAGAGAGAGAGAGAGAGAGTCTCCTGAACCAACCAACCTTGGTAATGAATAAACTGATACATGTACAATGGGGGCAACGGGTTGCATATACACCCTCTAAGTAAATTTCCCTACCCAGACTTTGAGAAATAAGTAAATTAAATACCTAAACGACAAAATAAATAATGGGATCACATTGGGCAGTTCACCTGAAATGTCATAACTTTAACACCCTCAGCTCATAGTGGACATAAATGGTGAGACCAAGTCGATGAAGAAGCTACGATTGTTGGATAGCAGAAACTAGGTCTAAAGACATAGCAAAAGCTAGAACAGAATGAGATAATCACATCAAAAATGTGATAGTAGTCGAGGATAGGTAGGATGATGGGGCATGGAGATATAAGGATTTCTCCTAGCATTTCTGCTCCAAACAGGAAAACAATCTTCATCTAGTAGAATATTTTCCTATCTATGTATGCATTTACACGTATATATTGTAGGAAACAAAAAGGAAAGACTTCAGGCTCATCATTGTTATCCGTACTTGATATAGGGAAAGGCTTCAACTACTAGAGTTGCATGCCTTAGGTATTGACAAGGCAGCACTTCCACAATAGGCCTGGAAGAGTCCACTTTAGTTGGCCTTCCATTTTGCATGCAACAACAATGCTTGGGTGGTTGGGTTTCATTTGAACTCTCTAGGCCTAGAGAGAGCATAGGTCAACTTGCTTCCACCAAATGCTTCAAACTTTGTGGCTTAGACTTTATGGTTGATGATTCTTCTTTGGGTGTTGGAGAGAAAATCCTTGCTGCTACACAAAATCAAATTGATGCGATTGTGTTGATGCGACTTTCAAAAAAGAAACTTAACGTCCCTTCTTTACCCCCCTTGGCGGCACTCTTTACCTCCCTTGGCGGCACTCATTTACTGGATGCTTTGGTTGACAACAATAATGACAACTCGTAGCACTCCCCTTTGATGCTCTTGATTTTTGATCAGCATGAGCGATGTGATATGGGGAGGTTACATCCTAGATTTTGATGACGTTATCACTTGGTAATAGCAATTTGTTCAAGGCATCTGGTGCTTCTGTGTTTTCCTCTTCTTCAGTCCTCCAATTTGCAAATTCTTATAGCCACTCGTCCATGAATGATGACATGCATCACTAGTTTTGTTAACTGAAGATATTACAAAGCTCTTCCCCATGGGGCACCATTTTAATTAGGGAGGAAAATCAGTCTCGGTGACCTCTACACCAAGATGATGCCCAGGAGCCTCATCAACGGGGGGTGAAAATCTTGAGGGAATCACCTAGCTGGTATGCATCTAGGACACAAGAGAACTTAGCTCGTATAGCATGCCAGTGGTGATCAATCATTGTCTCTCGCAGAAATGAAAATAACCATAATATGTATGCGACATCGTACACCAAGAGAGAAATCATCAACCAATCACAAGGAGCTTGAAAATGCAAAATCATGCAAGGAGAGAAGAACCCCTCGACTCCTCTTGCCACTTGGTGCATGGCCAAGACACGTTACAATAATGGATGGTGGTGAAGCCGCTTCACAGACCAAAGTGAAGATTCAAGTGCAAGCATGCCCGGTTCTAACTAGAGAGAGAGAGAGAGAGAGAGAGAGAGAGAGAGAGAAGGAGAAGAAAAACATCACAATCACTTCATACTGCTGACTGCCGACAATGTCGAGGTTTGATGGTGACAGCCTGTGATCGTATTTACATTTGTTGTGCAAGTGTTGTCTTATCGTAAATGGTCCTGATGTGGTATAGTGTAACATGACGGTGCACATAGATTGTGAGTGTGATGGCATAGTGCTATAGCATAGTACCATCGATATACGCCTCGTGTGGCATGTGCTTTACTGAAAATGACTCTCTTTTCCCATTCTTGTGCTAGTGATCGTGGATTATGATACAATGGTGTGTTATTCCTGCAGTGTTGTCGTGCTCTTGTGTTGCCCCCTCTGGGAGTCACCTCTAAACCCCTTTATATAGCAGAAGTGAGGGAATTTAGAGAGATTTTTTTAGTGCAAATCTTATCCCAGACACGTGGGGACCGAGCACATGGCATTGGTGCCCACCAGAAGACCATTGTCTTGGCTTATACAGAGAGGAGGTGCAACTAGATGCTCCCTCAAGTGTGTGGGTGGCCCTCGGGTGGCAACCATAGCTAGAGAGAGGAGGAGAAAAATATACATTTTTTTAATATTAAAATTACAAGAGAGGGCATGCAAAAATAGGTTATTGCATGTTTACCCTCCATTTAATGACTGTTAGATGAAAAGGATGATTGATACCAGTATAGGATGGTCAAATCTTCTGCAATTAGTGTTCTTTTGATTTGGTGCTAGCTCGGGTACGCCTTCAGTGCCATCGTGGCATTCAAGATGCCTTTTGCATGATTTCAATGTCACTTTTTTGCCACCATTGAAGTTGTCGTCCGTGTTATTGTTATTTTACATGTACAATGTGTGTATGTGAATTCGTGAGTGCGTAGTGCATATATTGTGTATGTGTGTAGGTGTGTGCATATGAATGGAATGAGAGCTAAAAATGTGTGTGTTTGTGAGGGTTTACAAGAGAGAGGATGCCAGGCCGAGGAGGAGAGAAACGACCAAGCTGAGAGTGAGAGAAAGAGAGAGAGAGGGTGTGTAATGCCAAGGGCAAACCCAAGGGAGGTCACGGACCGGGCCAAGGGCGGCGGCCAATTAGGGCCGGCTACCAATGGAGACAAGATCCTAGGGGCAAGGCCTATAAAGGGAGGTTGGACGGAGGATCAAGTATGGCAGTTCCCTGGGCCGTTCACTGGTATTAGAGTTGAGGAGAGGGGAGAGATATGGAGGAGGGAGGAAGGTTTTGCATGGAATGAAGGGCATTGCATGCTCTCTCTCTCTCTCTCTCTCTCTCTCTCTCTCTCTCTCTCTCTCTCTCTCTCTCTCTCTCTCTCTCTCTCTCTCTCTCTCTCGGGTCATGGGAAGCTTGATGACGAGTTCTCCAAGGGCTTGTCATGGCCGAGAAGACGCGGGAGTGGTCGCTTGCATGAGGGAGGCGGGTGTCTCGAGCTTGCCAGATTTTCCCTGGGCCAAGTAGGGGAACACGTCACAGGAGCATGGCCCGAATATCACCACAGCTTGCCAGGTATATTGATCGAGTTTTGACTAGGGAGTACGACTCCGCATGAACCTAACCATGATGATTATGTCTTGATTAACGAGCAAGGCTCGCATTTTTAGCAGCCACAGATGGCTTCGTTGAGCAGTATCTCTTTGAAGGGAAAAAGCAAGGCTTTCAAGAGCAAGGCTCCATATAGGTGTATGCATTGGATGCATATACACTTTAAATCTATTGTCGCTTGCCAATGTGGAGGCAAATGGGATTCTCTACAATGCTAGCTTGCCAAGCAAATGTTGCTTTGGTTAAGTAGAGTTTGACGCTTATGATAAACTAAGTTACATGGTTCAACAAGGCTGATTCTCTCTGACAGTTCGACAAGGTCGAATGTCTTTTTTTTGAAATTTTGGTGTCAACCAGAGCACTTGTTACCTATGAGTACTAAATTTGTGTTAAATCTCACCTTTCAATGAGACTATGAAGCCAGGCTTCACTTCATGACATTTTATATGATCACTTTCCATGTTTGGAATATTCTTTTAGCATACGAACTGGGGAACACTTGCCAAGATGTCTGCAAATTTTTACATCCCATGAGGGTGTCTATGATACATACGCTAACTCACTCAAGCAGTACATATGGCTATGAGCCCGATTTGAGCGAATTACCCAAAACCTGGCCATAAGTGGGCGACAAGGTTAGTAAATGTCAAGTATGTTTGTTTTATCTATTGTTTACTTTTCACTTTGCAAAAGACCTCTCTGCTCTGCAAAGCAAAGTGCTTTTCCAGACTTCATGTGAAGCACAGCTTCTCTTATGTGCAAAGGTATTATTGATTGACTTTTAGATCAACGATAATCGCACACATCTTCAGCACTACTTGGATATAAGCTCAAACTTTATGCAACAGTGCACTGTGATGTATCCATACAATTGTAATCATGCAAGGCACGTATAACAAAGGCTCACATGGTTGAGACTTTCATTGAAGCCAAGGGCTTATTATTCTATTTATTGCTTTGTATGCATGGCATACTAGTACGATGGTCGTACAACACCCATCATTGCATACACTTCTTCTATAGCACTAGCTACTCTGTCAAGGACCCGCTCCGTTATTGATATTTTAAAATATTTTGTGTTTATGTTTATTCGCAGGCAAAGTGCCATACATATGCACCCTGATACAATCACGATGACATACAAGGTAAGTAGGTCAAGATGTGACTTATGGTACCTCTCTCTACAAGGGCGTGGTACAATTACATTGTTGTACGCTTATAGAATAAGTTAAGACACATACATGGTCTGCACTGGATCATATGCAAGGGGCATATAACACATTCAAATAAGGAGTTTTCCTCAGCCCAAAATTCTCTCTCTCTCTCTCTCTCTCTCTCTCTCTCTCTCTCTCTCTCTCTCTCTCTCTCTCTCTCTCTCTTTCTTTCTTTCCAACTTCTATGCGAGAAAGGTGAAACTAGGCATGATTTTATTGACTTCTTTCTATGTCCATACAGTAATAGGAAGGGCTAAGCACCGTCTATTACCACCTATTTTGGAATGGCTAAGAGGCATCTGTTTCTAATCCATCAGTGATTGCTTTCAAGCTCGAACAATTCTATTCGGTGGCGTACCCATCGATTATAATGGACAAGCAAGAGTCCTACCATTAGCATTTCTTTGTGCATGATTGTCACACTACACGCCTTAAGTATGAGGATCAAGTGGAGTTTTTGAATGTCTTAAACTTGTAAGGGCTTATCTCTACCAAGGTGTATAGATGCAGCCATCATTTCACACAGCATGGCTATTCACAGAAACCCAGGATTACTGATTTTTTGGGTTTGGAAAATACCTAGTGGTGAATACAATTTCACCTTTAATGGATTTCCTATTTCATCTATAGCACTAAGAGTATCTATATGCTTACAGTTTGGGGGTAAGACCCAGCTCGCGTGATTACTAAAACACTTATTAAGTGTGATGGTCAATTCTTGGAATCTTCCAACTTGCACCTTCAAGGAAAGAAATTCATAAAGCTGCCACGGGTTAGTGGATAATTTCAACTTCCAAAGTTGAATTCAGATACTGTTGGCTTCTAGTTGAGCAGTTTCCATACAAAATTCTAACCAAGGGGTTTGACAATGTTGATTTTAACCAAGGGGTTTGGATTGCAACGGAAACACCCACGGTTACTTGTGCAATACTACTTGCATTTTACTAATTTTCAAATTAGTGTTCCCAAGCCTTTGCGGGCGGGGAATTTGGGTAGGTGTGTTTCACTACGGATAAGTGAACATTATGTTCAACTTCCAGGTACGCATCTAATTTGGTTTTGTTTCTTTTGTTTGCTTTTCCACGTAGGATGCATAAACTATGTTTTCATCCTTTTTGCTCTTACGAGAAATGGCAAGGTCATGTAAGAGCCATTCAATTTGGGTTGTAGTATCTAAAATAAGTTTTATGCATTACGCAGTTATGGACCCACTTGTAGGGTTTGATTTGGCACATGTTGTCACATGGGATACAAGATGGTCTAGGAACTCAAGGAGTCCAATTTAGCCAGGGTGCAACAAGATTCTAGAGGGTCCCTCTCACTCCTGTCGTAGAGTATTTGCCGTTACCTCCACGCAGAAGTACATCTTGTACTTGAAGGATGTTCTTTTTTCAGACACCCTTACATGAGACATATTCCACATGTGGAGAATATGAGTCTCTAGGACTGACACTGGCGCCCACTATTTCAAGTATGTGTCACGACGAAGTCCCTAAGTGCAGATCACATTTGTGTTATAGACCGTTTTCAGCACGACGTGTCAGGAACAATGTCAATCGTCAAAAATTGTCGGATGCTCAGAATGACTTGTTAAGGTACAAGTACTGCTAAACACCATTCAAGGATGGTTGTTTATGCATATAGCAAGGCTATGAATTGTTAATGAAAAGGTTTCATTGTTTATACCTAAAAGTGATTAATGTTTCATCTTCTATTATGGTTCAAGCGTTTCAGCAAGGCTTGCAAATGATTGCTGTAGAAAGTCTTTAGTTCCTTTTCACAACTATTTACATTCCTCTTTAATGTGTGCTAGGAGCATCACATTCACCATAAGTAGTGGCAAGGATGATCTTGGATATACAGGTTCGGATCTGTTTTTGCTAAATGTATGCACACTAGGTGTTATGGGTCCTCGTGTTTTAGCAAAGGCTGATTTGGAGCGGCATGCATATTCATTGCATTAGTGCTATGAAACATGCACTCCATGTGCAATATCTCTATGAGTTTACTTTTGGATCTACCAATTACCCATAGAGGTCATGGCTCAGTTTGGGTGCTTGTGGATTTTTCCAGTTATCCAACTTCAGGACATTGTTGATTTCTTAGCAATGTTGTACAACATTGTGATTCTCATTTATCGGTCATTCTGGACGACTGTATGTAAACCGTGGGGAAACACACCTCAGTATTGTCACTTATCCAAGGGGATAGACAGATTACAAAGTATAATCTTGTGCTAAAGGATATGGAAAGTGCGTACATTAGCACTAAGCAATCCAATTAGTAAGCATTTAATGCTCTAGTTGAAGCCTCATGTTCAAGTCAGATTCTCAACCTTGGACACTAGTTATGGTGGGGTTGTTTACTGATGACAAGTGATAACAAGTCAAGGACTTATATTCTGCTGATAAGTTATGTCACCCAATTACTTTCATAGAAAGTGAAAAGAGATACTCTTTCAGGTACATCTTAGTTGCGATAACTCATTTAGCATGCTCAAGTGATTTCTAAATGGAGTCTACACGCTATGTTGTATAAGAGTTAGTTACACAAGGCAGTTGCAAAGGGACAACAATGTGGAAAATAAAGATGTTACTCTTGGTTTCCTTGAACCTCTTACTGACACGTGTTTCGATCAACAACGAACAGTTGGATCCATGAAGGATGCCACTGTGGAAAGTATTAGTGTCACTTATGAACGTATCACCACTTTTGTTTTTTAGGACGAAAATTTTTCTTAAAGGGGGGAGTAATGTAATGCCAAGCGCAAACCCGAGGGAGGTCATTAACGGGGCAAAGGGCCACGATTGCCATTGGAGACAAGATCCTAGAGGCAAGGCCTATAAAGGGAGGTTGGGAAGAGGGTCAAGTTCGGCAGTTCCCTAGGCCTTTCAGGGTGAGAGTGATGCATGGATGATATGAGAGACTGTGGATGTGTGTGTGTGTGTGTGTGTGTGTGTGTGTAAAATGAGATAGAGAGCTGACTTTTTTTGCTTGTTGCCGTGAGAGAGAGAGAGAGAGAGAGAGAGAGAGAGAGAGAGAGAGAATGAATGGGAGAGGGCCAAGGGAGGGAGGGAGGATGAGTGTGTGTATGTGTGTGTATTACGGAGCATGAGAGAGAGAGAGAGAGAGAGAGAGAGAGAGAGAGAGAGAGAGAGAGAGAGAGTAGGTGATGGAAGAGAGATAATGAGAAACAGAAGACTAACGCTACAAACAAGAGAGAAAGGAAAAGAAAGCTTGGTGTGTGTGTGTGTGTGTGTGTGTGTGTGTGTTGAAGACATAGAGAGAGTGGTTTTTGGTTCTACAAGTTAGAGAGAGAGAGAGAGAGAGAGAGAGAGCATTTTCGTGTGATAATGGATGAGAGAGAAAGAGAGGAAGGGAGGGTGTTGGCTGGTCCGAGGGAGGGAGATATATAACTTGTGACATGGGAGAGTGGGGGGGAAGATAGAGAGTTGGACCTCCTCTCTTTGGTGCCATGAGGAGGGTGACGACCCTCTCCACTTGATAGAAAATACGTTTTTAAAAAATAAATTACTCCCCCTCATGGGTTGTTTCTCACGGGAAAGGGAGGACGCCATCGACCAAAGTCCATTAGTGAGTGCGCTCTCAAACCTAGCACCTCAAGCAAGAAGCTCGTCAAGCACTTCGTGTCAGCTCTCTCCTCCATCCCCCCCAAGTCACTCGAGCTTGTGCATGCGCATGTCGTTGAGATGCGAGCATAGGTAATTGCATTTGGGAGGAAGACATTTTCTTCCATTCTTGGTAGAATTGGGTTAACAAATGCCTGCCAAACCTGAGCGGAACACCCATAATATGCACCGAGAGGCGCGTCTCGCACTAAAACCTCTTTGAGATCCCTATTGCAAGCTTCTTAATCCGGCACACATCTCAACCAAAGCTTGTCAAGCATTTCGCCTGAAAAAACTTGAATAGCTATGAGCTATCTTGAAAAGCGACATTGTCTTGCCCCTAGTGGTTATATTTGCATCTCAATATGTGCCTTTCCAAATAAGAAGCCAGTAGTGCACCATGTCATAATTTATAAAAACACACCATCAGACATATCAATTAAGGCCTCGTGATTTTGATGGGTGCACACACACACATACACACACATTAAACCAAGTTCAATGTGAAGGCAAGCTCATTGAGAGGGGGCGATCATCCTTCAATGTCTTGTCTGTGTGGAACTTTAGTTCTCCCTTCGTTGCACCATGCATCACACATCTTCTTTATACCATTCTTGTAGATGAAAACCCAAAAAGGCTGCCAAAGAGGATTCTTTTGATCCATTCATTTGATGCATTCTTGAGTGAAAGGAGATAGTGAATGAGCTAGAGAGAAGGAGGGAGAGAGGCGAGAGAGAGAGAGAGAGATAAAATCTTTTTTTAAATTTGCTCATCTGATTAAGTCAAAATTTTGCAATAATTGGACCACAACTACATCTAGGCCTTAACTTATAGGAGATGGAGGCATATATGTCAAATCATTGAATACAAACAACAAAAGCTAATGAATAATTAAGAGGATTATTTGATAAAGCATAATGATTACTAAGTTATCAAAATTGTAGATGGAGAGATGTGATACACATGCATGCATGATTGATAAGCAGGGAATGAGAGAAAAAAGTGTATGCAGATGACACGATAGAGGGCTCAATTTTTGGAGCCAAATCTCCGAATTATTTTCTTTGTTTTCTCATGGATCTTGAAATTGCATCTTTGCACCATGAACTTCGTAGATCAAACAAACAAAAACTCTAGGACCTGGCAGTACAACATGCGTTGTTTTGCTAGAAGAAGAACTCAAAGATCTCAATCCCAAACCCTTGAACCAAGAGAACTATGTGGAGAGAGGGAGATCAAGAGGAAGAAGAAGTATGCAAGAGATAAGACATAGTACTCATCATTTGAGCATGTAGAAATAATTAGAGAAGATGGTATCTATGGAGAACTTGTATGAGAGAGAGAGAGAGAGAGAGAGAGAGAGAGAGAGAGAGAGAGAGAGAGAGAGAGAGAGAGAGAGAGAGAGAGAGAGAGAGGACAGCTTTGAGATAAGCCTTTGAGAGAAAGAAACCTTGCTCTTAGGCTCACCAAGCCTACTTTGCAAGCAGTAATTTGTAGCTTTCTTCTTCTTGTTGTTGTTTTGTGGAAATACGTTCAACATTGAAAATTTTAAATCTTGTAATATTTGGTCTGGCCACATGGCCTGTGTTGGGCATTTGGTCTTTTCAATATTGTAACAAAAAATTGGAAGAAATCACTGAGTCGCCTTATTAAAAAAGCATCATCTTCTTCCTCCTTCGAGATCTCTTCTTCATTTTGTAAAAGCATCACAAAAACATACAATGCTCTTTAAAACATGTGCATGATTCTCTTTATAGAATTTTTACTTACAAACTTTTATGCATGGTTCATACGTGACAAATAGCTTCTCTGCCTCTTCTCTAGGCATGGTAAGAATAATTGGCGAGAAAAGATACTATCAAATGATATTCGGTGTTGTCAAAACATAAAAGTGATAGCATAGATATATAGAGCTTAAAGAGAGATTTCGTTTCATTTGAGTCCTAGGTTGGACAATTTTGATAACCAGAGCTCGAGTTATGGCCATTTTCATGAAGGGTTGTCTTGCAAATGTGACAACCTACTCCTCATCCAGAGAGTCCTTTGCATGCAAAAATGCCCTCGACCCCCTCTTTTTAGAGCTTTAATTGGCTTCTTACCCATATTTGGGTTTTATTTGGTGATTTTGGCCAAATTTTGTCAAGCAATAGAGGTCATTGGCAAGCAAGCTCGATGAAAGTAGCTACATCATCAACAAATCCATCAATAGCAGACCCTGCAGGCTCACTAGCGCAACACAAAATTGTTGCAGGCAACATATAATTAGTGACAAGCTTTTGTAGGGTCTAAAAGAGCTAATTTCCTAGACCTACAAACCCCCAAGCATTTGCAATAAGGACCGGACCTCCGCATTTTGTAGGCTCTAAAAGAGATGCTTTCCTAGACTTACAAACCCCCAAGCATTTGCAATAAGGAGCGGAGCTCCGCATTTTGGGGCAGCCCTAAAAAGACGGCCTCTTTACAATAGTTCAAGACTCTGAGGGGGTACAAGCGTTTAAGCATCTCATTTAGAAAGCAACCAAGGTACATTCCCTCACCTTTGGGTGATATCATCGTTTTTGGCACAAATTACTTGGCAAGTGTGTTCTTTCAATCCTTTTAATGCTTAACAACCAGGGATAGACAATTCAACTTGCTATGCGCAACATCTCATAAGCCCTAAAAAGACAACCTCTCTACAATAGTTCAAGCCTCTGAGGGGGTTCAAGCCCTTTAAGCAGCTAATTTGGAAAGCAACCAAGGTACATACCCTCACCTTTGGGTGATAGCAACGTTTTTGGCACAAATTACTTGGCAATTGTGTGCTATCAAGCCTTTTAATGCTTAACAACTAGGGACAATCAGTTCCAACTTGCCAAGCGCAACATCTCATAAGCATTTTTAGCTCTTAAAGCAACCACACCAATGAAATTGACAGCTTGGGCAGCCTTAGCCTCTATTATGAAGGCAACTGCTTGCAAAGTCTGCCTTAGCCTCTATTATGAAGGCAACTGCTTGCAAAGTCTTGTAGATTTAAAACATATTTTGGGTACAAAAAGGCAATATCTTGAATCTGAAATCCAAACCTCACAAGGCATGTAACTAAATTCACAGAAACACTCAAAGCAGTGCTTTGTTGTGAGTTAGGATATGCAACGAGCTTTTTTTGGACCATCGATACACCACTACTGTTGTCCTCCTTGGCCACCAAAGCCACCCACTATTCTCATCACCACTACACCTACCCCCTCTCATCCTCTCTATCCTCCATCTGCTCCTTGCCTCTCTTGCTCTCTCCCTCTCTCTGTCTCCACATCTTTTTCTCACTAATGTCTTCCCCCCCTTTCACCCATTTCCTCTCTCTCTCTCTCTCTCTCTCTCTCTCTCTCTCTCTCTCTCTCTCTCTCTCTCTCTCTCTCTCTCTCTCTCTCTCTCTCTCTCTCTCTCTCTCTCTCTCTCTCTCTCTCTCTCTCTCTGTGCATCCCCCATCATCTTATTTACTCCCTCAATCTCACCTCCTTGTCATCCATCCACTACGTACCTCTCATGCTCTCTTCATCCCCTTGCCTCTACGTCCCTTTTTCACTTACTTCTTTCCTTTTTGTCTCTTCTCCTCCCTTTCTCCCTCATGCAATCTTCTCTCTCCTCTCCTCTCTCAGGCCGAACCCTGGCTCTCGAGTCTACAACCGCTGGGTGTGAGGGCGACATCTTGCCTTCCATGGTTCCTCCATAGCCCCACACACCTTGCCAAGGCCATACTGGAGCCAGTATGAGTAGCTTCCAACCTCATGCTCCAAGGCCTTTTCTGCCCCTACAACCTGTGGCTATAATCTGCAAGTAAGCAACATCATCCCTATAACTTGCAACTACATTTTTCAAGCTCCATTCTTACTTTATCAAGGGTAAAACTCCTTAGGAGGTGTTTCCCACTCGGTCCAAACTGGGAGCACTTGCAAGTCCCATGGCATAACATAAAGGAGTCTCCTCGACACTGCGATGAACTCGATCCTTCATGGCCCCCCTCGGGTGGATCCATTCGATCGCATCCAAACCAAATCCAAGGAGTTGAAGGTAAAGAATGCAGAGCTCAAAAGAAGCCTCGTTCCCTTGAAACCCGACTCTTATCTCTCGAATCTCAGAAACAATCAGATTGCATTTTAGCCAAAATTAAGGAGGTAGAGCACACATTTACTCAAAATGTGGGCTCATTAGCCACTCAAATTCAAGAAAATGTTGCCCTTGTCTCTTCCAAAGTGGAGGAATGCTTACAAGAGTGTCGTCGTCACAAAGGTCTCGCATTGACTGTTGGCATTGGTGGCTTGCCTTCCACTTGGTGGGAAGAGGGTGATGACTTTCATGCCACTCTAGTCAAGCTCAACAAGACCATCCAACCCGTCAAGTTGGAGGCTTCCACCATCGATTGTGTACACCGCAATCACCGCACCAACCAAGGGAGCCTTGTCTTCAAAACCAAAGAGGACCGCACGGCACTTCTAAAGAAAACTCACCTTCTAAAGGGCATGACCATTTGGATTAGTGAAGCTCTCACAACCATGCAACTCAAGATTAAGAAACAAGAGCTGCAAAGGTAAGAGAAGCAAAGGTTGCAGGTAAATGGGCCATCTATCATGGTGGTAAGGCCATCATTGAGGAGTTTCGTGCACAAAAAGGCCTAGCCACCTTTATATCATAAGTGGCATTTGTCACAATTTTCTTGTAAACACCTCCAACCATCTTTCTCCCCTCTCCCTTTCTTTTGACATATTTTCCTTTGCCTTTGTATGCCCGTTTCTTAGTCCCATGGGTCATATCCGACCTCCGAGAACGATAAGAAATATAGCTTTTGATCTCTTTATAGCATCTCTATCACTCAATTTTTCTCTCTCCACATATGTTCCAAATTGTTAAAAACCTACCCATCGATTGATTTAAACCGATTGGTAATCAGTGCATAACTTGAGCATTCAACTTAAGTTCGAGCCTCACCCTCATCCGAACACTATCGTGTTTGAGAACAAACTAAAGTTCAAGCCTCAACTGCTCATGGCAGGTCCGCAATGGTCCATATTCATAAAAATTGGTTTGTAATCGGTTTGCAATTGTTGATCTTCAAAGATTTGCAATGGTCAAAATTTGATATGTAATCGGTTTGCAATGCTATAGTGTTAAAAATCAACCCTCAGTAGTCCACAAATGGTGTGCAATGGTCTGTAACTGATCCATAATGATTTGCAATGGTACGCGACTACCCTAGCAATTCGAATTATTAACAATCGGTCTTCAATGTTTTGCAACACCCTAGATTGTTAAAAATCCATGTGCAATGGTCCACAACGGCTCTACAATGACATGAGTCAATTTACAACAATCCGTAACGGTCCCAAAATGTTATGAATCGGTCCACAAACAATTGACATCAATCTACAACAATTCGTAAATAGTTCGCAATGATCTACATCCGGTTCGCAACGGTTTGGATTATTCAAATCAATTCAAAACACTCCAATTTGTAAAAAATCATATCACAAAGGTTCACAATGGTCCACGATCAGTTGCAATGGTCCGAATTGCTAAAAATCCATTTGCAATGGTCCATAATGCTCTAAATTTGTTAACAATCAATCCCCAAAGTTTTGCAACAATCGACAATCAGTCTGCAATTGGTCCACAACAATTGATTACCACTCCACAACGGTTTGGATTGTTAAAAATCAATTCACAATGGTCCATAGCTGGGCCACAAATGTCTGAAATGTTAGAAATTGGTTCACAAGCAATCCACCATAGTCAGCAAATGGTGCAACGCTCTACAATCGGTTCAGATTGTTAAAAACTAGTCTGCAATAGGTCTACAATGCTCCAGGTTGTTAAAAATTGATCTGCAAAGATCCACAAAGGGTTTGCAAAGCATGCATCAGTCTATAATGGTCTACAACTGGGTTGCAAGGATTTAAAATGCTAGAACTCAGTTCACAACAGTCCTAATTGTTGAAAATTGATTCACAAAGGATTGCAATGTTCCACAATCAGACCGCGATAATCTGAAAACTTAAAAACCAATCCACAAGGCTTCCATCTCTTAAAAATCAGTTCTGTAACGATCAAACTTCTAAAACTTAATCCATAACCGATTTGTAATGATCTAAATTGTTGAAAAATCAATTTGCAAAGGTTCACACTAAATTTACAACCGATCCATAATGGTCTGTACCAGTCTGCAACAATTCACAACCCCTTTGCAATGATCTAGATTATTAAAAAATGAATCCATAAGAATCCGCAACTAGCCCACAACGGTCTATAATGTTAGAAATCAATCCACAAATATTTCTCACAATGATAATAGTTTGCAATGGTCCGGATGGTTAAAAATCCATCCACAATCGGTCTGCAATGCTTTGGGTTGTTAAAATTGATCCACAAAGGATCATAATAGTCTTCAAGCAATCAAAAGTAATGCAACCAATCCATCACGGTCTGCATAGATTTGAATTGCTAAAAGTGGTTTGTAATTGGTCTGCAATAGTCCACAATGCTCCAAATTGCGTTTCACGTCTCTTCTCTCTCTCTCTACTCTGCGTGTCTCAATGATTCCCCTTTTCTCTCTTTCTCTCTCTCTCTCTCTCTAAGTTTCACTCTCTATCCCTCTCCTTCTATACCTCTCCTATAGTCTAAACATGTCCATATCTCTCTCTTTCCTCCTACCATTGCAATTGTTTAGCTACATCTCTCTACCCACCCTTCCTCATTGTCTCTCCTCCATCTCTCTCTTTACAAAGATCCATCTCCAACACTCTACACCTCTCTCTCTCTCTCTCTTTCTAGACATGAACATACAGAGAGAGAGAGAGAGGAGGGAGAGAGAGTATAACACAGAACTTGGATCCATAAACAATAATTTGAGAGAGAGAGAGAGAGAGAGAGAGAGAGAGAGAGAGCTCCTAACAAAGTGCATCATGAAGCACTTGCAAATGGTTCATCGAAGCTTTCATTTCATTGACAAAAAAATATTTCATACAAAGCTATCATACAATAATGTAAAATGTTGCTACAATATCTATAGAACTTCTAATACACCTAGCACCACAACTCCTATTGTATGACCTACAAATTGATCAGCATGAACTAAATTCACCTTGGAGATTGAAGAATGAATTCACAATTGTATACATGTGTAGCAAGTCATTTAGTGCCAAAAAGCATGACCAACATAGTGCAATACACGACATGGTTCTATTGTAGGATTCACAAGCAACCAATCAAACCATAGTTTAATGTGTCGAAACTGATCAACATGAACTAAATTCACCTTGGAGATCGAATAATAAATTCACCATGGTATGCATTTGTAGCAAGCCATTTAGTGCCAAAAAGAGCATGATCAACATAATGCAAATACATGACATGGTTCTATTGTAGGACTCACAAGCAACCATTCAAAACCATAGTTTAATGTTTCAAAAACACTCACATTTAATGCTTACTCTCTATGTAAGGTTTTTGCTAGACAAATTCTAATGCTAAACCACAATACACATGTAGCTCTTCTAAATATGGGAGTAAATTGTTGAGGAGCACATTGTCGCCACTATATCCCTCATAACTACTTATGATAAACTCTCTCTCTCTCTCTCTCTCTCTCTCTATGTGTGTGTGTGTGCGAGAAATCTAGCAATGCACCTTGCTTGTTACGGTGTTCCTTTTCACGATTTCAAGTGTTTTTTCATCAAGAATCATGATTGGATTGTATTTCTGAAGTCATTTCCTTCATGACTAGAATGCTTTTTCAAAAGTACATACGTCTTTTGATATTTTCTCAAGGAGGACGGTTCCACGATCAAGGATTGAAATTTGAATGTAAAATTTGGGTAGGTTAAAACTTACTTCATATTGCTAAAGTTTTCAAATGCTTTTTGGTTATACTCAATATTTTCTACTCTAGAAATATAAGAACATATAGAAGCACACCACATGAGGTATCATTAGTTAGCTAATAGGTTGCAAGTGTGCTTTACACGCATTGCACAACTGGGCGAATCCTATTCTAGAGATGTGTTAGTGATTACAGAACATATAGAAGCACACCACATGAGGTGTCATTAGTTAGCTAATGGGTTGTAGGTGTGCTTTACACGCATTGCACAACTGGGCGAATCCTATTCTAGAGATGTGTTAGTGATTACAGAAGTTGGTCACATGTGTGCTATGGAGGCATACTATGACTCAAGGAAGGAGTGACCATAGAGGCCTCTCGAGTGCTTCGTCTCACAAATCGCCTTGCATGTGCTCTATGGAGTATATGCCCTAATTTTAACTAAGGAAACTCTTATAGGCCCCTCCTGCTGCGACACATCTATCCTCATCTTTGGCGTTAATGCTATGTTAATGGAGAAGCGCTAATTTAACCCTCCTACTCTACGCCTCCTCTCTCTCTCCCGCGTGTGCGACTACTATTCACAAGGACAGTGCCTGCGCTTCTTCTACCCAGCACACACAGGTACGCGTCGACAGCTCCCTCCTCTTTCTATCATGTCCATGCGTGCATGTACGTGTGTGTGTGTGTGTGTGTGTGTGAGAGAGAGAGAGAGAGAGAGAGAGAGAGAGAGAGAGAGAGAGAGAGAGAGAGAGAGAGAGAGAGAGAGCACAGCAGCAGCATCACACATTTTGTCATTACACAGGTCCAATTTATAATATTCCTGAGCTTGAAGAGCTTGTTAGGGAGAGTGAGATCGTTCTGACCTAATCACATTCTAGGGGAAAATCACAAAGCTCGAGCATGAAAGATTCATATAGAACAAAGCTCTATTCTGGCACGAAGCCACATTTGCTAGTGCGTTTTTTTGATGCTGTGCTGTTCTAAGGCACGGTTTCTGGGTTTGAAAGGGGCACTTTAGCTGAGTAGATACACGATGCCATTACAAAGGGGGATTTCGAAAGAGTTTGTGAGAGTTATGGCATGAGATGGGCATTCCATTGAAATTCAAATGGATGCAGATTATATATTAGTGGTTGGGACCATTGTTGTCTGTCTGCTGCTTTGGTTTAGTTGTTCAGGAATGAAATATGCTACAAGACCCAGATGGTGGAACATGATTCATTGCTCGTACTGTGCCTTATGTTCATATTGGCATAAACTTAATATAATAAGCATGAGTTTAACATAATGACATGTACGATTTGGATGATAGAGAAGTGCTCATTTACATTGCATAAAGTGGTTACTCTTTCGAGGTTTTTACTTCTTAGCTTCTATGTGTCTAGTCCTTTTTATCCAATTTTTTTGGATGTCACACAATTTGGATGAAAATTCTCAAGCTAGTGAAGGAGATTTTAATGCTGCTTTACATTATCGTTTAATACAAGCTTTTGCTTTCAGCAAGTAAAGGCCAGGGAAAAGAGGAGAAAAAGAATGGAGGAGACAGATGGGGAAGGGGCACCTTCGCGATTGCTTTGGGTTGGTAATGTGGCCGCAGATGCATCAGAGGCGCTCTTAATACAGACATTTGCTAAGTATGGGGCGGTAGATTATGTTTCGGCATATCCTGCTCGAAGTTATGCCTTCATTGAGTTCAGGGATCTGGAAGATGCAAAAGAAGCTAAAGCTGGTCTGCAAGGGAAGCTTATTAAAGGCCAGTCACTTAGAATCGAGTTTGCCAAACCAGTGAGCATCACCTTTGTTCCTGCATGCACTTGTAAACACTATTTGAAAAGTTTTTGCTGGAGTTTCTTTCTTAGTACTGTAAATGTATTTCAGGCAAAACCAAGCAAGCATTTATGGATATGGGGAGTAAGTGAAACAATAACAAAGGAACAGCTCGAAGCAGAATTCAAGAAGTTTGGGCCTTTGGATGACTTTAGGTTGTTGCGAGATCGTAATTCTGCTCTTGCAGAGTTTAGAAGAATTGAGGATGCAAGCGCTGCTGTCAAGGGCTTAAATAAAAAGCTTATTCAAGGAGAGGAGCTGCGTGTTGACTTTTTGAGGTCACACTCAGGGAAGCGGGTATGGGTTTTATCTGTTGGCAGCAAAGTGCTTGGCATCATTTTCTTGAGTTCTTGTTATTGGTCGCTAAGTTTGCTATCATGATTGAAATTTTTTTTGTTGCAGCTCCTATGTAAATAGTTTTTTATTTAAAAAAATGCTTAGGTTTGAAGGACATGCATAGAGCCTTTTTGTTCCTGTGTGGGTTTCCTACTCTTCAAGGTCACTGAACGGATAATTAGATATAGATTGATTCTACATTACCTGGGCCCGAAGGAAAGTTCAAATCTAAAAACAAGGAGGAGGAGGTTGCACTCAGACCGTTGAAGTGCCAAACAGAAAGCTAGAACATAAGCAGAGTTAGGGGTGCTGCATAGTCACAGGGAATGGCAATTTTTGGGGTTCCTGTTCCCCGTTCCCCGTTTCCTTTTCCCACTCTGCTCCTTGTTCCATGCGAGAATTGAGAGTATGCAATTGCAAGGAATGGCAGTTCATGCTGTTCCTATTCCCCGTTTCCCCTTCCTATTTTGCATTCCATGTGACCATGGGTTGCTGAAGTGTGTGACTGATGACCACTTCAACACAGATAGTGAAGAAAGGCCATGTTGTGGCATTTTCGATGGGAGAGCCTCAAGCAATGTTTCTGGCATTTACCGAAAATCGCACTTATGTATATTTTTTTGTTTTTTGTTTGTATATGTGTGTGTTTATCGATACGGGTACATCATGCATATGTAGACGCATGCACACACACATATATGGATATCTAAGTATATTATATATATGTATCTATCTATCTATATATGTATGACAACGAGTGGGGATGTCGTGGTATTTAGTCAATGCCATGCATGATGGAGGTGACGGTTATATTGTCTTGTGGGTGGCTACCATGGGTCTATACCTTGCACTTTCCTTTAAGGGGGAATCTGGGCTTATCCTGAACTCATCTAGGTATACTGTTTAGTCGTATAGTAGATATGTAGACTTAACATTGTGAAGTTTTCGCCCGAGTTACGACCAGTTGATATTGTGCTAATGATTTCTATCTTTTGTGGTGCATATGCCCTATCAACTAACTCATTTTTTGTGCTATTTTTCGGATTTAATGCTTCTTTTAGTGCTAGGCTTCGAGTCTGCCCTCGATCTCTTGAGTCATGATGACAGGAGCTCAGTACGCTGAACTTTGTGTTGATGTATGCTCATGTGTGTGCGTGTAGTGTGTGTTGTGTTTGGGAGCATATGTCAGTACCCACTATTGGGCACTGACAACGCTAGTGGGGATGTCGTGGTATTTAGTCAATACTATGCATGATGGAGCTGACGGTTATATCGTCTTGTGGGTGACTACCATGGGTCTATACGTTGCACTTTCCTTTAAGGGTGAATGGATTTATCTAGGCACGCGCGCGCGCACACACACACACACACAGAGGCTTAGTTCGTGTAGCGGCGATGGATACTTGACTTTATGAAGTTTTTGTTTGAATTACGACCAGTTGATATTGTGTTAATTTTTTCACCTTTAGTGGTGCATATGCCCAATCAACAACCTTAAAATTGTTTGAATCCTTCCTATTCAATGCCTCTTAGTGCTAGGCTTCATCATGGCTAGGTTTGTCGTACGTCTCTAGAGTTCCGACAAAAACTCAGTACTCAAATCTTTCTATTGAAGTATGCTCGTATGTCTGAGAGCTTGTTACCTAGTTCTACCCTTACTATTGGGCGCTGACAATGTTAGACGGTGTATCATAGTATATAGTCAATACTATGCGCAATGAAATCGACGGTTTATATTGTCTTATGGGCGAGTACCGTGAGTCTATATCTTGCACTTTCCATTAACGACGAATCTGCGGTTATCCCGGTTTCACACACACACATACATATATGGGCACATATATATTTGTATATTTACCAGTATTTATTTGTACGTGCCCATACATCCTATTGCAAATGTGCCATAGGTAGTCATGAACTGAAAAGGTGAAAATGAGGTGGAGATTAGGTGGTCTGAGAGGCAGGGAAAAGGCAAGCGCTTGAAATGTGAAGTCAAAATCTTCTTTCCATGAAATTGCATTGGACATGTATCACTTAGTGCAGGACAGTGGGAAACTTGTCTTCGCCAAGAACATTATTTTATCGTTTGGAAACCTGCCCGATGACTGAAAACTTGGGTAATTGCTTTGTGTAGAAATAAATGGCACTAAAAACGTAAAAAGTCTCTCAGAGTGTCTTGCAAGTTGTAAGCATAAGGCCTTATGCTCTTCTGAAGAAGCATGAGCAGCTCCTTGGTATGAGGTCAATTTTCTAATTTCAGTTGTTTATGAATGACCTCAATTTCATGTTTTGGATTCTAGCTAGTTCATCAAGGTATCTCCATCCGTCAATATTCATAATAAAGCTGTGAGAAGGTACTCATCTTTGAAAAGTAACTTCATTGGGTTTCTTCTGTTTATTTTTGACAAAGGGATGTTTTTTTGTTGATTTTGTTTCTTTGCTTTTGTACCTATAGAATTATTAGTGTATTTTTTCTTGTTTGCGGTAACGAAGGTGGGTAAGTGGGTATGAGTCGTCATACCTAGCTTACAGCTGCGAGCGCTTCCTTTTAGTTGCTCTTAACAAGGACCACTTTTTTTAAATGACAGACTGTGGACTAGCAGTTCAGATTTAAAATTATTAAAATCTACCAAGCTCCTTTTTATTGTAACAACCGATCAGCTTGTTAACTTCTTTGCAAAATTTGTTGAATAATGTTCGGCCATCATTTCAGAGCTACTAAAAACCTAAAAAGTACTCTGTCGGGGCTAAGTTGCATGCATACAAGAGGGGTTTTGGTTCTTCCAAATGCTGAAGGATATACCAATTCGTTGCAATCATACAACCAAGTGAATAGTAAGAAATCGTTAAAGATAACTTATGTCATAAACATACACAAGCTATCTCAAGATTACAAATCACGACGTTTCAAATCATTCCTTGATGTGCAAACACTAGAGTATATAAATTCAAACTTCCTCACACTATATTCATGCTGGAATATCAACCCATACGCTTTTGTGAAGCTATGTGCCACAAGCAAAAGGGACTTGAACTCATAAGCATATACAGCACAAGTTCAGCATGGCTTTTGGCCCACGGAAGCTTCAACCTTGCCACTGAATTTAGGCTACATCAGATGTGCCTATTGGATGTTGGCTTCTTAATGATTTGAATCATTTGAATTAGGTTGCTGCTACTAGCGTTACTGTATAAATTGTGGTGTTCAGCATTTGCTAATTTTTCAACTTACACATTGGGTGCACATTTGACAGTGTACAGTCCATGGTACCATTGGTGCGACGATATTTGTTCATTGTCGATTTCTATTTACCTCTCTTATAAACCAAACTTTGTTATAAAAAAAAACCAAACTTTGATAAAAAAACTTCAGCAAACATTATCTATCTTCACATGTTGCTTGAAATACAATGACACATGCAATGCTTAAACTTGCTCTTGTAAAAAAAAAAACCAAATGGGATCAAATTTGCATTGGCTTTTTTGTTTGCAAGAGATGAAATTAAGAGTGACTATATAATGGAAAGAACACATATACCCATTTTACAATGCGAAGATAATTGCTCGTTGAGTAGTTGGCGCGTTTTAAAAAGCTTGTGTGGTTATAGTTTTGAACTTCTCATTTCAAGGTTGGGAAACATCCAATGGCCATTTTAAAATTGTTTTACACAATGTGATGATGATAATTGCTCGTTGAGTGATTGTCGTTTCTTAACATCCTCTTTTCAAGTTTTCAGCTCTTTAGAAAGTTAGTTTTTGATTATGCTCATGCATGTTAATGAACTTGATGCATTGAGTGCAATGCCTTACCTCAATGGCTAACACACCTTGAAACCATGCACAAGGTTCTGTGAAGTGCAATTTTCATCAATGATGCTCTAAATCATAAAACATGGTTATGGTTACTTATGAAATTTTACTTAAAACTGATGGAAGGGTTCTAGAGCCTTTAGAGGCATAGACTCTTCAATTATATAGATTTCATCTAACTCCTTATGAGTAAAACTTGCATTTGAAGAAAAGCAATGAAAATTCTATGGTGGGAAGATGGGACTATCTTGATAACAAGTAGTAAAGGCTTTTAATTTGTTTTCTTTGAGCCTCACACCAATTTTCATCTTTTCTTTGAGCCTCACACCAATTTTCATCTATGCCAAGTCTTGGCAGATCTAATTTTGAAGAGTAGAGCCTTTAGAGGCATAGACTCTTCAATTATATAGATTTGCATCTAACTCCTTATGAGTAAAACTTGCATTTGAAGAAAAGCAATGAAAATTCTATGGTGGGAAGATGGGACTATCTTGATAACAAGTAGTAAAGGCTTTTAATTTGTTTTCTTTGAGCCTCACACCAATTTTCATCTTTTCTTTGAGCCTCACATCAATTTTCATCTATGCCAAGTCTTGGCAGATCTAGTTTTGAGGAGCTTTTATCCCTTGATTTGGTCTATAGCTTCACAAATAGTCATCTATCTCCTTAGTCACCCCCCTCAATCATTTTTTTAAAGCAATTCTTCTTAGCATTAATGGAAATTCTTTCAAATTACAATGAAAACCTTAATGCGATCTCCTAATGCATCATTCACCGATGATTAGATTTGCTAGTGCATCACTCATCAATGATTATATTCGCTTTTTGACATTTTACTTGAATTTTTTGAAGATAGCTTAAAAGTTAACCATTAATCACAAATGATTGGAAAGTTATTTTTGGATGAATCAAAAGATAACGTGCAAATGAATGTTAGAAATAGGAAAGATCAATCCATCCGTCCTTGCTTGACATAGGGAATAAGGTTCTAGTGGTGAAAGTTCTTGGCAAGCTCAATGCGACAACGATGCGAGCAATTGCATGAACAAGCCTTGTAGCATGGTACTTAGAACTTTGAAGTTTGGCCATTTCATACTCGTCTTAAGCTTGTTGAAATAATCAATGCTTTCTTATGTCTTGCCTTTTTATATTGGGGGACGACTTAATGATACTTGTTTGATTTCTCTTCTCCTTGTATCATGTGTTTATGCATTGCTGTTTCCTCTTCAACTTCCTGGTACTCCACCTTTCCTTTTAGTTAGGGCTAGGTGGAAGTTGGAACTGTTGTTGCTTCCATAATCGATGGTTGCAGTTCTGGATCGAACTCTTCACAGCAGAGAAGTGGAATGGTGTGTTGATACTAGTGAAACCGGTTGGTCACTCGACAAGGTGTTAAAGTTATTGCAATAACACCACAACTGGACTAAAAACAAGGGAAGAATTGGAAACAACACTCGAGTCAAGACACACAGGGGATAGAGTTTTAGATTAGGGCTAGAATGTGTTTGTCACAAATTGGTGATGTGGCGTGCCCAGTGCACACACACTACCCCTAGGTGCGGGAAAGGCCTGCAGGAAACCCTAAGTCGGTTATAGTTGCCCAGTACATACACCCTCTGGTGAGGACTCCCGGCTGCAGGCTGAAATACTAACATGGCATGGCTGTATGGCAGCCCCCGGAAAACGTGGAGATCCTGCTAGATGCAAGACGCTCGCAGATCACGACGGATTTTATTGAAGCTGAAAAAAAAGCTACGCAAGGCTGGAATTCCACGCAAATCTAAAAGTTGCTTTATTCTACTAAAGCATAGGAGAAAGAGAGAGAAAGAGCCTTGCTTTATTTTTATGAAGGCCTTTTAGAACCCAAGCTTTTGAGCTTTTCATTTTTAGCTTTTGGGGCTCTGCTTTTGGCAACCCTTGTACCTTTAAATAAGCAGGCAGGGCCACTCTCAACTCAGAGCATCTGGACGCAGAGTCTGAGTGTGAGCGCCTGCCTGCACGCTTATACTTCGAACTCAGATTAATACAAAAAGAAATACTGAAAGGGGCGCTAGTCTTTGGGGCCAATATCTCTAGGCACGGAACTCCGCCGGGCCAGTGTTGAATCAATTGTGAACTGTGAATTGTTTTGAAGTGGTTATTTGGTGCTGTCGTGGTAGATTCTTGACTTGGAGTGTCCCAAGTCTGTTACAGTGGTCTTAGAGCGCGGCCGATTTCTCTTCTACGGGAAATCCGATCCCAATTTTTTTTCCGCGGCACCTATGGCTTCACGCAAGGATCAGTCGACTCCCTCTGCATCCGGAGATAAGGCAAGGGATCACAACGAAGATTCCGGCAAGGAGTGTCGAGAGATGGAGCGTCGTCAATGATCGACGATGCAACAAAGATGATGCTCAATTTGCGAAGGACCCAAAATTTGCAAAATATATGAGCGAGACTTCTTTCACGAAGTGCATGCGCAGTGGCAGAAAACCACAACACCACCCTCGAAACTCGCTCTCAAGAAACCTTTTGCTCACAAAAGAAATTTAGAGAAGGAATTAGAAGAGGTGGTTGATGCACGGTGCTCAGTTTTTTGACACGCAAAACAAAACTAAAAAGCAAGGCAAAAAGCAAAAGAATGGTATTGACTTCCCGGGTTATTCGTCTTCGATTTGAAGAAGTACCCAATTCTTCTTCTTCTTCTTCTTCTTTTGAGAGTTCTTCTAGCTCATCTGACTCGAGCGAAGAAGACCACAAGGGCGAAAAGCGAAGCAAGCAAAGAAGTCTAAATCTCACCCAGTGAGTGACAGTTCTACAGAGGACTCGTCTACAGACAATTCAGACTCTGACGACAACAACTTTTATGCAAAGAAGAAGAATTTTTATAAAGCCACCCAATATGACTTTCTGAAGATAAAAGCAAGAAGGTTCGAGAGTTTAAGAAAGGTTGACAGTCAATTAAATTTGACACGTTTTCGGTATATAGAGATGCTTCGAAGGCTTTATCTTTTGTACAGTAGTTTGACATCGCTTTCGCGAGAGGACGATACTCAGAGCACTCTAAGATTCATAGAGCTGCTTCTTACTTTAAGGGGAATGCTCGAACTTGGTGGTCCACGCTTCTTTTATACAAGACTATGCCAGTTAAATGGCTGAAATTTAAGAAGCTTTTTATTTCTTCTTGGCTGACTCAAGAGTATGAACGCGATATACGAGCTGCTTGGAACCATCTTCGGATGACCAAGAAAGATACAGTGGATGCTTATTGCGAGAGATTTTGGAGCTCTTTTCTACCCGCCTCTTCATTCAAGAAGATCTCGTTCAGAGAATAGATTGAGCGGTTTACCTTGGGTCTACCTACAGAGATCCGAGATCACTGCTTGGAACAGAAGTCAACTTCTATTCAGGAGTTGATGAGTCATGCGAAACGGGGTTTTGCCATTCACTCTGGCAGTCTGACCTACCCTACTGATGAGGTCTTGACACAAAGAGCTGAACAGACTTCTACAAATGAAAGTAGAAAGAGAAAGAGCAACCCAGAAAAGAAGGATGCATGACCCAAGCTTACTCCTCAGGAGAGAGCTCGCTTCATCAGGGACGGAAAGTGCTTCGGATGCGGGGAACCTGGACATATCTCCGCGAAGTGCCCTAAAAAGGCACAGAAAGAACAGAATGACAAGGACGACGAAAGGCCAGAGAGTTCGAGAGTAGTTGAGGAACGTGGAAGAAAAGGCAAGATGAAAACAAGACTGGTTCCAGATTGTGTGGGTACTGATCCCAACACAATGGACGAGAGTATAGAACTTTGCCGAGCTTGGAGCAAAGTGAAAGATCAAGAGGCCCTGATCGTCTTTGATGGAGGAGCCAAGGCCAACTTCATTTCATCGGAATTGGCGGCGCGGCTCGAGATCACTTCCGATCGGATGGGACCACTTGCGGAGGCTGTTCTAGTGGGCAGGGACGTAGCCATTACACCTGTCATTGGCAAACTTCGGTTGCATTGTCAGGGGTATTTGGGGCATGAGGACTTTTACGTAATGCCTTTGGAAGGTTGTGATGTTCTCTTGGGAATTCCCTGGTACCACAAGAACAACGCCGTGGTTGACTATCGGGTGAGGAAAGCGACATTGACTACAGAGAAGGGAAGAACCATTGTACTTGACATTAAACTGAAGGGCGAGTCTGTCCCTATTGTATCGGCTTTGGCCATTTCTAAAGTAATGAAATCGAGTCTGTTTGTTTACTCGATCTTTATGAAAGAGTTGAGTGATGAGGATAGAACAAATATGTCTAAACTTGATAAAGAACGCCAAGATTTTCTCCACTCTCACGCCAGTTGCTTCTCAGAGGGCCTACCAGGCGAGTTACCACCCGCTCGTCTTGAAGATCATACGATTGATCTGATACCTGGAAGCACACCACCGAACCGGCCACCTTACCGTGTGAGCCAAGCACAGAATGAGGAGATTATGAACCAAGTGAAAGACCTCTTGGAAAAGGGTCTCGTCTAGCCCAGTACTTCACCATATTGCTCTCCAGTGTTGTTGGTTTTGAAGAAAGACAGATCTTGAAGAATGTGCATCGATTATAGAGCTCTGCAACCCTTGTACCTTAAAATAAGCAGGCATGGCCACTCACAACTCAGAGCATTTGGACGCAGAGTCTGAGTGTGAGCGCGTGCCCGCCCTCTTGTACTTTGAACTCAGATTAATACAAAAAAGAAATACCGAAAGGGGCGCCAGTCTTTGGGGCCAATATCTCTAGGCACGGAACTCCGCCGGACAAGTGTTGAATCAATTGTGAACTCTGAACTGTTTTGAAGTGGTTATTTGGTGCTGTCATGGTAGATTCTTGACTTGGAGTGTCCAAGTCTGTTACAGTGTTTCTTGTTTGAAACACAACTTGAAATGGCATAGGCTCCGAACAACATTTTTGGAATGGTCCTTGGCCAGAACGTGTTCCGAGCACGACACAATCATTTGATGCTACTCACAATCCTAGTTGATTAGTTGGCAAGAAAGTGGAGTGGCTCTCTTATGTTGCGGACACTGCACGAGACTCAACCGTCGAGTCCGCTTGAACTGTTGGCTTGGGAAGTGCAAAGCCAAAAGCGTGGAGGTGAAAGCTCTTACGATTGAGGAGTATGTGCCAAGTCCTTCTCCACCCACTTGGCATTCAAGGAAAGATAATTCTTGAACTTGACCAAGTATTTTCGGATTGGCTTTCTCTCTAGCATCCTTTCCTTATGTGGCAAGATCTCCTGTGGTTACAGGATTCATGTGTCTTTTCTATATCTAGCTGCACTTCAGGCACCATACTTTTTGGCTCTTGCCCTAAAGGACTCAACAAGTATGCAACTTTTCCTCCACTTTCCTTTCCTTATGTGCCAAGATTTGATCAGATTGAAGAATTTTTGTCTCTCTTCTACTCCATGTCAACTGTCCCGTAGGGTTTCTCCTACTCTCTAGTCTCTGCTTTGATCAGCTCGTATATTCGCCATGCCAGGTCAGCACATTGGTGATTAGTTATTTTGTTCCCTCTTGAATTATGGGTCTTGAGTTCAAGACTCGTCGGTTAGATCTTTGATGTCACAAAGTGATGACGTGGCATGGCCTAAAGGATAGACGCCGGACATAAAAGGGCCAATTCTAGTGAGAGAAGCAGCAAAAGGAATTGTCCAACTTATAAAACCTAGCCGAGTGGGCTAAATTAATTTAATAAGTTCTACCAACTTATGGTACTTCGGCCGAGTGGCCTAAACCTTTAAAAAAAACAGCGAGAGCGGTTGATGACATGGCAAGTTGTACGGACGCCTGCGAGTTGCGGCGCAAAACGCGGAACTGTTGGTTATGTGGTAGCATTTATGGTTAGCTCATAGGGTGCTAGCTTTTGGGGATTCCAGATGCTCATAGAGATCTTGAGCTTTTCATGTAACTGCTCTTGTCACGGGGACGTGGCAATTGCTAACCTTAGTTGTTGGTTTCTTTCCAATGATTTTTGTTTTATTTTTGAGACCCTCTTTTTGAAGTTGCAAATGGTTGGACATTGTATGGCCAATGTAAACGGTAGTTTCACCCGCAGATGGAAAGTTGGGCGGCACTGGAACTCGTAAAGTAAAAGGATGTCTAGGCTCAGTTCAAGATCATATAGGTCCCCCCGTCGCACTTAGCAAGTTGGTGGATACTAGGAAGCGAACTCAATAAAGGCATAAAGTCAAGGTGGGATCACCAACAGAAAGTATCCGACAGTTGGGCCACATTGCACTTTTGGATGCGGTCCCAATGAGGATAGATGGTCAGATGACCAATGGGAGCCCAACGGAAGCATCTCCTAAAATTTAGGGAACTGCTATTTTGGGCCGTGAAATGTGTTCGCGTCATTACCTCCGGTATGACTTGGGAAACATTTTATTACTCTGTTGCAAAGTCAACCGATGCACCAGTTGAGAGATTTTTAAGCGAGAAGCCCAATGCGGGGAAATTGCATGCATGAGTGCCAAATGGCACTTTTTGGTCAATTTACCAAGTTTGGGAGAACAAAACTCGTAACTGACTTGTGGGAGAAGTTTTGGAAGCTGTTAACACTGATGTTCAGCCATTTCTCTCCATTTTTGAGCTTCCCATGAATTTTGCCTAGGTCCAAGGAGCTCATTTTCAGCATTGGAAGGTATCAGATGTGTGTTTACAGGGTTGTTTTGCTGCGTTTTCAGCGATACGCAGGTTTTGACAGCCATGGAAATCTTCTCCTTTTTGCATCTATTTGTTTACAGATGCATTACAGGTCCAGGGTAGCAGAGGGGGCACTCGATTTATGCGGGGGGGATGCTTCATTGAGAACTTGTCACAGGTTAAGAGCTATGGAGTGCTTTCTTTCCCTCTCATGTACAGTGTGGTGCTAGGAGTGATGCCCTGCACGCTACACACTGCTCTCTCTATCCCCTACGTGCAGTTATGTGATGCCCCACAAGAGGGCTCTTCATTTGAATGATGTACAGCTGTGTGGTTTCTTGCTTTTGTGCCAAGGCAAGAGCCTCCTTGAGCAGGAACAGGGGTAGCTAACTGCTACTGCAAAGCAGGCACCGGTGAGGGTCAAAACCTCATTGTACGGGTGCGTTTTCAGCGCTGGTGTATGCGCTGCAAATTGACTGTTTTTCAGCCATACGGACGCTAGAACCATTGGGAATAGTGCCCCACTGGCAGAGGACAGTTAGGGGACTGTTTGGGGCTGAAAACAGGGCAAAAACCATTAAATACAGCGAGCTGAATTTGGTGTTTTTGGGCAAGAATCAGAGGGTTTACGCCAGTGCAAGTGAGATCCAGTAGGGGAATTGATTTCGCGCAAGTTTTGGGACTGTTATGTTGCCGAAATTTGGCCAAATCAGGTAGTATCTAGTGTGATACAGGTAAAGGATTCCTAGGACCTTACTTTGTAATTTACCCTCCTAAAGAATAAAGAAATACCGAAAGAGGCGCCAATTTTGCGGCCTACAGGTTGTCGGCGTCTGCTCGGGGCATTCTAGCTTCCGAGTCGTGTGTGTATTCAAGTGTTAATTCTCGTCGCAGGTTCTCTTTGCAAAAGTGCTCTGTGTGTGTGTCTAAAGTAAAGAATTTCGGGTGAAAGCCAAAGCCTACCGCCCCACCATGGGCCGGTTTCATGGTTCCACTGCCGGGATATCAATCACTTTTTCCTCAAAGAGTGAGCCTCGGTTGTTTTGGGTAAAGACTCAAAGTACAGGAACGCGGGATTATACTATGGCCGACAAAGGGAAGGGCATTATAGAAGAGGGTTTCTCTTCACAGGACAGATACGAAATTCCGCATGTTCGCCCTTCCAAAAAGTGATCAAATTAGGGCTGATTTTTTGCTACGTTTTTAGGGTTTGCAAGTATGAACCAAGATGAGATAGGGAGAGGTCTCACGGTGGTAGATTGGCCACTAGATCTCCTGCGGGAGTGATGTGGGTCTGCCAGGTGGCACGTTGCTAGCCGATTCTCTGAGGCGATTGCTTGGATTCTTTGACGCATTGGTAAATCATCTTGAAATTTGAGCTTACTTGGTCGTGGGTGGTACGTCAGTGTTGTGGAATTATGCTCGTTTGCAGAGGCAAGAGCCTTTTGCACATGTAAAAGTTAAGGGACGGGTTGCAAGATGCTATGTGGTGAAGTTCAAGAACTATCCACCTATGGATGCAAAGTGGATGGAAGAGCATGAACTGTTAAAATCACCAAGTGTATTGCAGCTTTATCTTGAGGCCTTTGGGTTACAGCCTATGTATGCCCCAACCCAATGTCTGCAAAGGAGGGGTAATGATAGAGCTAGCACATCAAATGTACTCATTGATTCAGTGCAACAGCAGTGTACAGTTTGACAAAAGTATGAAGGTCTCATTAAGTCATTTGTACATATGTTTTGACAGTCTTTCTTGCAGATACATGCGATGATAAAAGAGTGCTAACAACACAAGATCATCAGTGGCATGTATTTATGGTATGCAATTGAGGACGTTTGCGATTTCAAGAGGGGGGTATGTCACGGGGACGTGGCAACTGCTAACCTTAGTTGTTGGTTTCTTTCCAATGATTTTTGTTTTATTTCTGAGACCCTCTTTTTGAAGTTGCAAATGGTTGGACATTGTATGACCAATGTGAACGGTAGTTTCACCCGCAGACGGAGAGTTGGGCGGCACTGGAACTTGTAAAGTAAAAGGGTTCCCCTGTCGCACTTAGCAGTTGGTGGATACTAGGAAGCGAACTCAATAAAGGCATAAAGTCAAGTGGGAGCACCAACAGAAAGTAGTCGACTGTTGGGCCACATTGCACTTTTGGATGCGGTCCCAATGAGGATAGATGGTTAGATGACTAGTGGGAGCCCAACGGAAGCATCTCCTAAAATTTAGGGAACTGCTATTTTGGGCCGTGAAATGTGTTCGCATCATTACCTTCGGTATGACTAGGGAAACATTTTATTGCACTGCTGCAAAGTCAACTGATGCACCAGTTGAGAGATTTTTAAGCGAGAAGCCCAATGCGGGGAAATTGTATGTATGAGTGCCAAATGGCACTTTTTGGTCAATTTACCAAGTTTCGGAGAATAGAACTCGTAACTGACTTTTGGGAGAAGTTTTGGAGGCTGTTAGCATTGATTTTCAGCCATTTCTCTCCATTTTTGAGCTTCCCATGAATTTTGCCTAGGTCCAAGGAGCTCATTTTCAGCATTGGAAGGCATTAGATGCGTGTTTACAGGGCTGTTTTGCTGCGTTTTCAGCGATACGCAAGTTTTGACAGCCATGGAAATCTTCTCCTTTTTGCATCTATTTGTTCACAGATGCATTACAGGGCAAGGGCAGCAGAGGGGGCACTCGATTGGGGGGATGCTTCATTGAGAGCCTATCACAGGTTAAGAGCTATGGAATGCTTGCTTTCCCTCTCATGTACAGTGTGGTGCTAGGAGTGGTGCCCTGCATGCTACACAGTGCTCTCTCTATCCCCTTCGTGCAGTTATGTGATGCCTCATAAGAGGGCTCTTCATTTGAATGATGTACAGCTGTGTGGTTTCATGCTTTTGTGCCGAGGCAAGAGCCTCCTTCAGCAGGAACAGGGGTAGCTAACTGCTACTCCAAAGCAGGCACCGGTGAGGGTCATAACCTCACTGTATGGGTGCGTTTTCAGCGCTGTGTATGCGTTGTAAATTGACTGTTTTTCAGCCATACGGATGCTAGAACCATTGGGAATAGTGCCCCATTGGCAGAGGACAATTAGGGGACTGTTTGGGGCTGAAAACAGGGCAAAAACCAGTAAATACAGCGAGCTGAATTTGCTGTTTTTGGGCAAGAATCAGAGGGTTTACGCCAGTGCAAGTGAGATCCGGCAAGGGAATTGATTTCGCGCAAGTTTTGGGGTTGTTATGTTGCCGAAATTTAGCCAAATCAGGTAGTATCTAGTGTGATACAGGTAAAGGATTCCTAGGACCTTACTTTGTAATTTACCCTCCTAAAGAATAAAGAAATACCGAAAGAGGCGCCAATTTTGGGGCCTACAGGTTGTCGACGTTTGCTCGGGGCATTCTAGCTTCCGAGTCATGTGTGTATTCAAGTGTTAATTCCCGTCGCAGGTTCTCTTTGCAAAAGTGCTCTGTGTGTGTGTCTAAAGTAAAGAATTTCGGGTGAAAGCCAAAGCCCACCGCCCCACCACGGATTGGTTTCAGCTCTTCACAGGTCAAGGGCCTTCAAAACGGTGCTAGGGCCTCCTCTGTCGGCAAATTTTGGGAGCACTGCGGAGAGAGGACCCTCGGACCTCGTACTTGTCCAAGAGCAATAATAAAAAAATATCGAGAAGGGGGACCAGTCTTCGGGGCGAGTATCTTTGGGCGCGGAACTCCGTTGTGCCGAGTCGTCTATTTCTCTCAATGTCGAATTCTTTCAGTTTCTCTCGCGTGTGTTGCACTAGATCTTTGGCTTGGATTGTCCAAGTCTTATAGTGGTATTAGAGCTCAAACGTTTCTTCTTCTACTGAGTATCCGATCCTTTCATTTAGAGCTCAAACGTTTCTTCTTCTACGGAGAATCCGATCCTTTCATTTACAACACAATGGATTCAATTGACGAATCCCGCCAGGAGAAAACTGTTACAACAGATCACTTGGAAACAGAAAAAAAACAACGAGGATTCTAATGAACGTCGATCGCCTTCCCACGATTCTGTAGAAGAATATGGTCCGTCTTCACCCACAACTTACAAAAGAATGGACATGCAACGTCAACAACGGGTCAACACGTATGCTCGAGAAATGCTTCAATACTCCAAGGATCCCTAGTACGCGAATTTTTTGGCGATGCATCCACTTGACGAGGTGCATTCTTGATGGGTGCCGCCATCCGTTCGCCTCTCAAGTCAGCTTTGAAGAAGAAAGCTACACCGGCGGCACCAAGACAAGGGTGTACTCAGAGGATGACTTTGATGAAGCTGTAGAGCGACGAGTCAACAGACTCATGAAGACCAAGAGGTAGTGCCTGGAGTACTACAAGGAGGGTAAATGTTATGTATGTGGGGAACAAGGGCATGACTTGCCAAGTGCTCCAACAAAGCGTCTAATGATGAGGCAAAGGACAAGCTAGAGAGTTCCAAAGCGGCGGAGGAGTGAGCAAAGAAAGGCAAGACGAAGGCAGGACTGGTAGCGGATTTTGTGGGGACCGACATGGAACAAATGGATGAAAGTACAGAGCTTTGCAAAGCAAGGGGCAAAGTACGAGATCAGGAAGCCCTCATCTTCTTTGATTAGGGAGCTAAGGCCAACTTCATCTAGACTAAATTGGCTGCTTGACTTGAAATTACGCCAGAGGATATAAGACCACCGGTCGAGGCAGTTCGAGCGGCACCAGGACGGGATGTTTCCATTACACCTCTCATAGGCAAACTTCGATTGCATTGTCAGGGGTATGTAGGGCATGAGGACTTTTACATCATGCCTTTGGAAGGGTGTAACGTCCTTTTGGGAATCCCCTAGTTCCACGAGAACGACGATGTGGTGGACTAGAGGGAGAGAAGCGACATTGAAGAATGAGAAGGGTAGAAATATAATCAAATTTGTCCGACCTTGAGAAGAAACAACAAGATTTTCTCCTAGCTCAAGCCAAAGGTTTCTCTAAAGGCTTACCGGGTATCTCCTCAACGCCTTGAAGATCACACCATTGATTTGATTCCTGGTAAAGGAAGGGTCTAATTCAGCCCAATTCATCACCTTATTGTTCGTCAGTGTTGTTGGTATTGAAGAAAGATGGATCTTAGCGAATGTTGCATTGACTATATAGCTCTCAACAAAATCACCATCAAGAACATGTTTAAAATACCGAGAATTGATGATATATTGGACAAGCTACAAGGTTCCACTTGTTTTAGCAGAATCAACTCGAAAAGTGGCTATCATCAGATCAATATCCTAGAGAGCTTTGCAACTACCCACCCTAGGCACATATAGTGAATTAGGTGCCACTCAAAAATAACAAATGTTCAAAAAACCTTAAAAACTCATAAAAATTGTAAAACTTGGAAACACCAAGTTTGGATCAAAACAAACCTATTGGACCAAATTGAAAGTGACCGGTCGTGTAGCGTACATACAATGTAGTATGTAGGGGAAAACCACTAGCCATACCAAATTGCCAAGAACCTTGAAGCAATGGGGGATGAAACTCTTAACACCCCCTTTGAGCATCCGCGGTCAGATCAACACACAGGAGCCGAAGGTATGACAAAACAAGTTACCGAGGAACAGATCTGGACCGCTATATATATAAAAGATCTCTTGCCAAAAATCCGCTCTTAAACCTAGTGAGATCAAACCCTTGTATGCTTTGTCCGTGCACGAAATATTGGGTTCTTAGGCAATTGTAATTCAACTCTGGTCGTTGACTCCTTGAGCAATCTTCGAAGCCATTTGGTTGTCGCTTGTTGCTCCAAGAAATAGGTCTCGAGCTGAGTGTGAAAATTACTCCTATAGTAGAGCGTCGTGAATTTGGGTTACGGGTGTGGTTCGGATCACACCAATCTCGCAGTGTGCAACCTCTATTGCAATCATAGAATATTCCATACTCCAAGGTGCTAGAGATGTACCGCTAAGTCTTAGTACACAAAGCACACTGTCGATGTTGTTGCCAAGGCTCGGTCGAGAAGGATCTTGTCATGGAAAGTGAAAATGCAATGTTGGGCGCGTGTACGTCAGCCATAGAAGACAACCCACAACATTCCGATATAGGGATGGATTAACCAAGTGGGAGGGATCATGTAAAGATATATTCTCCTCGGGCTTAAGAAGAGTGCGGATAGATTTGCATATCTTCATCCCGAATCTGGAGGATGTCTTTGGAATACTTTAGTCTTTTTGAAACGAACTTGCGGGAGGATCTCCCGGCTACACGGACCAGCTATGAACACGCATCGGACAAACCATCCGACCATAGCCACCATTCGGTAGCTCCCCCTTGCTGGGGTCAACATTTGAGGATGTAGGCGTACACTTGTAAGACCCGGCATCCCATACCACCTGCCCTCACCTCCTCGAGGTGACCTCGCACACTCCTAGCTTTGCGGGCTAATCAGTGGCACTCTGCCATTGGGGGTCGATAACTGCAAATGAGGCCTTGGCCTACTTTTATAAAAGCGACTAGCACATTGGTCGGGTTCACACTACGTTCGCTCGGACACTAGACACCCATCCCGACGGTATCATAGGTTAGATGCTCTTTCTTGTGATGGGACATAACACACTTTTCCCCCTTAAGGGCCATTGATGTCCTAATCAATGAAGTGGGGATACTGAGGTTTCGTAGCTCCAATCGATTCCCAAGTATCGAACTTTTCATATCGACCCTTCCATTTAATCAAATACTCATCACAGGCAGATATGGGTGAATGACGGGTACGGTGATCTAAAGCGGCCTGTGGTTCTTGAGGAATATACTCAGTTTGGATATCTTCCCAGACGTTTTCCTCGATAGGTACAAGAGTGTCAGCTTCATCTAGTTTTTCTTAAAGGCGATTGACTCGAAAAATTGGATGTACGCTAACATCCGAAGGAAGAGTCAATTTATAGGCAACTGGATCGATTTTCTTTGTGATCAAGAATAGACCACAAAATTTAGTTGAAAGCTTATAATGCTTTCCAGTTTGCATTGTCTTGGAATCTTTGGGTATCTTCAAATAGACCCATTGTCCCACATCCAGAGTCCTTGGAGATCTCCTTTGGTTAGCATAAGTAGTAACTCAATCATGAGCTGTCCTTATACTTTTCTTAGCCAATTCGAGCATTTCTTGCATGTTATACAAGAAATCATGAGCTTGGCGATCTTAGACTTTCTCTAAGCAAATAGCAATAGGGGATTTAGGCTCAAATGCATCCATAAGGATGAATGGGCTAAATCCAGTAGCAAAATGCTTGCTACTATCATAGGCAAACTCTAATGTGGAAGGTAGCTTTCAATATGTCTTCCAACGTTCGATTCATCCTTTCAATGTGTCCATCGGACTCAGGATGATCAGAGGACAACATACTCAACTTCGCCCCAAATTGCCCAGTGAACCTTGTATCCCGATCATTGATGATATCCTTTGGCAGACGGTATAGCTTATAAAGCTGATCAAGGAATAAAAGTGTCAACTCATGGCTTTTTATTGTCGACTTCGTTAGTATCAACTTTGCCATTTTTGTGAGTCTATCAACCACAACCCAAATGGCATCGTTGCCACGACTAGTATTTGGCAAATCGACAATAAAATTCATAGAGATACTTTGCCACTTGGCATCAGGGATTTCCAATGGATGTAGCAAGCAAGTTGTCTTAAGGCGCTCTGCCTTGTTGACCTGACACCTAGTGCATCTCTTCACATAGCTCTCTATGTAAGAGCGTATCCTTGGCCAACAGAAATATCGTTTGGCCAATGCTAAAGTTCTTTGGATGCCTAGGTGCTTAGCGTTAGGAACATCATGGCATTCAAACAAAATTCTTTATCTAACGTCATTCATTTCCGACACAGGCTTTTCCAATTCTAAACAATAGTCCACCCCTAATGGAATATTGTCCCTGTCTCATCTCTTCAGCACAACTCTCTTGTGTCTCCAGATCACCCAAGCCTGTCTGCAAGCCACACCCTACTTCGACCTTATTCCATATCTTACCAAAATGCCTATCGGAGCGACATAGCCCTCGGGGAGAGAGAGAAATCTGTCGAGATTTCAGCCATAGATAAAGCATTAACCTTAGGAATCTGGCTGAGTGCGTCAACAACTCGATTGCTAGATCCTTTCATGTAGCAAATCTCAAAGTCAAACTCTTGCATAAGTTCAACCCATCTAGCCTTCCGGCCTTTGAGATCACCTTGATCACAGACACAATGCAAAGAGTGATGGTTTGTCCATGCAACAAAGGTAGATGATGCCGCCACTTCCTCAAAACGTCGACCATGACATAAAGCTCTTTTTAATACGTTGGATAACTCATTTCAACGTCAGAAAGTTTCTTACTTTCAAACGCAACAGGCGGTCCATCCTGATATAGCGCCGCACCAAGCGCATAATCACTAGCATCTGTCTCAACTACAAATGGTTGGCTAGGATCCACAATGTGCAATATTGGTGCAATAGTCACCAAGTGCTTTAGTGTCTTAAAGCTCTCATCAAGACGCTCATCCTAGAGGATAGGAGGATTACCTTTACGGTGAGGTTCCAAATCTTCGGTCCTTTCACCCTTCTTGTCACTAGCTTCGGGCCTAAACCCTAAGAGAAGCAACAAAAGAAGAAGAATTGAAGACTTGTCAACTTATTAAAGTTTGGCCAAGTGGACTAAAGGTTGGGATTTTAAACACCAACTTATGGGATCCCGTTCGATGGGGCCAAAATTAATTAAAAGAAGGACACTCACACACACAATCCCTTGTGTAAAAATTGATGATGTGGCACGTGTATGGAGGATTTAAATTTCGCACTGACATGTTGATGTGGCACTATACGGACTTTCGTGAATTGCGCAGACAGGCGAACAACCCATTAGCGCTAGCTTTTGGAAGACTGCTTTTAGACTATTTGCTTTTCATGTAAATTGCTTTTGAGGGCCAAGGGCCTTTGAATTGAACTGTGGGCTCTCTCTCTGCCATTCTACTGCACTCAGATGCATAACAGAGCCACAAGGCCTGTATTGAGTAGAAGCAATAAATAAAGAATTACCGAAAGGGGCGCCATGGTTTGGGGCTAGTGCTCTTTTGGGGTGGAACTTTACTACTTCATGTCTTGTGTGCAATGTTTCTCTTTCTGTTTAGTTGTTTTGAAGCGTCTAAAGTTTGTTCTTTTCTGTTGGCAAGTGGTGCTCTCTTGTTATACCTCTCGAAAGTTGCGTGAGCAATAACTTTAGAGTATCCTTAATAAATTTAAGAAAAATTCCAATAAAGCCTAGGAAGGACTTTACTTTGCATACATTCTTTAGAATATGCCAATTTCGCACTTTATCCAATTTATCAGGGTCAATGCAAATTTCGTCGCGAGTACTAATATGACGAGATAAAGAAGCTCTTTCTTGAAGAAGTCGCACTTAGATGCTTTAGCATAAAGCTTCTTAATTCAGAGTACTTCAAGAACAGTGCGTATCTGCACAAGATGTTCGGATAAACTCCGATTGTAAATCAAGATGCCATTTTGAAATACAACAACGAAGTTGTTGAGAAATGGTCTTATTAGATTTTAGTGCTAGGCTTCATTATGGCTGAGTCTGCCCTTGATCTCCGGAGTCATGACAGAAACTCAGTACGCTGAACTTATGCTCATGTGTGTGTGTGTGTGTGGTGTGTGTTGTGTGTTGTGTTTGGGAGCATATGTTAGTACCTAGTTCTACACCCACTATTGGGCACTGCCGACGTTAGTGGGGATGTCGTGGTATTTAGTCAATACTATGCATGATGGATTTGATGGTTATATTGTCTTGTGGGTGACTACCATGGGTCTATACCTTGCACTTTCCTTTAAGGGTGAATCTGGGCTTATCCTGGATTCATCTAGGTATACTAGGAGCATGGTCAAACTAAAAGGTAAGACCGGAAATCCATAGTGACCATAGCGTGTATGGAAACGTGTTTTAGGAACATCTTCCAGTTTTGATGATGGCCTAATTTGAGGTCTATCTTTGTCAAGTATAATGCTCCATGGAGTCGATCCATCAAATCATCCATACGCAGGAGTGGATACCTATTCTTAGCAGTGAGTTTATTCAATCCCTTGTAATCCACACAAAAACGCATAGTGTTATCCTTCTTTCGAGAAAGTAATACAGGCGCTCCCCATGGAGATTTACTTGGTTGAACAAACCCCTTGTCGAGATAATCCCTCAGTTGTCACCAAATCTTGTCCTCCTCGGTTTTACTAAACCGATGAGGTTGCTTTGAAAAAGGCCGACTATCAGCCGCCACCTCAATGGCACGAAGTAAAACCAATAAGGTTGCTTCGAAAGGCGGACTATGAGCCGCCACCTCAATGGCACGATCTACTCTTCTCGAAGGCAGCAAGCCTAGAGGTAGATTATCAGGAAAGACATCCTCGAAATTAGTCATGATTTCTTGGATAATGGTGGACTCGTTAGAATCCCGAAGTTCAACAGAAGAACATGAAACATCTTTACGAAATTCAGTGAGAGGAGTGCGAAGCTCTAATGAATCAAACCATGCAATGATATACACGTAAAAGTCTACATCAAAAGATTTTGTATCCTTAACATTTTCAAAGCAGTGACAATTGTTATCGTAAACCCAGTATTTACAAAAATCTGATTATAAAGCGAAACTGACACATGAGACATGTCTTGTTTAACAAAAACAAGGGAGTGATGTACATAGTCCATATAGAATGTATCTTGTTTATCAAAAAACCATGGAATCTCTAAGATAATATCTGTTCTATTAAGGTGCATGATGTAGAAATCCAAGTTCTCTTTGTAATCAACCAGCTCAAGCGTCAAGTTAGGAACCATTTGATTCCATACATCGGTATCTTCGCCTTGAGACATTTTCATGCGATACTCATTGTCACCGTCCCGCGTCTGCATGTGCAGTTTTTGTACCAATTTTGCATCCACAAAATTATGTGAGCTTTCATTATCAAGGAGTACGGTCACATGTGACCATTGGTCTTTCCGAGAAAACGGAGAAGATTGTGCTTATCAAACACCTTGGTGCTACAAGTACAATTAGTGCATGAACTATGCGTTGATTTATTTCAACTTGAATAAAATCAGAGTTACTTGAGATCTCATGAGTATGAACCGAAGGGCATCCTTGCGGTTTCTTGGTTTTCTTCTTGGGACATCTGGCCACGACCAAAACAAGCCTCCTTCTTCACTGCATCAGCAATGATGACATCCTTAATTTTTTTCTTCTTTTGGGCACCACTCAAGATGGTGTCGAGAGAAGGTCTTGATGGGGACTTGGACTTTTGTTGGAACTGGGACCGCTTTCTCGAAGTACCCTCGTCAGATTGGTGATCAAAACTCCTTTTCTTCTTATAATTCATTCCATTTATCAAATGGAATGGTCTGGTCTGTGCCACAACATCCTCGACATGAGTCGGGGCTATATCTTTAATCAAGGCCCAACGATAATCTTCATGTAGACCCAACAGATACATATGCTCAACATGCGGAGCGTCCACCTTACAAAAGGAGAGCGCCTCCTTGAAAGTTGTTGTGTACTTATCAAAAGACAGAGTTTTCATCGAAAGACTCTGTAACTTAGCATAAGCTTTCAGAGGATCCATTTTTCTTGAATTTAACGCAATAATCAGCCCACGTCGGAGGCTTCTCTGTCATATCATGCTACCAGGTATGTGCCTTACTGCGCAAATAGAGAGGAATCGTTTGAATCCTGCGTTCATCATGCTCTTCATGGAGATCAAAGTACGTAGTCCATTGATGAAGCCAATTCCGTACATGCATTTTCAAGAGCGGATATGCGTTGATCCAGGCTCTAGAAAGTATTGGTAATCCATGGATATAGAGGATTGTGTGAACGGATTTTATATGCTACCTGGTGTGTCTTCTGAAGGAATGCATGATGAATTCGATGGAAAGCGTGAATTTCCACCGAAAACAAGCCCTTTTTGCACTTTTCCTTCACGAAAAGCTGAGTTTCCGGAGGCTCTTCGCGTATGGGAGAGAGGAGGCTTGGGAGAGAAGCAGGGAAATTGAAAAATGAGCTTCTGAGAGTTTTTTAGCTCTTTGTAAGAGTTTTAAACTCTCATTCAGGTTTCCAACTCTTATATAGGTTTCACTGTCACATGCACATTCAACTCTACATGCATGTGGACAAGCTAAATCCTATTTCTAGGGTTTAGGTCAGCTTAGAAGTGTTCTGGCACTGTTGCTAAATTGGCTTTATTTGACATAAAAATAATTTCAAATGAAATATTGGATTTATAAGTGAGAACGTTTTCTTGCTTGGAACACCAAGAAAAATAATTTTAAATGAATTATTGAAATTTTAAGTGAGAAGGTTTTTCTCACTGGAGACATCCGAGTACAAAGTATTCTTGGTGCGTCATTCAGAGTAATGACGAGAGCACTGTGAAAGGAAATATCTATAAGGTCATCGGGAACGGGTACTTCTGACGCGTCACATCGGATGGGTGACAGGGAACATCGGTAAGAAGTATTCGACCATCCGGGAACGGACATCTCTGATGGGCATGACATAGAGCATCGTGAAGGAGATTGTACCGTAAGTTCGATAGGAAAAGACTAGGTGATGGGTATTCTTGATGCGTCACAAGGTGGGTGACCGGTGCATCGGAAAGAGAGTATCCATAGTCAAGAGTAAATTCGAACTGTGTTAGAATTGTGCACAAGGAAAAGCAAGCACTTGAATGAAGATGGGTTCAAAGGAAACTTTGAGGAAAAAAAAATTCTTTCTGAGAAAGCGGGATTGCTTTTTGGGAAAGCAGATGCTTTCCCGCGAGGAAGTCTAGGTATGCATTGCAATTGTGCATGTGATTGCATCCAAGGACGCTTGGGAAGTGTTGCGTAAGCATTGTTTTTAACTTATAAGGTTTTATTGAGTTTTTGGGCAGATTTAGACCATTTTTAAAATATGCCGGCCGCCCACTTAATAAGTGCGCAGCCACTTGGAAAATAAAGCAACAAAAACCAGCCAGCGATTTTTCTCTCTTTCTGGCAGAACAGTGCAATTTAAAAAAAAAAAAAAAACCCGGCCGCGATCTCTACATAGGCAGCCTGCGCTCTGCTATCTTTGCGGTGGCGAGGGAGATATAAAAGCATCACACGCCCTCCCAGAGGGAAGACCAATTTTCGCAAGGAGGAGATGTTGCTGCAGATTTCAGCCCCAAAGAAGACGTTGTTGGTGATGCCCATGACTGCCCCAAGTGTACGAGATGTTGTAGAGACTCAGTGTGCGAGTTCCCTCGTGAAGAAGTGCCTAGACCCTAGGAGCGTGTTTCCATTATGAGAAGCTGCTGTTTTTCTCTGTTTTCAGCCCATAAACGTCGTAGACGGGACTGATTTACAAGAAGGAACGCGAGAACACACCTCTTTTGTGTGTAGGATTGGAAGAGAGGATTTTCTATGTAGAGATCTCTTGCGGGGAATTGCTTTTCGAGAACCGAGTTGCGTTTTGAGCGTCGAGACTTTGAAGGTAAATATTTTCATGTTATGATCTCTAAGTATTTGTTTGTAGGTGTACTTTCTCTTAGTGAGGGAGTAGGAGGAGAGGAAGGCATGAGCCTCTGCAGGAGAAAGCGCTCTGAGGAACTAGAGCTAGATCAGCCCAAGGGTTTCGTACCTGAGTTTGGGACGTATCCACGGATCTGAGAGTGGTAAGACTCTCGAGTTGGGGTCGGAAGTTGAAATTCCCAAGGAAGGGCTTTGCGTCCGGGAAAGCAGAGGTATTCAGCGGGAAGAGGACTCTCGAAAACAAAGTCGGAAAAGAGTTGCAAGGATGCCATGCCCTTAGTCTGGAAGGTGAGATCTTGGTTCTCGAGGATTTGGAATAAGAAACAGAAGATCCTGGGAATAGGGTTTTGCCCTAGGAATAGGAAGCTGAGGCTTTCGGGAACCATCGTCTCATTCTAGAACGAAGGTGGTAATACGTTCGGTTCAAGTGCTTGTATAGACCTCTCCTCAGTAATAAAGATACTATTATGGGGGGGGACCAATCCATCTTCTGGTCCCCAATATTGTGTCGATCTTCTCTCTCTCTCTCTCTCTCTATTTCTCTCTATATCTTCTGGCTTCAGTATTAAGTGATAAATTCTATTTATCCGAGTATATTCTATATTGCTATGCGCTCTCGTTTGTGACAGGCACCCTCGTGAGCTTGTACGCAGGATGTGCATGTCCAGGCACTTTAGATTAGTTGCATACCCTTTGATTGCACATGAGCATAGCCAATGCTTGCTATGTGTAGGCATTGAGAAGTGTTCCCATACAATTGCATTAGTAGGTAATAGTTGCATGTGAACTACCGCTTATTAGTATTTTCCAACTTATCAATAAGTGACATTCAAGCATTATTTTCAAGATCGTGGAGGCTAAATAAGTGACTACTCGACCCAGCACTAAACTCCTATATACGTGACCTTAAGGGTCACCTCTCAAAGCAAGAAACAGTACCCTCAGCACCCGTACCTAGTACCCGCAGCTTCAGTAACCAGCGTTTCAGCCATCACTAAGGCTATCAGCAAAATCAGTCAGCATTTTCCTTCGTTCAGCCTTCAAGTGTTAGGTGCAACGGAATGAATGTTTGCGCTTTGCTCAAGATGAGTGCTCCGAACTGTGCTCAAGGTTCCTTTTGTTCTTATGGAAGGGAGAGCCTTTCGTTCTTAATGAGAGAATGCTATTATCGCAAACAAAGTGAATGGACACTGTGCGTGCAAGTGTATGAGACTGAGAGATAGAGAGAGAAGAGAGATATGACGTTGTAAAACCCTCCTCCGAAGGTCCCACTCTCGTCGACGAGAGTGGTCTACTTATTATTGCACAAACTGGTACAAACGGTATGCATGAGATTGATGCAAGTCTAGGCCATGTTGACGATGATGACGGGGATGACGACACCGACACTAGGGCTGAAATCTGCAATCTTTGATCTGCTGTCCAAAACGCTATGGGTTGAAATTTGCGACTAGTCCAAAAACGTTGATTTTGGGGGCTGTTTATGTAGGTCTTTGTCGCTGAAAATCTGCAGGTTCTTAAGGGCTGAAAACTGATGGTCTTTTTGGGCTGAATCTGTTACTTTCTTAGGGCTGAATCTTGCTGGTCTTTCTACTGTTGAAAATCTGCATGGCTGAACTTGCAAAGACTGGAATCTGCAAAACGCTAGGAATGTCAAAAACGCTAGGGTTGCAAACTTCAGAAAACGCTAGGATCTGGGGACTCCAAAACGCTAGGTTGCTGGGTCTTTGTGGCGATGATGGTGATGCAAAACGCTAGGCTTTGCTTGCTTGCGGCGAGGATCTGCTGATGCAAAAACGCTAAGGCAAGGGGCTTTCCGGCGATAATCCAATGCTGAAAACGCAATGTTGATGCAGATCTAGGTGAGGGTGCTTGATGGAGAAAACGCCAGGGGATGCTGATGGTTCTTCTTGCTTGGTGGGGGAAACCGCCAAGGTCTTGTTGAGAAGTTGCCTGCTGAGCTTGGCTCCTGTTGCCTCTTCTGCCATTTAGTGCTAGTCTAGGTTTGCTTATATACAAACTTACTCAATTTGCCCTACCTACTTTCCAACAAAAGTCACTTAAGAATAGTAACTGAAAAATGTCAAAAATAGGGAAAATAGGCTAAATGCACTGGAAAATTCCCCTGAAGGATTCTAATGAATTCTGATGGGAATGCTGATGATCATGCTGTTTGCAACTAGAGGATATGCATCTAAACTAAGTGATTGGGCATGCACGGTCTACGAATAGACTCACAAAAGTGCCAGATCACTTCTAATCTAGACTGACTGGATTGATTGAACCTTGATCATGATGTAGCTTGTCCACGGACACAAAGGGTTGGATGTGTCACGTGTCATCAAGCCTCAACACCAGCGTTTTGACAACCTCAGCACTAGCGTTTTTCAACCAGCATCACCAGCGTTTTTAGCCAATATCGCCAAGGATTTCAGCGCTTTGTTATCAGCGATTTCAGCCCCAATCATGAGCGTTTTCAGCCCACAGTCGTCAGCGTTTTCAGCCATAGCAGATTTCAGCCTTTACCACCAAGTAGCAGATCCAAGGAGAGCGCCCTTAGCGTTTTCAGACTCCAGTCTGTAGCCTCTCAAGTACCATCAGTACCAAGCATCCACCGCAAATACCCGTCAAGCGTCTCAACATCTAGGACCATTGTATCAACATTTGTGCAATCTAAGCAAATACCTCTCTAGCGATAGAGAGAGGGTGCCCTTGGAGGGGGGTTTGTAACCCCATCTGGTGTCAGTCTTCTTTGTCTCTCTCTATCAATCTCAGAACCTTCACTACCAGTATCACTCTATCTTCTTTTTCGTCTTTGCACATTTCTCATGAAGTAAAAGGAACTTTCATTCAGTAAAAGGAACCTTGAGTACGCAATGAGCACTCATCCTGAGCATACACCATCAATCACTTCCGTTGCACATTACATTCACATTTAATAGAGCCCTTTTCAAAACTTGGCCAAGTTTAAATACAAAAGGGGAAAAAAATTAATCAAAGCGTACCAAGCAAGGGAGTGTGAGATTGTATTCTATGCAACCTAGAAACTCATCGCAAGCTTCCTCCTGCAATTCACGTGCGTTCTCTCTCTCTCTCTCTCTCTCTCTCTCTCTCTATCTCTCTCTCATAACAGGTCTTGAGTTCAACTCTCCTCTTCGGATAGATCTTTAAGGTCTCTTGGGATAGTTTCCCACGATGTCTCTTCTTCTTCTTCTTCTTCTTCTCTCTCTCTCTCTCTCTCTCTCTCTCTCTCTCTCTCTCTCTCTCTTTGATGAGCCCATGCGTGCCCACGATCTCTTTCTATGAGAATGCACAATCTTTTTCTCTTCACATTGGAGAACCACTCTCTCTCTAGAAAGGCTAGCGCTACACACACAGAGAGAACTCTTATGGAGAGGTTTTGTGTGCCTGCATTAACAGAGAGAAGCACTATATAGAGGTACACCTCTCTCTCTCTCTCTCTCTCTCTCTCTCTCTCTCTCTCTCTCTCTCTCTCTCTCTCTCTCTGAGAGGAGCAAGCGGAAAATCTGCAATTGACTGAAATATATCAGAAGTATAAAAGAAATATATGATTTTCTTCGAAAATCAACAAAAATAAAGTAAAGTTTGTTGGATTTTTTCAAAAATCAGCAAGAGTAAAGTGAAATTCTTTGATTTACTGTTAAAAAAATGAGCAAAAAGAGTGTTAAATCGATAAGTTCTGATAGAAACCAACAGAAAAATTCACGGAATTTCTTGCATAGTTGCTTACGAGAAGAAAAAAAGACCTTTCATTTTAAATTACTTGAAATTAAGGTTATCTGACTTCAATCAATCCATAGATGTGCACATGGTCCTTCTTGTAGCCAAGCCAGCTCTGAAACCATGAAACGAACTCACGGAGGATCTCCTGGCTACATGGACCGCCTATGGACAGGTGTCGGACGAACCACCCGACGATAGCCACCATTCGGTAGCACCCCCTTGTTGGGTCTTTTAAGGCCCGACGTCCCATACCACCTGGCTTGACCTCCTCGAGGTGACCTCGCGCACTCCTAGCCTCGCAGGCTAATTAATGGCACTTTGCGAGTAGAGGTGGATAATTGCAAATGAGGCCTTGGCCTCCTTTTATAAAAGAGGCTTGCCACACTAACCGGGTTCACATTACGTTCGCCCGGACATTGGACACCCATCCCAACGGTGTCATAGGCTAGATTCTCTCTCCTTTAATCAGGACATAACATTTTTGGTGAGAGATGAAGATCTTGTGTGGTGTTTGATAGACCTTGTATAACCCAAGGAAGAATTGTAGGGCCCAAGATCCGTCATCTCAAAGTCAACTCAAGTGACTTCATAATGCTCGGAATCTTGTCTGAGGATGTCATCAAACTACACTACAATGATACTTTGGAAACAACATAGCAATTGGAATCCCCAAGAGTATGTCCTAGCTCGATGTGTGAAGAAATCGTCAATCCTTTGGTACCAAGCTGTAGGGCCTGCTTGAGGCTGTACAATGCAATTGATACACATGATTCTCTTTGCCTAGAACTCTTGAGTGAGTCATTGTGACAAAATGAATTTTCAAAACGAAGTATAAGGCTAACGGTTCCTTAAAGCAGTACATGGCCAGACTTGCGGCTAAAGGGATTTGCAGGGTGCCCTAGCGTGGACTTTGATGATACTTTTGGTCCTACCCCTCGCATGACTACTATCCAGGTAGTAACCTCGACAACAACCCATCACCGCTTGTCTATCTTTTAGATGGGTGTGAAGAGTGCATTCCTTAACAGCAAACTCACTACAGAGGCTTATGTGGGATAGATGACTTTCCGCTTTGTAGGGTGAGGAACCAACGTCGAGGTGTTGTTTTGCTCTCATTGCGTCTAACTCCGAATGCATGCCACATGTCCAAGAGTCATGCTCAAGGGCTTTTTTCACCAAAGAAGGCTCAACAAGTGTAGGTGGAATTTGCGACATGAAGGCGAAGTTCACGAACTGATTTTCCCAAAAAATAGGCCTCTTGCTTTTGAGCCGTCTTGAGCGCAAAAGTTGTTGGTAACTCTGTCACTCTTGATGAGGATACCGTTTGATTTAGCCAAATAAATATATGCTTCTCCTGACGAGGTGTTGTCGATGTACCTTCAATAGAATCCTCTGGACCATTAAATTTATCCTTTGAACTTGCATGATCTTGGGAGTATACTCACTACTTTGTTGGTGAAGCCGACATAGGAATGTCCCTTGCACGTGGTGTAGTGGACAGTCCCTTGCACACAATGGCATGGTCTTAGGAGATGTCCCCTCTTAAATAGCAGTGAAGGTCTCCTTGAATAGCTTCACGACTCATTGTAGTAGCCATGATATTCGGTTCATCAAGTAGGGCACCGTTGACTCTTGAAAAATAGCCAACAAAGATAACCTTGTCGACTTAGGACCCAACTTTGTCCGTCTCTCTTTGAAACTTGTACAATGGCAAGACACCCAAACACTCTGAAGTGTGCAACTTACGGTTTGTGCGCGAAGTAAACCTGGAAAGGTGTCATATCCTCCAAAGCGGCAATAGGTGATCTGTTATAGTCTGTAGATAGTCTGCTATAGAGAAAGCCTCTGCCCAAGAAACTTGAGGAAGGGAAACATGCTCAAGTATCCGTCAGCCATCTCCACAATTGTCTTGTTCTTGTGCTCACAACTCCATTCTCCAATGTAGTGTAGGGAGTAGTCAAGTGGTGTTGGATGCCGTTTGTCTTGTACCACTACACAAACTCCTTGGAGATAAACTCACCCCGAAATCCTTCGTTGACCATAGTCCTCTAATCTCGAAAGAAGATAAAAGTCCTCGACTTCAGTTTCAAGAGGTAAACCCAAGTGTACCTGCCAAAATTATTCAAGACTCACGAGCATAAGCTTGTATAGAAATGTACTAAAGGATGGGACCCTACATAGGTCCACACGTGTCCACATGAATGGGTGCAAGGGGCTTTCTAGTGGGCTTGCTTCGAAAAGGCCTCTATGCGATGCTTGCCCAACTGACAAGCGCTTCAAATGCCATATTGATAGTGAATGTTGTGTAGTCCCTCCATGAAAGACTCCCTAGTTGCCTTCTATAAGTTTCCGCAGTTCAAGTGACCAAATCTCGCCTGCCACAATGAAGAAGAACCTGCTCCACGAGAAAGAAAGGTAGTGAGTGTGAAGAGAGAACCTTCTTGATCACCATGTGCTAAAACGGAGCTTGTCATTGAATCGGACATCATAATCTTACTTTCGCCAAAGAGTACCTTTGCTCCCTAGGAATCTATGCTAGCCTTAGATAGTAGGTTAAAGGCCATGTTCGGAGCATTAAGTGCCTCCAGAGTACCATATTCGAGATCGATCCAAGAGTAGATCGATATCTTGCCTCCATAAGACACAATCGGGAATCATTGAGAGTGATAGATTGCCCGTGGAGAGAGCTGAACTACTCCCTCATTGGAGTCATGTGTGCTGTAGCACCGTTGCCCACAATCCAAGCTCTAGAGTGAGACGAAGTTTGGTGCCACCAATTTAGCCCATTGCCATGCACATGGATAAACATATGTAGTTATTATGATTGCTAAATTTTGTACGGCGCCTTGGAGAGATGACCTTGGACAGATGGACACCTTAGTGTCACAAAATGATGACATGGCATGACCACCTGGACAGATTCCAGATAAAATGTTATATGGGTTCTCGTCAGATGGGGCCAAGGGGACACAAAGAATTAGAGAACTGAAGCTCAAAGTTATACCAACTTATGGTACCGCTGCCGAGGGGCCTAAAACCCTAAAGACCAGAAGCTTGCACTTGGAAAGAGAGTTCTGTAAATTGCGTTGACATGTTGATGTGGCAGATTGTACGGATGCTGACGTTGCAAACTGTACAAAAATTCCGCGTTTTGGCTGTGACACATGGCAAGCTGTACGGATTTTCGCGATTCTTGCTGACAGCTTTTTGGGAGTAGACGCTTTTGGATTTGATTGCTTTTGAACTCACCGGGCACAAGGAAAGAAAGGAAAAGGGAATCAGCTGGTAGATCCGAGAATTCCCGAGACCCAAGATAAGATTTTTGAAGCAGATCAGTATACGAGAGATTTAAGAAGTCTCAAGCACGACATAAGAAGGCATCCGACAAGAATTGACACGACTTGCAGCTGAAGGAAGATGATTGGGTGCTCTTACGGTTTGAGAAAGCACGCCTAAGGAAACATAAGGGAGAGGAGCGGCTTTTTCCAAAGCTAAGAATGCGGTACTATTGCTCTTTCCAAATTCAAGAGAAGTTAAATGATGTATCCTTCATACTGAAGTTGCCGGATACTTGGAAGATTCACAATGCTTTTTATGTTAGTCTCTTGAAACCTTTTAAGGGTGACGTGCTAGTCGACAGGGACCCTGAGGAGCAACTTGAAGTAGAAGAAAGCGAGGAGATACTCGTTCTTGAATAGATACTGGCTCATAAGGAAAGAAAAGTGAAAGGTAAAGTGATACGGCGGTTCTTAGTTAAGAACTATCCGGCATTGGATGCGAAGTGGATGGAGGAGGAGGACCTAGGAGATACTCCTCAGATATTGGAACTTTACCTCGAGGTTTTCAGTTTAGCTTTGACTATTCCGAGAGATCCCGTGGATCAGCAGGGTTAAATTTGGTGCAGACGGGACTGCACAAGAGAGGAGTCACTCCGCTCCGCTCCTGTATCACAGGTTACCCAGATGGAATAGTCTCTGATTTTCCTTTGGGTTTCAAGGATATCGATGAGCTGACAGTATTCCGCTATATGACTTTATGAAAGAAGGAACTGGGAATTTTTGACATGAATCTGATTTACATGTGCTCTCTCATGTGAGTCGTGTTTGAGTACATGTTTGAAAGACGAAATGACTGCAACATTTCGGTCTTGAGATTCCATATGAGATGGACATGCAATAAAAATTAGTCAATCCGACATCAGTGAGATCCGGTGTGGATGTAGATGCGATTGCTAAACACGTTGCCTAGAGATCATGGTCTGAGATCTCAATGGACTTTATGTGATTTGATTTGAATGTGGTTTGAATGCTTAGTGACTGTCGTCTTTGTGCAAGTGCTGGATTGGTGTGGTCTAGTACGCCAATGCTTAGAGTCGGTGTCTACTGAACTGATTTGTGGCTTATGTCTGATTTTGCAGGCATAATCAGGCATAATCGAGGGCAATTACAATTCTTTCAAGAGGGGGGGTATGCCACAAAATGATGACGTGGCATGACCACCTGGATAGATTCCAGATAAAGTGTCATAAGGGTTCTCGTCCGATGACGCCAGGGGACACAAAGAATCAAAGAGTTGAAGCTCAAAGTTGTACCAACTTATGGTACCCCGACGGAGGGGCCTAAAACCCTAAAGACCAGAAGCTTGCACTCTGAAAGAGGTTCCGTAAATCGCGTTGACATGTTGATTGGCAGATCGTACGGATGCTGACGTGGTAGGTTGTATGGAAATTCCGCGTAATGTGCTGGTTGTGCCACGTGGCAGGTTGAAATGGGCTCGTAGGGTGGTAGATTGTAGCTTTCACCCAAATCTTTACTTGATAAACTTTACTTCACTTTACAACACAAAGGAACTTCACGAATAAGCCTATGATTGTAATTCAACACTTCAAAACAAAACACGGCTTGGTAGCTAGAGCGCCCCTAAGCAGACAACGCCATCCTATAGGCCGCAAAGATTGGCGCCCCTTTCGGTATTTCTTATTCTTATTAAACTTGAGATAAAACCTGCAAGTTCCTACGAGCTGTCCCGCTTTTACCGGGCTGAAAATGGCCTACTCTAGCCTGACTTCGGCAGCATAACTGCAGTAGGAGGCTTCACAGAATAAATCCCCATGCAAAAGGTGACTTCCCTGGCGCATACGAGCACTTTCCCAAACTTGGCAAGAATCTGCAGCACGCTGAATTCCTTGTTTTTTGCCCCAAAAATGCACCAGATCACCCGTACAACGATCCCATCACTTCCTCGAAGCTCGTGAGGGTATTAGGGATCAATTAGGGTCAAAACCCTAAACCTGCAAAAATACACAGCAGGCTGTAATTCACTGTTTTGGGCTCCGTTTCTCTTGCCGGTCGCATCCGTAGCAAGCCCTTATACTCCCGCGCCTGTAGGGCTACTTGCCCTTTGAATCGGATGAGATTTCTCGCGTGAAATCTCTCCGAATTCACCTGTACCTGCAGGGGACTAGCAATTAGCTTATCTTGTACCTGGACAAGAGGCTCTTGCCTCGGCATACGTGCATGAACCCACACAAGTGTACATACAGATGGAAAGCCCTCGAGCGGGGCATTACGATTCTGTATTCAAAGGGGGAGAGAGATGCGCAAGAGCGGAATCATCGCGCTACATAAGACTAAGGGAGAAGGCAAGCTTTCCATTAAAGCTGTGATCAGGTGCACCCACTACTCACATACACTTGTGCTCACTTAGAAGCAAAAATCAGCGCCCCTCTTCATGTAGACTCCACAAATTGCTCTGGAGCCGCCATGTGTCCACTTTGCCTCTTTTGAGTTAATTCCCTAGTACCCACCAACTTATAAAGTGTAGCGAGGGGCCTAAATGACTTTGAACTGAGCCTAGACACCCTTATACTGCTCGGATTCCAGTGCCGACAGACCCGACCATCTCGTGGCGACCTGCCCTTATCGACTGTGATTGAAACTCTCGACCGTCGGTTGTTTCACACTGGCCATACAATGTCTGGCCATTTGTGACAAGAAAAATCAAGGGAAAGAAACCAACAACTAAGGTTAGTGGTTGCCACAGCCTCGTGACACAGGCTGTACGGTTTTCTGCGATTCACGCTGGCAGCTTTTTGGGAGCAGAGGTTTTTGGATTTGACTGCTTTTGAATTGATTGCTCTCGGGGCTCTGCTTTTGGGGCTTCCCTTGTAAGAATAAAAGAGCCCTTTGGGCCTCACTCTGTAGAGCATCTGGTTGCAGAGTCTGAAAGCACTCAGCAGAGGTCCCTTGGGAGTTGTACTTTGCGTTGATTAATGATAAGGAAATATCGAAAGGGGTGCCATACTTTGGGGCCAGTACCTCTGGGCACGAAACTACGCCGGCCCTTGTCGACTCTCTCTCTCTCTCTCTCTCTCTCTCTGCGTTAAAGCTCAGAGGTTGTGACGTTTCTGTTTGTGTGTTGCTATTGATTTCTTGCTTGGAGTGTCCAAGCTTGGTACACCTTGGTGCCTTGGTAGGCATTTGGAAGCAGGGCGACCCTCTTATTTGGCAAGCATATAGGGAATGTGGACACTTGGTGATTCATGCAAGGCAACCGGAGCTCATACATGGCAAGTGGGGGCTCATGCAAGTCAACGGGAGTTCATGCATGGCATGTGGCAGTACAAGTTAACTTGAGTTCATCCATGGCAAGTGGAGGTCATACATGGTAGGTGGCGACTCATGCAAGGCAGTCGGAGATCATGCATGGTAGGTGGTTGCATGGCAAGTGGCCACATATGCAAGGTGGGTGCACCGGGCAACCACTCATTAACTCGGCTACCACCCATTTGCAGTTAGGAATGGTCATTTTCAGCCAAGGGCGCCTCCACACAGATACAATGGCAGCTAGGTAGGAGGCCATAATCCCCACTCTATCTCCAAAAGCGAGGGAAGCTAGTTATTTGAATGAATTCTCAATAGTGACAGAGCTCATGATTGCAATTGTGGAATTCTTCCAATCACTTGGGATGTCAAAGGAGTAAAGTGAGGAGCTCTGAGAGTTGACTGAGGATGCATGGGGAGGTTAGTATGGCTTTTAGCATCAGACTCATGACATTCAACCACTGAATATTCCTTATTAGATGGGATACTTCTGGGAAACCAATGACTTAGGATATCAAGAGCTCGGATCTCAAATGAGACTCCTTATTGGATGAGATACTTCTGGGAAACCAACGACTCCGGTCAAGAGCTCTGATCTGGATTGAGAAAAGTAATTGTCCCTCGGAGTGACCCTCGAAAATTTTTAAGCTAACTTGAGTTGTTTTGTAGATATGTTGTAATCGTGGATGATTACTTTCTTTCAAGAAGGGGGGATGTCACATTGCTTACATGTCAAGCCACTGAAAAACGGAGCCAACCTGTAGATCCTCGCCGAGGGGCCTAAACCCTAAGTGAAGAAGTAGCAACAAAGAAGCAGCAGCAGAAGAAGTTTTATAGACTTGCAAAGTCTTGCCGATTGGCCTATTTTTCAAAGACAAGTTCCGCTAACTTATGGGACCTCGTCCGATGGAGCCCAAGTGACCTAAAGGCATTAAAATAAAGCAGGATCACACACACACACACACACACACACACACACACACACACACACACACACACAATCTCTTGTGTAGAAGCTGATGACATGGCAGTTGAACCCCCGCAATTTGCGTTGACATGTTGACGTGGCAGACAATACAGAATCCCGCGTTTTACGTTGCAACTGTACGGATTTCTGCAATTGGTGTTGGTTGCTTTTGGACACTTGCTTTTGGACTTGAAGCTTTTGAGTTTGACTGCTTTTTATGTAAATTGCTTTTAGAGGCCAAGGGCCTTTAAATATGACCCATGGGCTCTCACTTTGGCAGTCTACCTGTGGGGAATGCAGAGTAGAGCCATGGGAGTTGTATTGAGTTCAAGCAATATAAAGAAATACCGAAAGGGGCGCCAAGGTTTGGGGCCGATGCTCTCTTGGGGTGGAACTCCGCCACTCCGCGTCTTGTATGTCGTGGATCTCTTTCAGTTCAGTTGTTATTTGAAGTGCTTAAAGTTGTTCAGTCTGTTCTTTTCCGTTCGCACATGGTGCTTGTCCCTGTGATAGCATTTACCTTTTACTTTCCTCATCAGTCGAGATTGGCCACATCCATTGTCAATGACCATGTGGAAGAGCAAAGAGGCAATTGTTATTTTGGGTACAAATGAGGTGAGTTTTGAGTAGATAGACTCAGAAGATAGTTAGAGGCCTTTGTCGACAATATTCAATACCTTGGATATGTTCTCTTCCTGAGATGGTTATATTGTCTTGTGGGTGACTACCATGGGTCTATACCTTGCACTTTCCTTCAAGGGCGAATCTGGGCTTATCCTGGATTCATCTAGGTATATGTTCTCTTCTTGAGATGATACGGTACATTGCAGATACTGGCACACATGGTTACAAAGAGTGTCTTGGAGAGAGTGGAGGACGACATCGGTCTTGGATACCATTATAGATCTCCCCCTAGCGTTCCTTTACAGACATATAAATGAACAATTAAAGTGACCAAAGCCTGTAGGGGAACGTGTAAATTTTACATGTTTCCCTACAGGCTTTGGTCACTTTATCTGTTCATTTACATATTCCCCTAGAGGCTGTGTTTTGTATATTTTATGTGATATTATGAGGACATGTGTTTTGTATATTTTATGTGATATTTGATTGATTGATTGAGAGAGAGAGAGAGAGAGAGAGAGAGAGAGAGAGAGATGAAATGAAATGAAATGTTATATTAAACGTCTTCAAAAGGCCAAAATGACCTATGAGACCAAACTGATACAATCTTGGTGGATCTAATACAATGTGTGGGTACAAAAATAAAAACGAAGTAAAGTGAAAAAACTAAAATCATCATCATCAATGCCCGAGGATATCTGGCATCAAGTGTTGTCCGAGAAAGTATTGCATGGGTCGCTGAAGAGCTTCGTCAATGCCGCCTCTGTAAATAGTCGTATTGGGAGACAGAATAGTCCTAATTCTTTGATGAAGCCTCCGTCGATGTCGTGTTCGCCCTTGTAGACGTGGGACTCTAGCTCTCTCGAGCTCAATGGCTCTGTCAACTAATATACCTCTGGTATAAGTGGGCTCCGAAGTCTGTTGTGAAGCATCATGCATCTCTTTGAGTTCAATTGTTATTTGAAGTGCTTAAAGTTGTTTCTTTTCCATTGGCACGTGGTGCCCGTCTCGTGACACTGTATTGCTTTCATGTTATTTTTAAGGCAAAATGGTTCCAAATTATTGGTAGTGTTGGATAAGGTTTTCTTGGCTTTTGGCCTAATATGATGCCTTCACGATTAGGTTATGTTTTAAAGTTTTCTTTTGGCAACTGGCAGGGGCACTCAGCAGTGGATGCAACTCCTCACACTGTTCCGGATGAGAGAGGAAGCAAGGAAGGGGAACCTAGTGAGACATTATGGATTGGCTTTCCACCACCTAGCAGGGTGGATGAGGATGGATTACGAAAAGCATTTATCTTGTTTGGTGAAGTAGAGAGAATCACTACTTTTCCAGATCGAAGTTATTGTTTTGTTCAGTTCAGAAATGTGGATGAGGCGACTCGGGCCAAAGAAGGGCTTCAAGGGAGACTTCTTAATGATCCACGCATATTAATACGATTTTCTAGCAATGAAGCTTCTAAACGGACTGCTAGAGTTGAGGGGTTTTATCATCTCCCTCATCATGTAGAAATGGGAGGATCCAGGCCTTTTGGTGGTTTTGATTGGCCTGGTGCTATGCACCCCCCTAATAGATTTTCTGTTGGTCATCATGACTTCAACAGAACTACTAAGGGCTTTGCAAGGCCTGCTGGGGGTATTTCTGCTGGGCTTTTGGCTGCCCCCCCTCTGAGAGGCGGGCTGCCTGATGGTAGTGATTACTTTGATGGCAGGTTACGACCTGGAGATGCTCTGAGTAGGCCCCTGCTTGAGGACCCTGGTGCTGCTGAGAGAGACTTTGTACCGAGAGAGCATAAAAGGCCTAATCTAGGTGGGTCAGGGTACTTGGAAGGATATGTTGAAGGTGGTGCTAATTTTGATACTCGATACACGGAAGGATTTGGAAAAGCTTGGGTGCCTTCTAATGAACCTTGGCATTCAAATCTCATGCTATATAAAGGAGTGCACTCAGGTTTGGAGAGGGGTCATGCAGGTGATTCTTTTATGGCAGGAATTGGGACACCAGATCAAGGAGCCGCTTGGAGAGGATCTATTGCCAAGGCAGGAATTTTCATTTGTCGTGTGCAAAGTTTCCCTGTTGGCAAAGGAATTGACGACTCCTTGTAAGAATTTACCTCTCTTTCACGTGCTCATTCCGCCTTCTTGATTGCTGATTAGATTTTGTACCTTGCTTCTTTAGGCTTGATAATTCAATTTGTGTTTTTTCAGGCCAGGAGTCGTCAACTGTGTGGCTCGAACCTCACTTGATATGCTAGCACAACATTTCTACCAGGCCGTAGACTATGGCATTATTTACTTCACTCCAAATGGGGATGGTGAAAACGCTTCTTTTCAAGAGTTTGTCAGCTATCTGGGGGACAAGCGGCGTGCCGGAGTTGCGAACACAAGCGATGGAACAACATTGTTTTTAGTACCGCCATCTGATTTTGCAGAAAATGTTTTGAAGCTGCACGGTGACTGCCTCTTTGGGCTAGTCATCAAATTCCCTCAGGCAGAAAGCACTCCTCCAAACCATCATCAGCAGGCAGGTTTATTTCCTTCGCAAGGTCCCCAGCAACATCGTGCTCATCTACAGTCAAGAATGGTGACAAAAGAAGAGCCGACAGAAAGTACATCAGCAGCTGCTACAAGGTTCCCGCAAAGTCAATCAGCAGACCCGCAACAATCGATCTCGGAACTTAGTTATTCCTCTGCTTCACTATTAGGGGCTCCTAGCTTCAGACCGCTTGATGATGCAGAAGCTAACGGGGGCGCTACACCTTCCACTGCTGAGATCTTGGAAAATGAAAGTGAGACTAGGGCTAAAGGAAGTGGAGCAGTACAGGACCATATAGGAAGCTTTCAAACACCCTGGTCAGGGCAGATGCATCACTGGGATCCAGCTAGTGTTTCATCAACCTCAACTGATTCAAGCTTACGTATTCCGGGGGCAGGAGGCTCTGAGGCAAGACCAAGTGGAGCAGCGGTAGGATTTCTGACTGAGGCGTAGGCTCCAGAGAAGTACATTTAGCTATTCTACCTTAGCAATGGTTTAGTTTCTCATACTGCTCATGTTGATTCCGTTTATGTTCAGGAACAAGTTCTTGCCAATCTACAATCTGTTTCAAAAGATTCAACGGCAGCCACCCAAGCCTTGTTAAGGCAAGCGTTGCTGTCTCAGGGTGGTGCCACTGACGGATCAAATTCGACTGGCAACACAAGTGCTGCTGATGCTTTAAGGACAGGTGTCGTGCGTCGTGATGGTGGCTCTAACGGTGGGGAGGCAAGTAATCGTTTTCAAGCAACGCTTCAACTGGCAGCTGCACTTTTGCAACGAATGCACAACGGCAAAGGACCTGCAGGTCCAACTTGATGGAGCTCAGGTATTTGTCGCCTCTAGTCATTCTAGTGTGCATCGATGTTTGTTTTATCATCTGCATACATTGTGCTTAAACATGTGAGCTCCGAGTTAAGGTGCATTTGAACATGTGGAAGGGCATGGAATAATAGGCAGCAAGCCCTAGGTTTACAGAAATGAAAGCTGGTCTAGTTGGTACGAGTACAGGAGTATTAGTGATCTGTATGTGATGACAGTTTTGTGGCTCGCCATTTGCATATATGGCAAAGATTGTGCAGGATGTAGAACCCAGATTGTCTAGGGAGTCCATATTGTTGGGTCGAAACTCTTTTTGAATCCCTAGGATTTTTCGCCGTCTCACATTGCCCTTTGAACTAGTGAGCTGCCTCGAAATGCGACACGACAGTGCATTTGTCTCTGCTTTAGATTGAATAGTTTCTTCATCGGTTTGCAGGGTGATGATTCCTGAGGATTTGTTTAACTTCTTTAAAAAAAATCCTGAGGGGATTAACGGGAAAGAGGGCATTGTGACTCATGCAGTGCATTCTTTACGCAGAGAGGTCTGTAAAATAATTTACAACTACAAAGATAAATCTGAACACTAATAAACATATATACACAACAGCCATCTGTCATAACCTTTTGGTGAAGGAGAGGAACACAGTAGTTTAGTAAATTGATTTTTGAGAACTCATAAATAAGAAAGAACCCATTGTTGTGGCCAACTTAAGAGGAGGTTTTATAATTCAAACAGTAGGGTGTTATTGCAACCATAACTATACAACAAAGATTTGCCATCGTTGAAATGATGAAATCTGAGCAGAGAATTAAATTTTACTATCTTTGCTTTTGATTGCAACGGTTTTGTTAGTTACTTGTATAATGTTGCTGCTTCCAAACACTAAATGTAAGAATGTGCTGATTTGTGATATCTATGCTTTACACGGCCTATTAAGCCAAAATGATTTAAAGAAGTATTTTTGTGAATTTTGAGGAAAGTTGGATACGTGCTAGTAGGAATTTGGGATCCACAGCTTCAAAAGTTTGTAAGCTTCAATGGCCGTCAGGTATTGCAATGAAGGCATCATTTTTCCCAACACTGCTATTCATAGTTTTCATACAGGCCAATCTTTAGGATGAGGATCAAACACCCTTTCTCTTAGTGCTTCAGTAGTGGTGATAGTCTGAGAGTTTGATTGCGTTCTCGTCAACGCCCATCTTAAGACACAATTTAGTGCGTCCCAACTTTGGTTGCTTTAGTGTCAAGGAGCAAAATTTGGAGACTCCATTAACGTTCCTGCAAATTTAAAAAATGATTCAAAATTTTTATTTTGGGATAGATGACAATGGGTTCTAGAAAAGTTAAGACTTTTATTGCAAAACCTTTAACTATAGCAAGCTATAGGGATTGACAAACTAAAGGAGAGAAGTGCCACCTTAATAAGTTTGCAAACTTGTAAGACTATATTAAAAAAAACATGTTGTCTCAAAACATTATGCAAAAGGTGACATTAACCTTGCTTCATGCCAAATAATACTTTGAAGATGCCAAACAAAACTTTGAAGTCCTATATCACTTAAGAATTCTTTTATCATGAAATGTGCCTAAAACCATTGTAATCTATAATTTGGCCAAGAAATCAATATGCTTACGAAATTGAAGGTTGTAGTTGTTCAAAGTAAGAAAAAGGGAACCAAGCACTAGTGAGCTCTAGTGAGTTTCTCTATTCCTTTAATGGGATCTTAAGTGTTGTGACTCGTGCACCAAGTTGTAGGTCTTTATGTAGCATAGATGGAATTGATTGGGGAATGTGGTAGATTCATATTCATGAATAAAATATTGGAACTATCACTTTGTTTGGCTCCCCTCAAAATGCTAAACATGGGCAAACCTCAAAATGCTAAACCTCAAAATGTTTGCCTCTTTAAATTCCGTTATGTGTACAAGATGTGGTAAGACATAAAATTGAAAGTAACCATTTTTTTTAAATGTGTCCTATAACTCGTAAAAAGTTCTTCATAGTAGCAGCAATTTATTGCAATGAATTCCCATGCACATTTGAAAGCACACAATCTACATCAATTTTACTACTCAATTTTCTACCTTGGGTTGGGAGTCGTTAAAATGGGATTGTGGGAAACAGCTTCATTCAATACAACAATATTTGTTACTACACTTGATAATATCAACCATTCTTTAGGTTTGAGGGAATTCTACAAGGGCAACGGAATTTGCTAATAGAGCCATAGTACTAGTTTTAGTGTAAGCAAAACAAGGTTCTTATTTCAAGAAAATTCTATTGACAAGGAAGCTTAAAACCATTTACAAAAGGTTGGTGTCACACGATGTGAACTACTTTATGCTATGCTGCACTCGAGACTCAATGGGATTGTGGAAGAGTACAAGTTGAGTTTTATCAAAGAAGTGTTAATTGGAACTTGACATTCAAGATGGGTTATTGAGATAAGGATGGGTTATTGAGATATTGATATTCAAGATGGGTTATTCTATTTGGTAAGCTACCGAAGCTTCAACGAGAGTGTACTAGAACTTTCATTTCTCAACAATGCACAAAGGAGGAATATTGAAAATTTATTTTTAGGTACATTTTTTCCCTTTGAATATCTTTCTTAGGTTTTCCAAAGAAACAAATTTGACTTAAAAAACGTTGCATTTAGTTTTTATGGAAGTAAATACAAGGCATCTCATGTACAATTCCGAAGTCATCTTGTATGGAACAAGGTAGACTTACATTCTCTACGCATTCCTCCATAGTACATTCATAAATCATTCAAATATAGACAAAGCTTCATGTTACACTATGTGATAGAAGCTGCGACTCTTATCATTTTTAGCATACAAAACTACACATATTCAAGTGCATACTTTATCATCGACTTGAATTTTGGATAATCTTAAGATGTAGTACGTGATGGTGATATATTGTCTAGGTGTCATTAGTGCCATTAATCTATCCCAATCTTTGCAAGTTGTTAGTTTTGAGGCTAAAACTATTATGAATCATCAAAGAAGTTACGAAATATACATAAGTATTTCTTAATCATACTATATCTATGTTTTGAGAACAAGTCATAACTTGTAACTCGACCGTAGTCAAGTTCATCCAACAATATTGAGTTCTCAAATTTGATTTCACCCAAACATCTAAGACAAGCCCTTCCTAAGGAATCTTTCCTTAGCAAGGAAAGGATTTGTGTGTGCGCTCGCATGCATGTCCACAAGGCCTTGCTAAGGAAAGGATGAAATCCTTTTTTTTGGCCTTCCTTTGACTCGGCTAGCCTTGATGACTCCTAAACTTAGTGCATGACTCATGGGCTCATCTTACTATCTTAGGTGTAATTTGGGTGAATTTCAAAATTGACTACCAATAGAAATTAAGTTGGGTTTTACTTTTTCCTCGATCATTATGCGAGCACGAGGGGGATATCAAATATGCTTTCTTATGCTGGTCGTGTATGAAAGAGGGGTTTTCCATTAGCACTCGGTTTTGGTTTTCCCTAGAAGGGGCTCACAACCTCTCTTGGTGTCATTTTCTAAGTAAGGGGAGGTGCCCATAGTCCAAGTAGTGCTATCCCTAGTAAAGGGATTAGTTCCTTGGTTTTTGTGTTGTCTTGATAGCTAAGGGTCTTTAAAGTCCATTAAAGAGCCTCTTCATACTGGTTTCCCAAAGCACAAGGCTTCAAAGCTCTCAAAGCATTCAAGGAAAAAAATCATCCTAACTCTTGCTGTTATCGTTAAGAATTTAATTGTTTTATATTCAAGGCACAACACTTTGCAATGTATATAGTATTCATCATATATAGGGATGATTTTGTAATTGTGATTTGGTAAGGAGCTAACAACAGATGTGTAGCTCTACTACATTGTCAAGCAAAGGGCAATATAGTTTCACATGAGGTTTGGAGTGATGTTGGCAAGTCTTTGCATGCAAAAGGGATTACTTTGTACGCATGATGGGAGAGAGCATGATTGACAAGTTAATGGAGCTAGTTTCTTTGGCCAAAATCCAAACTTTGAACATACCTTATGAAGAAAAAATTGTGGTCATTAGTTGAGGCAACCATTACACAACTACCTAGAGTCAAATGCCACACAAACTAGGGCACCATCTTCATCTATCAATTATGCTCCAAAGATGGGCAAGGGTTAAGAATTATCATAACTTCTTTGCAGAATAATTACATGCATGTTTTTCATGAGTGTACTAGTGCTCATGATGCTTTAATAGTCTTATTGAAGAACTTGGGGGCTAAAGCTAAACAGTCCAAAGTAGGTGTAAAGAGACAATTGTACAGACTCATAATAGACTCACTATAGAAGAGGATAAATACAATTGTACACACTCACTACATGAGAGGATAAAGACATTGCTATTTCAATCAATTAACTAGAAACCATTGCCACTCAACTCACCTATATCAAATGGGAGGTTCTGGAAGATGACAAAGTAGTCATGCTTCTCATTGCTTTGATCAAAAGCTATAATCACATTATGACCATTCTAGAGAATAAAGAATCTGCACTAGAGATTTTAGATGTCATCAGTTCCGTATAGAAAGAAGATATCATCAAAAGAGAGGTCGAATTCCAAGTGGAGGAGCGTTAGTTGTTGCGTCGGTATGTTCATCAATAAAGATAATACGAGATGCTACAATTGTGGCAAAATAGGGCATTTCTCTAAAGACTTCTTGGAGAAATAATCTTGTATGCATTGTGGTAAGAATGAACATCCTCCTTCCAAGTGTAAATCAAGGAAAGGTAAAGCCCTACATTCTAGAATAGTGTTAGTCTCCTATCTTCATAAGTTAACCCCTCTTTGTAGGAAACCTAGTAGGTGGTTCACTATACTCATCTTGAGTTGTTTTACCAAGTTGTACTAGCTTGAGATTCCCTATGAGCTCTATCTAAGAGCACATATTGTATCCATTTTCATCTTATGGAATTCTAGTTTATGGCTTGCTTATATTATTTGTAACAGTGTACTCTTAATCATGAATGGTTCTTTGCTCTATCCACCCCAATCGTATTAATAAGCACCTTTATGTGTATAGATTCCAATGATGTCCTTTCGCTAAGTTTTGATGGAGTTGTCAAGTTTAAGAGTAGTGGTTTTGCAAGGTGTAAATTAAGTTTAAGAGTAGTGGTTTTGCAAGGTGTAAATTAAGTTTAAGAGTAGTGGTTTTGCAAGGTGTAAATTGATTGAGTGACAATTTAATTTGAGGTGTGCATATTCTACCATTGTTTAGAAAATGTTACAAATATAGCTCAAATTATTGTTGCTATGATTGTAAATGTCAACGAGCACGTGAAATATTCCCAAGTGCAAAGTGAATACATGTGGAAAGCTTTGCAAGTATGAGACCCCAATTACAAACATGTAGCTGAGTTTGTGATTGTATGGACATTGAGATTGAGATGAACACGACCATGAACTAGAGACATGCCTCGGACTTGATTCAAAGATTTGTTCGTGTTGAAGAATCATCGACCGAAGATTGAGTGGAGTCTACAATTTACGTTTAAAGGATATTAATTTTACTTTGGTTATGGTTAGGGGATTGTTTACCTATCATATTCACTTTGTGTAAAAAAAAATCTTTCATAATTGTGGCCAAAAATTTCAAATAATGCACACAAATCAAATAGCAAAAATTCTATTTGTAGGTGTTGATTCCTCTGAATATGATGATTCATGAAAGCATTATCAATTGTCTTCTTTGTCAGCAAGGATTTTCATGCATATAATGTATGATTTTAGATTTCCAAGAAAACTGTTTTGAAGTGTAATTTAGTGAAAAACAGAAATCATTCTCCTGGTAGAAACATTAGACGTCGATGTTAGTAGCAAGAGTCGAATAATTGAAGAAGAATATCGTGGATTAGATGTTCATAGTTACGCAAAGGATTGCGATGATTTTTTTTTTTGCCAAATTCCTCTTAATAAAGAACAAGACTTCTTAAAATTTAAAACAAAAGATGAAAATGTGGAATTTATTGAATTAATACATTTTGATATTTCCAAGGACTCTAAAACAGTTTGTCATCAAAATGATAGTATATTCAACAATCTTGAGATGTGTGTGTGTGTGTGTGTGTGTGAGAGAGAGAGAGAGAGAGAGAGAGAGAGAGAGAACCATATCAGTTTCTTGTACCAGGGAGGGTGTTTCAAAGTTGGAGAGAATTGTGTGCGAGTATCTTGTGCATATGGGAGCTTTAATGAGGAAAACAACACAACTTCGTTGCATCACACTAATGTTGTTGTGAGGATCCATGTATATATGGAAGCTTTACCAAGGAACACTACCTAGTTAGAGTACTTTCTTTTCTGTCCTCACTCTTCTTCCATTTAATGAAAGTTGTCTTGGGTTTGCAAAAGCAATGTCGCAATGTCGTGTACGATGCTATGAGTAGGCATGCCATTGAAGAGTGTTAATAGCCTTGTTAATTTAGCTCAAAGTTGCTTTCTTTTTCAAGTTGGCAAGCATTTGTGCTCTTGCACAACATCAAAGGGTGTATTGCCTATAATGGTTAATCCAACATTTACAAACACAGTATTGAAGTATATGATTAAAGAATAGAAACTTTGCTACATCGCATTAACCATTATAGGCAATACAAGTTTCTAAAACACGAAATCTTCTTGAAATTCAAAAAATGAATTGAAACTCTCAGATCTTGTCTTCCCCTTATGTAGGTAGGTGATATGAACTAATGGATTCAAAAAAACTTGTTAGAAGATTTAGCAATGAAGAAAGCATTTAAGTTCAAATGGGATACATATCACCCTATGAAGCTTCACAACTAGCTTTGTAGAACTATAACGACGTTTGCTATTTACTTTACATTTTTTTTCAACATGAAAGTAATTAAAGTCAAGGGTTCAATATATGCAAAAAAGTAGTTACCACGATAGGCTACATTTAAGTCCTCTCAGAATCAAACTCATAGTGAATGGATTGTAATAATTTGATTGGACTTTCACTTTCACTTGGTTGTTGGTTAAGAAAGTTTTGGTGAGGTTCTTTCACTTTGTTGGTTGGTGCTAACAAAATCTTTGTCTAGAGGTGGAGTTCTTATTTAGAACTAGTGGCATGTATGGATTGGTATTCCACTCCATTACCTTTGAGGGTGGTTCGTGTATAAAGAAAGAATTGTGGTGGGAGATGCAATTTGATTGTGCACACTAAACACATGCTATGCACATGCACGTATGTGCATGCACGCGGGTGCATACACACAATATGACATGAAGCTTTGCACAAGAGCTACTAATTTTGTGCTCATTTTTTCAATACATGTTGCTTGAGAGTGTGTGTGGCTCCACAGGGAAGTAACATGTCATTGGTGAACCAAGTTGTAGCACTAGAAACCTGCCATCCTTAATTTCAATTTGCATCTTACGACACACTCATGGTATTTGCAAAGAGAGGAGCCAAGAAGCCAAGGTACATGGGACATGAAAATGGGATTCATAATGAATCTCACCTAGTCAAATTGAGGGAAAATATCTGTACTCTCTTGCTTAAGAGTACTTTCTTTGCACCTTCTAGGGTATAAATACAATTTTTTTGGATAGTTATGAGTATGTTTCCATACCAAAGTAAAGCATCATACTTAACAATGAACATTCTACGACCTAATCTATGCACCCCCCCCGCGGGGCAACCCTATCTTTCACCGAGTGCCTACTTCACCATTCTTTATGCAAAGTTGGGAACCCAGTATGTCATAACTAAGCACCTCACAGTCTTAAGTGACGTCTAGCATAAGAATTGGGAAGAGCTATGACATATTGTTGTTTTGTTTTATAACCCTGTTGCTCCTTTTGTTGCAAACAATCAAAGTGAGATTGAGCAGTTTGTACCCATGATCCCATTCGTCACCATTGACGTAAACATCCTTTCCTCGAACCTCAATGAAGCACACAATTACCACCATGTTATGCATTGCAAACTTAACAACACCTTGTGTGATTTATCACAATGTGATTGCTCTCTCAATGTCATGGGAACAAACACGCATTTTTATAGATAATTGCCATCATCTTTATCATATATAATGACTCTCTCTCTCTCTCTCTCTCTCTCTCTCTCTCTCTCTCTCTCTCTCTCTCTCTCTCTCAGGCCATAGTATCTCCATGCATGAGGCTGCATAGAACGCTCAAAGAAAGAAGAGTTACGTTTAAATAGTCACATTAGGGAATTTGGGAGGTCATTTGGAGTGCCTTCTAAGAAAATACATTTTTTGCCTTCTCTCTCTAGAAAATTGATGGTAAAAGAGGTGTCCTCATCAACTGTTCAAAAAGTGTACTTCGAATTGGATTCTTTCAACAGATTCATAACGGCTGTAATGATTGATGGAATGTCCCTTTTCAATTATATTGAATGCACCTAGTCATATAGGATGGAATGTCTTTTCCGTACAATGTATGCAGTAGGGAGTCTAGGGCGTATTGGCGCTACACTCTCTTTCTTGATTTTTTTGACTGTGTATTCATGGCTTCTTCATCCACTCCCTCAAACCTTCTCACTAAATGCCATAAATATCATCTACATGTTGATTTGAATCCTGAATATGAGCTTTTATGCAAGCAAAGTAAAACAAACACAATAGTAACACGCACGAAGAAAGAAAGACTCAGAGTAGATGGAGCAAAACACATAGATTTATGGACAAATGGTGCACTCTATCCTTTGAATCCTATGACCAATGCCTCCCCTGCATTTGCAAATCCCACTGCTTTATTGACCTTTGCACGTGACAGACAGAATGGTTTACTTGGCTACTGCAAAGCTTTAATTGGGAAGTCAGAAATTCAAACAAGCATGGTTCACCATCAAGCAAATGAGATATAGACTTTCTACTTTGCATTGTGAGGACCAAAAAACCCTTGTGCAGTGCACACAAGAAATACAAGTATTGCAAGAAAAAGTGTGGAACTTACAAAGGAAAGATACAAGCTTAGGTTCTCGTGTGCGAAAGAAGAGACTACGGAATCTTGAAACCTTGAAGGTTGGCTCTGGAGGTCTCAAGAAAAGAATCCAAGCATTAAGGTCAGGATTGTGAACCTTTTAGTTTATTTCAACTATACATTGTTTTTTCTTATGTCTGTTATATTTTCTATGTAAACATGCTATATATCCAAACAAAGAAAACATAGATCCAAAGGCCAATGTAGGAAAGCATTTGAAGCCTTTGATAACAAGTGGTCTCTCAAAGGATATAGTGCATGACAAAAATTGACCATTTTATTACAAAGAATGCACTGCCTGCCAGTGAAATACAGGGCACACTTGACTCCCTTGGCGTGAGTAAGAGAGGGTACTCAGCTATTCAGCAGTCTATCTCCCATATTTTTGTGAAGAATGGAAAGTCTTAACTTCTATCAACAACAGCAAGTGTTTGGAAAGAGAGACTTCTACTCAACCATGCACATATAGATTTCATTGGATGTCCATTTCATATTGATGTGAGTACAACAAAATCTTCATGGACCTCACTTTGTTGCAAACTAGAAGGGTTGAGTTCTACAATGTAATTTGAAGAGACATGTGGAGTTTTGTATTTTGTTTTGAAGTTAGACGAGTGTGAGATTCTCAAAGATAAGAAGTTAAAACGAGTCACAATAACATTGATGAATAAGGATCTTTCAAAATGCCCCACTGATGATCCTTCATACTTTAATGTTCATTTAGAAACAAACATATGGTGGCTTTGTGCTTTTCAAGTATTCCATTTCCATCTTCTCTTCAGCTTTCGTGAGCCCTCTTGAGATTTAATTTTAGATTTAGTTTCACGTCTCATGCGGATTTAATCTTGAAGGTAAAGAAAGAAGACCACGACATTTTATATTGGGTGTTCCATCAAACCCCTATCCGTGATATCATTGATAAACAAATGAATCAAAGAAAGGTGCTGGTTGTCAATGGCAGGGGAGACTTTCAAGTCCAATGACATCTTGCAGGTGACCTTAAAACACTGAAGTGTATGTATAATTGTGGAATGGGTGCTATAGTAAAGGGTCCATGCTTGTATTGCATAGAGCCTGCAAAGACAATGGACCCAAATGGTGGAGAAAGACTCCTACTCGCCACAATGAGGATCCTAATTTCCACCCAGTTTTGGATATTCCACTTGTCAATGTCCACATTTGTACAATGCATGCTCTTTGCAGAATTGTGAAGAAGTTGGTGTATCTATACATTGGGTTTGCTTGGAAAATCAAGATCTCAAAAAAGAACAGAAGGTTGCGATAGAGGCGCTTGAACTGGTTTTGTTAGAGATAGGTCTCCATGGGGGCAATGTGAAAATCCAGCGGGACGAGAAAAGGTCAACCAATGATAATGATGTACGTTGAACCATCTATTGGTAAGGTCAAGACACTACGTTTTTTTTTAATCAAAACCAACAGTCGTGAAAGATAGGAAGCTAACCAAGCATGGAAGGATATATTAGTCCACTTATGTCAACAAAATTGAGTTTCATCAATGGAAAATTTCCATATGGAGTGAAGGACAAGGAACCCACAACTCGCAATGCCAAGGGTGAAGTGTGGCGTTCAATCGATGTGCTATTTCAGATGTGTGACAAAGATGAGTGGACATAAAATGATCTAAACAAGTTTAAGGAGAACCTTCAGCTCTACTAAAGAAAGCATTTATGACAACATGGACTGCGATTACTCATTACATGGTATTGTTAAAGCACCCTTTTAAATGGTAAGGGCTAAAAGGTTGTTTAAAATCCTTGACAACTTGTTCTATTTGCAACACATCATTTTCAATCACTTACCATTATTCATTTAAAGGTATGGACACTAAGGCATATGGAACATCCAAGGCTTGGAAAAGTCTCATTACATGGTTAGGAATGCATATTTTATACACACACAACATGGTGGCTCTCGAGATAAGGCAAACAATTTGAAAGAGTTGTTTCAGTGGTTTTATCCCAGAATCCTTCACCGATTGCAACAAAAACATGTATTGGACTTTTTGGCAACATCACAAGCAATTAGGCATTTGCAACAAAGGAAAAAGAAACGAGTAGAGACATTCAACAACTCCAATGCTCTTGAAGGCCAGAGAAAGTGGAGAGAGACAATGCAATATGTTAACCATAAGCGGATCAGGAGATTTTGATTTTAGGTCACAACATGTACAAGAGATGCCTAATGGTATAATAGATACAGTACAAGTCACAAGAGTCTCAACTTGATGACAAATAGTGGATATCTTTTGACGCATTACCCTTGTATTGGATCATTAAATGCTTGCCATAATCTAAGAGTTCATTTGGGTTTTGTTTTCCCAAAGTGAGTGCCATTGCTGTGTATGTGTAATAATAGATTGCACCACCACCAGTGTACCTCGGACAATATCCAAAACATTATGTAGCAAAAACTTTGTCGACGAGGATAACTTTGTATGCATTTTGTGGTAGCATTGGTCCACCTAGGAATCGTGAGAGCGTCTTGAGGGTGAATGTTGCAGTACTTCCCTCTTGGGACATTCATTGTGGAAGACTAGTATAGGTGCCTCACAGAGTCTGGCAAGGTATTGTCCTAGTGCTGCATCCCTTCCACGATACTCTCTTGTTGGACGGCGAAGGAAGTCATCCTTTTCAGAAATCCATGATTGTACACAAAAGGTTGAGTCGAGAAAGGCAGTGACAACTATATATATATATATACATTTGGTGGAGGGGGGGGGGGGGGGGGGGGGGGGGGGCTTACCATGTAGCTCTCATCTTGCACATATAAGTCATCCTTCCATAGGTCCACTGACCTCGTGGATCCTTGTGGGGGACGCGTAAATTAGTCCTCTACTTCCTGGGTACTGGTTGATGGCCTAAGGTTGTTTTTGATAGCTTGGAAAGTAGCCTCATTTGAGAGTGTCTCTCTATACTTTTCTACCTTGTCAAAGCAGAGTTTGAGGCACTCTATTGGGTTACTAGAGGTTTCCATCACCTCGTCGTCACTGCTGTCATCATATATAAATCCACTCCTCCCCTCTTGAAATTTGGAGAGCGTGGCAAGTGCAAAGTCTTCCCTTAAAGAAAATATACTTTGAATGTCATGGAGGAAAATGTATGATCTCTCACCAAATTTGAACTCTGGCAGTCCAGGAAGCATCAATGTGGCTTGCTTCTCATTAAAGCCACAGACATCTAAAGGTAGTTTGGTGTCAGATGTTTTAACTGTAAGTATTTTGCTTCGTTGCACCTCTTTAGCCTCTTCCTCAAGATTAATATCCTCCTCAAATTCGGAAACCTCATGGGACTCCATGTCCTCATCATTTTGTTCATCGGTGGTAGACTATCCTCATCCATTACCTCTGAAGGATCTTTCAATAGACTAGAAAATAGAGAATTTAAGAATAGAAGGAACCCAAAGGATTCTTTGATTAGTTTGCAATCTCGTTTGTGCATAGGACATCGTGAGGGTCTATAGATGATAGGTAGCTGATGGTACTTCTTGTATCACCATCTTGTGGAATCACAATCTTTTAAGTGCACCACCACCATGTCAATAAGAACCACCCTGCCCCTGTGGAACTCAAGCTCAAACTTGTCTCTTTCAGACTTGAGAAAACCGTTGTGTTGAGCTATAAGGTCATCCAGAATGAATGGGGCATTAAAGATAGAAGAGACTTTGTCGAACATTTCAGCAACTCCTACAGATACTGCAAAATCAATTAGTCTTTCATCCACACATGCAGGATTTTCAACCCATCCACCCCCTCCTTACATTTTGTAGCTGGCTCCAAGGATGAAGAAAGATCAACGTTTCTCTTTTTGGTGCTAGTCACTTGAAGCTTCTTGCTTACATGCACTTCTTCCTGTTGTGAAGCTTTTAAGTCATTGGGGGGTTCCTCTGTCCCCATAACATCATCTCCAAGAAATGTATCTTTGGCATGAGCAAAGTCCACATCTCTCTTTAAAGAGCCTCTCATCAACTTAGGTGGTCTCACTTCTGCTTCCTGTTCACCTAAGACAATTTTTGGATCGACCCTCTGCCCCTTCATTCTGTGAGATCTTAATCCTAAGAAAAACATAATACATGCAATAATAGGTAAGTATGGGGACACACCAGCATTTAATTTTTTTATTAAATATTATAACACATTTCTCCTAAATTGCAAGCTGTTGGTCTCTCTCTCTCTCTCTCTCTCTCTCTCTCTCTCTCTCTCTCAAACACAATAACACACACACACACACACACACACACACACACACACACACACACACACACACACACACACAAATGTACATTAAACCGCGCCTTAACAAATAAACAGGCGCTACCATTTCTTGGGCTTGGCATGGCAACCTTAAAGAGATGCTTTTTCTACGTACCTGTGTCTCTGTCTCTCTCTCTCTCCCAACCACCCTCTCTCTCTCTCTCTCTCTCTCTCTCTCTCTCTCTCTCTCTCTCTCTCTTAATCTAATCATTCATAGTACCGTTGCCGACATGCACGAAAAATAACTACACGCTTTACACGTGTCAAACGGTAAAATTAACTAGTGGACATTTACTGCATTGTATAATTTTGATTGAGAGGTCGCTTTCACACTTAATGGGTTGTACAATATTTGTTGGCATGCTTATTGTTGCACCTTAGAGAGAGAGAGAGAGAGAGAGAGAGAGAGAGAGAGAGAGAGAGAGAGAGAGAGAGAGAGAGAGAGAGAGAGAACGACTCAGAAGAGCATCGCACAAGGTGACAACGCAGAGGGTCTTGCTGTCCTCCATCAGAGAAACCCAAATTCTACATATACCTGTACATGTATGAGAGAGAGACATACAGAGGGAAGTAGATTAAGAGCAGGGAAAGGGGAGACAGAGAGTAGTGTTGTGTGTGTGTGCGTGCGCGCGCGCACTAAACTAGAAATGGTATGTTATTGGGACTACTACATAAGCCAAATGACAACTGCCCATAAATTTGATGAGTTTGCACAATGGCGTGCAGAGACGGTTCTAGTATTAGCTAAATGTCCTATGCGCGCCATAATGACACTTTGTTGCATATAGAGAGTCAGATATGGGAATGAAACCACGGAGGAGAAGTACAACCAGGGTACAAAAAGGAAGAGAGAGATAGATAGAGAGAGCGGGTGTGTGTGTGTGTGTGTGGGTGTCCCTCTCTCTCTCTCTCTCTCTCTCTCTCTAAAAGTGGCATTATGCCGCACGGATATCATTCTATCTTTTGCTAAATCGCCCCTGTGCGCCATAATGCCACTTTTAGAGAGAGAGAGAGAGAGAGAGAGAGAGAGAGAGAGAGAGAGAGAGAGAGAGAGAGAGAGAGAGAGAGAGAGAGAGAGAGAGAGAGAGAGAGAGAGAGAGAGAGAGAGAGAGAGATTGGCTTACAGGTAAATAGCAAGAACAAAGGCGACTGCGAGAAAGGCAGACAAAGGACCAGGTTTGGTTGATAAAGCAGAAGGAAGATCTGCTAGCAAAAAGAAGAGACCAGGAAAGCCCATGAAAATCTTGAAAGCTCCAACGATCAATAGGCTACAAAGACACATCAAGCTATTCAATGAAATTAGGAAGGCTCAGAAAAGTATTGAGCTTCTAGTACCAAAGCTTCCATTCCAGAGACTAGTCAGGTCAATATGTGAGGAAGCATGTTTTGGGACCATGAGATGGAAACCTGTTGCACTGCTGACACTACAAGAGACAACAGAATGTTTTTTGTAACTCAATCAAAACATGTAGCAGATTCAATAAAACTATGCAAGTTTCATAATATATGACAATACAATTAGAATATATGACTGCTAGAGAGTTAGTGGTAGCACAAATAGATCTTTGAGGTCTCTTTGGATCGTTCCGTGGAAGTTAAGAACTTCTCATTCTCTTCTTCTTGCTCTATCACTCTCTATGGAGTATCACGCCTTGAGTTCAAGACTCAGTCAGGTAGATCTTTGTCTCTTGGGATTGTTCCCACGACCATCAAAGTACTCTGTGTGTGTGTGTGTGTGTGTGTGTGTGTGTGTGTGTGTGTGTGTGTGTGTGTGTGTGTGGCTATGAGGTGTAGTTCATGAAGAAGAAAATTCATAGACACAATAAGACAAAAAACAATCTAATTTCTTAGGGGAAAAACTGTGGGGGCTGGCAAGAACAAGGATGGTTTTGTGGGTTGGTGAAGCAACATGAATGTTGATAGCAAGAGAGCGATGGTCGGTGGCTGCATGGTCGTTGGATTATGGGCGGAAAATCAAGGCACCAGCCCGAAGGTCGACAATCAGCCCCTCCAATATGACAGGGCCCAAGGTCAACAACCATCAAGGCAACCTTTTGTTTTTGCCACTCTCACAAAAGAGTTAATATACTCTCTCAAAAATGACTGCACAATAATCCTCAAACACCGTATGTGCCTTGAGGAGTTAAAGATACAAAAGGGTGTCCACCTTTGCCTTTCCTTAGCCACTAACATAGCTCCAATTCAAGATATGTTGCGACTAGTAGCTGGTAGCCTTCAGTTAGTACCACTTTGTGAGTATCTAATGTTGAAGAGTGTTTGCCTCCTTTCTTCAAAGTCCTTGTTTTTTCCAATAGAGATTCCATTCCTTGCGTGCCTGTATGATTTCTTCAATTTTTTCCGTTGCAAGGTTTGTTTTGAATACTTGAAGGTTTCAGAAGCGGGAAATCTATGTGCAAACAAGAATGTCTTGGTTTTTGAAAACCTTCCTCCTAAAATCAAATCATTCTGATCTTCCAAGTCTTTTGCACCCATTTATATATTTTACCCACATCCCAAGCACATGTCCATGTCTATTCCTTTGGCTTTTATCTTGATCCCAGTTGATATTGCACCTTCCAAAGGAAGAACTGTTATGCTTGGCCATGGAGGATCTTAGAGGCTACTTGCAACTACCGCCCACTTTGACTCATGCCACAATAGCCTCCACTGTTTGTTAAGCGGAGATAACCAATCTTATTTGTAAATATTCTTGATGTATGTTTCCCTTGTTTGTGATAGAATAAGTTTTTGTTTATGGGCAATGTTAGACTTTGTAATCAAATTCTGCCTCACACATAGTTGTTAGAACATTACTCAGACCTTCAACAACTCTGTTGACCAATAAAATTTCATTTTCATTGAGGTTGTACAGGGTAGCTAGCTTGTTAGCTTCTTTCCAATTCAAGCCGCTTCTGTCCTAGAACTAATTTAGATGTATTAATCCTTTGTTGTACATTTTTCTAGCCATTTCTCTCTACAAGGACTACCTCAAATCTTAGAGAGCCAAGGGACCAATGGGTGATGGAGTTCTTGAAAGATCTGGTTGTCTCACTCCATTGTAGTGCATTTTACCCTGTGGCACATTTATGCATTAACTCGCCCGTGATGAAACCTAGTTTCATATTTTCCTAGAGTGGTGGCAGTAGCTTGTTGTGAGCTCCTACCTCTTTCCATGGGTCCCCTAGGAAGAAGAGATTTACCTCATATTCTAGTAGTTTGTCAGTAGTTTGTCGTGAGATCCTACCTCTTTCCATGGGACCCCTTGGGAGAAGAGCTTTACCTTGTCTATCATATTCTATGTCATAATGACCCATACATGTTCTTGGTTTTCTATTGAAACCACAAACTTGGCACACTGGGCCTTCACTAGGTTAAGCATCCCAATCTTGCCCTTCTCCTTGGGTCTAGCAACCCATTCTCATTTTCTCCTTCCCACGGTATCATATCTTTGGAATTTACTTTTCATAAGAAATATTTTACAAGTTTCAAGAACTCTTTCCAATTTCATATTTTTATTTTCAAACTTGGAGAGAAGAAGAATAAGTATAGGATCATGAATGAATTGACTAACTTTTCTCTGATGTGGAAGGGAAAAAGTACATACTCCCATCTTCTCATCTTACTTCTAATTTTGTCCATGACCCATTGAAACTTTTGTTTTGTCAAAGATTCCTACCCTTAGTAAGGCCCCAAGTTGGCAAATACTGTTCCTTTAGAGACAATTTCTTTTGACAAATGGGACAAAGGAATCATTATTTGAAAGGGAGATCAACCTCTACTTCTCAATGTTGTATTTAGAGCTTGAGGCTGTGACAAACATTTGAACTATCTTTAGAGTCTTTTTCAGCATTGGAGGGGTGGCTTTGAGGAACAACAAAGAATCATCGACAATTTTTTTGGCAAGGAGTTGTTTATTATATGGGAGAGAGAGGCCTTTGAATGTCCTCTTTCTCTTCTTGAGCATGGTAGCTAGGGGATGAGAGCTGATTGCAAATAAGAGAGGGGTTAGAGGGCAGTCTTGTTTGATTGACCTTTTGGCTTCAGAGGCTCTCATACCTCTATTATTAAATTGAATATATGAGGAGCTACCTGCTCCTAGGGTATGTACCATCTAACACATACATGTTCCAAATCCTAGAGCCTTCATGACGTCTTCTATGTACATTTAAAAAACCTAATCATAGGCTTTGTCAAGGTCAAGATGGAGGAGGATACATTCCTATTTGGTGAAGTTTGCATAGTCTATGCCGACCATTGCTGCAAGAATGTTGTCATTTATTGACCTTCCTTTAATAAAGCCATGCTAGTGGGGGGTGATCATCTTATCCAAGATTGGAGATAGCCTTAGGGCAATAACTTTAGCAATAATTTTGTATGTTAATGTTGTCATTGTTATAGGCCTCTAATGCTTTAACTAAGAGCAACACACTTGCTTAGGAATAGGCTTGACAAGACTCTTTTCACACATGGATGTAGGACTTCCTCTAAAAGGGCTTTGTTTGCTAAGGATTGTAAGGCAATTGAGTATTTTTCTTCAGTGGATATTTCCAAGAGGTTTGATTTTGCAGGTGCTATAATTTTATTAACACTACTGAGAAGTGAGGCTTTCATTTCTTTGACCTCTCTTGATTGATAATTTGCTTGTATAGCTTAGGTAATGTGACCATTTTGTTTGGGTCTTGCACTTCATTCCTCTCATCTTTTGTGATTGTTGTAATGATGTAAATATGCTTGATTGATAGCCTCAGGTTAGAGTAAATCTACCTAAACAATAATCTTGCCTTTCTTAATTCTTTAGTTTCTGTTCGGCAAGAATTACTCTTACTTCAAGCATATCTTGTGCTTTTCCTCGGTGACTATCTCTTCTTGACCTACATGCACAAGAGCATGCCCTTCTCCACCCAACCAAACTCCTTTATAGGCTTGTATCCTTTCTTCTTTGAAATCCCTTGAGCATACACACCTAGTATAGGGCCATGCCCCCCCGGTCCTACCTGTATCTTGACATTACTCCCCCCTTGGAGAAGCATTTTTATCCTCGAAATTAGAAGTGAAGATGTCTTCGTAAGAGCAATTCAAGAATACTTGGAGGTTCATGTGATTGAGTGGGAGGTTCAATGAAATCAAAAGAACATCTTGATTGCCCCTATATAGCATTTACATAAATGACTTATACAAGTGTGTAGAATAGATCTCTCTCACGTTAATACAGGACTGGATCACAACATCTGAGAGGCATCGAGAGGGATGAACAATTGTTAGAATTTTTGAAGGTTCTCTAGCATATTATAATATCTCTTCATAACTTTCCATGAAAGTAACTGACCGATGTTTATCATCAACATACTTCTTGTATCTATGAGCAAAATTCAGCATGTCCATAGGATCTTGGATAAAGTCCTTAACTTATTGCATTTTCTATGTAGCCAACCCCACCACAACTAGTAATGTAGGTTGAAAAAACATGAAGGGACTAAAGATCATTGCAACACGTTTTGCATGAATACGAGCAAACTCCAGAATAGAGAAATGATATTCCCCATTCCCATTGGATATCTTCTTGCTAACATATGCTCTTAGCTCATCCTCTAGCAATGGATTTACACATTCAATGTGTTCATCCATACCATCCATCTTTGGATAATCCACATAACTGATATTGAATTGTGTTCTGCATCATTTAAACGCATCCCTCCCAAAGTGATTGTTAAACTTGGGAATATGATCACTCACATTATTGTTGGACAATCCGTATAACCTATAAAAATTGTCAATAAACAATGTGGCTAACTCTGGATTTTTTAATGGTGGACTTGGTTGGAATAAACTCAGTATAGTCAACCTATCTACAATAATCCGTACTACCGAGTCATGACCTTGTACAATGGTTGGTAGACCCACCATAACTCCATAGAGATACTCTAGTTGTTATGACTAAAAAGCTTCATAACTATCAAATGTAGGAATTTGCATCACCCTAACAGGTGAAAGACTGACATCTTGTTGCCAAAAAGTCAACATAACCACACAAAAAAGTAAGTACACTAAAAACTCTTAAAGTGTCAAGAGGTAGAAGCACAAAGTCGAAGGAGATTTGGAAGCTAATGACCTTATGAAGCAGATGCAAAGAAGGTGAAAGTGATCGGAGTAAGCCAGAGAACTTGAAAAGTTTTGATAAAGAAAAGATATTTGGAAAGCCACTTCAAAACTTAATAGTCAAGGGCTTTAGCACAGGGAACACTTAGTGGAAGAGAAATTCAAAAACCAACATGATGAGCAAGGAGAGATAATACTTGGCTGAAATCTAGAACACCTAAGAGTTCAATGACAAATTGAAGCCACATTGAGGGAAAATCAACTTGGCCAAAAGAAACTCCTGCCAAATCTAAGGCTGAGAGAGCTGGCATAAGAGGGCTTGAGGTAGCAAGAGTGGAGGAGGGTTCAGGCGAGTGAAGCTGTGCCCAATGCCCCAATAAATGGTAGCAGGGAGTGGAATTTGTCTTGAAATTTGTAGCTTCCCCATGAGTTCTCCAATTAGATCACACTTAAAGCCTGGTCATCTGTCTGAAATAATCACAAAAGGCATTCCAAACGTAACAAAATATGCTCTAAAAGAAAAACTTTTCCTCCTCATCGGCCATGATCCAAGTGGTTGCTAATACTACTTTATCCTACCTAGTCATGAAGTCAAGTCCCATGATGATGTATTCTTTACCTGATTGTGCTTGAGTAGGGGCCCAATGACATCTATTTCCCACTTCTTGGAAGGTTGATAAGAACTTATGGGGTTCTGTGACTGATAAGTGAGCTTCATGTCACCATCTTTTTGACACTCTTCTCATGTTTTGCACCACCTATGTATGCCATTGTGTAAACTTGATCGTACAAAGCTAGCCTATAGAACCTTCTTGTTGCTAGTGGACTATAATGAAAAATTTCCACCATAGCAATTGGTACCTGGTGGTCTTACAAACCAACCATTGCGTTTGGCCTTTGGTATGGCCATCATGACATTCACTTGTATCAAGATAGTGCATCATATCCTGCATGCAATCACTACCTTGAATCAAAGGTTGCTTGTGCACAATAGCTCCTATTGAAACATTCTATAGGAATTCAATAACCAATGCATTTGCTTCTTGATTCTCTACCTAGGCACATAATGTAGTTGAACCGCTTGAAAGCATCCGAAAAGCTCCTTTACTCACCAAAGATGGTCATGTAAACCATGGTTTTTGCAGGCCCAAGTACTCTTTAAATGTAAAAAAAAAAGCATAGCATCACCAAACACATTAAGACAATGAATACCTTGGTTTATGTACCACTTAAGCCCTAAAGTAAGCGCTTTTTATTCCACTTTGTTGTTGGAATATGTGGTCTCAAGTCATTGCTCTATAGAAAAGATCTTTGCACCATCTTCATTAAAGAATACAATGCCTGCATCAGACTTATCAATGGTTATTTTGTAAGCCCCATATAAAATAAAGAGAATGGGACTTCTCCAATCTCATAGGCTGTAAAGCACATGGCTCATCCCTTTCAAACTTGGGTTTCACTTTCTTCTCAAAGTGGTGGTGTGCTAGATTGCCTTCCAAAACTAGCTTGGGTGGAGCTCCCCACTTATATAGTGTAATCAGACTCTTGCAACCTTGAAAGCCACTTGGAGATTCTAGGAGACAAACCCATGTGTTGCAAGACATAAGGGAAGACTTCTTCCATGGTTAAAATTAGAACATTTCAAGGTAACAAATAGGGCCTAAATTTTGTGACAGCAAACATAAGTGCTAGAACCATGTGCTCTACAATAGCATAACTTTTTTCAAGTCCAATCACCATTCTTGAAAAATAGATAGAGTATGGAAAAAGAGATTCCTAATCCTTTTTGCATCAAAACATCCTCAAGCATATCATTGCCTACATGGGTTGACATAGAGAGAGAGAGAGAGAGAGAGAGAGAGAGAGAGAGAGAGAGAGAGAGAGAGAGAGAGAGAGAGAGAGAGAGAGAGAGAGAGAGAGAGAGAGAGAGAGAGAGGCTGAGGCTAAGATTACTTTAACTTTGTTCAATGGTTGCTTGTTCTCTTCACTTCAAGTGAAGACATCACTATGCATGAGTTGCTGTAAAGAAATCACCACTTCATTGAGTGAGTATACTAACCTACTAAAGTATCTTATTGTTTGAACAAAAGTGACTATGTTCTTAAGAGAGGGTAGAGACACCGAGGATTAAAACTTTACTTAGATGAGCGTCAATATATCGTGTTGAAACAACATGCCCAAGTAGAGCAATTGGATCTTCACAATGTGGCATTTATTGACATTCAACTAACCCCTAGTGATTGCAACCTAGTAAGCCCTTCATAGACATTCTCCGAGTGCTATAAGTGAGGGAAAAAAACATCTATAATATAAATACGCTTATGGATATACCAAAGAAAGGTTGTAAGACATGATTTACAAAACCTTGAAAAGTTTCATGTGCATTTTTGAGGCCAAAAGGAACCACCTTATATGTAAAACATCCCCATAGTGTTATAAAAGTGGACTTGCATTGATCCTCTTCAACAATCCTGATCTAAAAATACCCTAAGAATCCATCATAGCCATATAGCACTCATATCGTATCAACTCACTTACGATTTCACCTTGGAAAGGGAGGGGAATGTGGTCTCTTTTTGTGGATACATTGACTGGTTTGTAATCTACACAAACTCGCCTTTTACCATTCTTTGTGGGCATTACTACTACTTGAGATACCTATTCCAAACCTTCCGTAAAAGATAGGTGAAATCTACAATCAATATCTTTATTACCTCAATGATCAAGGCTTGCTATTGGACCATACAAAGGTGCCTTAGCCTTTGCACAATTGTTGCTTCCTTCATTGACATTGATGTGCTCTTCAACCCCACAGAAACACTAGTGACATTTTCATAGGCATCAATGAAGAGTATTGGAAAGCCCTTCAACATTTGCAAGTACTCTTTGCAGTCATCCATTAGGAAGGGAATGGGGTCTAAGGGCACCTCTTTATTTGCCATGAGATTAAAAGGGAGATTATGGTAGGGACAAATGGGTGGATGCCATGTGGACTGAAATGGTGAGTATGGCAGGGCCTAAAAGTAAGTGGTCAAACTTGTGCTCTTATATAAAATATAAAAACAAAATCTCTTATAAACTCAAAAAATTAAAGTTTTCTCTATTTGTGGGGTAAAAATCAATCCTTTCTCTCTCTAGTGGCTGCTAGTTTCTCCCCCCCTCTCCTAAAAGGGGGTCCCCCCAAAAACGCGCTGATTGTTTCCTCCCTCTCTCTCTACTGCATCATCTCTCTCTTCTCTTCACTCCACCTTGCAAGTTGCTTCTCTTTCCTTTCTTTCACTTTTCCCTCCCAATAGCTTTGCAAGAAAAGTTTGAACCTCCTTTCCTTCCTCAAGCTCATTTCATTCTACTCAAGCTGAAGTTCTCCATTACTCCACGACACTCACTAAACACCTCTACCTAAAACTAAAGATCTGCAGCATATTCTTCTGATAGATCTTCCCTCTTTCTTTTCTCAACTGGGTTCCTACTCCTTCTCCATTAACCTCTCTAGGGAGGATCTACTTCCTCTCAAGATTTGCAACATTATATTTCCCTTTAAGCAAGTGGAGCAGTACAACAGTAAGTGACATTAACCGTCTTTGTGCACCACAAAGAATCTTGCTCTTTGTGTAGCTGAGAACATGGATGTGAATAGGTCAATCATAAGTGTTTGTCTGCAAGTTGTGCCACTATTTTTCATGGCATCATCTGGTACTTGACAACATAGGAGTGTCATTGACTCCATTTCATGCATCAAGGTAGAAGAAGATGATGAATGTTGGGTGACGATGGAGTTCAAACGATTGATGCGGGTGACAATGCAGCCCAGCTCAAGAGGTGCACACAAGGTCTTAAGGAGACACTTGGCTTCTCGAGCACACCATTGGAAGGGAAGGATCATGGAGTTCAAGCAAACCCATGATGGCAAGGGACTTGGAAAGGTGCAACATGTGTATGTTGCTTCACAACTAAAGCTAGAGACATGAGAGTGGCTCCATCAAGGTTTCTTGCAAACTATAATTTCACTCCTCTATCAAGTTTTTAGATTGTTTATTTTTTATTTCTGCTGTATACGTTGCTTTGATATTCTTAAGGTTTTCATTGCTTGTTCATGTTTGCAGATGTTTTCCCATCCAATTTTTTAGAGTGGGAGACAATAAAGTCCTTCACAGGAACTTTTGAGGCCATCCACGTTGACGTTGGCAAGCTGTCCTATGCTGGTTGTCCATTTGTGAAGCTTGTCTCACGAGACATTTTTTTATAACCATGCTTATGTAATACCTAGGCAAACTGGTATGGTAATCTTTCTCCGGTTCACCCACTAACTTGCAGAGTCTGGAATGGCCTAAGCCAGATAGTGCCTTGATCACAAAACCAAAAAGGAGAATTGACCAGCAATGAAGTGCACTTATGGTTCCTACAAAGATTTTCTAACTTGGTTTCCCTTCATGTGTTTGCATTTATCTTTTGACCGCAGAGTGTTCACATGACACCAACAATGTGGACTTGCAAAGGGGGAAGTGCGATCAATGACTTCCTTGCAGTTGGATGGGAGATTAAGGTGGTCAACCACTAGGGAGATACAATCAAGTGCTCTGTAGTTGCTGAGAATGTGGTGTGCAGATACCACATTGTGAAGAAAATCTTGTTAATTGTCTTTGCCTACAGAAGATGGAAGCTAACAAAGGGAGAATGGGAGGCACTAGACTCTGCTGTTGCTTCTAGAGAATCAATTGATCTACAAATATACCTTCACGATGATGCAATGCACGACATCTTGATGAATCATGATTGGAATCTCAATCACCTCTGTGAGCATCTTAATCTTAGATATACCTTGCCCAATCAATATGTCTTTGTAATCAACAGAAAGGTTAGTTCCAAAAAAGAGAAGAGCTTTCTGTGTGCAAAAATTGGTTTTTTGCAATGTATAATGTAAAAGCTTGTAATTGAAGCGGATTTTGCTCCCATTAATACATATGGTGATTTGAATCTCTTCTCTGTGCAAACTTTTTCATTCTTAATTTGTTCAAGATTTCAATTGAAATGTGCAAGTTTTTTAATTTGGAGCGTGAATACTTTCAATGTTGGTGTCTTTCAATGTCTTGCTGCGTGATTTTGTTTATAATTATAGTTTTAAGTTAATTTGACGTTAATTTTAAGTGCCTTTAAAAAGTGACATTGAGTGTAAAAGTGACTTTTTAGGTTTAAACTTCATTTCTCGCATTCACAAAACTCTAACATTAAGCTCTCTTCCCATCTTCTTCGCGAATAAACCCACGGCAACATCTTCTGATGCACTTCTCAGACAACTAGAAAAGATAAGACTTGCAGATCGTGCACATGAACTAGTCAATGTGTTTGAGGGGATGATCGACATGAATGCCACTGCTAACCTTCATGTAGAGGCATTCCAAAGCTTTCTCTTGACTACAGGACGAAGCACATGGAAGAATATGCAATAGTCTTCGAGGGATCCGACATGGAGTGGTTGTCAGTGGATTTTCTCAAACATCTCTATGTGGCCAACAAAAACTTTCACTATCGCTTGTTGAGGTTTATTAAAGGGTTTACTGTGGGACTGCAGGACAAAGGATGAGGATGACCTCATAGAGTTGGGGATGGGGTGCATAGGCACGTTACCTTTGTAGATGGTAATGTCACACACCCTTTTCGACAACTGAAACTCACATTGGGACACTGGGAGTCAGAATAGTCTGAAAGCACATGCCTAGCTTTACTACCACCCATACATACTTTATTAGGGCGATCTTGTGTACTTCCAGACACCTTCTTGTCCTTTGATAGCTCAACTGCACCCCCATGTGGACCAATGCTTGATAGAATAGATTTGAGTTCTCATATACACTCTTATCTTCTTTTTGCAGGCTCCATATTCCAAGAGTAATTAATATGGAGCATAAGCAACTTGTCAAGAATTTGTAGATGCGCATGAAGGGTGCACACATGCACATTTATCAGTGGTATTGGAAGAATGGGATCCCGATTTGGATCGTCCATGTTTTGATTGGGGGGGACTTGCTGGTCACTACTTGAGGATACCGTGAAACCATTGTTGTAGTGCTTTACCCATTGTTTGTGTAGTGGATACACCTTTCGTAGAGTTGACTGTAACTTTGCCACCCTTACCCTTACCACCTTTCAACTTGCTGACCTTTGCACCCTTGCCCTCAGTTCCCATTGAGACTTTACTTTGGCAACAATAAATGCATGGAAAGAGATTCATTGCACCTTGCTTACACCCTAACATACACTTGAGTGTTTTCAAGTCTCCTACCAAATGCCACTCAACTTGGAACGTTCCAAGACCTAAAACACGCAATCTTTCTCCTTGTTGTTGCCAAATGATGTCAACGATTGCGGTGTGATTGAAATACTATTTTAGGACCTCATGTGTCTCATGTGGGAGATGAAAAGCTACTAGCCACCAAATATTCTTCTTTGACTGAACACCTAAATATGTGTTCCCCTTCTCATTGGTATTTAGCTTGACACCGACACCTGCCAAGGCTCCGCTCATCAATGTAACACTTACATTTTTGAGCCGTTGACCTTTAATAATCTGGCACTCATCAAACTTCATAACAAATATCACTTTGCCATCACACTCTTCCTATGTCAACCCATAAAATCTTATCATTGACTCTTGGAGCTTCAACAAGTCAACATACACATTCAATTGAACTCGTCCTAGCGGAAGGATTTTTTGTCTTCTAATGGCATGGCATTCTCCACATATTGAAATCCGACGAACAAGCTTGCAACATCATTATTGGTGCACTTTTTTGCAACATTGACACTGTAAGGCATTGGAAAAAACCTAAACAAACCTTTTGTCCGATGACCAAGTGTGACACTTCTATACAAAGATTCATAGGCCTTGAAACTTATTCATGCGCTGTCACACACCTCAATCATCTCTTGAGGCGACATAATCCTCTTTAGCTCACTGAAATACTTCTACCGAAAAACATTAGCATGCCAGCATTGGATGGATTATCTAGTAGCTCAACCAACTCCTTTGGCTTGATGATATGCTGCAGCAGAGCACGTCCCGTCGTTTGAGCATTGTAATCGATTCCCATGATCATTCAAGCCAAGTTCCTGCATATTGAATAAACTTTACACTAACCTGCAACAACTGTAAGAAATCAGAAGCTTGCATTCGTATTCCTATCGAGTTTGACGGACACATTTCTTTTGAGCTCCACCACTTGAGGATAGCAAGGAGATGCTTGTCTCTTGCGCATATTCTGTGAAGTGTGTTATAATTGAACATAGTTTTCTATTTGGCGCTCCTCCTCTTATTTTTGTTGCAGTACTTTTTGATTGAGATTTGCCATCTCATCATTCAGTTGCTTCGTCTTCTTGTTGGATTCCTCTCTGACTTGTTCTAGATCTTTTGTAGACTTCTCTTGCAATTATGAATAGGCAGCAAAGAGATGTTTACTTGCTTCCCTTTCATTGATGAAAGCTGAATACAATCTCCAACAAAATAGCCAAACTGTCTGGTTTGCCATCTCATCATTCAGTTGCTTCGTCTTCTTGTTGGCTTCCTCTCTAACTTGTTGTAGATCTTTCGTAGACTTCTCTTGCAATTATGAATAGGCAACAAAGAGATGTTTACTTGCTTCCCTTTCATTGATGAAAGCTGAATACAATCCCCAGCAGTAGCCAAGCTGTCCGTCTCTTCCATCTTCAATAAAATGGAGAAGCTCAGTGACATTACAAAAGGGTAGTGGTGCATTGGTCATTAAATCACCAGGGTAAATATAGCCATCAACCCATAAGTTGATTGCCTTGTACCCAATTCTCTGTAGCTGATTCGCAGCATTGGGATTCAATGTGCCAAGTCACACAATAGCGTACTTCTGCTCCAAATCAGTGTTTTATCGAGTTTGTTTTGGCCTATTAGTAATGTCTTGTAGTGGAGGGGGATTTGAATGACATGTTTGTTAGCTAATCAAGAAAATTAGAGAGAGAATGTGTAATGGTGATTGCTGCAAGCAGGGAAAGTTGTCTATGGAAGGAGAAAGTGGAGAGTGCTTAGAGATAGTAGAAAAGGATTATGTTGTGGAGGGAATAAAGAAAGGGAGTGCAGCTCAATCTCCTTTGAATTCAAATTGTTGATCTTGAGAGATTTAGAGAGAGAAATGCTACTGCACATAGAGGTAATGGAGTTTTCCATTGCTCTCACTTGGAGTTGGAGTGGGAGAAGAGGGAGAGAGAGAGAGAGAGAGAGAGAGAGAGAGAGAGAGAGAGAGAGAGAGAGAGAGAGAGAGGAGGGAGTGGGAGAGGGAGAGAGAAAGACATTAAAGGAAGAGAGTGCGAGAGAGAGTAGATCTGCAACCTTGGAAGATCTGTACTTTCTGTCAAATGTAGGTAGCATAGGATGTCCTCTCAATGATTGGGAGGTGGAAGTGACAACAGAGGAAAGGGAGGGAAAGAGAAAGAGTTGGCTCATGTTTTAGAGAGAGAATGCAACGAGAGAATATGCAAAATCTGCTTTTTTGGTCGGGGGACTTGAAAAGTGCTTCTTTTAATGAGAACTAAGTGAGAGAGAGTGTTTTATATGTTAGAGAGAGGAGAGAGATGGAAAAAAGGCATTTTAAAATTCAATTATCACCTCTCTTTTGGGTTAAAATAGCCTATTTTCATATACAAAATATACCAAGGGTATTTTTAAAAATCTCAGCATAGGCCTTTTTGCCCTCTCTTTTAGGCTTGGTCAAAGAGGCCCTCCTATACCCCATTCACTTCCTAATGATCAATCAAATTAGTAGATAACATCTATTTTAGCTTGCCTTCCTCCTAGAGGTTGTCGATTTGATGGGTCTACCTCATTCCCTTCCAACAAAGGTTGTATGCCTGGTGGGTCCACATTGTTGGGGTCTTTGAGAATGACTCCCATCACCTCACCTATCACCCTTTTCTATTGTTGTAGACTTCTCTTCTAAAGTAGCCATGACCTCAATGAAGAACTCATTAACAAAGGTTTCCAAGTCCACGTCATGTATGTCATAGAGAATTTCACTTTACCATGTGTCCCCTACATTTTAAGTATGCCAATGTCCTAGTCTTGCTTTGCCCTTATGGCCATGAGCCCTGGTCTTCCTAGTATGATTGGATATCCCTCCCCCTTGGTTGGTGATAGGTTTAGGGAGGGTAGATTAGAGAACCATTTATGGCATTGGCATAATAAAATGACACTTGAATGCAAAATAGGAGTAGAGTAGAATGTAGTCACAAATTTGAGTGATTGATTAAGAAAAAGTGTGTACAAAGATGTCATTGTATAGAGCTAGTGTAGGCATCTTTAGTAGCATCATGTGTAACATCACATAAAGGTTTCAAATCAACCCAACCAACTTGCAAACTCATGGTGACTTTTGAAGGCACTTTAGGAGCCCCTTAACTATCTCCACATCCTCTAGGAATGACCCCCATGTGTACCCACACTCCTTAGGTGCCTCTTACACCTTCTACCATATGGTTCTATGCCACCTATGCATACCAATAGACAAGAGGTGTTACACACAATCATAGGCTAAAGTCTAAAACCCTAACAACCCTCCCCGTGGGGTTTAAACTATGAAAATGGACATCTTTGACACAATCCAATCCAGGAGAAAAAGAACACCTCCAATCCAAAAGACCATCCCAATCCAAAAGACAAACCATCTCTAATGCCAGAGACACTGCACACCTCCCCTCAAATAGATGTATAAAGATTGAGACCAAGCTAATACAAGCAATCTTCAAACAAAATACATTGAGAGGTAATGCGAAAATAAAAACTCTAGAATGTAGTCATAGTCGTGGCCACAAGAGACTGGAAGATTGTTGCTATATTCTTCTTCATCTTCATCTTTGTCTTCCTCTACTAGACTGACTGAACTTCTAGGCCTTGGATTGCTGTTGGTGTTGCCTTTGTAATTCTTGAAGCACTTGGAAGCAGGATGATCCTTCTTCCCACAAAATGTTGCAAGTCTTCAATGCTAGGCAATCTTTGGCTATGTGCCCTTCTTAGCCAAGCCTGAAACAAGTTTTATTGCTAGAATTAATTGCAAAATATCCTTCCCCTGAAGTAGAATTCCTTCTCTACTTCTTCTCCTCAGATAGTAAAGAGATAATTATATATTGAAAATCTTGTGTTGGATTGTTCTCTTTGATGATGGTCACTATTTGGTCGAGCTATGATCAAAACTAGATGGCAAGGCTCCTAGAAGAACTGCAATTTTGTCCTCCTCTGGTATTACTCTATTCACATAAGCCAAATGTGTGGTCATGCTTTTAAGGTGATTGACCAAGCTTGCAACATCTTATTCATAATCCATTTTAATTTATATAGATCTTTCTTCTCCCATGCGGCTGATGAGGTTTCACAATCATTGATGAGGTGTACATAATTATCGTGTAGTGTAGTGATTATGATTCCTAATTCCTCCTTGTCTTTGACTTGGTTTTGTACACTCATAGCCCCTCTCTACATGTGTGCTCCATAAGTAGATGAGGGGTCACTAACTATCTGCTTGACTATTCTCCACAACCCCCTTTTTATTAAGTAGCCTTTCAACTTGGTTTGCCAAGTGTAAAATCCCTCTGCATTAAATTTTCTAAGCCCTTTCTCTTCCATTGTGTAAGACTAGAGGGGTCTTAGTGTTTGGAGACTCTCCAAGCACCAATGTCCGCCTCTTTTACAAGAGCACAATAACTTTTACGTTATATGTTGCAAATCTTTGTTGCGTTGGGATGCAATTCCTTGATAAATCATTCGAGAGATCATAGAGACTAAAGGCCTCTCCATACATCTCCATCCATCAATGCTACCAGATTTGCCATGGTGGTCCATAGAGAGAGAGAGAGAGAGAGAGAGAGAGAGAGAGAGAGAGAGAGAGAGAGAGAGAGAGAGAGAGAGAGAGAGAGAGAGAGAGAGAGAAGAAGAAGACGAAAATTTTTAACGTCGTGGGAAACTATCCCAAGAGACCTCAAAGATCTATCCGACGAGAATTGAACCCAAGACTTGTTATTCAAGAGGGAAATGGAATAACCAATCTACCACACTTGAATGATAGAAAGGTGGTCCATCGAGTGTGTGTGTGTGTGTATGTGTGTGTGTGTGTGTGTGTGTGTGTGTGTGTGTGTGAGAGAGAGAGAGAGAGAGAGAGAGAGAGAGAGAGAGAGAGAGAGAGAGAGAGAGAGAGAGAGAGAGAGAGAGAGAGAGAGAGAGTATCCCTTTTGGTGTGACACACCTCTTCACTCAGGGTGAAGCCGCTCTTCACATTAGTGATTTTGAGCTTGCTTGATCCTCCTTTGAATAGTCCTTGTGGACACTTTGCTAATAGGGAGACCAAAAACTCTACCTTTCTTGTGGGAAATACGTCTTAACAGAGGATGGAGGCCTCCCAAAAATTTCTTCCTAATCAGTTTGCCCACATTGTGGGAAGGGCCCCTTGGTAGTGAGGCTTAAGCCCTTTTTGGAGCTCATTTGCAAATAGGGTGCTCGTGGGAGTGGCTCTTTGTGGAACCCAAAATGAACAGAATGGTTTTTAAAATGCATCCTTGCATCTGCGTGTAGCCAAGATATCTAGCATGTGCCCATCCGTTTGTAGCCAGGATATCCAGTGCGTGCCCATTGTGGACGCACCTAGAAACTTAGGTGGTTGCATGCAGCTTGATATGGCCAAAATAGCCTATGCAATTTGACCCGATATCCTCTAACTCGATGACTTTTACCTTTAGTGGGCTAACCACATGGCCCTTCCACTTTAGTTGTATAGAGGGTTCCACAAAGCACACCTATGAATTCGGTCGTGCAGTGTAAACACACACACACACACACACCTATCTTTAGCAAGAAAGTTGAAGGGGCTAATAAACTTGGAATATAGTGTTTAAGAGCTCATCCTTTGACTAATCAACTCCATAGTGGTAGCAGTGTCACACATGGGTGTACATATCTCATCACAATGAGTGATTAGTGAGAGTAAATGAAAAATGCAGCCTAAATGTGATATAAAAGAAGTTGATTCAATCAAAATGGTGAGAGAAGAATTCCAATGTAATCTAGCATAGAGAAATGCCTAGGACCTAAGAGATTAGGAGATGCCAATCTCGTGTAAGGTCTGATACCATATGATAGGTTTAGAGAGGGTAGATTAGAGAAACAATCATGGAATTGGTATAATAAAATGACACTTGAATACACAATAGGAGTAGAGTAGAATGTAGACACAAACTTGATTGATTGATTAAGCAAACTCTACCCAACCAATTTGCAGACTTGTGGGTGCCTTTCAAGGCACTTTAGGAGCCCCTTCACTATCTCTATGTGAGTCCACACTCTCTAGTAATAACCCCCATGGGTACCCACACCTCTTAGGTGCCTTGTCCATATGCTACCACATGGTTCTATGCCACCTATGCATCCTGGTAGGCAAGAGGACACAAGCATAGCTTAAATCTTAAAACCTTAACAATTTGCATCATAAACACATCCACATCTACCTCCATGTCAAAGGATGTCACTTTGACAACATTTGATACACCCATAGAACGTAGCTTCATGTTGCTGGTCATCTTTTCTTGACATGGGGTTGGTGGCTATCTAACCTCCAAGCCTAGGCAATGCATCATCTACTCACTCTTGATGCAAATGTGTACCTTGAAATCCTTATGATGCTTGAGATTAGTTTCCCTTGATGTGGGCATCTATGATGGGCTCTAGGTTTCTCCCAAAGATGGCACCTATGATCTTGGACTTTGGTCCCCTGATGCTTAGTCTACTACCTCGTCGCGGTGGGTGCTAAGTGGAGTAGCTAGGGCCAAGTAATTTGGTCCGTATATAGAAACATCATTAACCAAATCATATGGTTATGAAGACTCACCAAGAGTAAAGTTCAAGATGCCGATTTCATGTTGTGGCTTAGCTTTTTCTTGTCAGACTACCCTCAAGTTCGTTTTCATCCTCCACCTTGAGAAGCTTCCTTGTTCCTCACTCATTTCACATGCATGGCATCTACCTCATCCACCTTGGCCATAATGTTTTCCTTAGCTTTCTCATTGCTACATTCTCCTACAGAAGACTACAAAGTGCCTATGTTGTAGGAAGTTGAATTGATAAAAAATTGCACAAAAGGACAAAATTGCGTGCGGAGTATTGCCAATAGTGGAAATGAACCCAAATCAAAATTCTTCCCCATAGAACAAAGATCAATCCCAAATGTCGCCCCACGAACGCTCACCAAGAATCACCTCAATCGAAGAATGTGAGCTAGAGGGTTGCTAGTGAGGCTACCCTAGATGTTGAAGTCCTCTTTGGTACCAATTGTTGGAAATATAGCTGCACCTTCTTGAATTGTTCCTCAAACTTATTAAAATTGAAACTGGAAGACTCTACTTCTTTTTTATAATTGAAATAAATAAAAGAAAGAACTAGGTTTCTTTAAGCATTTGAATATTCATTTTTGCTTCAAAAGGAAAGGATGAGCTTTTAAGCATAGTAGGTGAAAAAATCCTCTGTTTCTTAGGAAAAAATGTGGTTTTCCTTCTTGAATTTGAGTGGCAAGACGGTGAGGTCCTATTGAAACACCTATAAAGAGGTAGAACTTAAGTTATAATTGAGGAAATCCTTTACTAACTTATTGTGTTTATTATTTCCTTTTAAGTGGGACTCCAATTGCATACTCTAGTTTTTATATGATACATCTTAGTTAGAGTTTATTGATATAGAACTAAGATTGTTGTTTTTGGCTATTTTAGACCTCTATATGGGCTCATCTTAGCCTACCCTCTTTAGGATTCCTCTCTATTGTTGCTTTATTCATACTTTCTTACATGAAACCTTACACTCTTGCTTGCTGACAATTACCTACTATGCTTGGGACTCAGTCAAGCCTAAAATCTTACACTAAAGCAACTACTATGCTTCATGACATGCCTCCTCACTTGTAGGTAGGCTTTTACAGTCTACTTAATATTGAAGAAAGTACATAATGCACAAATGAGTGCGATAGAAAAGTATGTTGGAGAGTTGGCATAGTGTCTCTCCAAGATTTATGAAGAATGAAAGTCATGCCATGCTCCATAGCCTAGCTCCTACTACATAGGCATGAAAAGCTAGAATGAGCTTGTGTTGATGGCTCCATAGTATCTCTCCTCGAAGCTTTCACCAAAAGCTCTATGACCTCCCATCACAAGTGATATTTTGCATTAGAAGATGTATGGAGGTGAAATTTACACATTATAATATTTAAAGATGGAGAGATGCATTTTGTGCATTGCGATGCTTGCGCCCATCAAAAAAAGGAAAAATTTTATTTGTATGATATGCACATTTGGTTTGGAGTTGGCACAATTCTCTACATTTATAATAATACCATAAGCAATGTGCCCTTACATCACTTCTGATGTTCTTGCTCTTAGGGTAGGTTGAATCTACAGTATTGTTCGCCCCTAAGCTCTCTCTCTCTCTCTCTCTCTCTCACACACACACACACACAAACAAACAAACTCGCACTCTTTGAGGCAAGCCTTGAAGGTTACAAAGAGCTGCACTCCAATTAGAGTAGCCAAACGCTCTCTGTCTTCAACCTAGGTAATCAAGTATACACTACTAGTAGACCTACCCCTCTCTCTCTCTCTCTCTCTCTCTCTTTCTCTACGTTCCAAGAGCAACATCTCGGACATGAAGTTGTTCAAGCACTTTTTGTGCTTGATGAAGTACACGCAATGCTCCACAGCCCATGGCTAACAAGATCATCGTGAATTCTTTTGCCCATATCAGCATCTTGCATAATGCCATGTGCCTTCAAGATACAAGCGTACATGATTGCATTTGGATAGCTTTCCTCTCTTTGCATCTGCAGAAAACAGCCCAGAGCTTCTTGCCTTGCCTTTGTTGGGCATATTCCGCAATCAATGCATTCCAAGAGACTACATTCCGGATAGGAAGCTTGCCAAGCACGTCGTTTTCTATCAACAGCCTTTGATTAACAATATCATCATGAGCTCTTTTGCCCACACCAACATCTTGCATGATGCCAAATGCCTTCAAGATGTACATGTAGGTGATTGCATTTGGAGAGATGCCCTCTTTTTGCATCTACTGAAAACCGCCCAGAGCTTCCTGGCCCTACCCTTGTTCGGGCATATCCCGCAATCAATGCATTCCAAGAGACAACATTCTAGACAAGAAGCTTGTCACGGACTTGTTGCGCTCAGACAAGTACACCACACTTGACATACTTATTGGCCTCGGTTGGGCATATCCCGCGATCAGTGCATTCCAAGAGATGACATTCCGGACAAAAAGCTGCTCGAGCACTTTGTACACTTTATGAAGTACACCACATTTGGCATACATGTCAACCAACAACCCTTGACTAACAATATCATCATGAACTCTTTCGCCCATACCATACCAACATTTTGCATGATGCCAAATGCCTTCAAGATGCAAGTGTAGGCGATTGCATTTGGAGAGATGCCCTCTCTTTGCATCTTCCAAAAACAGCCAAGAGCTTCTTGGCCTTGCATTGTTGGGTATATCCCGGAATCAATGCACTCCAAGAGACAACATTCTGGACACTAAGGCTTTGTTGGGTATATCCCGGAATCAATGCACTCCAAGAGACAACATTCTGGACACTAAGGCTGGGTTCAGACTGAACCAATGGAAGAAACAAGTCTTGGCAAATCTGCTGCTACCTAGTGTGAACACTGTGGAGGAGGAAAAGTGAAAAGTGAAGGGGGCTGAGAGAGGCCATCAACTCTTCCGAGGGGAGGGGAGGTCGGAAGAAACATGGAGGGCCTGACAGAAGAGTGCCTCAACTCCAACCAATCAAATTTCGCCATGACATCCCTTTGCATTTTTCTTCACCGCCTATTCTGAACCCACCCTAAAGCTCGTCAAGGACTTGTTGCGCTCGGACAAGTACACCATACTTGACATACATATTGACTAACGTGTTGGCTATGTGTTATTTTCAAGTAATCCACATCGCAATTATCAAATCTCTCTCCCCCTGCAATCAATGCACTCCAAGAGACAACATTCCGGACACGAAGCTTGTCAAGGACTTGTTGCGTTCACACAAGCACACCACACTTGACATACATACTGACTAACGTGTTGGCGAAGTATGTGTTATTTTGAAGCATATATCCTGCTGCCTTGCCCCCCCCTCCTCCTTGATGCCCAAGTCCCCAGCAATTTGTCAAAGGTTGTTCAAGTAGAAGAAGAGTAGACTCTTTAATTTGCATTACATTTGACTGAAGGAAAAAACAATGGATAGAGGGAAACTTTACACACATGAAAGCCCAGCTGTGGTCATCAAAACATGTAGTAGGATACTTTTTTCAATGTAGTTATAACAAGGTGTGGAAAACCTATAGCATCAGAAGAGGAGACTAAACTCTTGTGTATTTGTATTCATTAATTGTTATGCTCCCTTGTCAATCACTTGCAATCAAAGCCGAATTCAGCGAAAAGGCAATACAAATAAAAAATCTTATCTTCTTTTGCTCCTGAAATTTGGAGAAGTTTGTCTATTTCTGGTCTTTTGTTGGACAAATACATAGCATTGCAAAGTAATAAAACACCCGTGCCCTGAAGGACCATAAGCACTTTGTAACTCAACAGAGATGATGATACATGTGAATTGCTTGAAGCATTCCTGCTCATAGGGAGCATAAGCAAATTAACACCATTTTTTTGTTTTGACATCTATATGTTATTTGCTTTGATGTACCGATGGCATCATGAAATAGACACATTATTTTCACCCACAAAAAAAAGACCTGATAGAAACCTAAAGCTGCACAATGCATCAGCTACTACACACACATGCCACCTTTTTGTTTCATTATACAAAAAATTGCTACACAAAAGAACCTCAACTAGTGAGCACTTTTTTACAACGGAAAAGAAAATCTTCTAGCTCAACTAGTTCAGTATACAACATATTTGAGCCATCTTGCTGATTTACACTCAAAGAATCAACGGTTACATGCCTTTGCAAACCTTTTGTACACACCTTCCACAGAGAAACAATCACAAAGTGATTCTATCATCAGTTCCACATCAAAACAGGACATGAATCATTGCTGATTGGAACTGGCTGGCAACTCCAGCCCTGCGATTTCTTTCAATGGTTTCCATCTCACCTTCCTCCTGTTAAAAAAATAGTACATAAAGCGTAAGCTTGTTAATAAAAAGAAGCCAAGGAGCATAAATGATAGAACAAGGTCAGGACTCATGACGGCCAACATAAGGTGCACATGGGGGAGGGGGGGGGGGGCACAACCCATGCAGCCCACAAGCCACTTAATGAGTGGCCCAGCCCCATATGCACACATTAAAGTCTTAAGGCCCTAAAGTGCCACATGGAGAACATCCAACTATTCAATCCAATGGTCAAGGAATTGTAGCAAAAATCCCCACTCCCCCTCTTTAAAGGGAAGTGCCAGGTATAGACTCGTGGTAGCCACCCACAAGACAATATAGCCATCAGCTCCATTAGCCAAAGAAACAGAGCTCACAGAATGCATGCATGAATGGAGCACCTTGGAAAGCACTCTGCATCAAGCACTTCATAGACATTAAATCAAACAATGCTTTTAATGAATATGTGATTATATTTATGAAGATAGTAAATCTGCCTGCACCCAATTCTGCTCGATAGCGACGAGTGCACTTGATCCGTTGAAACAGTATAGGTGCAAGCAATCTTTGTTAAGAAATCCAGAATATTATCAAGAATGGAGAAATGTTTCACGTGCAATCCATTTGGCAGTACCCAATTATGATCCTCAAGAGATGCACAACATACAAGTGAGTGCATATAAGCAACAAAGTAGACAGTGTCACACAATAGGGGTAGCTTGGTTTTCACAACGTGTGAACAGATGAAGGGTGTCATCCCTCTATGGAAGAACGACATTAAAACTATTCTTTCCAACTGATACTTTACCAAGTCCCGCACTCTGCGATTACTCTGACCCTTGGTTGTAAAGTCGGCAAAAGAGCCAAATACTGCAGCTCCGCTTTTGAAAGCACCTACAAAACCAAAATCAACGACTGGTTAACTTTGTTGCATCTCTCTACACGTAATCTAATCTCCTTGTAGCCACTGCAGACTATACCTTTGCCTCTAAGATCCAGACAACCAATCCCTTGCTGTCCTCAGGGATCAGAGAAAGCCTGTAATCGACCTCCGGAGGATAATACCACCGGACAATCTTTTGCTTGCCTAGGTGGGGCTGGGGACAAAAACCATTTCTGAAAGACAGGTTAGCCATAAAACCATGATATTTAGAGAAATCAGCAACAACTTACACCAAATTCACCTACAAACACATCAAAGCAAGCAATCAAATGAACAATTCATTGCTTGCCTAGGTGGGGCCGGGGACAATAACCATTTCTGAAAGACAGGTTAGCCATAAAACCATGATATTTAGAAGAATAGACAACAGAGTTGCACCAAAATCACCTACAAACTAATGAAAGCAAGCAATGAACTCTGACATGGCATGAAAACATGCTGCCGCGACCGAAAGGCTCTCAACTGATGGTGCTGTTAAAGTTTAAGCATCTCAAGTGAATGGCCCAATGTGAGCCCATTGGTTATTTTTGTCTTTAGGTATTTCACTTATTTGACATGATTCTGGTAGGGCAATTTGATTGTTGGGGGGCGTGAGGGCGGAGGGGGGGGGGAGGACGGGGTGGGGTTACTTAGGGTCCCTAGGCTGATATATAAGTGCACCCTGAGCCCCCGTTACAACCGATCATTAATTGATTGCCCAGTTGGTTGGTTCAGCATAGCTCTACGTTTCCACATCGTCGACTTTGTCATGGTATCAAAGCCCTCGACTCACTGATCTTGGGGAGAGTGTGGCACGTGGCAGAGAAAGAGGTTGCCTTTTTCTACTCTCGCAGGGACACTTGTAGCTGTGGACGCTAAGCTCTGGTGGAAAGGCCTGCAGAGACGTGTTTTTGAAAAAGGTACATGCAGGGGAGCCTTCACGGTGCCAGCGTTTGAGAAACGCTCCAGCTTCTGAAACGCTCTATGACTAGCGGCATTTTGAGCTTTGGAGGGAAGGCGCTTTAGGCCCAGGGATCCTGTAGCATTTTGAGACGCCTGTCTGCGAGCAAGTCTGGCGGCAACATCGTGCTGAAACGCACGGGAACTATGTTCAGCATTCTGAAATGCAGGGAACTACGACGCCCCAAGTTCTAATTTCCAGGCCAGCTTGCTAACACAAAAGACAAAGGTGTTCTTGGCAGCGTTTAAAACGCTAGGTCGTCTGGCCTCTATCGGCGGCTTTACCAGCAGGTGGAAGTTGGTCTCTCTCTATTGCATATTGAAACACAAGTGACAAGGCAGCGTTTTGATAGACAGAGCTGAGTTTGGTGCTTGCATTTTGAAACACAAGGAAAGAAGAGAAACGGCCAGTTTGCTGCAACAGAGGAGCTCTTCACCGACAATGGGTGAAGGCGTCTTTGCTTTAGCATTTTGAAACGCTATGGAATCGGGCATATTCTTTGGCAAGGAATGGTTTCCAGCAACCACGGTGAACCAAGTTCAAACATGGCTATGGAAAGTATATGGGCTAGTACTCAGTTAGCTGCCTTGGTAATTAGGAAGTTGAAACATGCATACGCGATGGCGGCAAGGATACTACACCAAGCATTGCCGGAAGGAAAGCTGGATTCTGATGGTCTCGGCTATTTTCTCATTGAATTGGAAGGTGTCTCAAGAAAGGAGAAAGGAAAAGACAAGCTTGACAAGGACGGCAAATACAGTGATTCTACTGAGGAGATCGGCCTGGCACACGTGGCAACCGCCACTGTGGCTACAGTGCCAGATTTCTAGCATGATGGCCATTGCCACGACATGATTCAGCCAAAGAGAGGCTTGTGAGCGGCAGAGAGGGGCAAAAGGAGCTCCCTATACTTGATTTGAACCCGTGTGTCAGAGTTCAAGTTATTTGTGTTTGAACCCGTGTGTCGAAGTTCAAGGCACATGCATCTGGATTCTGGCAAGGAACCAACACGACGTATACAAAACAATATGGATGTGCGCGCAATGCATTGTTGTTGACCGGATTATGGATAGGATGTGTTCCGAAAGTTCATTGTCTTGGAAACCTTGGACGTGATGTGTTTACAATTTACGAACGAGGATTCTTGGGCGTTGTGTGGTCTACTATTCAACTTCCTATAAGGCAACCGGTGCTCAAGATGACATTCTATTCCAGAACAAGTTTTTGGTTGCATAACTGATGTGTATCCAATGGAAGTTGCCTCTCCAAGGGTGTCCATGGTAGCTTCTTCATCGAATTGGCCTTCCTATATATGTCCACTATGAGCCATCATCCTGTTAAACGTTACAGGAGCATTAGTGAGACCGAAAGGCATCACCAAGTACCCATACAATCCGAAGGATGTCCTAAACGTGGTCTTGTATACATCTCCAAGAGCGATTTTGGTTTGATGATAGCCACTTTTCATAATCAATTATGCTAAAACACCAAGAACCCTATAGTCTGTCAAGTATATCATCGATCTTGGGTATTGGAAACCTGTTCTTGATGGTGATTTTATTGTCAGCTTTGTAGTCAATGTACATTCTTCAAGGTCCATCTTCCTTCAAAACAAGAAGCACTAGTGAACAAAAGGCGATGTACTAGGTTGAATTACACCCTTTACTAGAAGTTCTTTGTCTTTGATCATTATTTCTTCATTCTGGCCTTTGCTCATCCTATAAGGAGGCCGGTTCCGTAACGTATTGCCAGGTATCAAATCAATGGTATGATTTTTAGATCTCTCGCAAGGTAGCTATCCAGGAAAACCCTCAAAGAACAATCGGCTTAAGCTTGCAGAAATTCTTGGTGTTCTTTTGCTACCTTAGACAAATTTGAAATTTTATGTTCTTCTAAATCTCTCAAAAAGATCAAGTAAACAAAAAGACTGGATTCCATAACTCTAGAAATGGCCCAAGCCGATACAAATGGGACGGACTCACTCTTTAATTTTACATCTAGGATGATTTCTTTGCCCTTCTCATTTGTCAATGTTGCTTTCCTAGCCCAAGAGTCGACCACGACACGGTTCTTGTGGAACCAAAGCTCTTACCACCCACATATGCAAGGACGTGTGATAGCTAGCTCCAAAGTCTACAATATTTCAAGAAAATCAAACTAATCAACAGAGCCTCGTGATAGGAAAATATGGGGGCCACATAGGCAGCACACACGTGCAAAGGACAAGGCCTTATCTTACTGGACAATATACAACATGTAAGAGAAGATGTGGCTCACTTTTACAAGAAGATGTGCCTCAATTCTAAGTAAAGAACCTCTCAAGGCAATCAACAATCTAGGAAATAAGGAACAACTGCACATCAATTTAGTGAGGTTATATAAATGCCAGGAAAACAAGGGCGTGAAAGTAACATCCTTGTAGTGAAGAGTCTCTCAAGCCACTCAGCAATTTAACGCCGTGAAATAGAGCAGCTCAGCATCCAATTAGAGAACACAGGAAATGAAAAGATCCAAGAAAACAAGGGGTGGTAAGGAAAAACTATACTAAGCAGGCATTTCAACTTGCACGTGCAGGATATATAACAATAGTTTCAATAAGTGTCAGACCTTGAGCGAGAGATAAAAGGCTTACAGGTCGGACTGCATGAACTTTTGAAAGATAAGCCTCAACGTCACCGAGACCACGAGCAGTAAGGTCAAGAAAGTGGTAGCCTCGAACCCTCAGCCGTGAAGCATATCTACCCTCCACGCCACCCTCATGAGGGGGATAGAAAGCAATAGCCTTATGATTCTCCACATCCGCCTCCCACTGGTCGAGGTCAAATCCAAGTAGATCACCTCCTATAAAATCTTTAAACTCAAGACCACAGACTACAGTCCTCCCTCGAGGCCCCCTTCTTGATGGCACAACCATTGTTCCACCTACAACAAAACAAGAAAGCAACACAAAGTTTAGTGCTGCTATGATGGATACCACCAGGCTCACAAACGATCTCCATCTCCCCCATCGTAAAAGTTATGAGCAATTTGTGACTTGACCACCTCTTGGCTATGACCAAACCATTTCAGAAGACTCTGGAAATTGTAGTAGCTAGATGGAAAATGCTAGTTGTTAGTTGGCAATGCCACTCAGACTACTCCAACACAATGCTCACCACCACTTAGATATGTAAAAGGCAAAACGTAGGACACAAAAACAGATATTGATATATGCAAAGAGGATAACAAACCAATCAGAGCACATTTAAACAGTACATCATAGTACAACTAAGGTCACAAACTGGGAAACTTGAAACGCAATACAGACAGAGATCAAGGTGGGAGAACGGCAGAGGCAGAGAAACCTTCACATTAATAAGATTAAAATGATAAGTGCAATCACCTCCATCATGACTGGCACCTATCTATAAAAAAAAAGGCAAAGAAGAAGCAAATATATGCAGAAATATAAATTTTGAACCACTAATTTAGGGATTATGAGCTTACTGAAAATAGAAAGCTATGCACCAAAACATCTCACTGTATCATGCAAAACAAAGTCATTCTCGTATTCGTTGTCGAGAATATATTGTTGGACAACTGAAGCGATGGTGACTGTTCTAAAAAAGAAAAACAAGCTTTTATATAATACACGGATTGGGACGACAAAAGGACATTAATAAGGCTGTTCACATTTCATGACAGCTTTTTTAATTACTTGCTGATCAAAAACTCGCCATGACCTTCGCCTTCTGATTTGTAAAAAGCTACATTGGTGGTCTAAATTGCTGCATTCAAGTGCATGGACTGCCTAATATAGCTCACCAAAAATCTAGATTCTCAAGTATGAACTTCATTATGCTCTGAGAAGATCCATTTACACTGGCGGTAGCAAGAGCAGGACTGGCATGGGCACCCTACCATTAAATGCCTAAGGTTTTTATTCTGATGTGAAATAAAAAATGTAAGATGATATGGCGTTTGCAGTAACAAATAATCAAGCCCCGGCTCCTGAATGGCGTCTACATAGGGTAGCACAACCCTAACAACTTGTCACAAGATGTATGCAAGACCATATGTTGCCAACCATGATGCCACTGGCTCTTGTAATTACAACGATCATTTGGACCCTCCTGTCCAACACTGGGTGCACTAAGGAGACCTAGTTTAAGCTTTTATACAAGCATCTGGCCACGTCGCAGAATGTGCTTATTCGTTCAAATTCAATTATGGTGATGGCTGCACCACCATAAAAATACACAAGGATCACAATTATCATATACTGACACACCAGTTTAGGTGCCATTGTCAAAGCAACATACACTAATTCTTCGTGCTGGCAGTCATCTTAGAATGTTTTCAAGAGTCCATGTGCAGAAAGTAACTTGACTTCTCATAGAGGAAACCTTGGTGCAACTGACTTACCCGCGAAAGGACAGTATGCCAAGAGCGCAGCCCTCTGTCGGGTGATTGCACCCCTTTTGCATAAGCCGTAGATACTGCTATTTCTACAGGAGGAAGCATTTGCCGGGGTAGACTTGCTTGCACATGCTGCTCTGCAGCTCTTAGATATGGCTATGGAGGATGATGGGTTGGATGATACGGGGAGAAGAAGGCGCCCATTCGGCGCAGTCTGCAGAGCTGCCATCACCTCGCCTTTGGGCAGCTTCCAAGAAGATCAAACGAGCTTTTCTGCCATATCATCAAGCCTTCTCTATTCCAGCCCTCTAGCAATCCTGCTGCCTCTCTTTTCCTCGCTCTCGCTCATTATCCGTGGAGTAGAGCCGCCACCTCTCATTTTGAAAAGCGCATTTGTCCTTTGCATACTGTGTCCGCCCAATTAAGTTTAGATGGCAAGCACAATTAGAAGGTTTAGTAGTACTAAGAACTTGTGAGGAACTCAAGAGCCTCCATGATACCCTGTGTGTGCGCACGTGCGCGCATGTGTGTGTGTTTAAAGTTTGTTAAAAAATGTATATAAAGTATGCCAAGTGTGAAGCATCAAATGGCCATCAGCCCTTCTGATGCAAATGGGTATACTTGTATATAATTTTTTAAAACCACCAATCAATAGTTTTTCTTGGATATCCGTGATGTAGTTTGTTTTTACAAAAGTAATATGTTGTCAATAGATTTTGAGATAATCAACTCAGTTTGTTTGACTTAAGAAAGTAATGAAGCATACTTTTCCAAGGTTTTATGATTACAAAGATTGAAAAAAAACAAGATTTCACCGTCTTTCTATGATTTACTCTCCTCAATCCGTGCGCCAAAAGACCTAGTAGTTTTTTGTAACAAGTCAATAAATGTAGAGAAGCATTTTTTCAAGTAATCATTAAACAAGAAGTGCAGACATAGCTAGATAGCAACCCCGACATTTATTGATATTCTAAAACCTCAGAAATCTAGCACCGATACCTTATTGTGTCAACAGGTTTCTTAGAGGCAAATGTGGGTATCATTAAACAACTAGATCAAACATTGGTTTCAATGAATCCTAAGTCAAGAAAACCATATTAAAGCTCAAGCCCAAGCAAAAACCGATCTTTATCAATAAATACCGGAAGCATCAGAGTGCCATGACTTCATCTTGCTACTTTATTATTATTAAAAACAAGGCAGCAAAGCAAAATCTGAAGGGCCGAAAGTGATACAACTGGTAAGCAAGCAAGCAAGCCAGTATCCCCTTACCAACAAGTCCTAATTCTTAGTAAGATAAGAGGATGGGAGGGCCAAGATACCCTTCTCAAATCCATATTAATCATCCATAGTGAGAACAACCTTAGGCAAATCATATCCTAGCCATTTCGTAAGCTCAGAGTCAAAGACCAACAAAACAAAGCACAAAATGAGAGCAATCAGACTATAAACCATAGTGAGAACCATATTGTAAACCCAGAAAAGCAACCAGAATGTAAGCCGAAGTAGCAAGCTAGAAGCTGTCCAAGACTAAGTGAAGGTCAGGTAACTCTCGACATGGCCACACCATACTAAGGCAAAATGACAAAGTCTAGATGTAAAATAAGAATTCATCCAATATTAACTGTATTTCCAAATGAATGACAATAGTTATAGATGTAGCGGGGATAATATGTCATGCTCTCTACAGTGAGTGCTCCTCAGTGCAATGTGCGTGAGATATCACTCCAACAGAATGAAAACACATAAGACAATGAATAATAGAGAAAACAACATTACGACTTAACAATGGAACCTGAACAGCATGGGACTTGACGAACTTAAGGAAACCAGTACAGACTCTGGCATGGCAGCACACTTAGCTCCAGCCCAAAACTCACGGGTACAATGGGGGTGTCGAGGCTCAACTATGCACCCGATGCTAGACTCAAGATGAATGACCATACAAAGTAGATGACGATGATAGAGTCCCTGATGACTCCAACCAACCACACATATGTATCTCCTAAAGAGCCACCAACGGCTGGCAGATATCCCAATCCAGCTAAGCCTATCTCCAAATTGAGGTGGTGATGATTTGGCCACGGTGTCCACTGGACCACCATCCGTAACACTTGCACGTGTCACTACCTCTAAACTCTTGATAAAGCTTCATTAGTAATCCCCTAATAACTTTGCTATAATTAGGTGTGTGTGGCACTTTGTGCGTGAAAGGGTGTGTATGTGTGGGATCGTTGGTTATCTTGAGGTTAATTCTCTATTTTTTTGCTCATGCCCACATGCAACACTACTTGATTTAGTGACTAGCCCACTATGAACAACACTTTAAGTGAGTTGACCAAGGCTCAAAACCTTGCGAGGGACGGGTAAGGTGGATGAATGGGCCCTTCAAATTTGGGTCCGTAGGAGTCTACTCCCACGGTGCTACCTTTGCTTGCACATGTCGAACACCAAATCTCAATTAATCTCACTTGATGCCCGGTCGGGTCCGCAAGTAGATGCTCCCATGGGCAAGCGACTATAAGCTCTTCTTTTTTGGATTTCCATAGCTAGGAGCTCAGTCTCGCGGGCTTCCAATCTATTGTCACTGCACAGCCGGAGTTTCGGCCCCTGTCAAGGGCATGCTGCCACAGCTAGCCAACAACGAATGCTCAATCCATTGACAACACCAAAGATTAAAGCAAAGGCAAGAAACCATCAAAGGGAATCTCTCCTCGAGCTTCAAGATCTGAAGCCACTATTTACACTTAGTTAATTTTTTGTAAATTCCCTTGAAGATTGATTTGCACAAAGCTCCTTATGAAATGTATGTAACATTTGTGACCAATAGCACCATGCACAAAATTACATGTTCTAGACACTGTCTATACGTAAAGTATATGGTAAGATCGCTCCTTGCCATGAGTGCACACACAAAGCGCACAAAATGATATGCGTGTGTGCATTACAACATTGGCCATGAAGGCCGCATCCTTGGAATTCTGGACCAATGAAGATAAAAAGGAAGACGACAATGACATGAAGATGAATCTACAACAACAACATCAAGCTAATGACAACAAACAAACAACCTATTGTAGATTTGTGTGGGGGAGAAATTCCTCCAGACTACAAACAAGAATAACCCGGTGAATCTGTGTGCACTCAGTTGTGCCCCGCCCTCATTTTTGTTAGGGAAGCTTTGTGTGTCAACCCTTGTGTTTGGGAGACTTTGTGTGCTTACCCTTTTGTGCTAGGGGAGGCTTGTGTGTCTGACTACACCCTGATGTTTGTGTGCCTACACCTTTTGTGTCTAGGGGAGACAAATTTCTGTTTGAGGGGAGACAATTTGTGTGAGTGCAATACCTTTGTGTTATGTGAAACAACCCTTATCTGTGTGAAACCTATGTGTCAGCCATATGAACCAAAATACATAAAGACTTGTGAAACCCCAAATTTGGCTTAAGGGGGTGATTGTAAGGGTAAGCCCAACTTGTGGCACCATGTGGGAAAGCCCTCTAGCCAGCTAGAAAAAGATAATTGGTGACATGGTCCAACAGCAAAAGGATGCAACCCATTTAGCCAATTAATGTAAAGCACAAAGCCTTTATAGAGGCTACTTTCTAATAAATCAATTGCACTTTGAATCCTATCGTTGTGTTTATACTCTCTCTCTCTCTCTCTATGCTCTTGATTTTGGCATAACCTAACCCTAGCCACCATCTCTCTAACCCTAATTCTAACACCATGGTTAAGCTTAGGCTTCACCATCCATAGCATAATGTTAATCATTGGTGATTAGGGAGTACACTTCCACATCAACTAACCCATTAGGTAGCTGAGATCCAAAACAAAATCTAATCCCGGATATTGTAGTACTTCCATACCTGCATTAGTGGGCTATGTGACATTCAACATTCTAGGACGAGGTATCAGAGTAGAAGTTAGTGATGGATGATCTACACAAAGAAAGGAGAGCATTGAGTGTGGCCCAATAAGCACGCTCGTATGGGCGCGCATGCACGCGCACACACACACACACACACACATAGAGAGAGAGAGAGAGAGAGAGAGAGAGAGAGAGAGAATTATCCAAACATGTGAATGGTTAGGTAGCTTCAACTCAAAAGAGGATCAAAGGCTACAACCAAATCTAAATATACGTAGGGAAGAAGGTTTTTTAAGGTGTTAAACATTCAAGTCCAACTATTGTATCCTAATGAAGAAACCTGCTAGTGTGCAGAGATAGCTAGGTGGAGCATAACTCACCAATATAATGACAAAAGTGTGTAGGATCCAGATGAAGCAATCGTAGCCAAGTGAAGTGACCAAGTGTGTGTGCGCGCACATCATAGCCAAGTGAGTGCCCAAGTGTGTGTGTGTGTGTGTGTGCGCGCGCGCATGCACGCGCCCACCCTAACAATCTAAGAGACGGTATAAAAAAGTGTGGATGACTTTTGTAGTCTTTATTAGAAACAAGAGACTTCGATATTAAATATAAAATCTAACAAGAGCAAGTATAGTCAGTAGCTCCTATTTCCTGCAAACCAACCGAGTCAAAGGATCCAAAAAGGATGTGAATAGGAACCCTTGTCTAAGTCCAATGTCAGGCCACCTAACACTTTTCAACCAATCTTGTGTTTAGGATGTGTGTGTTGATGTATTAAGATACTACTTATACACATAGGAATATTACGTTCAAAAGACAATTGGCTTCAGACATTTGGAAGGTGGTTTGTACAAAAAAAAGTCCTACATTCCACTCATTTTTGTACAATCTAAGCAGAATGACACCTCATTTGAGTTATCCTATACTTCAAGACTAAACCATATTGTGAGGATGAAATATGCCTTTATCTTCTTGATTGGGGACTGCAGCAAAGCTAAACCTTTTTAAGCAAAGATAGAATTCTCACCTGCATCCATATAAACAAGACAACAGATTCGTTAGCCTTGAATAGGTTTTACAGGTGTGAACAAATCTATCAATTGTTATTCTTGTCCTGATTTAAAAATTAGGAAAATTACCAACCCTTGTAATTTGTGGAAATGCCCAAAATACCCCTCAAATTTCAAAAATTCCCAATATACCCTTGCATCATTTTGGGATGGATGTGCCCTAAATTTTGCATATTCTAATGTTATGACAATGGATATCTATCTTTTAGCACCTTAGACAAAACATTTCACCAATGAGCTCACAAATAGAGGCATCTGTGTTCAAAAATTATGAATGAATTCATTTGAAGAGCCCTGAATACCATCTAAAATCCTAGTTCTATCATCTTCTATTGAGGAGAACCAATTTTCCTACAAAGAGTTGCAAAAGAAATTGTTTTTTGAGATGTTTGCAAGGTTAACTAGGGGAATTTTGGCAAAATTGAAGAGAATTTTTGGCTAAATATGAGTGGGAATTTTTGAATTCGAGGGGTGTTTTGGGAATTTCCACAAAATTGGGGTATTTGGTGATTTTTCTTAATTTTTTTAAACTTAAACTAGAGTTCTCAAAAGTTTGTTAAACAATGTATTTAAAGTATGCCAAGTGTGAAACATCAAAAGCCAATACTTATATATAGTTCTTTTGAACCACTAATCAATAGTTTTTCTCGGATAGACCTGAAAAAGTTTGTTTTTACAAAAATAATATACTATTAGTAGATTTTGAGATAATCAACTCAGTTTGTTTGACTCAAGAAAGTAATGAAGCATACTTTTCTAAGGTTTTATGATTATAGAGACTAACAAAAACAAGATTTCACTGTCTTTTTGAGATTCACTCTCCTCAATCTGTGCACCAAAAGACCCAATTGTTTTTTGTAACAAGTCAATAAACGTAGGGAAGCGTTTTCCCAAAGTAATCATTATACAAGAAGTGCAGCCACATCTAGATAGCAACCCCAACATTTTTTGCTATTCTAAAACCTCAAAAATCTAGCATCGATACATTATTGTGTCAAGGGATCAGCACCAAGAAATCTAGAGGAATTGCATATTTTTCTTTGTATGTTGGGGTTCTAATAACAATATGTGAAGGACTATGCAAAGATCAAATTTGTGCTGATAGACCAATTGAGGTCAAAAAGTAAAATCTGGGGGGAAGCCCAATAGAAGAGCCGTGAAAAGCTTAAGGTGGCTATAGCAGTCGCACCTATATTGACTATAGTTGATCCGAATGAGCCATTTGTCTTTGAGACAAATGCAAGTAATGAGTCCATTGGGGCTGTACTTATGCAAAGAGGATGCCCAATCTCATTTGAAAGTAAAAATTTAGATCATGCCTAGTGTAACTATCTGGTTTATGAGCGAGAGTTACTAGCGATAGTATATGCACCTAAGAAGTTTCTTTACTTAAAAAGTGGAGAATATGGTGCCACTTTTGAGGTTCAGATGGACCATGAAAGTTTGAAATGGCTTTCAAGTCAAATTGAATTGAAGGTAAGAAAATCTTGGTGGATAGAGATCCTATAGGAATTTGACCTTCCAATACCTTACTAGAGAGGTGAATATAGCGTATTGGTGAATGCACTCAATTGCATATTGCAAATCAATGAATTAAGCTTCACAATCTTCAAGAAAAAATTCTTGAGGTCACTATGAGGCTTATGTGAGCATGAATGATCTTTTACAGAGGTTTGACATGTTGCATGTTATGGCATCATCTCACAGACGTGACCACCTCCCCAATTGGCACATAGTGCTAGTCCTGAGAGACTAGCTGTAGATGTGACAAGTAGGAAAGAAAGAGTTAGTCCAGAGAGCCTAACCAAGAATTTTGGGTATAGTATAGAGTTGGGGAGCTCTGACATATACCCCTCATCACCTTTGATAGCTATGGCTTCAAAGGGGTGATAAAATTTATTGATAGCAAGGGTGGGCTTGCACCCTTGGCCACGATATTTAACCATTGACCATGCCATGATGGTAAGGAAAAGAGAGAGATAGAAGGGTTGATGTTGACATGCACACACACATACACATAATAGTACACAGGGAAGGAGAGGAGACAAACTCTTGCACATTCTTACATAGGAAGATGACACAGAGAAGCTCAATAGCCCAAGACATAGGTTAAGAGAGGGAAAAGGGAAAATTGAGAGCATCTCACACAAGAATGGCCTAAAAATTGTAGCCTCAAACTCCACGGCACCTTTTGTGGAGTTTGGTATTTAATATTTGTTATTGCTTATTGGTGCCAAAAATTGGAGGCCCCTCTTTACACTTAGTTCCACTTTAGTCTTTGTGTGGTGGCTACCACTTATTGTATGGCCCTCTATAGTGTGAGTTCTCACGAACTATTTACAAGCGAGCCATAATGGCTTATTGTCAAAATAAACTATAGCATTATGCAAATAACAATGGTCGAGATAATTATTTATTCTTGGCACCTTCTCCTCAACTTCCAAAGTTCCAATCTACACACCATCAACTCACTACTATTAGTAATAATAAAAATACAACACAATGATTAACCATTACACGCCCTCTATCTCAATTGTAGTCAACCACATACAACAAGAGGGTGCCCAATCTCGTAACATCCCTCCCACCAAGGATAGCGGCTATCCTTAGTTTCTCAATAGAGAATCAACTGGATCGTGAGTGATGGAAAGTGTGGAGAAGACTTGGGAAGTTTTAGAAAAAAATTTCAAGCATCCCTGTAACGGTAAGAAGTTGCTTAGATTTTTGAAATAAAAACTATAAATTGAAAATCCCTGTAAATTTTCAAGAATACTTATTAGGAGGGCTTTGGATAAATTGCAAAGTTAAAATATATACTTATCAATTTATTTGATATGTAGACTTGTGTCGTGATGATCTTTGTCCTGGAATGATTATGAGTTTGACTTTAAGTTCCAATTTCTTCCTGATTTGTCAACTTGGTGGCCATACTCAAATCAAAGGCATCGAGCTGTTCATAAGCTCTGATTGTTAGAGTGGAATGTATATTACCTGTCAAAAGTACTCAAAACAAGACTATTTGGTCTTGACTAGTAGATATACAAATTTCATTATATATAAAGAAAATCAATATGAACCATAATAAGTAAAGGCAAAAATTTTAAATAGAGCTTAGCTATGATGGATGAGTGCTCCATCTCCATGAACCTTTATTTGTTATTATAAAATTTGAGGATTAATCCATGCCCAAATTGAATTTTAAGTGTCGTAGTAAAAGAAAACTATAAATTCTCATGCACAAAATGTAGTCCCTTTTTATGGCAGTGATAACATTCAACATTCCTGATGTCCCTTCCATGACTCTTTTACAACTATTTGCGATCCCAAGAATGAATGTGACTACGACCACGCAGCCTTGGCTTGTCACGGTTGCCACTAGCCATGTATGCATCACCATGCCCACTCGCATAAAGAGACTGACGTCTAATATCCTCAGTTAGCAATGCGCTAGTAACGTCACTAAAAACAAGCTTTCCCTTAGAGACAAAGTTATTGATGCCTGTATTGAACGTATCCCATGATTTGGCAATGACCATAGCAAGAATATGGCCTTCATTTCATCATCAAAGTTAAAACCGTTGGAAGTAAGCTGCAAAAAGACATTGTTGAACTTGTTCAAATGAGAGCTAACGTTGCTTCCTTCTTTCGTGCTCATGCGCATAAGTTTCTTCATAAGAAAGAATTATTCAAGGAACTTTTTCCATCCCATGCTGCACATAAAGCATGCCATAAATCTTTGGCATTGGTTTTATCCATTACTGAGAAGTAAATGGATTCACCAAGGTGTAGGCGAATGGTTGCCATAGCACGCTCATTCAAATCTTCCCACTGATCATTAGTGTACCTATTCTCTTATCTCTCGTGCACAGGTGCTATCAATCCCTTATTGATCAACACATCTTGCATATGCTGCTTTCAAATTGCAAAGTTTGTGCCATCAAACTTTTTGATGTAGTATTCTTCCTTGTCCGAAGCACTACTAGCAACCATAATTCAAGAAAATGTGACCAAAAACTTATGGCAAAATTTTTTGGGAGAATTTCGACAGAGTTCCCCCTATAACAAGACAAAACCTCAAGAAATATGTAGTAAAATCTCTATGCTTAATCAGTCAAGTGTGCCAAGAATGCATCTGGACGACTTGTGGGAAAAATCCGGCCTACTCTCCTCTGTTTAGAGATCAAAATCTCGAGCAAAATTCAACCAAAAATAGCACATAAACCAATCAAGGTGTAATCTCTAGGCATAGACTGACATAAAATGTTCAAAGGACTGTTGTCATAAAACTACTATCTAATTTTTGTTGGGATTAAAGCCCAAGTGGCCTCTTATGCGGATATGACTGGCCGCCCGCCTAACTCACTTCCTTCTAACTCTTTGTATATACTAACTTATTTCTTGTGAATACTAAGGTAATTGGGAGATAACCCTTCTAACAGTTCTCTGCGTACTGTACTGTAAGCTCACTGTGTGTGTGTGTGTGAGTGAGAGAGTCGACCCACGCTCCTCTCCGCGACTTCAATTGGTATCAGAGCCTTGGTTCAGTGCGGTTTTGCGCAATCGCGCGCGCGCACTTTTCCGGCAGATTCTGGATCCGGAGTTTGAAAATTCACACTCGGCGTTCCGGGAGCGTTTCTAGCAGGCGTCTAGGCGACCTGGGGTTTTACCCCCCTTTCGAAGCCGTTTATGCCCTCGGAATTTCGTTCTGAGCACTACATCAGAAGATAGATTTCAGCCGCAAAGAAATCCGTCTTGTGTAGATTGGCAAGCAGGAGGTGGTCGACATCAATATCGGCATCGACATACATCACTTATTAGTCTTCAAAGCATCATCTATAGACCAGGTACACATATATATCATCAGATATATATATTGCAGTCTGCATTGCTACTTCTTGTGCTTGCCAGGTTCCAGGGGAGGTGTGGCCATACGACGGCTTGACACCACTGGCATGTATTGCAGATTGATGTACTGTTATTGTGGGTCTGCTAGTTGTGAGTCATGCTAGTATACAGACCGCCGCAGCGGTCATAGGATAGTGATTGGTCTATTATAGGATGTATGCTAGTTCTGGGCAGTTTGCTGAGCCATCTGAGAGGGTCATGTGTGAGGTTTTTTGAAGCCAAGCACTAGGGGCTGGGTTACCCAGTGTGAGGTGGATTAGGTTGCTGGAGTTCCCCTCTACACACATCCTCTTCGGCGACTTTTATCCCTTAGGATGTATGACTTTGTGTAGACACTGGATTGCATCTTATGCGTCAAGCCGTTGAGGCATTGTTCAGGGTTCAGTCTTGAGACAGATACAGGTTCTGTCATCACCCAGAGAGGAGACAGTGTATGCTTACATGACAGCATATTACAGAGATTTTTTAGATTTGTCACTGGTCAGCTATTTATGATTGTTTTTTGAGCTATCTTTTGGTTCCCAGAGCTCAGTTTACAGGGGAGACTCTGTCAAAAATTTTCAAAATACTGACAGTTCCTGAGGAGAGGTGTTCAGCTTGTTGATTACAGCTTGTTTACTGTGTACAGAGGCCAGTTTACAGGGGAAACTCTGCCGGATTTTTCTCAGGAGTAAATAGTTTGGTAGATATGGCATCTTCTCAAAGTGAGACTCTTTACAACATAAAGAAGCTGGATGGCACAAACTTTCCATTCTGGAAGAAGCAGATTGTAGGTTTTGGTGCAGAAAAAACAAGTGAAGCCACTGAAGCTCAAAGGGGAGAGACCAGAAGGTATGGCTGAAGATGAGTGGGAAGAGCTTGACGAGTTATCTTGTTCCACAATCATGCTGACACTGGCAAAAAATGTTTACTTCAATGTAGCAGAAGAGACTACAGCATATGGCGTATGGCAAAAGCTATGTGGTATGTACGAGAAACAAAGTGCTGCTTCTCAGATTTACTGGCTCAAGAAATTGGTGGATTTGAAGATGAAGGAAGGGACAGCCATGTCAAATCATCTGAATGAATTTCACACAATTTTCAGCCAGTTAACAACACAGGAGATAGTCTTTCCAGATTCAGTGAAGGCTATGTTTCTCTTAATCACTTTGCCAGACAATTGGGATACTTTTCGTACAGCGTTAAGTAATTCTGTCGCGCCAGAAGGTCTTACAAGTGCCAATGTAGAAGGCAACTTGCTCACAGAGGAAGTGAACAGGAAGAACATTGACAAAGGCAAAGGCAATAGTGCTTTGGTCGTTCGAGGGAGACAACAGTTTAAAGAGAAGAAGGGTAAGAAGGCACAAAACCGAAGTAAGTCTCGTGATTCGAAGTCAAAGGATGACATAGAATGCTACCATTGTGGCAAGAAGGGTCACATGAAGCGAGACTGTACGAAGTGGAAACAAGAAAAAGGAAAAACAAAAAGTTCTGAGCAAGATGAAAAGAAGAGTTCTGTGAAGATTGAAGAGGTGAATGTCACAGGATCTGGTTCAGACAGTGATTCTGGTATAGCAGCTGGTGACATCTTCCTTACAAGCAATCTTGATTCTGTTTTCTTGACTGCAGAGGATGGACATGCTATGAGTGATTGGATTATCGACTCAGGGGCATCTTTACATGTTTCTCCGCACAAAGAGTGGTTTACATCATATGTGGCTACTAAAGATTATGTCAGACTTGGCAATGAGCAGGTTTGTGACATACTTGGAGTGGGAGATGTGCAGTTGAAGTTTCAGAATGGCTCTTCTTTATGGCTCAAGAATGTCAGACATGTTCCAGCAATCCGAAAGAGCTTGATTAGTACAGGGAAGTTGGATGATGCGGGTTATGTGACAGTTTTTGGGAACAGCGCTTGGAAGATCTCCAAAGGTTCGATGAATGTAGCACATGGCAGCAAGTCAGGAACTCTGTACACTTTACATGTTTCAGAGGTTAAAAACCATGTAATTAATGTGATTGAGCAGCCAAGTGTGTCACTGTGGCATTGTAGGTTGGGACATATGTCAAAAAGAGGAATGGAAATACTTTCTCATTATGGTTATTTGCCTGGCTTTTCATTTCAAGATTTCGAGTTTTGTGAGCATTGTGTTTATGGTAAGCAAACACAGGAACCGCACAGATCAAAGAGGAATCGTAGGGACGAACGGTTAGCTCTTGTACACAGTGATCTATGCGGACCAATGCCTAGTTTGTCACTAGGGGGAGCAACGTACTTTTGTACATTCATAGATGACTATTCTCGCAAAGTATGGGTTTACTTCTTGAAGCACAAGGATGAGGTGCTCAAGGTCTTTAAGACATTCTTGCAGCTGGTGGAGAATCAGAGTGGTCAGAAGCTGAAGTGCTTTAGAACTGACAATGGTGGAGAGTACGTTTCCAAAGCTTTTCAAGACTTTTGTGAAGCAAAAGGGATTAAGCGGGAACTTACTGCACCATATAATCCTTCACAGAATGGGGTTGCAGAACGTACGAATAGGACCATACAAGAGAAGGTCAGAAGCATGTTGTCAAATGCTGAGTTACCTGATGGATTTTGGGCGGAAGCAGTGGCTACAGTAGTCCATTTGATCAACAGGTCTCCTAGTAGGGTTCTGGATAAGAGTGCAGTGGCCGAGATGCTATGGACAAGCAAGGCACCTTCGGAAGCTTATAGCCATATTCCTAAGGAGTTCAGAAATAAGTTAGAACCAAAGAGCAAGAAGTGTATATTTCTTGGCTACGGAGAATCGGGCGAGATGGGTTACCGGCTTTGGGATCCTGAGTCCAGAAAGCTTATTCGTAGCAATGATGTGCATTTCAATGAAGCCAAGTTTCACGCTAAGCCAGAGAAGACAGAGGAGATCAGAAGAGTTGTCTTCAGGGAAGATGGACCTAGTGCTAGCACATCAAGACAGCATGGTCAGGCTCAGGAACAGCCTATAGTGGCTAGAGAGGCAGAATCAGCCTATAGTGGCTAGAGAGGCAGAATCAGTTGTGGTGAGACGTTCTGAGCGTGTCTCCAAACCACCTGATCGTTATGTGCCATCTCTAAATTATGTCATGCTCACAGATTACGGAGAACCATCTTGTTACAAGGAAGCATTACAAGTGGTTGACTCGAAAAAATGGCAGTTGGCCATGCAGTCAGAGATGACAGCTCTGCATAAAAACCAGACATGGAAGTTGGTTAAATTACCACAGGGCAAAAAGGCTCTACCTTGTAAATGGGTTTACAGGTATAAGATCACCGCTCATGATAGTCAGCCAAAGTACAAAGCAAGGCTTGTTGCCAAGGGCTTTAAGCAAGAACAAGGCATTGACTTTGATAAAGTCTTCTCTCCAGTGGTCAAGATGACTACATTGAGATGCTTTCTTGCATTGGTTGCTATATTGGATTTGGTGTTGCACCAAATGGATGTCAAGACAACGTTCTTGCATGGCGATTTAGATGTGGAAATTTACATGCAGCAGCCAGAAGGGTTTGTTGAGAAAGGCATGGAACATTTGGTATGCCAGTTGTTAAAGAGTCTTTATGGCTTAAAACAATCACCGAGGGCATGGTACCATAAGTTCCACCAGTTTATGCTTTCTCAAGGCTACAAACGTAGTGAGTTCGATCACTGTCTATATACAAAGAAGGCTAAGGATGGCAGTTGGCTGATCCTTATTTTGTATGTGGATGACATGTTGATTGCTGGCAAACACTTGGAAGAAATTTCAGCTTTGAAGTCAAAGATGGCAAAATCGTTTGACATGAAAGACATGGGTGAGGCAAGTCATATACTTGGTATGCGCATTGTGAGAGACAGATCAAAGAAGTTGATTTGGTTATCTCAAACAGAGTATATTGACAAGGTTTTGCAACGTTTCAATATGGAGAAGGGAAAGGCATTGAGTGTTCCATTGCCACCATATGTGAAACTTAGCAAACAAGATTGTCCTGTGTCTGAGGAAGAAAAGGCTGAAATGGATAAGATTCCATATGCGTCTGCAGTGGGTAGTTTGATGTATGCAATGATTGCTACACGTCCGGATATTGCATTTGCAGTGGGAGTGGTTAGCAGATATATGTCAAATCCCGGCAAGAAACATTGGGAGGCAGCGAAAGGTATCATGAGATACTTAAAACATACAAAGAGTATGCGCATATGCTATGGTAGTCAGGATTTGAGTGTCAGAGGATACACTGACTCAGATTATGCAGGAGACTTGGATAAGAGGAGATCTACATCAGGCTATGTCTTTACATTGGCTGGAGGTGCCATATCATGGCGATCTCGATTACAAGATTGTGTTACACAGTCTACTACTGAAGCTGAGTATGTTGCAGCAAATGAGGCATGCAAAGAAGCTATTTGGCTTGATAGATTGGTAGCAGACTTGGGAATCAATGCAGATATGCCAGAGTTATATTGTGATTGTCAAAGTGCTATACAATTGGCAAAGAATCCAGTGTTCCATTCGAAGACTAAGCATATTGATGTGAAATATCACTTCATTAGGGAAGTACTTGAAGACAAGCAGATACAACTGCTGAAGATCCACACCAAGGACAATCCTGCTGATCTACTCACAAAGGGACTTCCAGGAGAGGGCTTTGTGCATTGTCGTGAGTTATTGGGCATTGGATAGATGGCAGCCATGTAAATCTTTGTACATTTATGTTCATAGATTTACGGTTACTTAAAGTGCCACATTGGACTTTAAGTGGGAGGTTGTTGGGATTAAAGCCCAAGTGGCCTCTTATGCGGATATGGCTGGCCGCCCGCCTAACTCACTTCCTTCTAACTCTTTGTATATACTAACTTATTTCTTGTGAATACTAAGGTAATTGGGAGATAACCCTTCTAACAGTTCTCTGCGTACTGTACTGTGTAAGCTCACTGTGTGTGTGTGAGTGAGAGAGTCGACCCACGCTCCGCTCCGCGACTTCAATTTTTCCAAATGATTTTATCATGTTAAACTGATAATTTAATATGGGGAGGTGCCAGGGGAGTAAAAGCTAGAATATTGGTAAGGCTGCCAGATCGGTCTCAGCAGGGATTCAAAGGAGGGAAAATAGGGATCCAAAGGGGGGACAATTTGCAAAAGAGCAATGTGCATCAATGGAGCTAAAAGACCTAAGGTTCAGCTCCATTAAGACTTTTAGGCTAAAGTTCCTAAATTTAATTCAATTGTCCAATGGCCAAAGTGGGGGAAAATTAAATGGTTATGGGAAGACTAAAAAGTCTTCCCACATCCATAGGAAGGAGGGGGCGAGCCCTAATGGTAGGGGAAGAGAGAGAGAAACACACACACACACACACACACACACACACACACAGTTCCAAGCTCTCCCCAAAGGGAAGAATAGACACATGGCAGGCTCCTAGCCCAGTTGCTCCCAATCTCCCCTAAAATCCTATTAGATGGCCATAGAGGTGGACCAATGAGAATTAGGCTAGAGTAAAATTAGTCTAATCAGTTTAAAAAATTCTTGATAAAAGAACGAATAGAAATTAAGCTCCCTAGAAGACTATTGGGCAATCTATCAAGGGGTCCAATGAGCATCCAGCAACCCAATGGATTTCTTGATTCCTATTGGCCAAGAGACTAAAAGGTCCAATGAGAGTTTAAATGAATTATTTTAATTACCTAAAGCTCTCACAAAAGGGGAAAGGGGGACACTTGTCACCAGACTATCAACTATGCTTCCTAATACCTATTGGTGGCTAAGCTTTGCAATAACCAATGGGAAGCCAGCAAGAGCTTTTTGGAAGAGGGGTCGACCAAGAGAGAGAGAGAGGCTGACATTTTTACACTAACACTCTTTGCTATACACACACACACACACACCCACACACAACTCATGTGTTGAACAAGAACTCCATCTCCTTCTCCAAGCATTGAGAAGTAGAGGCCTACACCAACAACTCTTCGCCACTATGGAATGCAAATCCAACCAAGAGCCAAGCTTCAATGGCATGCTCATTCCTCTACCATGCTAATCACTAAGCTAGGCTATGCTATTAGAGTGATTATGTGAGGAGAATACTTCTTTATCGTAAGATACATCTTCTTTCTCTCAATATTTTCTCATTCCCTGCTAGCTCTCACCATTTTTGAAGGTGTGTGAGGTCTTGGGACCGAGGCTAGGGACACTAGGTGTGTTTTTCAAGCATAATTTGGTGCATGAAGCTTCCATCTTCATTGTACCAATGAGTTTTGTCAAGGAACACAAATATTGTATTGTACAAAAGTCTCCTTTGATGAGACAAGCTATAATACAAAGCCTTTTTGGAGGGGGGACCAGCTCCATGTAAATCAGGTCCTCAACTGTTGTCAATTGTTCTATTTCTCTCTCTTTTCAAGTATTGTCTATGCCAAACTAGCTAGGTGTAAATTTCTATGTTTCTTTCTCAAACTAAGTACTCTCTCTATGCTCATTAGGAACTTGTTCTTAATGAAATGCTCACTATGTTATCAATTTCTGCTACACACAAGTTACTAGTGCATTAAAATGCTACATTGGTATCAGAGCTATTGGTTTCTCTTTTCTTGCTCAAGAAGAGAGCTCCTCAAGCTTGCTTCAAATGGTTGGTGTTATTAATTGCAAAAGAGTAAGTAGAATAGGGATTTTTCATCTGCCTGCTTTATGCAGTTAACAGGGATACCGTCGAGAGCTATGGCCTTAATAATGGAGTCCTATGGGGATTTCCTATGGCTTAACCATTATTGAGCTATTAGAAGCTTGACAAAAACTGGTGCTGTCTTGGCTCTGTTAAAGCCTCTCTTCTATTCCTTGCAATTAATAATATTTGAGCCACCGGTATAAATGCTTGAGTGCTTATCTTTGAAGGTAAAGAGGAGTAGCGACTAGGGCTTGAAGTGCCAAAGTACAAGTAAAAATTACACCTAAAATTTGCTAGTATGGCTGAAAAGGGAAAAGAGAATGAAATGAATGTTGATAGCTTTGATTTTGCTAATGAAATGGCAATTAATGATGCCCCTATGCTTGTAAACTATCTTGTTTCTAGGCTTCAACAAGCCCTGGGCAATCCACCCCTCCAAGGTGAAATGCTACAACAATTGTGCACCCATGGTATTCTCCAAACTTCCCACCAAGAAGAGAGAGTACCTAGGAAAGCTCCTGGTGAGACTTCCAAAAGAGGTCTCTCTCCGATAAGGGAAGAAGAGGAGGATCCGTACGAAGGGGTCAAAAACCTACTACTAGATGAGGCATCTCTCTCTCAAAGGAGAACCCAAGTTTCAATGGTAGAGCCCTCACTGAAAGAACGAGAAAGAAGAAAGTCTCCTGCACCTATGTGGAGATGGCTCCACGAAGACGGTGGACAAAATGCTCTCCAACACCCCCTATACATAGAAGACCATCGCATACTCCTCTACACCATAATTCAAAGAGGGAAGAGAGAAAACAAGAGAAGAAAAAGGCAAGAAAGAGGTCACCCTCTTCTCCATCTTTCTCATCCTCTTCCTCTTCTGAAGAAAGTGATGGTGCAGAAAAGGACGAACAAGGGAAGAAAAAGGCAAGAAAGAGGTCACCCTCTTCTTCATCCTCCTCATCCTCTTCCTCTTCTGAAGAAAGTGATGGTGTAGCTCTTGAGTTGCCCAAGAGAAGAGGCCATAGGAAATCCTATGCTGCCTGGAAAAGGTCGTCCAAGCTCAAAAATTTCAAAGAGGGAGTAAAGAAAAGCGGCGTTTGGAGACGAGGGCTTCACGGAGTCCTCTAAGCTACGTCATCTAGCTATGCATTTTCAAAAGTCCACAGAGCAACGGTGGTCTAGCTTGCGGAGCAAACGATGAAGCTCTAAGAAGATATAAAGCTTTAAGAGCCTCCATCATGAAGTAGTTTTTGGCTAGCAATGCCAACGACAAAGTACTCACCAAATGGCGAAGCTTGAAGCTCTCTCCCTATGAATATATTCACAAATATGTAGACAAGTTTTGGGATTTACATCTCAAAGCCACTGTTTACAAAAAGATGGATTTTGGAGAGCAAAAACAACAATTTTGTGCGGGTTTATCTAAGGATATGGTAGAGTATGTTAACTCCCAAAGGCCATGCACTATATCTGCAGTCATACACCATACCATGGTGGCTTCAAGAATCAACTTCAAACAAGGGGCTAAGAGAAATCTTAAGCCCATGGAAAACAAGGACCGTAATGAGCCTAAGGGGAAGGACAACGTCCAAAAGTCTCCCAAAGGCAACACCAACAACAACAAAGCTAAGGAGAAGGGAGTTTATAAAGGAAAAAATAAAATCTCTCATGAAGAGCTAGAGCATTATCGAAAAGATAACCGTTGTTTCAAGTGCGAAGAGCAAGGGCATGCCTATGATGCTTGCCCCCACAAGAATACACGTAATGAGCCTCCTACAACTACCCTGGTCGAAATTCAAGAAGAGGATACTCATCACAAAGGATCTCCTCTATGTCATGCTTGGGGAAAGGTAAGAGAACATGATGCTTTCATTCACTTTGACCCTGGTTCTACTCACAATTTCATATCCACAGAGTTGGCCACCAAGCTAGGCATCCAAGCCTATGAGATGGCAAGGGCCAAGAAGCCTTAGTCACAGAAGCCTCAGTCACTCCCTTAATTGGGGAATTGAGGATCCATGTCCAAAGCTAGGTGGACAAGGAGGATTTCTTTATCTGACCTCTCAGGCATGAGGATGCAATCCTAGGGGCACCATGGTTTGATCGCATGGCTGTCAATGTTAAATTCCCTAAAAGACAAATCTACTGTAGGTACAGGGAAAAAGATACGTACATAGATGCTAAGGAGTTGGGTAGCACCATACCCATTGTACATAAGCAAGCTTTCAATAAGTCAATAAAGAGCTCTATATTTGTGTACATGATTTTTGCAAAAGATTCTCAAAATGAACCTAATGTTTTAGCAAAAGAAGATATAAGCAATCAAAAGGAATTAGAGTTATCCAATTTCCTCAAGGGATTCCAAGATGTTTTTATTGACGATGTCCCTTGTGAGCTACCTCCCAAACAAGGGGATGACAACCATGCAATTGAACTTCTTCCAGGAAGCTCACCGCCTAATAAACCTCCTTATCGAGTTCTCAAGGAAGCTCACCACCTAATAAACCTCCTTATCGAGTTCTCAAGCTCGACAAGAGGAGATTTTGGACAAGTGCATGAGTTGGTTGAGAAAGGCATGGTTAGGCCTAGCTCATCTCCATTTTGTTCACCAATGTTATTAGTGCAAAAGAAAGATGGCACATATCATATGTGTGTCGACTATAGAGCACTAAATAGGATCACTATCAAGAATAGGTTTCCCGTTCTACGGGTAGAAGACCTATTTGATAAGCTACAAGGGTTGACCTACTTCAACAGAATTGACCTAAAAAGTGGTTACCATCAAATAAGGATAGTTGATCGAGACATTGTAAAGACCGCATCTCACACTACGTTTGGTCTTTACGAGTACATTGTCATGCCTTTTGGCTTGACCAATGCACCAGCTACATTTAGCTGTCTGATGGAGAAGCTATTCAGCCCTCATCAAAGCTTTACTGGAGTGTTCTTTGATGATTTAATCATCTACTCTAATTTATTAGACGAACACAAGCAACACCTCCAGGTAATATTGCAAGTTTTACGAGAGAATAAAATTTATGTTAATTGAAAGAAAAGTGATTTTTTCTTACAAGAGATTCATTATTTAGATCACATTATCTCTCAAGATGGCATCCAGATGGATCCATCAAAGTTAGAGGTAATAAATGGATGGCCTAATTCAAGGAATCTGCATGAACTAAGAAGCGTTATAGGTACGTGTGCATACTATAGATGCTTCATAGAAAAGTTCTCACAAATTATAGGACCATTACATGACCTAACAAAGACAAACATTAGGTATATATGGTCCACCAATGAGAACAATGCTTTCGAAAGCTTAAACAAAAGCTTATCTCTCAACCTGTGCTTACACTGCCGGATCTCTCAAAGCCATTTGAGGTCCAATGTGATGCTTGTGGTGATTGCATTTTCTTGAAGCTGTTTTGCTCCAAGAAGGGCACGCCATAGCCTATGAAATTCAAAGGCTCGACCTTGTTGAGCAAGCTCTAGGTATAAATGAGAAGGAACTCTTAGTAGTTCTACATGCTCTAGACTCGTGGAATCACTATTTATTGGGGACTCCTTTCATTCTGCGCGAACGGATCACTAAACCCTTAAGTACTTCATGATGCAGACCAAGCTCTCCAACAAACAAATGAGGTGGGTAAATTTCCTTTCGCAATTCCATTTTCATATTGCTCACATTGCTGGCAAGCATAATCAAGTAGACAATGCACTCTCAAGACAACCGAGAGTGAATGCGGTATCCATAGCAACTCACAATGATCTATCTTCTATGGTAGATGAGTATGCTATCAATCCCAATTTTAAAAATGTAATTTCAGCCCTTGCACTAGGGAAGAAGGAAGAACCATTTACCTTACAAGATGGTTATCTTTTCTATGGTAACAGGCTATGCGTTACTAACTCACTACGTGAGAAAGTAATATATGAATCTCATGCTCCTCCTTATGTGGGGCATAGAGGGATTCAATCTACCGTAAAAGGGATAAAAACATACTTCTATTGGCCTACCATGAAAGCAAACATACAAGAGTATGTTTCAAAATGTGTGGTATGACAAAAGACAAAGTTTGATAGAGGGAAGCAACTTGGATTGCTTCAACCTTTGCCAATCCCTAGTTCACCATGGGAGAGCATATCCATGGATTTTATATTTGGATTGCCCAAGTCTATCCATGGGAATACAGGAATATGGACGAGAGTGGACAAGTTTAGCAAACAAGCACATTTTATACTTGTCAAAAAGGCTATTAAGGCCCATCAAATGGCAACTCTCTTTATATCACAAATCTTCAAGTAGCATGGCTTGCCAATGTCCATAGTGTCAGATAGAGATCCTAGAATGACCAATAATTTTTGGAAGGGTCTCTTTGAGAATTTAGGTACAAGGCTAAACTTCTCTTGGGCCTATCACCCTCAAACGGATGGCCAAAGTGAAATAGCTAACCTAACAAGTCTTGATCTACTAAAAGCTTATGTCACAGAAGTAGATCAAAAGTCCCAATGGGAGAAGTACTTACCTTTAGTGGTGGAGTATGCTTACAATAACACTATACATAGTTCCATGCGAAAAGCACCTTTTGAGGTGATTGAGGGAAGTCCCAAAAGTCCCGTGCTACTCAAGGTACATGGGAAGATCTTCGCTGCATATGAATATAGATGAGAACAACAAGAATCTTTCCAAAAGATTAAGGATTCTATTTCCATCTCTCAGCAAAGGCAAAGAGTTGCTGTTGATAAGCACAAAAGAGCTCTACCGTTTAAACAAAATGATTGGGTCTTGCTTAAGTTTCCCAAGGCTCGCTTAAGGCACACGATGGGCAAGAATCCTACGGGACACCAAAAGTACTATGCTAAGCTAGCAAAAAGGTACTATGGTCCCTTTGAGATTCTTAGGCCAATCAATGAGATGACCTATCAAGTCAAGTTGCCCAACCATTGGCTCATACACAATGATTTCCACCTGAGCTTGCTAAAGCCTTACAAAGGAGAGCCACCTCAAGAAGCAACCATTGAAGACCCACCGGAGATCGATGACAAAGAAGAAGTGCTGCAGCCCGAGTCCATTCTCCGACATGAAGACAAGGTATTGAGAGGCGGTAAGACTATCCGACGATACCTTATCAAGTTTAAAAATTGTCCCTTTGAAGATGTTAGATGGATGCAAGGCATACAATTAAAGGATAACCTAAACCTTGTCAATGCTTACAATGATTCCCTAGAGTAAGCAAATATAAATATGTATAAAAAAACAAAGTTTTTGTCTTATAAGACTCTCTTTTCTTTATTGTGCATAAATGTTAATAAGTATGCATGCTTAGGATTATGTTTGTGGAGACGACATCTCCCGAACACCAAGTAGAGTTTGTCACTCTACTATGGAAGATTGATACAGACTAATGTGCATACATGCTTGCGGTAGCTAAGGCTCTAAAGCAACAAATGGACTAGCCATCCATTCTGGAAGGGTGTCGTGGGGTAAAATAGGGATCCTCTACTCGCTAGCAAACGGACTAATAACTAGGATTTATCTTCTCTACCTCATAGTCGAGGACGACTATGATTTCAAGAGAGAGGTAATGTCATAAAAACTAATATCTAATTCTCTCGAATGATTTTCTCATGTTAAACTGATCATTTAATATGGAGAGGTACCAGGGGAGTAAAAGCTAGAATATTGTTAAGGCTGCCAGACCGGTCTGAGCAGGGATACAAAGGACTAGAAAATAGGGTTCCAAAGGGGGGACAATCTGAAAAAGAGAAATGTGCATCAATGGAGCCTAAAAGACCTAAGGTTCAGCTCTATTAAGACTTCCATAGGCTAAAGTTTCTATCCAATGGCCAAAGTGGGGCAAAATTGGATGGTTATGGGAAGACACAAAAGTCTTCCCACATCCCTAGGAAGGAGGGGGCGAGCCCTAATGGTAGGGGAAGAGAGAGAAACACACACACACACACACACGCACACACACACACACTCCCAAGCTCTCCCCAAAGGGAAGAATGGACACATGGCAGGCTCCTAGCCTAGTTGCTCCCAATCTCCCCTCAAATCCTATTGGATGGCCATAGAGGTGGACCAATGAGAATTATGCTAGAGTAAAATTAGTCTAATCAGTTAAAAAAATGCTTGATAAAAGAACCAATAGAAACTAAGGTCCCTAGAAGACTATTGGACAGTCTACCAAGGGGTCCAATGACCATCCGGCAACCCAATGGCTTGCTTGATTCCTATTGGCCAAGAGACTAAAAGGTCCAATGAGAGTTTAAATGAATTATTTTAATTACCTAAAGCTTTCAGAAAAGGGGAAAGGGGGACACTTGTCACAAGGTTATCAATTATGCTTCCTAATACCTATTGGCTAAGCTTTGTAGGAACCAATGGGAAGCCAGCAAGAGATTTTTAGAAGAGGGGTCAACCAAGAAAGAGAGAGGTTGGCATTTTTACACTAACACTCTTTGCCACACACACACACACACACACACACACACACACACAACTCATGTGTTGAGCAAGAAATCCATCTCCTTCTCTAAGCATTGAGAAGTAGAGGCCTACACCAACAAATCTTGGCTATGGAATGAAAATCCAACCAAGAGCCAAGCTTCAATGACATGCTTATCTCCTCTACCATGCTAATTACTAGGCTAAGCTATGCTATTAGAGTTATTATGTGAGAGGAAGTACTTCTTTCTCATAAGATACATCTTCTTCCTCTCAATATTTTCTCATTCCCTGCTAGCTCTCACCATTTTTGAAGGTGTGTGAGGTCTTGTGACTGAGGCTAGGGACACTAGGTGTGTTTTTCAAGCATAATTTGGTGCATGAAGCTTCCATCTTCATTGTACCAACAAGTCTTGTCAAGGAACACAAAGATTGTATTGTATAAAAGTCTCCTTTGATGGGAGAAGCTAAAATACAAAGAATTTTTGGAGGGGGGACCGTCTCCATGTAAATTTGGTCCTCAACTGTTGTCAATTGTTCTATTTCTCTCTCTTTTCAAGTATTGTCTATGCCAAACTAGTTAGGTGTAAATTGCTATGTTGCTTTCTCAAACTAAGTACTATCTCTATGCTCATTAGGAACTCGTTCTTAATGAAATGCTCACTATGTTATCAATTTTTGCTACACACAAGTTACTAGGGTAGTAAATGTTACAACTGTTGAATGACTACCAACTTGGCGTCAAAGCACCTATACCCATCTATACATAATCTATGGTGAGGCCATGAAAGGGATCTCCAACAACCTAGTCCACATCACACTGGGTAACCCGGCCCTCGAGTGCTCGGCTTCAAAAGACCCCATGCAATGACCCTCACAAAAGGCTATGCAGACTCAAAGAACTAGCCACAGTCTTGGAAAGGGCTCTTTCGGACCGAGTCTCAAAAATGGCCGGGTAACTACGAAGAACAAGCCTAAAAATGGCTCCACAATGTCTACCAAAGAGGCAGTATATGCAACTTAACGTACATGTGACAAAAAACTTTGCTAGTGTAGCAGAATTGCCCACAAACATGTGCCAAAAAGATGCAAGCAGCCCATACTGACTGTCCCGGTGGGGAGTTTTTAAAAAAACCCCTCTCTCAATAGAGCTTAGTAGCACAAACATGTGCCAAAAAGATGCAAGCAACCCGTACTCCCGTACTGACTTGTCCCAGCGGGAAGTAAAAAAAAAACCTGCTCTCAATAGAGCTCAATAGCATGACAAGTGATAATCACACATTAAATGATGTATAAGAGTCCCATTGTAGCATGAATCTATCAATCGTTGGTGAATCTGTCAATGACATAAAGAGACAGATAGTAGATGCAATTTTGATAGAATTTTGACAGCATAACAACATAAAAATGGCTCACAAAACCAAAAGACCAACCATAATGAGTAACAATTCGGGATTACCTCTCGACCAGAATCACAGACTCAGTGTACAACACTGCATGCTACCATAGATGCCATACATGTGCCAGAACTGGTATGGCAGAAGAAAATCTCTAAAAATTGTAAAGAAAGAGGCAAATCCTGTGGTAAACAAACACATGTGAACGTGTGAACTTGTATTTTTAAGCCGATGCAGCTATGGAAAAACCTCATAGAAAGTAGATCTTTGAAACACATAATACATACATCATTGTGTACTCCTATGTATGTAAAAGAAAACCTAAAAGTTGATGTTGAAAAAGTTTCAAAAAAGTTGAAAAATCGATGTTGATGTCAATGTCGATGTCAAGAACTTTAAAGTCAAGGAAGAGAATGCCGAAACCGCCAAATCTAATGCCGAAGACACTGAAGCAATGCCGAAAAGAGTTGAAAGATTAAAAAATGGCAAGTTGATGCCGATGAGAGTCGATGCTGACACCGAGAGCATTTCAGAAGGTGCCATCGAGGGAATCCAAAAGTGTGTGTATGTGTGTGTGTGTGGGTAAGAAGGGACGCCGTGCTGATGTGAGTGTATGTGAAAATCAGCCCCTTTGCTCTCTCTTTGATGTCAATATCAATGAGAAAGAGGCTTCTCTCTCTACTCTCGTTTCTCCTTTTGCTTGCAAATTCTGAGAGCTTCTCTCTCTTGTCGAATTTGAGGGTGTGTGCATATGTGTGTGGGCAACACACAACATACATGCTTGCCGAGAGCTCAGTCTCTTCTTTTCCTACTCCCTTTCCTATTGCAGAGACTCTTCTCTCCCTCTATAGCGCTATGCAGAGTTTCAACTCACCAACGTTTTGCTTGAAATTTTTCAACACCGTGTACTTTGCAAAAAATTCCAACACTATGCTTTGCTTACAATGCAACTTCAAGTAGTGCTATTTTATAGAGTTTCCAACGTTATTGTGTTGCTATAAAGCACAAAATCTTGTGTGGTGTCGAGTTCTAAAAAAAATCTTTGCACAATAATGTTCAAAGCCTTAGCTCGCCTTGAAGCTTGTGCACATGCGTCATCGAAGCCGAGAAGAAGTGATGTGACTCTAATAACACTTGTGAGCGTGCGCTGCAATGTGTGCATGCATGTGCGAGTGCAAGTGCAAGGTGTAGTGTAGAAATACTTAGGTGTTTGGTGGAGCTCTCAATGAGAAGATTATCATCACCGCTCCTTATTCTTCATTATAACCAAAGAATGAGTTAGTAGGTCAGTGATGGGTGGTCGGCCACTTGGCCTGAACCCTAACTGAGGATGGTGGGGACACACTATGATAGGCTGACATTTTTGAATTTTTTTTGCAAATTAATTGTAAAAAAAAAAAGGAGATTTGCAAAAAAAATGCTAAGTAATGAACAACAGGGAAAAAATAATCATCCCCCCCTCTCTCTTGAGTCGCGAAATGGTGTCAAAATTGGCGGTGCATCGTAGTAAGTCCATTGCAGGAGTGTATTGTGCTAAGAAGCCAATTGGAAAAGCTCCTTGCCCGTATGTGTGAAGAGCCTCTTGATTTAGCTTAGAACCCTGAAGCCTTTTGCATTAATTAATATTCTTTGTGAATACAAAGAACAAAGAAGTTGATGTGGGCATTTCTAAAAGGTGGCAAGGCTGTCGTGATGGTGGTGGCAATCAATGTTGTGTAACGACGGGTAGCACAACAAGCTCAATGGCACAACAGTGGTGACCACGACTGTGGTGGTCAATGGTGGGGAGAGTGACCGTGGCTATCACTAGAGGGGGACACTGGTAATGGCTAATAATGACTTGGCCAGCCCAAGTGGGAGGATGTTATGAGTTTGGGCACCCTCCTGCTATATGTGGTTAGCATTGCAATTGGGATAACTGGAATGTAATGGTTAATTACAATGCTATCTTTTTATTTTTACTAACAATGAGATTGATGTTGTATAGATTGAAAATTTGGGAAGGGAGGATAAGGGGCCAATTAATCTCTCTCAGCCATTTTCATTTGCACAGTGTTTTAGTTATTTTGCCAATAAGGTTTCATTGTATACATCTAGTGAGAATCACCCCCTAAAATAAGTTTTGTAATAAAACTTAACTCCACCAAGAGGTACAATGGAGTTTGGGGGCTAGGATTTTAGGCTAATTGTGTGCAAGATTCTTCTCTCTTACTCTTATGCTAAGTGTATGTGCAGAAATCATGTTTACATCTCCTCTCTTACATGCTTTCACTATCTAGTCTATCCTATATGCATGTGTGTGTGTGCGCGCGCATGTGCATTTTGTCTTTGTCTGTATTGTATGTGCTTGGGTTTTGGGGGAGACGGTGAAAGGTTGATGGTCATGTGTGTGAGGAAAGATTGAAGGATTTTAGCTTTCGTTCTCCCAAAATCCCCACAGTTATATCAGAGCTAAGATTTGTGGTAATTGATGACCTGATTTTTAAATTTTAAGGAGGAAGTTTCAAGCTTGCATCATCGGGTTTGCAAATCAAATCTTAATTGACAATTAATCGGCAAATCAACCAATTAATCAATCACCGAAATTTAGTATGTCAAGCTTTTAAGTCAAATCAACAACTAAACCTCATGGATTGTGAAGGTGGAAGTACGAGATCAAAGAAGCAAGAGATCTTGAAGATACTGAAGAAGTGCTAATTTATGAACTGGGATTGAGGTTCTTGACATAGATTTTGAAGGGATGAATTTGGAAAAGGGAAGAGAAACAAGAAGGAGCAGATCTGAAGGAATTTTATGAAGGGGGGATCTTGATTCAGTGGAGAATAGAAGAAAGTCAAGAGACGGATTTCAAAAACCCTGAAGGCTATTTTTGAAAAGATAATTTGAACCTCAATTGTTACCATATACATGTGGTAGTGATGTGTGTGAACACACTTAGGACCGTCGGGGCATTTTTTCCATCCCCTAGGAGGTTTTTCCCCCCATCATCGTATTTACGCTCATCACTCTAGGGATATCTTATCTTTCCATTGCACACTAAGTAAAACATCTTTGTTGTGTGCATTGAGGTTCCTTCATCTTCTCCAAGCCGTGTGTATTTCCTTGCAACCCTAATTCCAACAATTGGTATCAAAGCAGTGAGTCCTCTCGGGCTTAGTCCCCAGTAGCTCCAGTACACCCTTGCTCACTTTCTTCGATTTTTGTGAGCTTTGGTGAGCGTCCTTAGTTCAACAAATAGTTTAAGTAAGCTTGTAGAGATTGGTCTACTTAGAATTTTCATTTGGGCTCATTTTGGCCTCCGTTTCCATTACAAGCAGTATTGTGCAGGCTATTTTGTCATTTTGCAAAGGAATTCTATCAGTGCCTTTTTCTACATAACATATCCCTTACAATCTTCTATGGTTTATGCTATATAGAATGTGTTATTCCCACTTCGTTTCTCCTTTTTTCAGGCAGTTTTCACATCAGATGCAGGCATTTGCCATGGCTGACAACAACACATATGTGTTCAAGTTGTTTGCTGCTGTAGACAGATTGGGTGGGGACAATTACCCTATGTGGGCTTACATGATGCAACATGTCCTTTGTCAGCAAGAAGCTAACATAGATACCACACATACCATTTTTCATTGTAAAAAAATTTATTATTTTGATAAATCGAGAATATTGTAACTCCTATTTTTTGGATGAAACTTGTAATTGATAAACCGGGGCTACAAGCTTCCAGATTGTATCAACCTGTCATTACCCATCTTTGGTAGAACTCCCAGATTATTAGTTTTGACCACCAAAAACCTTGGCTAAGGTATAAAAGCCAATTTTTGTAAGTTATTATTAAGTTTTGGATAATGAAATACACAACGTGAGCTAACGGCGCTCACTTCTCTCCTTCTCGCGCTTCCTACTCCCTCCCCCATTGTCACATTGCAATCATGTTTGTTGCATTGCAACCGTAGGTAAGAGCTCTACGCATTGATGTAAGCACATCACAGTAATTCGTAGCTTTTGGCATCGCCGACCCGCGCCCTAATTTTATCCATCATGACTAGGAATTTACACTTCAAAATAAAAAACTAAGCATAGATGAGGTATTGGACATCATTGCTAAGCATTTAGATGCATTCTAGGTCGAAAACGACTAGGTCAAAAATCCACTACTGTTAATAATCGCGATTTTGGCACTTGACCTAAAGTGGGGTTTGAGACCATAAGCATATGTGCTTAGGTCTTATAAACATGTCCTAGAAGTTTCGTTACGTTCGGATGTCATTTGATGCTGCAACGGATGTGATTTGTTTGCCGATGAGCGATTGGCTTTTGGTGATTTCAGTCACTTGAGTGTAGCTTGATGTTGGGGTATAAAGCCCAATGTGGTCGTCCAGGTAAGTGGGCGGGCCGCAAGGTATGTACACATATTCTTTTGTAAAAACCTAATAAGAACTCACTATGCTCTACACATTACAGTAGAGCGAGTTCACCATATCGTCGTGCTATTCTTCTCGCACTCTCTCTCGCGTCACACTTCCGCTCATACTCCTTCAACTGGTATCAGAGCCAGGTTGAGACTCGGGGTAGCATTTGCAGGTAGCTAGAGTCACCTGCTCAGATTGGAGTGAGATTCGACAGGCGAAGACACGGCCCCAAATCTTGTGGGAAGACCCGAAGGACTCGATGTTCTTAGAATTTCATTCTAAGGTCATCTCGGCCACCGTTCGGCTTCGACAAAGTTCTGCGCAGGCCATTTTCGACTACGTGGTCTCAACGGGTGCATATCCGACTCTGCAAATTTGGGGTTTCGGCCTACGACTGCAGGTGCTGAGGATATCGGCACTCCCAGAGTGTTGATTTGTGGCTGTCTACACATCGAAGGATGGCTCACAGTTCTTGGAGGCGTTTCACATACGACACGGGCGCATCTACACACAGACTGTAGGCGACATCCACTAGTTCATCAGGTAGCTTGTGTTTGCTGCTTGATATTCCAGATTTTATCCTGACATTGCAGGTACTTCCACATGGGATGTATTGTCAGAGATGATGTATGTCTGTTGAGGGTTTGCTGGCTGTGAGTCACGCAGCAAACAACCGCCGCAACGGTTACAGCATATAGTGGGAAATTTGTGAATGTATGATTTTGTGGGAAGTCTATGTATTGTCAGATTTACTGCAGCCTTTGTTGAGGGTCGAGTGAGGTTTTATTGAGCTGGGGGATTCTCGAATGTTGAGATCCTTTCGGTGATACAGGTCTTGGAGCGATCCCTCGAGCACCCTTAGATAGGCAGCTAGGATGTATTGACTGTGAGTTAGACAGTTGGGATTGCATCTTTGCTTTACTGCCGTTGAGGCATTGTCGCAGTCTATGCTTACAGGATAGTGAGAGACAGTACAGGTGCAGGACAGGTTTACCCGCAGCTTATAGTGTCAGAGAGACAGTGTTTTTTGAGCTATTTTTTGGTCCGCTTTTTCGTACACCAGAGCCATTTTACAAAGGAGACTCTGCCAAAATTTCTACAGAATCTAAAGCTTTCTTGGTTCATTTGACAGGTTGATATTGGTTAAGAGGTCAGTTTACAGGGGAAACTCTGCCGAATTTTTCCCAGGAAAGTAAACTACTGTGAAGTGTAGCTATGGCTGGATCACAAGACACTGCTCTTTACAATATCAAGAAGCTGGATGGAACCAATTTCCCATTGTGGAAGTACATTCATTGATGTGGTCAAAGAATCTCAAGCAACGAAGAGGACAAGGAGGGTTAGCATGTATGGTTAAGAAAGGATTGGAAGATTTTGTATCAATTGTGAAAGATGACAAGTACAAACGTTATGTATGGCTGAAAATTATGACACCAAAAAGAGCACCCATTTTTGTAGCCGGTTGCTACATTCCTCATCATGATTCTCCCTTTTATGCTTGCATGGATAGAGATCAACCATATTCTGATTTGGAAGAGGATATTGCTTATTTCAAAGGTGAAGGTGATGTTATTGTATTTGGGGATATGAATGCTCGCACAAAAACATTGCAACATGATACTCAACAATTTGATATGCCATACATTTCAAGGGAGTTGGAGGAAGTTCACTTGTATGATCGTACTTCAATGGATGAGAAAGAGCCGGATCACTATGGAAAGTTACTTTTACACATGTGTAATAGCACGGGTATGCTCATTGCCAATGGTGTATCTTTGTGGAGTGGAACCAATGGATTTACATGTAGAAGACATAATGGGGATAGTGTGATTGACTATATGCTACTCTCTGAAGCCATCATGTATCGCATAAAGAGCTTTATGTTTGGTCAATGGACCCCGGAATCCGACCATCGCACCTTATGTATTGACCTTTCATGTGGAGAAGCAACTAAGCATGATAATCTCAGCCAAAGGAAAGAGAAGTTATCACTATGTATGGATTTCAAACGGGCACCAATGTACATTGAAATGGTTGAGCAAAAATTATGGATGACAAAGCTTCAATGTGATGCACCATTGGAAACTAAATGGGAAGCTTTCAAGAAAGCTATTTGTTCTTGTGCGGAAGAATGCTTTGCCATAAAGCATCTCCATGGTATCAACAAAGATAGATCACGCAAAAGGTGGTTTGATAAAGAATGTCAAGATGCTCGAAAGTCCTTGATAAAGCTTGATGCAACTATGGACAAAGACAACTATCAAAGTCATTTGCATACATACAAGGCATTGATTCAAAAGAAGAGAAGAAGATGGGAAGTAAAGCAACAAAAATTTCAAGTACAAGAAAAGGCACATGCATGTGGAAGATTTTGGAGAAACTTGAGAGGCAAGCGGGTTGAGAATTTTGGTAACTTGAGTCTAGTGGATATGTACACACATTGTAGGCAATTATATGAGCAAGAAAATACTAAAAAAATGCCATTTTATGGTTCACTCCCATGTATGCCGTCTTTTTTTACTATTGAGGATGTATGCGGTGGGCTTGAAAAGTTGGCCACTCGCAAAGCGGGAGATCTTCAAGGTATCAAGCCGGAGATGATCAAATGGACGGGAGATTTTACCCATGAGTGGATGTGTGATATGTTCAACTTTGCACTTCAACATGGTATGCCTTATGATTGGAGTACTAATTGGGTTAAGCCTTTGCATAAAGGAGGGGATGTAAAGAATGTAAGCAACTACCGGACTATAATGATTGGGTCTCTTATGGCAAAGTTATTTGGGTGCATAATGGAGATGAAATTGAGTGATTGGGTTGAAGAGAATGACAAGCGTGCAAAGGGACAAGCGGGTTTTCGTCGATGCCATAGCACCATTGATCATCTTGTCACTCTTCGTGTTCTCATGGAGGAAAGTCGGTTGAAAGGCAAGCGATTGTATTGTTGTTTTGTGGACTTTAAGAAAGCCTTTGATATGATTCCACGTAACAATTTGTGGAGAAGGATGGAAGAACTCCAAGTGCCAAGTGAGTTTATGCTTGCGGTTTCTCGAATCTATGAGAAGGTGATTTGTCAATTGCGCATGGGAAGAGAAATTTCAGAAATTTTTGTAAGCACTATTGGGGTTAAACAAGGATGTCCATTGTCACCAACTCTCTTTGGTCTATGCATCGATCAATTGGAACAAATGGTACTTGACTTTATGCAAGAAGAAGGCATTGAAGAGGTCACTATTTGCAATGCGGTAATCATGCTTTTGTTGTATGCGGATGATGTAGTGCTTCTAGCACACACTTTAGAAGATGCACAAAAGCTTATGGTTGTCCTTGAGAACTTTTGCTTGCATAGTGGGCTGATTGTAAATGAATCCAAAACAAAGGTTATGCTTGTGAAAACCAACCATAAGGAGAAGCCATGCATTGTGTACAACAACGAGACACTTGAAGTTGTTGAGAGCTTTAAGTACCTTGGCCTTGAGGTTCCATCCAATCACAAGTGGCATGAATGTGCTATGCGTCGTTTGGAAGCGGGAAAGAGAGCATATTATGCATTTGAGAACATGTGTAATGCGGGAAACATCAAGTGTTGGGTTCTCAAGAAGTATCTCTTTGATGCATTGGTGACACCGGTTCTTCTTTATGGAGTTGAAGTGTGGGGTGGGAGCATCTCAAAGTCTACTTGGAAAGAGTTTGAGAATGTCCAAAAGCGTTTTCTTACAAACTTTCTCCAAGTTAAGACACAAACACCATATATGCTCCTACTTCTTGAGTCCGGATCTCTTCCAATTGAGGTTATGGGCATGGAAAGGGTTGTGGAGTACATGATAAAGATGCGTCAAAACCCCTGACATCGACTTCCTACAATTGCATGGGAAGCAAGCAAAAAAGTTCAAAAGACGCATAAAAGCAAGATCTTGAGCACGGGATGGATGCAAGACATAAAGAAGTGGTTTGGGAGATGGGATGCATTACACTTGCTACATGATGCTTCAATTGACTCTCAAGTGAATGAAGCTTTTCTACAACGCCAATGTATTACGGCTTGGGAGAAATCCGGTGGGTCACGCTTCATACATTACACCACCTATATTGCCCCCAACTACAAAACCATGTTCTTCGCTGAGAGAGGAAACCGTACTCACACTTACATGCTTGAGCCTATTCCCTTGTCCGCGATACGCACTATCGCAGCAATTCGGCTTAGCTCCCATTTCCTTCGATGCGAGATAGGGCGTTGGGGCAATGGAGAAGAGTCAAATCGATTGTGCACATTATGCTCACTGCAAGTTCGAGAGTCTGAGTACCACACACTACTAGAGTGCTCAGCTTTTGATCACATCCGAACTTGCTTCTCTCACATTTTCAGCCATAACTTAGACCTACACACTTTCCTCTCCCAGCCAAAGTGTGGGCTCTCCATTGCGACTCTCATCACTACAATTTTGGAGCATCGAGAGTCACTCATCAGCCATACACATACTACATCACATGTAACTTTGGTCCCATAGGTCATATTTGACCTCCGAGGACGATAATAAAATCTATCTATCTATCTATCTCTCTCTCTCTCTCTCTCTCTCTCTTCAATGAGGGGGCCACATTTGAAAGTTGTAAATCAAGCAAAGCATGACACATTTCTCTAGCAGTCCCCGACTACTAATTTTTTAGTGAATCCTCTTACCCATGAGAAAATTGTGTTGCTAAGCATATGCTAGAATCAACACAGAGGACTATGCATTCAGCTTATATGCTTGTTTTTGCAATAGCCCCTGATTCTGTCACACTTGTGCATTGCCTTAGGCATTCAAGGTGCATGCTTAGATGATTGCATGTAAGGAGAGCCCGCGCAATTGCCTGTGTAGAAACTTGACAACCCTATTCTAGTGGGGTTCTGTAAGGTTTTAATGTTATAATCCTGTGTGGTGTGCAAGCCGATGGAAAGCTCCCAAGTTGAACATCCCACTACAGGAAAAGTTTTGTGTAACAATAGAAGAGTTTAATGCTGTCCATGGCCTCTCCATGGACGGTTTTGACCCCAAATTGGTGAAGTGGGAGCAGATTACAAATGTGGAGTGGTTGAGAGTATTCAAAGAGGCAAAGGATTGCAACAAATATTGCTTCAAATGCAGTAGCATTTGTAGCGACATGTACGAGAAAGTACTTCAGCTGCACTATAGGGTGTACCAGAAGGCCCCCACCAACATGGACATTAATTCGACTTTTGCAAAGGGTTTTGTAAAACAATTCAGTCGAGTGGCAATTGCAAGTGGCTCAATCATGCAGTTCAATTGGGCTGAGTTTGTTGTCTAGCCTTTGCAGGACCTTCAAGAAAGAGGATACCATGATGCCCATGTTGAAAAGTAGAGGGTGCGTAATACCCACCCCTCAAGTAAAAAAACAGAGGATGGCTCCATGGAAACAAAGGACGATTGCACTAGCCAAGTAGCTTCGAATGTTGTTTCTGCTACCAGGGCAACACCCCTCTCTATTAACAGCTCTCACAAAGTGACAACAAGCTTGTCATATTTCGGGCTCTCTGATTTGCAGCACATCATGAGTGCAAGTGACCATCTCAGAAATCGACTGCATGATGCTAAACATCAGCTCAAGAATGTGAGTCTGGAGCTTGAAGCTGCAAGGGTTCTGAAAGCAAGCCATGATATGGTCAGCTTTGTAGTACTTGCCTTGAGACAGAAGCTTCATGATGCTGAGAATGAATTGTGGTGTTTAGGCCTCACTAACAGTGTGGATGCAAGGAGAGAAATAGATCTCAAGGTAAAGATCGAGACACAGAAAGAGACACTAGATGGTTTGGGGTTTCCTCACAGTGAGGACACCCCCACTGCTATTGATATTGACATGACCTGTCTTCGTGTAAGTGCCAATGATTTTTGTGATTGAACCTTATGTTTTGAATATGTGCACAACTATCCTATGTACTTACCATGCTTCTGTTTTGATTGGTTTGTAGATTAATGTGGAGGTGCATGAAGCGAAAGTGCACGCCTGTGATAGTCAATTGCAACTGCTCATGCAGATAAGTAGGATGATACAAGGCTCCTTCATCCCCACTGCCCTATGCAAGATAGCTATGGACACTTTTATTGAGTGTAGAGGGGTACACGATGGGACAACAAGAAATGAGTGTAATGGTTGTGGTTTGCCACTAGATGTACATGAAATCAGTGCAATGGTCAAAATTCCATGTGAGCATACCTTTTACCTAATCTTCTTTGTTGTTGCATGCTCCTTGGGGACCGAATGTAGAGCTTCCATCTTCCAATAGAGGATACCAGTTGAATGGTGTGGCAAGGTCACAGGGCAAGGACCTCCAATCACACAGAGATCTGGTAAGATAATGTTAAGGAACAGTTATCCAGCCTTGATTCCTACACTAGCCCTGTGTATGCTAGTTAGCACAGAAGGTATGCTAGTTAGCTTAGTTGGTATGGTGGCTAGCATATTGTGTATGGTAGATGGCAAACCTAGTTATGCTAGTTAGCATACTATGAGATATAGCTAGCATGCATTGTCATGGTGGTAAGCATACTGTGTATGCTAGTTAGCACAGCTAGTTATCCTAGCTAACATATTGTGAATACTAGTTTACATTTTTTGTATGCTAGTTAGCATACTGTGTATGCTAATAAGCATACCTTCTATGCTAGTTAACAAACTATGCATGCTAACTAGCATAGAGAGTTTCCCAATTAGAAACAAAGTGTGCTACAACAGTTCATTATTTTTTTCTTGTCCTTTATGATGTATTTATGCGATACCATTTCTGTGTCACAGGGCAAGAGAAACTGCAGTTAGTTGCCCTGCATGATTTGAATTATTTGATTGCATGCAAAACCATATGAAAGCGGCATATTGCCAAGGCTAGACAGCTACAAAAAGAAAAATCTGAGATTGAGAAGCGCCTGGCTAGCTATCTTAAACGCTTAACGAAAATGGTTGAGTACTTCAATTATGTTCATCCCTCGGGGGAAGTTATTTTTGCTGAGTGGTATGCACTGCCAGACCCAATATGCATGCCAAAGCCGTTGCTAGACGAGGGCTGCACTTTGGTTCTTGATTTAAATGGCTTGCTTGTTCAAGTTGTAGAGCCAATGCACGGTGACATTCCCCCTAAACATGTAGGGGAAATGATAAAGTACAATGTGCAAGATAGGAGGTATGTATTTGTCACAGAGAGAGCCACAAATTTTTGGATTGGTGCCTCTGATTTTTCCATGTGTATATATGGGCACCAACATGGAACCTAAAGTGAATGCAATATTAGAAACAATATTCAAAGAGCGGTGGGATAAGCTGAGAGGTGTTTTTTCGTAAAATCATTATAGTGGCCAGCCTTGGCAGATATAGTACAAAGTGTGCCAGAACCCTGAAGGGAGTTGGCTTGTTACTCCTAAGATAGAGGACCAGACCAAAGAACAACGACAAAACTTTTTGATAGATACTTTGAGCAGCTGGTTGTTCCTATGGCTACAATCAGAGGATCGTGCAGCGTATACAACTGAAAATGCGTTTGATACTGCCCCCGATTTGTTTTCACAAGAAGTGATTAGGAAGCTGGAATCAGAAATGCAAAAGTGCAATGAGGTTCAGCGTAAGGAAGCCTTGCATAGGAGACAAAGGGAGGCTGATGAAGAAGATGAAAGACATAAGAGAGAGAGGCTACAGAGGGGAAAATTAGAGAAGTAGCAGCAAGAAGAAGAAGAAAGAGATTTGAGAACCAAAAGCTCAGCAAGAAGAAGAAAGAGAGCAAGACCCAAAAGCTCAGCAAACAAAGAAGCAAACTGACACTGGGTAAAAGCGAGTGTAAAAGCACGCTAAACCACGATCTTATCCAGAGTAGGAGGCTCTTTGCAATTTTGTAACATTATGAGGAAAATTTATAAATTGACTTTTGAATGTTTGTAACTATTTCGACATTCACTTCAAATAGTAATGATCAGATCCTGTACTATTCTTTTTTTGAAGACAATACTATGTGTACTGTTGGCATTCTTTTTTGTCTTGTAAACATTGAATTTGTATACATTATTGTTGGAAAATCAGCAAAGGTATGCTAATTAGCATACCCACAGTAGCTAATTAGAATACATTCTAATTAGCATACTGCACATTTTTGTTTGTGCTAACTTCCACTCACATCATACCATAGTATGCTAATTAGCATATACAGTATACAGGAAGCTGCCATGTTTTCTCCTTGAAACCAGCAATGGTATGCTAATTACCATACTCTCTATGCCAATTGGCATAAACAATATACTAATTAGCATACATGGTATGCTAATTAGCATACTCTCTATGCCAATTGCATAAACAATATGCTAATTAGCATACATGGTATGCTAATTAGCATTCCTTTAATTAGTATACCGTGGAATTTTGTTTTTGCTAACTTCACTCACAGCATAGTATGCTAATTAGCATACACAGTATATAGAAAGCTGCCATCCCTTCTTGAAACCATCATACAATATGCTAATTAACATACATGGTATGATTATTAGCATACACAGTATACAGAGAGCTGTTATCTCTTCTCCTTAAAACCAACAAAGGTATGATAATTAGCATACTGTCTATGCCTACTGGCATAGACAGTATGCTAATAGCATACCTTCAATCGGCATACTGTACATTTTGTTTGTGCTAACTTCCACTCAGTATAGTATGCTAATTAGCATACACAATATAAACAAAGCTACCATCCCTTCTCCTGGAAATCAGAAAAACTATGCTAATTAGCATACTATTTATGCCAATTAACTATGCTAATTAGCATACCCACAGAATGCCAACTAGAATAAACAATATGTTAATTAGCATACACAAGATGCAGAGACCTTTCATCTCTTCTCCTTGAAACCAACAAAGATATGCTTATTAGCAATTAGGATACTGTGCATTTTTGTTTGTGCTAACTTTCACTCACAACATAGTATGCCAATAAGAACACACAGTATACTGAAAACTGTCATCTCTTCTCCTTAAAACCAGCAAAGATATGCTAATAAACATATTGTTTATGCCAACCGGCATAAATAGTATGCTAATTTGAATACACAGTGAACTGAAAGCTTCCATCTCTTCTCCCCTAAACCAGCAAGGGTATGCTACTTAGAATACTGTTTATGCCAGTTGGCATAGACGGTATGCTAATTAGCATTCCACTCACAGCATACTATACTAATCAGCATACACAGTATACAAAAAGCTGCCATCTCTTCTCCTTAAAAACCAACAAAGTTATGCTAATTAGCATACTATCTATGCTAACTAGCGTATATAAGTTTATGCTAATCAACATAAACAGTATGCTAATTGGCATTAGAATACACAGTATACAGGAATCTGCCATCTCTTCTCCTTAAAAACCAGCAAAAGGTATGCTAATTAGCACATTGTCTATGCTAACTAGCATAAACAGTATGCTAATTAGCATACCATTTATGCTAACTAGCACACCCACAAAACACAATTCGCATTCCTTCTTATTATCATCCTATGCAAACCACTGGTCTTCTTTGTACACATCTTTCCAAACCCTGATGCCTTTCTTATAAGCTGGGCGTGCCTTCTTTTACAGTTTCCATTTATATATGTGGGATACCTGCCAAACCATATGGAGTCCTGCTCTAAAAAGCATAATTGTAAGACACGAAAGGAGGCAGACTTTGAGCTTGTTTGATCACCTCTCTAGAGTTCTACATTTTCTTGATGAGCTTAGATTCTCTAGGTTTAATGAGACAGGTTGTACAAATGATCTCTCTTAAACTGAGACCCCTCTATGATAGACACCAAAGCCATGTATACACAAAGCACACAAGAGACAAAAGATACCCAAGTTTTTGATAAAACTGCATTATCTCCGAGCAAGAAGTATATTGAAGATGCAGTGATTACAAATTAAAAGCTGAAGGGCATGCTATTATAGATTTCTTCATAGCTTTTTGGGTTGATTGTGTACACCTGCCATCTCCTTGGGATGTGTTCCATGGGTATTTTGATACATCGTACCAGATGTGAAAGTACGTGGATGATGGGCTGCTTGTGGTCTAGCTTGAAGGTGTATGCATCCAATTGCTTGTAATATAGACCTTGCACAACATATGAGCCTCTCTCAATTGCATTGCCCCACTCATTGAGGTACCCCTTCTCCACCTTCTCCTTTGCTGCAACACACTTGACCAGGTAGAAATCCACATCCTTGACGTTGGTTGAAGCATCTGGATTTACATCAAATGTGTCGCCAACACATAGAGCGCTACTCAACACATTATGATGACCTTCGTACGTGAAGTCATCGTAGGCGGCTGCTTCATTTGTTGGCTCAGAATCTGACACAGCCTCATCAGGTAATGGCAGTAGAGTATGATAATCCCAAGGCTGCACGTGAGCTTTATTGATGCAGCGATTCCATCTTCCTTGCATGCATGCATCACAGAAGCATGGCAAGGCTCTTGTTGCAAGGGCAGTTGGATCCCCAGGGTTGTGACCACGAAAAGCATGCAGAGAGCGAATTTTAGCTACAGTGGCACAATTCCACTTCACCTCCCTATTCACTTCCCCCTCTTTAACCTCCCAGAACACATGAGCACATTCCCTTTCTTTTGAAGGATGTGTGAAGGTGCTCCCTGTGCGATAAGTTGGCTTGGAAATAACAACCACATCAGCTGCACACCGCAAAATAGCTCCAATAGGTTTTAGTTGTTCATGGGTCAAGGTTCTTTTCACAAACCGCTCCTACACCATCATGCTCTCCCTTGCCGTGCCCTGATCCAAAGAAGAACCAGCTCATCCCCATCTCTGTGAGTCCATTATATCTTGCAACAAAGTAAAAAGGCCTGGCTCCCTTGAACTCCGAGGCCGCACCATCAAACCACACCCAATGTTTCTTAGGAGTGACACCCTCTTGTTGTAACCAGTCATGGTGTAGCATGAAGCATTGTTGCATGAACAACATGTCATGCACCTTGTCATCTGATATGAAGAAGTGGATGGTTTTGACTATCTCCCCTGCCCTGCGGTAGTACGTTATGTGTACAAAAATGGTTACTTGACTAGAGTGCCAATCCATTGACTAAATCTCATTTTGTTCCTTGAAGGCATAATTATCTGCAAAATCAACCAACTGACACGACGACATCATTCGAAAACCGAAGAAGGAAATCCTTGATTGTTGTCCTTGCCATCAAGCCACATAGTTATGACTGATAAAGAGCTCCAACTTGGTCTTCAAGAGTTGAAGAAACTCCTAGTATTGCATTTCTTTGTGCAAAAGATCTTTTCTTTTGTTACTATTTCCCTGCTTGTCTTGAGCTTGTACATATGCAAATACTTTCACATTAATACTATTACCTCTTTTTGTTGTCTCCAAGCAACATAATTCCAACCTATTTACTCCACATGTCAAACACTCTCCCATCAAGCATTCCCTTATATGGAAAACTGCATCTGCGGGCTTTGGACAGAGAACAGACTTCCACATATGTGTGACACCTTTGAACATGTGATGTGAATCCAAGCGACCCTTGCTAGTGCTCTCACCTGGGGCACATATACTGCATATACACTCACAACCTGCTCCATGCAACCCAAAAGCACGAGAGCACATGTGGTTCAGTGTGTCCTTCAAAAAGGAAATTTGCACATGGTATTCGCAATATCATGTGTATCTATCCTTTAGCCACCTACAAAAGAATGGCTTCAACATCTCAAAAATTCTCATGCCAAACTTGCAATCTGGATGTTTTTCCTTGAATCTACGAAAGAACTCAACCTGCAACATCCAAGTGATGATCAATATTTAGATTGCTAAATAGGACATCCAACATTTTCATGAAAATAAATCATAGTGTTAAATAGCACAATCAACATCCTAATGTGCATGCAATAGTGTATGTTAACTATCATAAAGAGTGTTAATTAGCATATATCTTGTGTTTACCAAGTAACTCTGTATGCTAGGTAGAGCACAAGGCATGCTAACTAGCACAGACCATATGCTAACTAGCATACTCAGTAGGACACCCATCATGCTGTTGAGCATACTAGGTGCTAACTAGCATAAATGATGTTAATTAGCATACATCTTGTGCTAACTAGCTAACTTTGTATGCTAGGTGGAACACAAGGCATGCTAACTAGCATACTCCATATGCTAACTAGCATACCCAGCCCAACCGCTAGTTCTAGCTAGCATAACCCTTGTCTTAAATGGCATCATGCTAGTGAGCATACTAGGTGTTAACTAGCATAAGTGGTGTTAACTTGCAAACCTTTTGCATTGACCAACTAAATTTGTATACTATTTAGAACTCAAGGCCTGCTAACTAGCATACTCCATATGCTAACTAGCATAATCACTTTCTGTTAGCGTACTTATCATGCAATTGAGCATACTAGGTATGTAACTAGCATTCTAGGTATGTTAACTAACATACCAGGTATGTTAATTAGCATACATATTGTGTTAACCAACTAACTTTGTATGCTATTTAGAACCCAAGGCATGCTAACTAGCATACTCCATATGCTAGCTAGAACAGTCAATATGCTAACTAGCACAATCCATATGCTTACTAGCAAAAGTCTACAGATCAGTATGCTATTGATCAGCATATACAAGTTACTATGCACTAGAGATGCAATTCATAAAATGCATAAGTTATGGTACAAGTATTTGATTGATCACGTGAGGCTCCTCTAGGAGGCGTATAGGGTGTTCTATGTACCTTTTCCTCCCCATCCTCTTTCGACAAACATCCTTCTTGTTCCGTGAAACGCGAGTCTCCACTTTCCAAAATGTGTAGAACAATTCCTTAATTTCATCTATGATAGGGCTATGATGATGTTGCTTGTGACATGCAACCAATGAAAACAATTGACCATCAACATCAAGCGTTGCCAGGCTTCGCATGTCTTGATCTCGCCTTGTGCAAGGTGTGACGATTAACATTTAGGACCCTAGCAATTTTTGCAATAGGCATGTTTTCCTTTGAATTCAACATCATCTGCAATGCTACATTCTTCAACAACAACTCCTCATTGGAACCTGGCTGCTTGACATTAGCCAGTGTGCTACGAACATTGGAGACAATTGCGGTCTGTACAATATCCTCCTCCTCGAAAGACTCATCATGGATCAACCGAACATGTGGATGTCGAGCAACAAGATTCCATATTTTCCACTTTGCTTCTGTACTAAAACCTTTAGTCCTACTCTTGAAAGCTCTCACAATCTTGGAGGATCAACCGAACAAGTGGATGTCGAGCAACAAGATTCCAGATTTTCCACTTTGCTTCTGTACTAAAACCTTTAGTCCTACTCTTGAAAGCTCTCACAATCTTGGAGGAGATTTTCTTTTTCTCCTCATCGTTGAGGGCATGATGTTGTCACTCAAATTTCATTTGTTGCTGCTCCCATTGTTTCCTCTTTCTTACTCACTCATATTCCCTGATTACAGAAAGAGCTGGATCTTGGGAGTTGTAAATCATTGCCTGTAGTGGCTCTCTTTTGCTTTTTCTTGAGAACTGTAGATGTGCATAATATGTTACTTACTTAAAATCACTTAAATGTATAGCTATCAACACTTGATGTTGTAATACACACATACTATGAACAAATGCCCTCACAAAACTATAGATGTGACCAACAAAACCAATGACTTCATTTGGAGTGGATGGGCTACACATAAGATTTGCTTACCATCACATTACAATATGGCTCCATTTCCAGCATTGGAGCTAGTGGCAATAATGTTGGCTGCAGGTTCTCCATATCTGTAGCTCTGTGTGGAATGAGAAAAAGAGATCAGCTTTGACAACTCATCTCTGAGGTAGGATTCTCCGTGCAAGGAACAAACGAGAGAGAGAGAGAGAGAGAGAGAGAGAGAGAGAGAGAGAGAGAGAGAGAGAGAGAGAGAGAGAGAGAGAGAGAGAGAGAGAGAGAGAGAGAGAGAGACTCCCCACGTTGTCTTCAGTAACTAAAAATAGAAGCACATGAGGAGGGAAAATAATGTTTGTATGGAACATTTGAAATTCAAAGGACTTGCCCATCCATTTTCAGTATATGCTAACAAGCACAAATAACTAGCACTATCTGGGACAACATATTCAGTGACACATTAACATGCTTCTACCCTCATACCTTGCTCACAGTTTACTATGAGATTCAAGGCCGTTTCCACTGCTGTCGGTCCTTTTTCTAGGCTCACGAGTTATGAGGATCAAAGATGTCTTGGGCTATATCTACTTGAGTTACATAGATATAGAGACACTTTACTGGGGAGAGCTAGAGAGAGAGTCCGAGAGACGGATTACAGATTTCTTTTCACTAGATAGGACATCCAGAGGAGAAGCCATCATTGCAGAGCTCGACCCACACTCATTTGACCACTACCAACACTCTCATCGATCGAGCACTAGAGCTACGAAGATCCAGACGGCCACTATTGAGGAGAGGGGCTACACAGCATCGACGAAGACTACAAGAGAGGATTTGAGCCATACTCTCTCGACATCGAGAGTGCATATGAGGATGGATTCTAGTAGTAGTAGTATTTGTTTTCTAGTCTTTTTGTACCTAGACATGGTATCAGATTCACAATTTTGTAATAGTTTGATCTCATAGGTCATTTTGGCCTTTTGAAGACATTAATATAACATTTCATTTCATTTCTCTCTCTCTCTCTCTCTCTCTCTCTCTCTCTCTCTCTCTCTCTCTCTCTCTCTCTCAGCAACCGTGCACAGTTGAGCACGGTTGAGCGAGACAGCCATGCTCAACCAAAAGAAGAGCTAGACAAGTCACACCTTCACCATAAACATATAAGAGTTTATTGGAATGCCACAAGATAAGGATGTCAAGCATCTCCATCACATCAAGACACATCTGCATTGAAAAAGAGCTTTCTAATGATATTTGGTGACTATGGCTATGGCTATACATGTGGATGAGCAACTACTTGAAAGTAGATTTAGGATTGTTTATAGTCTCGTACACATGAGACACTTCCATTGTCACCCACATTGGCCATTTACAGTGTTCATATTATTATTATTATTCTTCTTCTTCTTCTTCTTCTTCTCTCTCTCTCTCTCTCATAGGATTGGTCTCATAGGTCATTTTTGGCCTTTTAAAAATATATCATTTCATTTCATTTCTATTACTCTCTCCCTCTCCCCGATTCCAAGGATGGGTTTGATCGTCCTACTTGAGCATACTTAGGCCCTTGCTCGTTGATAATGGACAAAGGGTTGTCGACGTATGGATTTTCTCTCTATCAGGCATATCATCTAGCCAATAAGACTTTTCCATCTCATTTGCACACACATTGATGCAAACATGTGTGACAATGGCTTTATATATGTGTATAGGAGGCTGATACAAGTACTAAGAGCTACTTTATGTGGTTGGTTACTATTCTTTTATAAGAATTCAATAGGTGGGATATCTAACAGATCTCTTTTCCAAGAGAACTTTTGGTCATAGTCTCCTACATAAGGGTTATCTAGTCCAATTGTAAAGTTAAGGAATTGGATAGTAGTGGCAAAGAAGCCAGTTGGTGAAGAAAACCCATGTTTAAAGGTTGGTTCAATTTTTAAGGAGTTGGGATATACATGATTAATTTCCTCTGAGAATAATCTATTATTGAGGCTTAATAAGTCATCCATATATCTGTAAGTATGATAAAAAAGTGAAAGTTTACGATAGTTACTTTTGTCACTCATGGTTTTGAGAAGCCATTTGTATATCAAAGAACACTAAGTATAGATTACACATAAGAGGCGAGCAAGAAATCCCAAGAAAATGACCTGGCTTTGATTAAAGCACTGTCCTTTGAAGAGAATGGTACAGTTATCAAGTACCCAAGATATGTTTTTAAGTAGTTTTACTTCATCAAAGTGAAGGGGATGAGAATGTTCTGATTTTTTAATCCATCTAGGTTTTAAGAAACCATTATTCCTAGCATTCTTGAAGGTAAGCTTAATTATCTGAGATAGAACATCTTTCAGTCCTAATTCACCTTCCAAAGGTATATTCTCATAGCACTGAGTAATATCAGTTGTGAAGAGATGAAAAAATTATTTAGGGAGGTTTAGAGTAACCTCAATGACATTTTTATCAACCAGAATGGGTTATAATGTATTTGTAGAAAGTTAGAGCAGATTTTTTGTTTAGAGGCACATATATTTTCAAATTCTGAAAGAACAAGATCAAGGCATAGGGTAATATCTTTGGTGATGTTAGAAAAAATACGAATCGAGGCACCAGATATCCATCTAAACTTATGCTTGTGTAACTTATAGGTGGAAAAAAGTACTGGAAGTTTGGTATCTTGAATAGAATACCCCATATTTTCTAGATTATTTGAAATATTATAGGTGACCTCATAAGGAGATGTATTAAGTGGTGTGAATTCCTTTCCAAAAATCCTTGCATGAGCTGCATTCCAAGCCGAATTTTTGCATATAAGAGTGGGACAATTGGAGCTTTTATCATGTCCTACAATAAACTAGTCTTGTGAAAGTTTTTGAAAATCAACAACTACTTGTGGTGTGATCCAAGAGTTTTCAGTAGATAGCCATTGAAAAGGTATATGTGAGATCTTCTAAAAAAAGCATTTTTCAACTAATTTAACTAAGTCCAATAGGACTATTTTCTCCAATCAGAGAGTACTGACAAGGTCAGTTAAACAGCTAAGCAAAGCTTTTAAAGCTAGATATGGGTTTTTAGGAAAAGTGGTTATGTGATTAAGTCCCTTAGCAAGGATTTTTCGGATTGTAGTGTTTTCAATGAGATCCAAATTAGAAGTGCAAACATGTAAGCAGTAAGTGTCAAAATCTTTGCAGTATGGGATAAATTTATCACAATCACAATTAGGCACAGTGTTGTGTCGTAAGAAATCATTATTGTAGACCACATTCTTAATAGGTTGTTGATATTTTCAACCAATAAGAACATTATCAAGTATCTCATGGTTTCCAAACAATAAGTCAAAACATTCACAAAAAATTGTTTTAGGGTGTACCCAATCCAGAAGTACATTTGGAAAAAGACAATGTTTGTACATATACTCTTTGCCAGATGTCTTTTTGGTGAGACATAATCTTTCACAAGGGCCAATTGCAACTAGCACAATCATAAGTGATCATAAGTCAAGAAGGTGCCTGATAGGGGTGTTCCTTCCTCTTCCCCTAGTGAAGCTACAAGATTTTCCTCTATTAAAATTAGAGGAGGAGCTGGGTGTCAGGAATGAAGTGAAAGAATTGGGGGTGGCAAGAGAGTTGGGTCTTTTTAGTGAGGGGGAATCATCATCATCAATATAATGCTTGAGAAGACTGGTGATAATCTTAACACCTTTGTAATTTGCATAGGTAGTTAAATAAGTCCTTGGTTCATCAGCTTTCAATTCTTTGAGGATATCTAGCATAAATCCACAAAAATGTTGAAAGCAATTTGATCAACTACTAATTGTTTAGCCTGGCCACCTAGCCAAGAGCAGATGAGAGACAGATGAAAGTCCACCAGTTAAGAGCTAGTCCAAATGATTGAGGATAAACCAGATAGCATGGTCAAACCACATAATACTAGCTTCGCATGAAGCTTTCGAGTCAAGAAATTTACAAACACATTTAACATAAGGTCAAAAAACATTCCAAATGTATTTTGTGTAGAAATCAGGATTACTTTTGGCAAACTCCATGTTCCCTTTTGTTCATATGCATAGACCCGTGTTAGAGGAGCACTTGGAGTGGTCTATCATGCTAAGGTTGAAGGGGGATTTAATGATTTCTCCTTTGTCTAAGAACTCGCCTCCTTTTAGAATTTTGAGTCTACAATCCTCAATAGTGGTGCCAGGGAGATTACCGAGATACACCCATGTTTCGCTAAGAATAGGTGCCAAAAAAGCTTTGTTAGGTAGAATCCAAAGCTGATGGTCCACCCCAAAGGATTCAAATTTTGTATGTCTAACAGGAAGGAAAGGAAAAACCTTCGATACTTTGGGTACCATTTCTAAAAGGTTAGAGTCACTTAGGGAGCAAAGATTATTTTGGAATTCCTTAACAACCTCAAGTGCTGCACTATCTCTACAAAATATTCCACCAGTTCGAGGAATAGTTGGGGTAGCATGCGTACTGATAAAAGATGGATTGAGCCCACATATTGTTTTTCAAAAAGTTACATAATTCTGCTCCAAAAGAAGAAAATAAGGCAAACTCTTGCTGATATTGTAAAGAAAGTAAAGAAAATTGGGCTATGTACTCGGAAATCATATTCGCCCCTTCTTTGGAGTCCTTGTCCAAGGTGGCCAGAATCTTGACCCAATCATTAAAGAACAACATGTGTAAGATAGAAAGCTTTTTAGTCTTAGAAGATAGTTCTAGGCCTTGCGAGAGAGAAAGGGTCTACAATAGACAAAATCTGTTAGTAAGTCATGGATTATTTGTGGTGATATGTAAGACATTGTTTGGCCTGACTAGCCAGAAAGGGTCTAGTACTAACAGCTAAGGCTTTTTAGGAGACTAGTCCTTCAGATAAAATCTAATTTGTTCTAAAATCCTTGTATGTTTCTTTGGGTCATGGTTTACCCTCATGCGGGCTGTCAACTTAAAATATTTGTGATCCTGAAAGAAAGTATATATACAATTAGTCCAGTAGATTGGGCCTGCAATCCTTAAACCGGCGAAGTCAGAGACTATGATAGCTGTGAGCAGGAAACCGAAGTCTTAGCTAATGAAGGACCACCTAACACCAGACAACCAATCAACGATTTACAGGCAGTGGGTCCAACATACAACCAAGATTCAAGAAATTTTCTAAAGCCAGCGTCTTGGTTTTTCCAAAATGCAATGAAAAAACCTTATGTATAGGACGGGTGTGTAGCTGTTTTAACTTCTATAATAAGACATAAATGAACTTTTACATGCAAAAGACAACTGGCTTTAGAGAAAAGGCAAAAACTAGTACAAAAACAAATGAGTCTTAGAAATATCTTTGTACATGGTATATGAGAATGAAGCCACATTCTAGTATACAATGATAATGATCCAATACAGAATTACTTCCCAAGTATTAGGAGCAAGTGTACTCTCGGACAGACAATAGCTTAAGCCAAAAAAAATTCCAAGGAAGGATAGAGTCCTCACCTGCATTCATCCAAACTAGACAACAAATTTGTTAACCTTAGATGTGTATAACAGGTGTTAACGGACTATAACAGATTCGTTAGCCTTAGATGTGTATTACAGGTGTCAACGGACTAAATCAATTGTTATCCATGTCTAACTTACAACTCTTTTTAACTTAAAACCACTATCCAAAGTGTTCATGTCTTTTAGTTCTTTAGTTTTTATTGTAAAAAGTTTATTATCCCATTTATTGGAAGTAATTATATGTATGGTTTCTACATAGCCCAATTTTTATAATACCTTAAATAGATATTTAATATATATATCATTTTGATCAAAAGGCCATTACCCCTTTTGATCCAAGTGTCCTATTTTAACCCATAGGTTAGTTTTTCAAATATTGCTTTGCCATATTGTCAGGCCTAATTCCTCTTTTATCAGTATCATAAAGCATTAAGTAACCTAATTAACAACTTAAGATATGTACCAAAAAATCCCATTGTTGGGTTAAAGAATCAATTTTGGCTAAGTAAAAACCAAAACTCGCAGGCTGACATGAGCATATTGAATCTGACTTACCTCAATCTGTATGTGTTGTGATAGATAAGAGACAAATCTGATAATTCCATCCCGGCTTAAACTAATTACACATTAGTAAACAACCTTAAAAAATGGCATTTTTTAAAGCGGCAGAATAGCCAGATATGAACTTGGTATCAATGTTTTATCCCAAATTATGCACATATTCCCCATAGCTTGTTTCACATAATATTCTTCTTTCAAGGCCAACTTTACCATTACCATTTTAACTAGTTTCAAGGGAAAAACCAAAATTTTAAGCTGCGTAGTATCAAGACAGACCAGTCTTACAGAAATATCAAGTACCAAAAAATCGCCTTTATTTTGCTATCCAAAAACGGCATTACTTGGACATGGATCATGATCTATGTTCTTGTACCTTGAGCATATACCAAAACTCTAGAACCTTTGATAATAGATCCCCTTCAAACTTACAAAATTGGGTTTTATACCTAGGGCTTCTCTTGGTGAGTGGCCACTTTACAAGGCTTAGTAGATCCAAAATCAGACTTTACAACTTTGATTTTACACAGGTTGGCTCAAAGATCAATTGGCTAAAATTTATAGTTGCTCATATTTACAAGGATTTTTTGGAAAAATAATAATATAATCACAAAATTTTGCGGCATCATGATGAGGTGGTTGACTAGGAGGGTGTGCGTCTAGTCCATCTACCAATAGTAAGCTTAGATTATCAGAATTCAATTCTGAAATTTTCCTTTAAAAGATGAGCTTGAGGGTGATAAGCTAATGTGTGAGATGCACACACCTGCTATATTTAGCATTTTTTTGGAGCAGACAACTATTGTTATGGAAATTCAGGGTGAAGTAGATGTAGATGAGACGATCATGTCTAGATAGACGCAAGTACCTCAAAACTTACTAAACTTGGACAAAAGCGATAAAGAAGTTGAAATTTTATTTTTAAAAGGTCTTCATCAATACATACATCAATAGCTCATCGGAGGTGAAAAAGGTTGCTAAAAATAGAAACTTTTTGTTTATGACTTAAATGGCCTGATAATTTTATTTTTACATGGAAAACCCCTCTCCAAGGGTGGCGAAAACTTACGTTCTCCCCAACTTGAAGAATTGAGATGTCCTCATCTCAAAGGTAAATCCGGATGGTCTTTCTGGAAAGAAGTTTCATCTTCACATGTTGCATCTTCTCAGAAATGTCTTCCTACTTGATCAAGTGTGCTCAATGATGCTTCTGTTTCTAAGCTTTCTTTCTTAAGTGTCAAGATTGCAAAGTTTCTCTCTCATCATCTTGGTCTCCTATAGTTGGATCTTCCATAATAAGGGCATGGGCTTGAGCTACGTCTCCTCTTCTTGCATTCCCTCCTCCACGACAAACAGGTTGACGTCTACCATTTGGTGCCATAGGGATTGCATTTGCTATTGTTGCTACATTTCTTTGGGGATACTAGTTTCTATAGTGACCTAGCTCATGTGAGGTGCCCATCCCATCACCATAACCACTTGGCAATCGGAGGGTACCTGACAGGTCGCCAGCCCTAATCGGTTTTTTAAAAAACATAGTCAAGAAAGATTTGATTCCAATGGACAGGCTTTCGTCACAAGGAAACTCAAGTATATGCCATTAGATAGGTTTCCTAGCCCTGTCTCACAAGGGAAGCATGAACTAGCACAAACATCTAAACATTCCTAGATCTCATCTTCCAAAAGAGAGAAACTCAAATGCCTTTCTTTTAGAGGCACGAACGTTTGAGACCTTCTTGGATCTCGGTGCAATGAAGTTCTAATTTCTCTTTTCCTAAACAAAAGGGAGTGGAGAGTTTCTCAACTAATTGAGACCACCCGCCCATCCATTGACATGGCAACCTAAGCTAGTCCCCACTTTCCACCCCCACACTCACACTTTAAACTTTTTTCCTAATTGCTACCACATGGTTGTTCATAACACAAAGTTCCTTCTTATATTTTGTGTCATAGATTCCTTAAAATAGCCCTTCAAACATTACCAAATTGGCATCAATACATACTTATTCATTAAAACATCCAACCCCAAGAGTTCCCTCCTCTTGGTGAGAGTTTATTACCCCGAGTGTCTTTGGTTGCCCATACAACCAGATTGTCTTTCGATCTGGGCACAAACCCGCATGAACTATCTTGCAATCTGGGCACAAACCTTCAAGATATGTGCACCCACATGCATTGCTTTAGTGTTCACTCTGCGAAGCCCTCCTCCCTATATATCAAAGGGAGTTTTGACTATATCAGTAAAGGACTATCCTATTTTTCAAACAATCCTTTCCTACAAAAGAAAAAAAATTATGAATACATTTGTTGTAGTTTGCGATGGAATTAGTCCCATTTGAGAGTTGTTTTCCCTTTTCCTTTCTTGCATGAGATATTGAATTAAATTATTATAACCTTATCTATTGCAAGGTTAGTGTCTGGAAGTTCGATGGCACATCCTTCGTTGTGATTCTTTTTCCCTTATCAGCTTCTTGACTAACTCTCTTGAAAGCATTGTTTTTGCATTGATCAAATTTTTGGATTGCAACTCTTTTGGTGCTTGCGTATGTGCGGTCACTCCTTTGATGTACATTGAATGCGGATTGCCATTGTATGTGAAAATGTGGAGCCATTTTGGCATTTCTACTCATTGTCATTGAGTAGTGTTATTGTTTATAGTAGAGATTGTACTTGAGTTTTTGCTCAATTTTTAGAGAAAACTCTGTCGGATTTTTCCCAGAATCTCGTCATGGTTTAATTATTTACAGTTTACTCTCTGATGGTATAGTGATTGAGTTGACTTCTAGTCTGGCAGTTATCTGCAATTTTTTTGGCTTGCAGTTTGTGTTGAGTTTTGACTCATTATAAAGTCTACAGTGACGGCTCATGAGAGACGAAGGTTTCGATCTTGCTGATACTTGCGTTGTTGGCATTTTGGTCACACAGGACACATTAGGCGTCGTTGTTTCAGACTTATGAGACAACAACGAAGATGTATGCAAGACGCAGATACGGCTTTGACACATGTTCGAGAGGCAGTTCCAATGGTAATCTATGCCATTGACGGTGATGTCACACTTGCCTCATGTGTACCTCTTGCAGATTTGTCTATGGAAGCACACTTTCTCCACAGTGGTTACTGGATAGTGATGTTGCTTTCCATGTCACACCGCATCCTGACTTGTTTAACACTTTTTCTAGTGGGAGACTTGGCCATGTGCACTTGGCCGATGGTTCGGTGTTTGACATGGAGGGTGCTGGAGATGTTTGTTTGTCATTGCCCAATGGTGCGTCATACACGCTATGATATGTGCGCTATGTCCCTCAATTGAGATAGAGATTGATCTCAATGAGACAGTTAGAAGCTTTTGGCTGTCAGATACTGCTTAGAGACCAATCTTTCTAGATGCATTGCAGTTAATTAGTGATTGCCAAGGAGCCAGCACAGCGGCCTAGAATATCCTATGCATGTGTCTGAGGTTCGAGTTTTGTTGAATGCATGCGTTCACCGAGAGACAAGACGTGTCTCTTTTGCCAGTGATCTCCATCATGCTCAGGAGACAGAGCATTTAGCTGTGCAGGATCTGCTAGTAGTCTCTGTAGAGACAGAGATAGAGCGGTAGTGCTCTAGTGAGACACAACAAGTGTTGTTAGATTTTGTGCAGGCAGAGGTAGAGTAAGTCTGCTCCCTAGAGACACAGATAGAGCTGAAAGATATGGAGTCTTTTGACCTGCTGTTAAGGCGGTTACGCCGCTAGCGGAAGCTAAATAGCGAGAACTCAACCAACAACAGAATTTGTCAGACGAGGACGAAGCTTGACCCGCAGGCGCATGGAAACAACTAGGTGGGTGTCAAATCACCTACTCGACCTTCTAATGACAATCACTACTAAGGAAATCAAATCTAAGTTCTAAAACACGCAAGTGACTGAAATCCGTACTACGAACGAATGCTATACGAAACAGGATCTAGAATCATTGAATCGATCTCAAACTCAAGGGGAAGTCTATGCACTAGGTAAGAACAACACCCTAAAGATTTGAACTGTAAAATCAACCTATAATCACTCCGTGCGGTAAACGCGTATGAAGACAGGCCGAAAAATACAGGTGACCGAAACTTGACCCCGATGGTACTAATGTGTAGCTCTACTCGTTGTGGTTCTATAGATATGCTGCACGCTCTATTCCGACACACGAGTTGGAAGAAAACTCACACCGAAGCTCGTAGGAACTTACCACACGTAGAAGCCGATAGCGCGCACTCTTGGTATCTGTGCGTAGCTCTCACCGTTGCTAACACAATGGCGGTGTCGCTTCTCCAATGGCGGTCCCGTAGCTCGCGTAGCAAGGAGATAAGACTCTCTCTCTCTCTCTCTCTCTCTCTCTCTCTCTCTCTCTCTCTCTCTCTCTCTCTCTCTCAGACACAGTCACGGCGCTCAAAAACTCACTTTGATTAATAATTGAATCCTCTTTTTAGGTTACAAAACTTTGGCTTATATACCTCAGCCTTGGAGGTGAGAACATCTCTAATTATTTACATCAACAGGTGAAATTACTTCGGGATTACAAGCTGGAAACTCAATTGAGTCCCGTTACTTAATGAATGGCTCAAATCAAAATTAATGTCGGAAAGACATTTATTACAATCAATGGTTACAAAATGATGGGTGTGAGCAAAAATGTGGGTGTGATCCTCTGCTGGCTCAACACTCCCCCCCTCCGTGTTCATGTCGTCCCTGACATGACTTTTAGGCTTGGTCAATAGAGTCCTGTCGTCTTGAGCATCTGCAAATGTGATTCGTAGCGTAGGTTGCCGATGGTCAAGGTTGGGCTGAATATTTTGCTTTCGTGAGTGAAAAAGCCGGTGTAGAAAGCTTCTTCGAATGTTTGCATGTGGAAGCTAGGCAAAAACATAATTCTTTGGTATAAGAGATGTAACACCTTTGGTGATGGCTGCAATGAAAGATCATACATCATATCCGTCACTGTGTCGGCCGTCGATAGTAGACTCGAGGTCGTGGCTTTATCTGGCGCGAACACTTCAATGCATGCTAAGAGAGTCCTGCAGATTTTCTTTAGCATCTGACACGATAGGTCAGGAGAGCCAGTAAAGATTTTGATGGTGCCCGTTAGGGTTTTCACCATGTAGGCTTTACCTATTCTCTCTCCTTCCTTTGGTCCTGGCATCCTTGGGTAATTAAGCCAATTTGGCTTCTTTTCTGCAATCCTGCCATGCTCTTTCCAGCTTCTGACTCTTGGCACCGGGCAGAAGGTTGCATCCTCCCGAATCTCCTTTGGATCCTCTACCAAGTAGATGAGGTAGGCTGGGTATTTGTTCAGCCAACCTTTCCTCCATCTAGGTTGAGAATCTACAATCTTCTTTGATTGTTCATCCTTTGTGATGTCGCCTTCGTAAAGAGCGACATACTGCTCCTCCTCTATTCTCTTTTTCGTCTTTATCACTTCAAATTTCATCAGAGGGAAAGGCAGGCTGGGTTGCATCCACTCTTCATGGAGCACTTTTGTGTCTAAACCTTGAAGTCTAATGGAGATGAGGAGTCTCCTTTCCCATTCCATTTCCGCCTTGGCACTTTCCTCTGTTGACTTTTCTATTTGGTCCTGGAGCCTTTGTTCTTCTTCTTCAGAGATTCCTGAAGTCGAGGCCACTTCTTGAACTGGGGCTGGATCTTCAATTGTGGTTGCCTCTCCAGTTTCAGGTAGCTCTATGGCTGCTCCCCCTGCTTCTTCTTGTGGTGGCTCTGTTTCTCTTCTTTGTTGCTCTTGGAGGTCTTGGAGCTGTTTGCGGAGGGTCTCATTTTCTGTCCTTAGTGTTTGGTTTTCTGATGTGAGCCTCTCCTCTGCAGCCAATGATCCCTCCGCCATGTGCAATCTTTGTACTTGCTCTAACCTTAGCTCTCTTTGCAAACTTCTGACCTGCTCTTCCAGAGCTGGTACGAGGGCTCCCTCTTGTTCTGTTCCTGCTCTGCTAGCTCTAGGGGTGGTCCTGAGTCTCGTGATTGTCCTTTCTTGAAGTTTGACTCTTTCCCTTAGCTCAATGAGCTCATCCTTGGCTGCCTCCAGCTCATCTTCTATTCTCTCCTTTGCTTCCTGTGAACTTGTTACCTCTCTTGAAGCTTCGGCTAGTTGGAGTATCAAGCCGTCTCTCTCGTTTTCGGCGTCGTAGAGTGATGCTTTATGACTTTCAGATTCAGTCATAGCATTCTCTAACTTCTTCTGCAACTCTGCTTCCTTTTGTTTTGCTGTCTCAAGTGCTACTTCCTTTGCTCTGGATCTTTCTTTAATCTTGCTGAGCAGTTCATGCACCATGTGCATGTCTTTTTCATCTTCATCTGTCAACTTGACAGCTCTTTCTGCCACCACCTCCAATGGCTTCGGCTCGTCCATTTTCTCTTTACTCTCCATTGTACCCTTTGTCTTTTCCTTCGTCCCTTTCCGATCATCTTGTTTCCGTAGGGATATCCCATAAACTGCCTCCAGGGCCTCTTCTTCACTGTATCCGATCGCTACCAGATCCTCATAATCATCTTTCTTTTGCTGAACTGGATCTATCTCCTTTTCCTTGGTCCTGGCCTCCGGCTTTTCCATAATTTCTGTTTCTATTTCTATTGTGGTTTCCTCCACAATAATTTCCATCTTCTTCGGGCTTGGTACAACAGTAGAAGAGGGCTGATTGTCCTCAGTCATCTTGGCTTTCCCTTTGTTTGCTTGCCCGTCTTTCTCTTGAGGTTCAGTAGACTCATCTACTTTCTTCTTCCCCTTGTCGTCCTTTTTCAGCTCAGCTTTTAAAAGCTGTACTTCCTCTTCAGTATAAGGCTTGACAGGTTGCTGCTCAATTATGGCCTCCGACTCCTCATAAGCTCTAATATATTGATCATATTGATCAACATGTGGCCTGGCTGAGCTGGTTCCGACTTTACTGGGGTCCGGCACCCACATTTCTTAGAAGTCCCCCTTTAGAGCTCTTTCCGCTCTAAATTGCTCTACCAGCCTTTCCATTCTTGCGGCTTTTTGACTTTTGGTTTGCTTGGGATCGGCCTTCTTCTTCGCTTTCTTCTTGAGCGGCTCGTCCACAGCCTCTTCATGTTCTGAAACTATTTCTAGTTTTCGGCGTGCTCTTGTGGACGCCCTCTTGGATACTTCTTGCTGTTCTTCCTCCTCATCGGCTTCTCTAAGCCACTCATTCTGGGAGGGAATCCGTGGCCCTTGATCTCTAGCTCCAATAGCTTCATAAGCTATTCTTGTTAGGATTTCTCCTCCTCCTATATACTTTGGTTTCTGGTTGTGCATGGCGATTACTTGCTCGTGGATGTATTGAGCATAATTCACCTCTTTTGGCACGTTGCTCTTCAGTGCCCATGTGATGGTTGTCGCAATGGCATGGGGTGGTGTAGTATACTTCTGCGGTCTTTTACTGCACACATGGAAAAACTGGTTGTATAATCGGCAAAGGGTTGCAGCTCGTTGATCTGCCATATCTCCGTAGGTTGTATTTTGTTTCTTTGATCCATAGACCTCTATGGCCTCCCTTCTTTCTCTGACAGAACTCCCTTTGTTGTGCAGCTTCAATGCATCTGCAATGAGCTGTGGAGTGATCTGTACTTCAACTGTTTCTCCATCCATGGCTGTCAACGTGGCTTTCCCATCCTTCTGAATGGATGTTGCCAACTCATACACTCTTCTTGTGTCTACACCTGATGGTCTCGAGGTGAAGAACCTATGTAAGTCAGCCTTTTCCAGGTATCTGCTGATGTTCTCTGATCTGCTATAATCCACTAATTCTCGTGGAATCATAGGCACATCGACCGATTGCCCTTGAGGATCTCTGAAAGTCCCCTGGTAGATCTTTATTCCCTCTTTTTCTAGTACTGCTTCCTCCACCCAAGTCTTGGTTGGCTTGAGGGTTTCTGTTGGAATATCAAAAGGTTCTGCTTCTGCAAGAGCATCCTTGATGGTTGGTCTTTTTCTCTTAGTTGCCGATGACTTAGCGGAATCCATGGATCCTGTAACTCCAATTTCAGAAGTTAGCGTCTTTTTAGTACTGAAAGCCGAAATGAAGCTTTTAACTATTCAAATGACTTGAAAATTGAAACATGAGCTATTCAGGGCCTAAGGATGTAATGCAGGTGAAAAAATATGCAAACTGGGCTAAAAAACATGCTTGAGACATCATACGCGTATGATGTCTTTTGTGTCAGAATGACTTCATATTGGTTGTGCTTGTAGCTGATAGTGTATACATGAGTGTCATATGCTTGGATTTGAGTTTGGATCCCATTTGGTCAAGTTTTGGCCAGTTTAGTCCAATTCAGGCTCTTGGCAAAATTTTGAAAGGGAAATGGATTTTATGATCCAAATTGGATAAAACTTGGTGGATTACTTTCAAATGGCATGTAGAACACTTCTGTTTGGTGGTTGAAGCCCTGAGGTGCCAAAATCACTTAGTGAGACATCATACGCGTATGATGTCTTTTATTGCATTTTTGGACCAATTTTCTCTATAAGCTTGGTTTTGGCTTTAGATTCGCTTATTCAGTGGATTTATCAAGTTTGGATAGAATTTGGGCTAAAAATGGCTCTGGAGACATCATACGCGTATGATGTCTTTTTCATCAATTTTTCATGGGATTGGTTCTGTGGACTCTCCATGTGCTAGTGAAGGACTGTTTATACTCAAATCTTGGTTTGGACTTGAATATGTTGGATTTGGGACAAAAATAGGCTTTGTATGAAGGATTTTCTCTTAATTGGGCTAATGGGGTGATCCACTTGACCAAATGGTTCTAAACTTCATATGTAGCATGTATTAGATATATATAATGGATGTATGATGACAAATGAGCATTTTTGGCTCTGTAAGTGCAAATAGACATCATACGCGTATGATGTCTTTTGTGTCAAAATGGTGCTTTTTGGTTCCAGATAGCTTGTAGATGTGTTAATCAACAATCTTACAAAGTTTCAATGAGTTTGGAGTTATTTTGACAAAATTAGGACCAAAAATCAATTTTATGGCCTACTTTGCGTTTTTTTGGTTTTCCTTGGGTTTTCTAACTCCAATTCTCATGATACTTGGTTCATAGGATGTGATTAACATGTGGAATGAGGCTATGCACTCAAATGTTGAAATGAATGTGAAAATCATGCTGTGAGACATCATACGCGTATGATTTTTTTTCTTGAAATGTTGGTCTTTTTGTGCAAAGAATGCTTTGTGCTAGTGCCCTAAGCCCTGCTAACTAGTTTTCAACTTAAAAAGTCATCAGTTTAGCTAAAAAGCCCCCTTATAGGCATTTCAGTCTCCGAAGTCGTCTTTTTGCCTTGGAGTTGAATTTCTTCAACTTTTCTTCTTGAGAGTTGCATTTCCAGCTCATTGGATATGTTGCGAAGCCATCCAGTTGGTTGGACTTGACTTTGGCTCCCCGTTCTCCATCTTTATCCATTTGGTTGCTCGAAAGCGTCTTTTTCACCATCGGTAAGTGAATCAGCTTTCTTTTGGGTTTTGCTTGCAAACATAAGTCATCCATGTATAGTTGAAACTGCTCGTGAAGTTTCATGTCATTTGGTCGTCAATTTTAGCCGTTATGCCAAAATGACGCTTTGTGTGTCCGCAGTCGAATCGGTTGTTCCGACCTACTTTTGGTGATCCAAACCTGGAGATACTCCATGGTTGCATTTCCCTCGATGTTGTTAAGCTTCCTGAGAAGTTTTGTGTCGTTCTGACAACTTTTTTCTGTTTGCCTCTTGCAGGCTCTGTTGACCTAGGGTTTTTCCAGTCGTTCTTTCTCGAGCTTTGAGTGCTAGAAACTCATCTCCTATACTAGGGTAACCCACCTCTAAGTTCTTGCAAGTTTGGTTAGGCGGTTGTGCCCCTACCTAGCGTTCTTCCCCATTCCCCGTCTGCTCTTGTTTCTTGGTTTTGGTGAGTTTTCGCGACAAAAGTTAACGATAAGCATCAAAAGCTTATGGCAACGAGTCTACCTCTCATGTCTGGTGTCCTCTGAGCTCTCGTAGCAGTCGTAGAAGGCGGTAGAAGGTCGGATGCTCCTGTGTGCTCTTTGCTCTCTCCAAGAAGGTAATAGTGGAAATGAGCTTGATAGTGAAGTGAAAAATACTTAACTTCGGGCTTCCCGGATCACTTGTTACCAAATTTGACATGTGCTCCTATCTCGTCGTGAAATGCACTTTAGGATTTGAAATTTCTCAATTTGGACTCCGTTTGACCTGTTTCTGAGAAATTTGTCCACTTTGCCAAAATTCTGTCATTTCGGGCTTTCCGCAACTTTTTCAGAATTGTACCCCATTTTTACCATGGGTTGCCCTTGTCACTAGGATCATCACCGTCTATTCTTTTCTTTTTTCCGATCTCATTTCACCTGCTTTTTTATTTTTCTTTTACTTTTATTAAGAAAATCATAAAAAATAAAGGAAAATAGTAAATTGAAGCCAAAAAATTCCAAACATACACGATAAATAGCTGGTAACCCTGTGTATATGAATATACACTTCTTTGTGATTTTTGGATTGGATTACCACTTTTTTCCACTTTTTAGCTCCAAAAACACTCTTATTTAGTGATATTTACACATCTAGAGACCCAAATTCATCATTTGATCTCTTCTTGTTGCAAAACAAGGTATATAAGGGCATAAATATTATCAATATCCGCAATCAAACATAAAAAATTGCAAAATCATGTAAGACACTGCCCTTGTAATATAATTTTTGTTTTTCTTTGTTTTTTCCGCTTATAGCTGCTTTGTAGCTCCTGTATACCTCCCCCCCTCCTAGTCTGAGTCCTCCCGGACGACTATGAAGTGTCTATGGGTGAAGCATTGTAGTTGTTTTGGTCATAAGTTCCCAATGCAATTGTAGAGCGATGATACAACAGTCTTTCCAATAAAGCTGCTCTTTGTTTGATTGATGGATTGGTGGTCGGGTTTTGGGTTGGTTTTGGCAATTTGGTAGTAGAAGCAGTAGATGGATTCTTCGTTACCTTGTTGTCTTTTTTCACAATCCAAATCTGCTTCCGCTTTGCTTGTGCTTGCCACAAACTCTTTGCGACCCAAACCTGCTTTGTTCTGTGTGTTGATTTCCTCGGCTTGAAATACCTAGGAGTTTCCGTTGATTGTATTGAAGGGAGTTCCTTTTTACAAATCTTTGGGATCCAAATTTGCTTGCTATAGCTTTGTGCCGTCATGAACTTCTTTGGAATCCAGATCTGTTTCACTGTCCTTGATTGTCGGGGATCACTCTGTTGTCTGGTATTGAAGACTCTGTTTGTGTTTTCTGGCACAGCCTTTTTTGGTCTCCATACCAACGTTGACTCCGTTTTTTTCCAAGGTTGAGCTGTTATATTATTGCTTGTCTTTCTTATCCACTGTTGAGAATTCCTCGTCGAAGAGTAATCCAGTTGTGTAGAAACTTTTGGTTGCCATTGCTTCTTCTTTTTCTCTGTTTGTTGTTTGACCTTGTCCGTGGATTCTTCCTTTGGAGTTGGCTCTGCTCCTTTGGTGAACTTAACTGATTGACTTTCACCTTCGTATTTGATAAGCACTGATTTAGAACTCCAGTCAATCATTGCATTGTATTGCTTCTGCCATGGTTGTCCTAGCAATAATGGATGTTGTGTAGCTTGGTCTTCAACCACGTAAAACATATGAGGATACACATATTGGTTAATCTGTATATGTAAAACTGTGCATCCGACAGTTTTGATTGAATTCTCAGAGTAACTTTTTAACTCTTGCTTGGCAGTTTGTAGTTTAGTGTCATTTGTCAATTGTCTATACAAACTGAGTGAAAGTAGGTTAGCTTGAGCTCCTGAATCCAATAGTGCTCTGGCTTTGATTTGGTTGGTTCCTACTTTGCATTCAATGATGGGTTCTTCTTTGTCATTCCCCATTTCTGTTATACTAACTGCGTTTATTCGTATTGCTCCTTCATTGCGCTGTTTCTGACGCAGTAGTCTTCTTTTCTCCATTCTTTCCTTCGCCTCAGCTTGCGCTTCCTCCTCAATCTTTTTCTTTTTCTGGACACGCAGCTTTTCTTGATGTATTTTGAGAAGCATGTCTTGGGTTAGCGGCAAAAGATACTTTTTCACTCTGCATCCACTAATCCAATTGGGCATTTCTTCTCCGTCTAATGTAGCAAGCTTGACGGCTCCACTTGGTGATAGATCTTTAATCACCAGAGGTCCCATCCCTCGCTTTTTAAGCTTTTTAGCATGCTGTTTCAGAGTGTAAACTAGGACATAGTCCCCAACCTTAAACTCTTTAGTCCGCACATGCTTATCAAAAAATTCCTTTTGTCGCCTTTTTTGAGCGTAGATGGAAGCTACTGCTTTTAGGCGAAGCTCATCTAGCTTTTCCAGGTCATCTATTCTATCAGAGAGCTCGTGCCCTGTCCACTCTAGATCCTTAGCCACCCTTAAGGTTGAAATCAAGAATTCTATTGGCAAGATAGCATTTAGCCCAAAAACCATGTTATATGGGGTCGTTCCTATTGATGTTTTATATGCTACCCTATATGCCCATAATGTTGAATGCAACTTCTGGTCCCAGTCAGTTCTCGACTTAGATACAATCTTCGTAAGGACCGTGCATATGGTTTTGTTTGTTGCTTCAGCTTGTCCGTTTGCTTGTGGATGATACGGGGCTGATTTCCTATGGATTACCATGAATTCATCTAGAAGGATCTCTATCACTTCATTTATGAAATGTGTGCCTCGATCACTCACAATTTCTATTGGCAATCCATATCGTACAAAGACGTATTCATATAGAAATTGTGCCGTGGTCCTGGCATCTGCTTTTTGAGTTGCCTTTGCTTCGACCCACTTTGTTAGATAGTCTGTAGCCACAATGATGTATTGTGCATGAGTCTTATATGCAGGAGGTGAAATGGGTCCGACATAATCAATCCCCCATTTTGCAAAAGCTCTTGCCCCCATCATTGGTCTAAGCGGCATATCATCTCTTTTAAGTGGTACTTTGGTCCGCTGACAGTCATCACACCGTTTAACGTATTCCTCAGCGTCCATATGTAATGTTGGCCACCATATTCCTGCGGCTAAGACAAGTTTTGCTGTCTTATCACCTGAGAAATGGCCTCCACCTACTCCTCCATGAGCTTGCTCCAGGATTATCACATACTCAGACTCTGATGCGCAAATCCTAAGCTGGTTGTCTTTACCTCTCTTATAGAGTTGATCTCCTATTAAAGCGTAATCTCTAGCTTCTGTCTCTACAGATTTCTGACGAGCTTTTGACGTTCCTTCTGGGAAAGTTCTATTTGTGAGATATTCAACAATATACTGACTCCATTCTGGAGCGATCATTATCTGATATAATGTTGAATACTCGGCTGGCGGTTTTGATGAACATACAATACATACAGTGACATATTCATGTACGCTTTCTTTCATTCCTGGCCAATAGACTCCCAATTGTAACAAATTCCTATATGTGTTCCTTCTTGAACAATGAAATGCACATTCCTGAACATGTGCTTCGCACAGATATATATTATATTCCTCAGGATTGATGCATAGTCGTAAAACATGATCATTTCCCAATTGATACAACCTTCCTGCAATCAATTGAAGATTCTTGGATTGCTGAATAGCAATATGTTTCAGGTTGTATTCTCTTCTATCGAACTCTCCTCCATAGGTTAATAGGTCAACGACATTTTGAGACCACTTAGGTATCATTTCTATGTTGAACAAGTACGCGTCTGGCATGTCGTCATCTACTCCTATAGGGTCTTCTCCATTCGTCAATCGCGAAAGATGATCAGCTCTAAGATGTGTTTTTCCTTTCTTTACTACTACCGTGAAGTCGAATTCCAGTAAGATAATGAACCATCTCACTATTCTCCCGGTATTGCATGGTTTATTCACTAGGTAGAGCAAGGCTTGGTGATCCGTAAAAAACACAAACTTGTTGGCTAGAAGATAATGCCGAAATTTCTTCACAGCATATATCATTCCTAATCCCTCTCGCTCTGTTGTGGTGTAATTCTTCTCTGCATGGTTGAGCTGTCGACTGGCGTAACAGATAGGAAAATCCATGTTTCCTTCTTCTGGCTGAGCCAGAATGCATCCTATTGCATATGCCGAAGCATCTATGTGCACATGGAATATCTTCTCCCAATCTGGTGATTTCAAGACTGGAGCAGTAATGAGTGCCTCTTTCAATTTCTTGAATGATTCCTCACACTCCTCTGTCCATTCAAAGTTCACTATTAGCCTGTAAAGTGGTTGGCCTATTATAGCGTACATGTAAATGAATCGTCTATAATATCCACAATGTCCCATAAAGCTCTGTACTTGTTTCGCATTGGTTGGTCTAGGCATATCCACTATAACTTTTATCTTCTCTAAATCCGTGGATATTCCGTTTTGTGAGACAATATGTCCCAGAATTCTGCCCTGTCGGACCATAAACACACATTTCTCAGGATTGAGACAAATGCGATATGTCCTACATTTCTCAAATACTTTTCTTAGGTGTTCTAGATGCTCATCTCTCAGTAGAGAATGTACACATAAGTCATCCATGTATATTTCGAGAAACAGCCTTAAGTATTCTTTGAAAGCATGCGTCATCAGCCTCTGGAAGGTTGCGGGAGCATTGGTTAGACCAAAAGGCATAACCCGATAAGCATAAATTCCCCACTCCGTTGCAAAAGCTGTTTTATGTTGATCTTCCAGTGCTATGGCTAGCTGGTTATATCCTGAAAAACCATCAAGAAAGGAGTATGCTGTTTTCCCTGATACACGCTCTAGAACATGATCAGTTATCGGCAGGGGATAATTGTCCCTGATTGTTGCAGCATTCACTTTCTTTAAGTTGACACACACTCGGAGTTTTCCGTTCTTCTTAGGTACTACCACAATCGGAGATACCCAATCAGTGTGTTCAATCTCGTATATGAATTCAGCTTCCATTAGCTTATCTATCTCTCCTTGATTCGCTTAGCAAAAGTATCATTATATGTGTATGGTCTCTGTCTGCTAGGCTTTGCGTCTTGTTTCAGTGGGATTGAGTGTTGGCATATCGATGGGTCAACTCCCTTTAAGTCCTTATAAGACCATGCAAACACATCCCTATACTCTCTGAGAAGACTCAAAAGTCTCTCTTCCTCGCTTGGAGACAAATCTGTGGCTATGTACACCGGTCTAGGCGTCTCACCTGGAGCTGCTAAATCAACTTTTTTTGCATCCTCCGGTCCGTCATAAGATTCGTTCTCCTTCCTCTCTCGAATAGGTGGGGTTAATATCACCTTCCTATCCTCTATTGTGAATTTCCTATAGTGAGAGGGAACATCCATGTTTTCCTTGATTTTGACGTTTTCGTCCTCTCCACTCTCAATTTCTGTCGTCCAAACTTCCTTCAGAGTTTTCTTGAGCTCTCTGTACTTGTTTCTACGTTCTAACTTGGACTCCGTGTATTCTCTGTTGCGCTTGTTCTTTTCTGATTTTTCTGTTTCAGTTTTCGTTCCATTATTTTGAACTTGATTTCTTGAGCCTCTTTTGTCTTTTCGTAAGCTCTTTTGATCACTGCCTCTCATTCTTCCAGAAATCTTATCCTTAACACAATCTTCAGCCTTTACTAGCATTAGGAATTGATTTTTTCCTCTTATTCTAGGCATCGGATTGGTTCTAACCCCTTTTGTTTTTTTCTTTGCTCTATAGTGTTTTGGCGTTGTTTAGTTTGGTTCGGAAAATCATAAAATCGGACATCCGTTATAGTTTCTTCGTTTCCGCTTGAATTGTCCGTTGACTCGTTGTCTGCTTCATTTCCCCACTCTGGATGATTGGGAATGTCGTGAAACACCTCTTCTTCATCTTCCTTTTCCAGTGTATCGTTCTTTTCAGTTTCTTTTTCGAGTACAGTTCTCAACATGAAATACGGAACCACGTCGTACCCGTCCTTGTCGCAAAATTTCGTTGTGGGACCATCCGGAATTGCACAAACATCTAGGGTTGCTAGAATGTGTGTCCATTCTAATGGTTCAAACGTGTCCTCTGGAAAGGGTTCTCCTACATAAGTTTCGTCTTCGATAGCCCTTTCTAAAACACATTCTTCTCGTTTCAGACTTCCACATTTCGAAGCTCCACACATCCATAACTCCTTGGGTTTACCTAACCAAGCTGGAAATTCGGATCCCGCCAAAGTAGCTGAATCAAACTCCTCTACCGGTGTTCGGTTCACATCTTTGTAGCTATGGTCTTTCAGGTTCACACGTGTAGTGGTTTCCATATTTCTCAAGTATATGTGATCGTAGCCCCAATCTTGGACCATTTTCAACTGTCTCATGAATGGTCTTCCCAGTATGATATCATAGTTATTCTCCTTGCCAAAATCGACAATAGCAAAAGTATGTTCGTATTCAATGCCGCAAGAAGTCACTACAACTTTCTCTAATAACCCCATAGGTTTCTCCATGTGTCCATCTGCTAATTGGAGTTTCAACCTAGTCTTCCTTATTGCTGGTTTCCCCCATTTTTTCCAGATTTCTTTTGTAGCAATGGCTACCCCAGCTCCGCTGTCTAGTATTGCCATTGTGTTCACTCCTTGGAATTCAACTGGTAAGGTTGTATTCCCCTCTTCACCTTCGCAATACTCTCCGACCTTGTTTAAGGGTACAGGCTTAGCGTTCTTTTGTGGCTTGCTCAGCTCCTCAATGCTCTCTTGCAATCTCGATGTTGGATCTTTTATCCCGAATTTCTCCAAGCATTTTCCTACAGTGGTCCACATATGTGGTCTTAGCCTCAAAAGCTCAGCTAGAGTGATAGTGCATGTCACTGGTGTTGACAAAATCTCTATCAATCCTTGCGAGTCCATGACTTTTTCTGATGAGATTTTTCGTGAGGGAAGTGCTCTAATCTCGGATTTTGCTTCATACTCTCCTAAGTATGAAGGTAAGGTTTTCAGTGAATGAGGTTTGCTCTCCATTGTTCTAACAGAGCCCCCATCTCCCCAGTAAGATTGCAGATCCAAGTCCACTTGAGATCCTGCCTCAAATTCCACTATGGGAGGATTCCTGATGTCCTTTTCCCAATTTGTCTGATTAGCTTGGCAACTTAGCTCGTTTGCAAAGTTTGCCTCTCTCACTTGTTTCCAAAATTCATTGTAATCCTCATCTTTTCCGTAAATCCTCTGTATGACTGGATGAAAACTCTCTATCTCCTGATCGGTTGTGTTCAATACTATGCGGTCATCCTTTTGTGTATTTTCAGGCTTTTGTGCACTGGGAGTCTTTTCAGCTACCCGTGAAACGATAGTCTCTTGCTGAATTGGGTTTTCCTTTCCACAATTCATTGTTTCTTTTGGTGGTTCTAATAAGGCTTGTGCAGTCTCGATCATTCTCTGGCACATTTCAAGTCTCTGCTTTTCCAATTCTGCGTTTGGGTATGTCATCCACCTCTGTTCTTGTGTTTGGTTGTTCTTTAACCTAGCTTCGTAAGCTCTCATCAGTGCGTCCAATGGTTCGTGTACTTTGTCGACTAGCACTGATCCCCCTGAGCTTAAGCTCGTTGTTTCTTTGATACTCTTTTGTTTCGTTCTTTCCGGGCTCATCTCTCGTTTCCCGTTTTGACTCTCAAGTTTTTCTAATCTAGCTTTAGTTTGCTTTAGTTCCTCAGCTAGAATAGCGTCTTCACGTTCTTTTCTCAACTTCATGCGTGCTTTTCTAGCTTTCCATGTGTTTTTCTGACTCCGCGGTCCTTGACTAACCACTTCAGTCGCTAACTTTCCATTCTCAGGTTCTCTAGTGGTTTTCTTAGCTTGAGCTCTAGTAACAACTTGCGTTGGTATCAGAGTTTCATTTTCAGACCCACTGCTGGTAGGAATAGTTTCTAACATATTCAATGTCGTCTTTTGCACTTTGTTTGGATTCTTTGAACAATCCTCAATGAAGTGAGTAACCCCACACTCAGTGCAATAAGCGTTAATTCGAATGATTTCCGTATGTGGGCAAACATTCATCAGATGGTCACCTCCACACTTGTAACAAGGTCCTAGTGCTGGTCTTGGTCCCATTTGATTCGTCCTTTGTGGATAGGATGGTCTTTGTCCTGTTAACCCTCCATGAGCTATGAACATCAAGGTTCTTGCGTCCATATTGTATCTCTCTTCATCAGAAGCACTTGTAACTGTTGGTGTTCCAACATTCCCCATCATGCCCCATGGTTCTGGTTGTTTTGGTTCTTCTGGTGGGTAATACACTGTCGGAGACATGTGTGCACCCGATTCTTCATAATAGGCTTGAACAGGCACTAAGGCTTGTTCTTCCTGATTCTCTAAGGTTGGTGCATATCTAATGCCCACTGGTCTTGCTCCTGGTAAAGGTGGTTGTTGTCCCAATACCGGTTGAGGTCTTTCTATCCCCATAGGTCCTGGTACATTTCCCGTTGGGTATCGAGGTACTGGATGTATCTGAGGTGGTGCTAATTGAGCAGGAGGTGCATACTGGCGCTCCCTTACATACCCTTTGTTGTAATAACACTCCTCTGTTGGATGATTTGTCCATTTTTGTTCAATAGCACACCATTTCAGTGTTTTTGGCAATGGTTTTTGGTATGGTGCCATCCTTTTTAGAGCATCTTCTATCATTTGCTCTACATTTGGCATGGTTGTTGTTTGAACATTCTTTTTAGTGGTAGTCTCGCTCGCTACGGAGGAGGAGCTACTGGATGCAAAATCTGTATCCGCTGACACCTCTCCATAAACCGTACAGTTATCCACTAAGTACAATGCCTCTCTCGTTACTTGCTCGAAACTTGTACAAGCTTTCAAGTGCAAGTCCTTCTTGAGAGTGTCGTTCCTCAGTCCCTCAATAAAGAGAACAGATAGTCTGTCATCTTGTGGTCGTTCACGTACTGGACATCTCTCAATGTATTGTTTGAAGCGAAGTGAAGCTTCCTTCACTTTTTCGTGTTCTCTCTGTTTAAAAGCATATATTTGTGAGACCGTATTGTGCTTAATCCCTCGTTTTGAGAATTCCTCAGCAAACTCTCTTAGCAAATGGTCAATGTCATGGAATCCCCCTATGTTCATTGGTTGAAACCATGTCAATGCAGTACCTTCTAGAGTAAGACCAAATCCCTCGTATTGTGTATGGAAATCTGTTATCTGCTCAGCTCTTAAGACTTGCTTAAAGAGTGACACATGTGCATACGGATCTCCTGAACCACCATACTTCTTTGGCATACACTTGGCTACTTGAGATGGTCTCATACGTCTATGATCTGCTACCAATCTCATTGCTCCTGTGTCTCGGCTAAAGCTTTCTCTAGCATCATGGACTTCATGGGTTACCCTTGTCGGTTCCTCTGCCCTGAATCTACTACTGGGAGGTAAATGTGATGGTTCCGCTTCAAACCTTGGACCTGGAGTGGTATAGGTGGGGATTGGAACTGCACTACCTCGATTCGTCTCCATTGACTCTCTGGAATGTAATGATCCCATTGGTCCGAGCTTCGAGTCCCAAGGTTGACTGAAAGAGTCAGCAACCTGAGTTCTTTGTCCTCCTGTTGTCATTGAGTTTTGCACTCCATTTGTTGGTGCTGGTCTATGTGAGCTAGAAGTAACATAATACTGATGTAGTGGTCCCCCAAAGTATGTATATCCTTCTAATTCTTTCTTGCCCATTGTTGAGTATTGCCTGCCATACTTATCGTAAGCGGCAATTTTCACTTCCGATCCCTCTGTGTAGGTAAAGACATAAAGTCTTTTTTGGTCTGTCAACTCTCCGGTGTAGGGTTCTTCACATCTATAATAGAGATCTTGCTCCCCATTATTATATTTGTATAGCCCCACATAGATGTTATCAGTGTTGATCCTTGTAGTTTCATTCTCTCTTCTTAACCTCGCATTAGGGAAGTTCATTATTGGTGCTTTCTCCTCGAGTTCTTCATCTATTTTGGCTTTGGTGCCCATCAATCCCCACTTGTCCACAATGTTAGGGTTTAGGACTACCAAGTACATGGTACCCTCGTCATCTAGATATCTATCTCCGCTATAGCTCACAGGCACTAAGTCCTTGAACTCACTAGGTCTATCTTCTATCTTTACACAATAGCGGTCCATTCCATCTTTGTAGATCTTGGCACCTTGCTCATTGTCGTACTGGTATTTTATGAACAATAGCTTCATGGTGGCGGAAGGGTTTTGATGATCCTGCTGCCATATTTCTCTGTTGTTCAGGTTCAAGTGTTCCAAGTTTTCGGTGAAAATCTCGTAAGATCTCTCCGAAGAAGTATCAGAAACACTTCCTTCAAAGATCGGCTCTAATGGTTGCACCCAACTTTGGTTTACACTTCCCTCGGTTGATATGACACTTGCTGGTTCCCCTTGTTTTGGTTGATTATTCCGGAGATTCCTGCCCGATCTCAAATTCATCAATTCCCCTAAAGGACTGTAACTTTTCCGTCTCGGCAATTTGTTTTCCCCATTTTTGTGGTCAGAATTGATCCAAACTGATTGATACTTGGTCAATTGTTTAATCTTGTCAGTTGGACAACTTCTGTTTCATCAAGTGAGAATTTTGTTGCAGTTATGCTGAAAAAGACATTATACGCGTATGATGTCTTTTTTCACAGATTTGACTATTTTGGTTATGCTCACTCTCAGTGGCCCCTTTATGCTCTGTTCACTCACAAAATTCAGTTTGAACTCTGTTTGAGCAAGTTATGGCTAGTTTAGGCTTTTCTTGGCAATTTTCCGCTTTTGACTTGTTTTTTGGGTCAATTGTGATCCAAATGGGATGAAACTTGAAATATAACCTCTAGACAGCTATTACAATGGATCTGTGTTAGCAAAGTATCAAAATATGTCCAAAATTAGGTCAAAGACATCATACGCGTATGATGTCTTTTTCATCAATTGGGTCCAAACTTGATATTTATGCTTCCAACAGTGTTGTAACAATCTTGTCAGGTCAGATTTCAAAAATAAGCAGTGGATGTGCCAAAAGACATTATACGCGTATGATGTCTTTTGTCCCAGATTTTGACTATTTTTGGTTTTAAGCCTTCTCCAATGTTTATAATTGAGTTTCAAGTGTTTTTGTCAGGTTTGAATGTAAAAACAAGATTTGAATCCAAAATTTCCTATTCTTTGCGTTTCTTGGACTCCGACACGACTTGTCTTTTTGGGTTTCTTTGGTGTTAATGTCTCTTGTTTAAGTTGATCTTAGGGGAAAACCCCCCTTCTAAACACTCTGGCAATGTCAAATTTTCAATTTTACGTCTCTGTTTAGGTCTCTAAGACATCATACGCGATGAGTTAAAGTTGCAGATTTCCAGTTTTTCAGCACAGAACTCTTCCAATAGCTCTTTTAAAGTGCTCAGCAACAATCAGTTACACAGAAAATTTTTCTGAACTTTGTTTATTGCATATTTCACTACCAAAGAGACTTTTTTTCAGTGATCTAACATGCAATCAAACACATCAAGCAAATAGAACACCAATTGATAGCTCTAGATCAGGATCAAATCAGGCCCTACCTAAGCTACTTCTAATCATAAAATGGATTTTTTGCAATTGAAAATATAAAGAGATTTACTACCACACAAGGAGTAGCAAATGCTTTTTATGTCAACAACCACTTAAACCCCCAAAAAAACAATCTAATCTAAGCTAAACTAAAAATACTGTCAACGCGGAAGACCCAGGAATACCCACTTCCTAGTATCTCTCGAGACCTTCGGAGTCCACCACTCCTAGATCTTTTCTAACTAAAGTATACAAAGTAGTTTATACGACTCACCTCGTAGGATTAGTCTAAGGTCACCTACTTAGGGCTCTCGTCCCCGACAGCGGCGCCAAATGTTAAGGCGGTTACGCCGCTAGCGGAAGCTAAATAGCGAGAACTCAACCAACAACATAATTTGTCAGACGAGGACGAAGCACCCGCAGGCGCATGGAAACAACTAGGTGGGTGTCAAATCACCTACTCGACCTTCTAATGACAATCACTACTAAGGAAATCAAATGTAAGTTCAAAACACGCAAGTGACTGAAATCCGTACTACGAACGAATGCTATACGAAACAGGATCTAGAATCATTGAATCGATCTCAAACTCAAGGGGAAGTCTATGCACTAGGTAAGAACAACACCCTAAAGATTTGAACTGTAAAATCAACCTATAATCACTCCATGCGGTAAACGCGTATGAAGACAGGCCGAAAAATACAGGTGACCGAAACTTGACCCCGATGGTACTAATGTGTAGCTCTACTCGTTGTGGTTCTATAGATATGCTGCACGCTCTATTCCGACACACGAGTTGGAAGAAAAACTCACACCGAAGCTCGTAGGAACTTACCACACGTAGAAGCCGATAGCGCGCACTCTTGGTATCTGTGCGTAGCTCTCACCGTTGCTAACACAATGGCGGTGTCGCTTCTCCAATGGCGGTCCCGTAGCTCGCGTAGCAAGGAGATAAGACTCTCTCTCTCTCTCTCAGACACAGTCACGGCGCTCAAAAACTCACTTTGATTAATAATTGAATCCTCTTTTTAGGTTACAAAACTTTGGCTTATATACCTCAGCCTTGGAGGTGAGAACATCTCTAATTATTTACATCAACAGGTGAAATTACTTCGGGATTACAAGCTGGAAACTCAATTGAGTCCTGTTACTTAATGAATGGCTCAAATCAAAATTAATGTCGAAAAGACATTTATTACAATCAATGGTTACAAAATGAATGGGTGTGAGCAAAAATGTGGGTGTGATCCTCTGCTGGCTCAACACCTGCTCATGTTAGAGGCTAATGATTTGGTGCAAGGATGCATAGTTTTGTTACCATATACATGTGGTAGTGATGTGTGTGTGAACACACTAGGACCGTCGTGGCATTTTTTCCCTCTTTAGGAGGTTTTTTTCCCCCGAGCATTGTATATACGCCCATCACTCTAGGGCTATCTATCTTTCCATTGCACACTAAGTAGGACACTCTCTATTGTGTGACTTGAGCTTCCTTCATCTTCTCCAATCTGTGTGCGTTTCTCTGCAACCCTAATTCCAACAATTGGTACCAGAGCAGGTTACGTCCTCCCGGGCTTAGTCGCTAGCTGCTCCAGCACATGCTTGCTCACTTTCTCCGATTTCAGTGAGCTTTGGCAAGTATTCGTAGGTCGACAAAAATTTCGGGTGTGCTCGTAGAGCTCAATCTACTCAGATTTTTTATTCGGGCTCATTTCGGCCTCCGTTTCGACTGCAGGCAGTACTGCACAGGCTATTTCGTCATTTTGTGCAGAATTTCTGTCAGTGCCGTTTTCTGCATAATAGGTGCCTCATAGTCTTCTACGATTTGTGCTATACAGCATGTGTTGTTCCCGCTCCGTTACTCCTATCTTCCGACAGTTTTCACATCAGGTGCAGCATTTGCCATGGCTGACAACAACACAGATGTGTTCAAGATGTTTGCTGCTGAGGACAGGTTGGATGGGGACAACTACCCTATGTGGGCTTATATGATGCAACATGTTCTTGTGTCAAAGGGCATCTAGAACATTGTGCAGGGCATTGATGTACGCCCTGGTTCTGAGGATGTAGGCGATGTTGAGGATGTTGCAGGTATTGCTGCAAGGATTGCTGCTATTAGAGTTGTTTTGCCTACGGTAGAACAAGCTTGTTGGGATGTAAAGGATGCGCAGGCTCATGCATTGATTGCGATGTCTGTGAAGCGCACCATTGTTCCTCACATCCGTTCAGCAAAATCTGCAAAAAAGGCTTGGGATATTTTGGCTAGTCTTTATGCTAGTCGCAATGAGGCTAAAATTGCTTTGCTGCGTAAAGAGCTGGAGTCGAAGATTATGCATGAGGAAGATGATATGGACACTTTCCTTGCTATTGTCAAGGATATCTATGAGCAACTTATTTCTGCAGGTGAAGTCATTTCAGTCAGTTCCCTTGTGCAGACTGTTCTTGATGCCTTACCAGATTCCTACCAGACTGTTCTTGATGCCTTACCAGATTCCTACCAGACTTTTGCTAGTACTTGGAGACTGATGACCCAAGGAAATCTAGAAGTTTCAAGTTTGATGCATTATGCACGTTGCTGTTGCAAGAGACACTTTCCAGAAAAAACAGGACTAGACAGCGTGCAATTGACATGCTTTTATTGCTTCTCAAAGAAAGGGTGGTAACAGCAATGCAGCCACTTCTTATGGTTCTGCTACGAGTGGCAAAACTTCTGTTCCCAATGCTTTGACTAGCAGCACTTTGTCTGGAAATTCTGGTGATAAGGGCAAAAAGAAGATGCGTTTCCATTATTGTAAAGCTAATGATCACTTGATAAGTCGTGTCCTAAGTTAAAGCGAAGTACGAAGTTTTTTATGTGCTTCAAACAATTGCTGGCTATGGCTGAAATGTCTCAAAATGTACTATGGGCACCCTCCGTTGCGATCGAGGGGGGGAGTATATGTCTCATGAATTCAATGCATTTTGTCTAGTTGTGGGATAAAACACCAATGTATAGTGCCTTATACACCTCTGCAAAATGGTGTTGGTGAGAGGAAAAACAGGTCACTTATGAAAATGGCATGATGTATGGTCAAAAGCCAAGCTTTGCCGCATTCCTTTGGCTTGAGGCCATCATGTATGCCACTTATGTACTAAACAGGTGTCCTACGAAATCTTTGTGGTCTATTACTCCATATGAAGCATGGCATGATAGAAAGCCTTCTATTGAGCACATGCGTGTTTTTGGTTGTTTGGCATATGCTTTGGTGCCACAAACACAGCGCAGAAAATTGGATGATAAGGCTATAGCGCTGAAAGCAAAGGTTATAGTGCTGAAATGTATTTTTGTTGGTTATAGTGCTATAGTGCTCAAATGTATTTTTGTTGGTTATAGTGTTGAAAGCAAAGGTTACAGGTTGTATAATCTGCAAACAAAACGTATTCTGGTTTCACGGGATGTAGTGTTTGTGGAAGATTTTGTTCACCCCTTGCTGTCATGTACTAGAGACAGTAATGTAAGCTCACAGGACATTTATGACACCTTGTTGCCTCTTTTCAGTGGTGGAAATACGAATGTAAGTTCCAATGAGGCAAAATGTACAGCCTATGGGGGTTTCTAAAAATGTTACAGATCAGCCTATTACTGATATTGATGTACATGATGTACTTGATGATGAAAGGGCTTACTTGATGATGAAAGGGCTGAAAATGAGCACGCTAGAGGTATGTCAAAATGGCTGGTGCACACTTTGCATGATAGTAAATTGGATGCACCTTTGTCTAGTCGTACTCGTTCCGGCTCTCGCCATGCATCTTATGCATCAGAGGTTATGCTTTGGCTGTGTCTAGCTTACATGATATTGAGGAGCCTCTGTCTTTTGATGAAGCACAGACTTCAAAAAATTGGATGGTTGCCATGCAATCAGAATATGATGCACTTATAGAAAATGACACATGGTCTTTATGTGATTTACCTCCTGGAAAAAAGGCCATTGGTACGAAGTGAGTTTACAAGTTGAAATGCAAGCCGGATGGTGAGATCGATCGCTATAAGGCTCGACTTGTTGCAAAGGGTTATGCACAGCAAAAAGCCATAGATTATGAAGAGACTTTTGCTCCCACTTGTCGTATGACTACTGCCCGTTTTGTATGTGCATTGGCAACTCATTTTGGTTGGGATGTACATCAATCAGACATTGTTACTGCTTTCTTGAATGGTGACATATTTGAGGAAGTTTATGTAACGTAGCCTCGCGGTTTTGTCATAAAAGGACAAGAGGAAAAAGTGTGCAGATGTAAGAAGGCTTTGTATGGGTTGAAGCAATCTCCTCGTGCTTGGTATGAGAAAGCTGACACTCATTTGGCCAAACGAGGCTTTCGTAACAGTCCAACAGAAAGCACATTGTATGTAAAGCGTGAGGGTGATGTACTTCTCATTGTGGTTCTTTATGTCGATGATTTGCTGATCACAAGACAAATGAGAGACATATTGCTGAATTTAAGGCTGATTTGGATGCTACTTTCAAGATGAAAGATTTGGGACTGTTGCATCATTACTTGGGTATACAGTTTAAGCAATGTGATGGTGGTATTGCCTTGTGTCAGAAAAGTTACATAGAGACATTGCTATGTAAGTTTAAACTTGAGGATTGAAAACCTATTGCCACTCCCATGGAAACAGGTTTGAAGTTGAGTCTTCATGATTCTGGAGATCCTGCTGATGTCACTCTTTACCAAACTGTTGTTGGCTGCCTCATTTATGTATGCAACACGAGGCCAGATATTCAGTTTGTAGTCTCACAGGTTAGCAGATTTATGCATAGCCTAGGGTTGGCAGCTAAGCCACTAAATGAGCAAGGTGTTAGTCCCAAACCTTCATGTAATATTCTCTGTGGTCTAAGCGTCTTAGTTATTCTAGGTACTGCTCAAGCTGGAAGAGTTGAGCATAATTACGTTGTGTCGCTGGTATAGGTGAGCATAAGAGTCAAAGTCATTGTAGTATAGTGGTAAGTAAAGGAGGAAGTCCAAAGGACACTCACACACTCAACACAGTGAGGTATGAGTGGAGAAGCTTCTACATCAAAAACCCTTCTTGGAAATATGGAAGCTATTGAGACGTTCTTTGATGTCACATGTGCTACATTTGTTCCTTGAAGCACCCATCAACTCCATCTCTTACACTACATGCTTTTGTTGAAAAATTTTCATAAGCATATAAGTGTCCCATAATTGGCACTTGCATTAGACACTCTTTCTTTGTTCCAAGCACTCACCTTGCATGACAGGTACTTCATTTCCAAATGCTCAACTCCAATAAGAGCGTATACCAAAGGCACTTTTTCTCCCACCGGGTTTTTCCTTTGGTCATCCAGGTTTTAAGACCCTAATCTAAGCCTCATCATCAACTTCTTTTTATATTCCTTCTACATCAACAATAAGGAAATGGCTACCCAAATCAATAGACAATGACTTGGAGCAAAATCTGCAGGTCTCCATATGCTTATCAAGAGCATCTTTTATCTTCAAGGGCGACAACGAAGCTCCATAAAAAATGGCAAGTCAAAGAATGGCATGCAACGACAAGCAATGACAAATTCCGCAAGAGAGTCATCAACAACAATCAAAATTAGCTCACACAGTGCTTCAACATTGGCTACCTATTGTGGAAAACTCAAATTGCGGTGAACCTTGAAAGCAAATCCATCATAAAGTGCTATCACAAAGAGGATTAGTTCTACAAGCTCAGACACATCAACATCCATCTTTACGGCGGCCAAGAATGGCAACAAAGAGAAGAGTGCGCAACAAGAACAAAAGTTGCCTCAACAATCACGCGCAAATCACATATCAACAACACGAAAGATATGAATCACTCAAGGAGGGGGGAGTGTCATCAATGACAAGGCATTTCCCAAGTTGAAGACCAACCTTGAAGACAAAGCTGAAGACAACATATGACAAGACTGCACAAGGTTGTGTCAAGGGACGACATGAATTAGGAAGGGGGGAATGTTTGATGATAGATCAAACGGGCACCCAACTGGTCGGACATGAAGCCAAACACTACATTTGTATTCTATTAGTTTTCTGAGCTAGTGTAGTAATACTCTGTGTAAATCCCAATTCCAGAGTAACAGTCAATCCCCTGAGTTGTAATGATGAAATGATATTTGTAAAGGTCCGTGTGAGCCAGCCACTGGCCATTTAGAATGCCCTAGGTATAAAGGTCAATAATTTTAATGTGAAAGGAGGCTTATCTTTAGAAGAAGAAGGGAGCTCAAAAAACGTGCGCTCAAGCTACGAGCTGCTCCAACCTTGTAATCGATGTAACTAATGATTTGGTATTCTGTTTTCAATTTCAAAACTTGCATTGTGTTCCCCTCTCTTTGCTCTTTCATTCTAGTGTAAGCATTGTCAGTTTTATTGTGGTTCGCGACTACGTGTCTGTGAGCTATAATTGCAGATTTGAGTGCTTAAGTCGCTATTTTTAGTTGTTTTGACCATAGGAGAGTGTTCCTAGACCATAGGGTGACCTTTCTGGATAGTTCTGTTGCAGTTTTCAAGACCTTTTTCATGATGGATCGTGATTTTGGTACCTTGTTGGATTCCGACCAGACTTGCTAGTATAGTGCCCCTAGGTGTCCTAGACCTCCTCCTAAAGTTTTGTTGCATTTCGAGTCCGTTCGAGTGTCCAAATGGCGTGATGACCTAGAGCGGTGAGAAAGGACATAGGTAGATTTCCTTGATCATTGAGTGTTGGTTTGCTTGTTGAGCTAATGTGTTTGCTTGTTAAGGTTTGCTTGTTGAGCTAATGTGTTTGCTTGTTGAGCTAATGTGTTTGCTTGTTAAGGTTCACTTCAAGAGATTGACGATCTCATAAAGTCTCCGTGCCCCATCCGAGTCACTTTCCCTGAGTATTGACTAATGTTAGGGCCAGAAAGCTATGCTGCAGACGTCCGTCGTGACGACCCGCTAACATTGGCGCCGTTGCCGGGGATATGATCCTTAGATGGTGAGTGACCTAGTGCGTATTTGGAGCGTTCTTTTTCTAAGATTTGTCTCTCCATTCCGTTTACACCTTAGCAGTGAAGCAGCTAGACACGGGGTTTAGTGCTTGATAGAGTTTAGAAGTCGAGAACTTGCTAGATCTATTCTTGAGAAGTAAAGAGGGTTGTGAGTGAGATAGCCAAAAGCATTTCATTCTCCGATTTTCTCTATGCTTTCAAAGTGCTGTTCCATTTTCCGTTGCGACTTTATTTTGTACCGTTCAGTTTATTTATATTTCATGTTTCATTTCAATACTTAGGAGTAGGGTAAGTAGAAAATTTGGACTAAAAGATTGAGGGAAAAAAGTAGAAACTACCACCATCAAATTTGGACTAAAAGATTGAGGGAAAAAATGGTGAAAACCATATTTTGGCTGAAATGACCATCACTCTGAAATTCTGAAAATTTGATGGTAGAGAGCTCAAAAGTGATCCAAATTTGAAAATTGTGGATCAAAGGCATCATCAGACTCTCTAGAAGCAATCTGAGAAGTTTGGCAAGAATCTGTGGAGGAACATGGATTGTGATCCATGTACCCCAAAAAACCATTTTTGGTGAAAAGTGACCAGTTACAATAAGCATCAGTGGGAAACTGCTCTGATCAAGTTTGCTTGAAAGAAAAACTCAAAAATCACTTCAAAATTGGTTGTTAGGGCAAAAACAGTAAAACAGGCATTACAAACACAAAATTGAGCAAATCTTGAGATTTTGGTGTAGGGATGCGTTGTAGCACGACCTAATCGCAACCCACAAAATTGTCAAATTGTGGATCGAGCAACCCGGCTAGGGCATGGAAGCACGAGTCTAAGATGTATAGACATAGAGGATTCAAGGAATCCTTCTACTCATCACAAAGAGAATCCATGGAAAGGGGCTTCCTCTAATCAACAACACATTCCTACTCACTAATCACTTGCACACAATCACGTGGTTGAAATTAACCTCTCACATCAATCACTCTTATTCACAACTCTTAATCACAACTACACAAGCATGCAATTAACATACCTACTCCGCATTAGTGTGTCCATTCCGGCACAACCCCTCAATACGACTCCGTATGCACACACACTAACCGCACCTTGTAGAGAGAGATGAAGAGAAGGAAGGCATAGCCCTCACACACCAGGGCCAATGGTGTGGATAGAATAGATTAACTCAAAAAAGGGATTAGAGATCTACCATCACACTAATACAATCTCACTCCACATAATCAAGCAAAGAAGACTAATAAGAAAGAAAGAGTAATTGATTATTAGAAATCAAGAGCTACATGGGCATGGAAAGCCCATGAGCCTCATGACCATCCACTCTACAAAGAGGAGTCCTCACCCAAGAATGACTTCGCATTAAGCATAGGGCTCTTTTATAGCTTTGGGCCTCAAACCCTTCAACTATGGGATAAAGTTGAGCTCTCTAACTTAAACTCATACAACTTTGGAACTCCTACATAAGCCCAAGCCCTATACAATGAAAAGGAAATATTGTGCACTATGGCACATCCACAGCTTGGTGCATAATTGGTGTAGCTTGTGTTAGCCGCTGCTAACATTCTCTCCTTCCTAATTTGGCGCACGTCCTCGTGTGCAAGACACGGTGACATGGTAGAAGCAAGTCCATGGAAGAAATGTTGAGCTGCAAAACATAAGAGTAATGAGCATCAAAGGCCACCAAGAATAAATAAAACATGAAGCACAATTGAACAATAATGCAAAGTGATTTTTTTGCTTCTAAAAGATGGGTCAATCATAGTCAAAAACTAGACAACATAAAGCAAAAAAAACGCCTAAACTATTGTGAATATTAAACCACTTGAAATTTCAGTTCTATGCATGAAACACAAGCAATCAATTATGACCCTAGGCTAATGCAATTTCATAAACCTACTAGCCTAGAAACTATGTGAACAATCTTAATAAATCATTCTACTCTATCATGTCTACGGGCTATAAAAAAGCTCATAATCTATTAGTACATTGTCAAAGATTTTTGAAGCTCATGGAATTTTTGTTTTTATCATTCATTGAAAAGAGTAAAGCACAATCACAAGGCTACTCACTATGAGAGATCGTGGTGTTTACCGCGAGCCATTACCGCAAAACAAGAGAGAGGAATTCAAAATGAGGAGAGAGAATCCTTTTGATGCTGAAGCGGCACTTTACCTCAAATATTACCGCGTAAATTTCCGCGATTATTGTCGCTCACATTACCGCTAAGACAGGCTGGACCCCCTTCCCCCTCCCTCTCCCGCGGGTTCCATTTAAATCCAATACAACTCCTACACTCTCCAGAATGCTTGCTCACTTCACTTAATCTCTCTTTCACTCTAAAAATTCTATACATAAATCATTGAACTCACAACAAAACCATTACAAATACTATTCATAAGCACATAACGAAACATTTGCAAATTAATCATATACTACACCAAGTGAAAGAATGGAGAGCTTTATTAATTCTCATCTTGTATAAGATCTCTACAAGCACTAGGATCCATATTTAGACCCATAGTATTCAAATCAATAAACAAATTTAGAGATTCTTCCTCCTCTCCATCACCTCCTGTAGAATCATCATCGCTTTCTCCCTCTTCCTCCTCCTCAAGATGACTATTTGCAAGGCTTGGCTGACCTTCTTCAACTTCTACTACATCTTCCTCTGCATCTTGTGGTGATGGTATGATGGGATCAATTACTAGCTCAATGTCCGTCTCTGCAAAGATAGATCTACCCCGCGGCGTGACTGGAATGACATACCAAAGTCTTCTTTGATATATACATGGCACATAAAAGACCTGTACGTCACACACTAAGAATAAGCTGATATACATAACTTAACTTTTTAATTTAAGTTAATTTCACATAGCCTAAATTACCTGCTCGCAACTACTAGGATACACCAAGTTGTCAGTTTTTCCCCGATGGAATTGGGTGGAATCCACCATAATGAGCCCATTTTCATGTCTTTTGACCTCACCCGCAAACCATCGACACTCAAAGAGGAATTTGTGAAAAGATCTGAAATCCACTTTGATTATTCTCTCTATAGTACCACAATATCTGACCTCATCTGTTGTTGTGTCAAAGTTTCCCATCACGCCACAATCATTAGTGGTCCGACGCTCATCTATCTTGCGGGTGCGAAAATGTCGGCCTTCGGACCAAATGCAGTTGAAAATGAGACCCTACAATCACAATGCATAAGAGGTTACATCGCATTTCATTAAGTGATTTGCATACATGCATACATAACATATACACACTCACCTTGCGCAAGCATCCTCGCGCATACTCCCATTCTTTAGGGCTTATTTGTTCTCCTTGTGCTTTGGCATTGGTCATGGCATTATGGATCCACTCTACTTGAATCAAGTCATGATATTTTGCAAGCTCTTTAGGAAAAGGAGGTGCACGTCTACCTCCATGGGACCTCTTCCATGCATCTCTATCCCTTTCTCTAGCTGCGCGGGCTTCCAAGTACATATTGACCCATTTGGTCATGATAGTGGCATTGAGTAAAGAGTAGTTGTTGACTATGGCATGAAACTCTCTATCCATGACCAAGAGTGAGCCTTTTCCACTGGGAATGGTTGAGTGCTTCCTAGGATCCTCTTCTTCACTCCACAGACGAGGCAATGATGGATCCACTGTGATGAGATACTGTGAGACATACACAAATGCCTCTTGCACCACCCAACCTTTTGCCATGCTCGCCTGAAAACATTAAAACCACATATTTTTATTAGTAACTCCATAGCGTATAAATGCTATCTATATTGTATATATTTTGCATACCTCCGGTTGTGACCTCAATCTAACAAAATCCTTTAAAGTCTTCAAGAATCTCTCCAAGAAGAACATCCATCTAGAGTGAACCACCCCACAAATGGCAATCTCCACAAGGTGAAGCAATAGGTGTATTTGGCTAACAAGGATTGTACGTGGGAATGCATCCTCAATAGCACACAATGCCTCTACTGCTAGTTGATGGGCTACTGGTATGGCTTCTACTTCTGTCTCCTTGGAGCTCACAAATCTACAGGGCAAACGTTATATAGTAGATGAAAAAAATTTCCAAAGTTCATGCATGCACAACATGATATAGTACTTGAAAAAAACCCATTACCTCACAATCTCACCCACTTTGAATATTGCAGCCTTCACCTTAGTGTCCCCATAACCACTAATAGTTATGGGAAGTACAAACTACAAGCAATAAAACATCTTAGTGAATGTCAACCTATATATAAGGACACATAGACACCACAAACTGTTCTACTCTTACCTGAAGGATTTTATGCCAATCATGGGATTTCAATCCATACAATTGAGTGGAGCCACTTTTTGGTTTTTGTGAAAGCACCTTTGAGTGACCGCATATATCCCGTTGGAGTTCTGATGGATGCAATAACTTGCTTTGTCCGCTCTTGGTCTGCCTTTTACATTATCCACGGTGCTTTTGGGAGAATCATCTTTCCCCGCTCCCCCATGCGGGGCGTGGCTGAAGGGGGGAGACGTCTAATGGCTCTTAAATCTTCCCTAGCACCCAATGAATCCTTCTTGCCAATTATGTGATCCCATATAGCTTGCCCAACATTTTTGAATACATGCATAGAGTCCAATAAGTGCTGAATTTTCAACGAAGCCCAATAGGGGAGCGACAAGAAGATTGAGTACCTCGACATACCCTTTGGCAACCCATTGGGAGGCGGTGAGGTACCATGATGCTCCTCCCAATGCTTCGCCCAATCAGCCATGTTCCAATGGAACGGCTGCACTCCATTGATAGGGGGAGCATATCTACGATGTGAAGGAGGTAGGAAGCGATGGTTGTTGGGATAGATCACCTTCTCAAGAAGAGGAGGTCTCTCTGTCACAAGGGAAGGGCCACAAGTGGGACACGCACTATGTCCAGATGTTTCCAATCCTGCCAAGAGGTAAACAAACGTTACACATGAAACGATAAACCTAAAGCAAAGAGTACAATTAACATGGGCATACTTACCAGATACCTCTCCAAATCCTGGGTAATCATGCATGGTCCACATGAGGATGCACTTGATGACGGCTTTGCGGTCTCGTGGTGGCCGTGAAATGTCAATGACATCTATGCCTCTCCATAGTTCTTGAAGCTCATCAATAAGAGGCTGCAGATATACATCCATGTTTTTTACCTCGTGCTTTCCTGGAATGAGAAGTGATAGTAATTTTTTTTTCCTTTTTTGTTGCCTCCCAAGGCGGAATATTGTAGTTTACAACAACCACCGGCCAAGTGCTCCATGAAGTAGAGCGGTGCCCAAATGGATTCACTCCATCACTAGCTAACCCAATCCTCAAGTGACGAGGCTCATCCCTGAACTCTGGCCATGTGTCCTCTATGTGCTTCCACGCTGGTGAGTCAGCTGGCACTCTCATAATACCATCTGTGGAGAGATTTTTTGCATGCCAACTCAAAAGCTCGCTCGTACCCATCGATCTAAACATGTGTTGGATGCGAGGGATGAGTGGAAAATCCCTCAAAACTTTACGTGGAATTCTGTTGCTCTGCATTCCTTCTTTGAACCTAGGCTCCCCGCACGATGGACATGTGTCACAATCGGCATGCTCATTACGAAAGAGCACACAATTGTTCACGCAAGCATGAATGCAATCATAATCCATCCCTAATGCGGTCACCACTTCGCTGGCTTTTCATCTGTTCTCTGGCATGTGATTGCCAGCTGGTAGCATCTTTCCTAGCAATCTATCACAAGAAGAAAGTACATTAGAAGCTAATTTATGCACTCCATAAGCATCCTTCACAATTTGTATACATACCTCAAAAATGCGTCGACACTAGCATTGTTCCATCCAAACATCGCCTGAAGGTTAAGGACTTCGACAGATGCCCTTAAAATGGAGTAAGAGTATCTATCATATAGTGCGGTGTGTGCCGAATCGAGTAGCTCACTCCTCGTTCGCTCGGAAGCTTCTTCGCATGCACACTCTGGTTCATGCTCCTCCTCTCGTGCAAAGAGATCCTCAACCATTCTATGCAAATGGTCGTCTTCTACATCCACGTAAGGAGATGGGATGTGGTCACTCGGATAAGAGGGAGCAGTAGTACTTGGCTGATTTGATGTGCTTCCTCCCTCTCTAATAGATTCTTGGCGCATGCGCTCTTCCACCCTCCTTTCCCCTCCTCCACCAACCACACGCCAATGAGGGGTGACGTCAATAGCCGCTAAAATTCGCGGATTGTTTGTTTCCATCCGTGCACGCTTGCGAGGATCGTCCCATAATCCATAATCTTCTACATGGCTCAAGCATATCCGTCGAAGTCGAGCAATGGCGCATTTGCACCGCACGCATGGGCATGGTAATCGCTCGGCCAACCACCGTGATCTATCCGGTTCAGTGGACGGGCCAAAATCATCCCAAGAAACCTACATTAATAAATTACATACACTAATTAAAATCAAATTACCAAAGAATGTTAATAAAATATCAGTAAAAAGTAAAAATTAAACTTTTAGGTAAAAATGTCACTTTCAAAGTACTAGGAATACTTTCATTTTATATATATTTTATAAAAAACATAGTACCAATAGATTTTGAGGATCAATAGTAATAATGTCAGAACGTGGCCATCTGTTTAGATGGCCCGAATTTGCGCCGCGATAATAGGTGCGGTAATCAGTGCGGTAAGACACGCGGTAATGCTCGCGGTAATAGGAGCGGAAAAACAAATTTCAAATTTTTTAATAAATAGGGGCACCCACGTGCCCCGCGAAGTTCAAAACCCTAAAATTCGAATTTCATCATCTTCTCCACAGAAGCCGAGAGCTCTACCTCCATCTCTACTCTTCTACTCTCCACTATCTCTACTCTTCCACTCTCCTACCCTCTCCCAACAAGCGCTTCAATTCCATGTAAGTTTTGTTGTTATGTTTTTTGAGTTTTTCACACGCATACACACACACACACACGCATACACACATGCATACACTCATACACACGCATGCACACACATGCATACACACACACAAATTAGTGCACGTGTACGTTCTTTACACACTAACACATGCATACACTCATACACACGCATGCACACACATGCATACACATGCATACACACACACTAATTACACACACTAATTAGTGCACGTGTACGTTCTTTACACACTAACACATGCATACACTCATACACACACATGCACACACATGCATACACACACACTAATTAGTGCACGTGTACATTCTTTACACACTAATTAGTGCATGTGTTCTTTACACACACTAATTAGTGTGTGCATTATTCTAATGCACACACTAATTAGTGTAAGTAAAGACACACCAAAACTTAAATTTGTTAATTATTAGTTACTTGCAAAATCTAAACTTGTTAGATTTATCAAATTTGTTAAATTTATTACTTGCATAACCTAATATGTTAAATTTGGGATTGGCCATGCACACACTAATTAGTGTGTGCATTGGCCAATGTGATTGGTCAATGTACACACTAATTAGTGTATGATTAGTGTGTGCATTGGTCAATGGGATTGGCCAATTCACACACTAATTAGTATGTGTTAACACACACTAATTTGTGTGTGATTAGCGTGTGCATTGGCCAATGTGATTGGTCAATGCACACACTAATTAGTTTGTGATTAGTGTGTGCATTGGCCAATGTGATTGGTCAATGCACACACTAATTAGTTTGGGATTAGTGTGTGCATTGGTCAATTGGATTGGCCAATACACACGTTATTTAGTGTGTGATTAGTGTGTGTACAAGCCAATTGAATTGGCCAATACACACACTATTTAGTGTGTGCATTGACCAATGGAATTGGGCAATGCACACACTAATTAGTGTGTGATTAGTCCAATTACACAAGCCAATGCACACACTAATTAGTGTATGTTAAAACACACTAATTAGTGTGTGCACAAGCCAATTACACAAGCCAATGCACACACTAATTAGTGTATGTCAACACACACTAATTAGTGTCTGAACAAGCCAATTACACAAGCCAATGCACACACTAATTAGTGTATGTTAACACACACTAATTAGTGTGTGCACAAGCCAATTACACAAGCCAATGCACACACTAATTAGTGTGTGCACGCACTAATGCACACACTAATTAGTGTATATATTTAACACACACTAATTAGTGTGTGCACAATTCAATGCACACACTAATTAGTGTGTGCACAAGCCAATGCACACACTAATTAGTGTATGTTAACACACACTAATTAGTGTGTGCACAAGCCAATTAAACAAGCCAACACTAAAACACACACTAATTATGTTAAATTAAACAACAATCAACACAAAAACAGAAACATATCTCCATGATTAAGTCGTAGGTGACGTATTAGGCCCCAATGACCGTCCAAGTGATCGCGCAATCGGTCACACTAATCATAAACACAATAATCGCTTATTAGTCAATACACACACTAATATCTTATTAGCACTCAAGGCTTTGCAAGACTCTTTTATAGGTTGTAGACACACATTGGATTCTTTCAACATTGGATACTATAGAGAATCCAATGTTAAAAAATTTAATGTTTGAAAAAAATCAATGTGTAAATTTTTAATCATATGTTCAAATTTATACCCTAGTTTAATCTTTGTCGTAATAAATGCAGACCGTGTCTTCTTCTTCCACACCACGCTTTCGCAGCATTGAGGATTTCATGGCAGATGGAATGTCATATCCCGATGCTCTCTCTGCCTATCATTCATAGCCATCGCCTCAGCAGTCATCATCAGGGTTCGGCTGGTTTTGGGACGCTCTAGGTGGGTCCACTGCTGTACCTGTGACCGATCCAGATGTGGAGAGGGCATTGCGTCTTCGGGCTGAGTGGTTAGGTTCACAGCAGACCCTTACGCAGCGCTATTCACCGGTGCAGCTAGCAGCTTTTGGATTATCAGAGGTCTCTACTCCGACTGGTGGCACTCCATACCTGCAAAGTTTTCCAGCTACAGCTCTAGGTTCAACTTTTCCTTCACAGGGTCCAACGCCCCAGGGTCCGACGCCGTTGGGTGCGACGCCACAAGGTCCAACGCCACAGGCGTCCACCTATCCATCACCTATCCAACCTTCTGTCCCAGATTCACGTCGGCGCTCTTCTGGCAGTCAGCGTCAGGGCAGCTCGCGCGCTAGCGCCGGTCGATCTCGACGAGGGAGCGGAGCTAGTTGTTGTTTTGGGGGGGGGGAGACTACAGATTCTCCTCCACAGTCACCGCTCCTTGCTCCAGTAGAAGATGAGGACCATGACATGCCTTCACCAGATGCTCGCGGGTTATACTACCAGGTTCATAGAGGAGGTATGGTGGATCTCGGGACAGCGCAGGGCAGGAGATTCCGCACACACGTCAACCAATTAATCCACTCCACATATATCAATTGTTTTCTCAAATTTAATCAGCAAGATCCCTACAACCTCACATATATAGAGACAACCATGCACATGCGTTTCCCCAACCCTGAGGGGCAACAATTCTCAAGGAAATGGTTTCAAGAGCATGTCAAAACATTTCTGAAGAACAAAAAATCTAGTGTGAGGAGAGCGGCAAAGAAGACAATGGAGTCTCCAGAGCATAGCTATCGGCCAGGAAATGTCCATGATGTGGAGTGGGAGACCGCTATGGGAGAGAAAGAGGACGAAAGGGCAACGGGTGCGAGGATGTATACGCGTCAAGTTGAGGCCATATCCCATCAGACTCCTACGCATTATGGTTCGGGAGGAAAAACGGCTTGGAAAGACAAATATGTAAGTAAAAATATTAGTTTTATTGTAAAAAATCTAATGTTTTTTCATTTAATTAATTGGTTGCTATTTTTTGTCAGTATAACATTACCATGAGTCGCCCGACCAGAGATGTGCAGAGATATAGTGAGAACCATACCGAGTATCAAACTTGGTGTTGGTTGTTTGAAAATCAAATGATCTCTCGAGAGGAGTTCGAAAATGCATGCAGAAGTCTGCAACATGTAAGTTTAATCTTATCTAAATAATCAAATTGTTGATTTTATATCAAATATTAAATAACAAAGTGTTAATTGTTTCTTTTTTATGGTTTTGCAGAGTCAAGGAGTTCCACGTGAAATGCCGCCAACTCCTCTATGAGCATCCTCTATTTTGTATACGCGGGGCCCCGTTTGCCCTATCCCACATGACCATACTCTTATTGTACACGCGGGCTTTTTTTTGCCCTTTATGTAAATGCAATACCTATCATTTTTTGGCTCAATACCTCCCCCAATTGTAATTCCACTGATGTAAATGAAATTATCAATCTTTTTTTGGCTCAATGTATTGTCCAATTGTGATATTTTGTTGTAATTAATAATAATTTTGTAAAATAACTAAAATAAATAAAAAAAATAGATGACCTTTTGGATGGTCCTGCAAAGGACAATCCAAACGGTCATCTGTTTTTTTATAATAAATCCCGCCGCGGTAATGCTCGCGATAATTCAGTAGCGGTAAAGTTTGCGGGTATTTGTGCAACAAAAGGTGCGGTAATGTTCACGGAAGTATTGCCGCAGCCATTACCGCGGAAGTTACCGCTAGACCATTACCGCAAACTTTGCTGCATTATTTTCCGCATACGGGAATTTTTATATTTCAAGTTTGTTTGTTTTTTTTGCAGTAATGTGAGCGATAATACTGCACATATGTTATAATGACCACCTCAAGGCAAGTCTAGGTGCGACTCTCGGCTTCTTGAACCCTCAAGAAGGTGTTCCAAAAGCCTACTAGCCTACTAAGGCGACGGCTAACCCTATCAGCCCAGGGCATCGGTTTAGGGCCTTGACCAAGCAATCCAAGGTGTATCCCCTCGCCTGCCAAGTGACAATAAGGCGCTAGGCCTCACATAGACACAACATAACATAGAATTTTTATTTTCATGTGCCTTAGTAGCATTTTTGCTACTTTTTTTGACACTTCTTTGCTTCATGATTCATTTTTTAGCACATTTTTATTCTTCCAACATGAGATGCTAATGGCAATTGGACTAAAAGACTAAAAACCTAATCATAGCCCTAGGTCATGTTCAAAATGAATGGAGTATTAAGACTATCACTAAGAGTTTAGGACTAATGAGAAATGAACCTATATTAACCTAAGGTCAAGGCCAATTACCTATGATTAACACACATAAAACCTAATTTTTTGATGAGTTAATTTTCACAAAGCAAAGTGTTGAAACTTCAGGATGCCTAGCTTTCGAACATGAAAAAAACATAGCTTAGAAGCAAAATTTCACTTAAGCCAAGCAAAAGAATGAGAAGATGAACAAAAGAGCAAAATCATGGAAGGATTACACCTATTCATGCTCTTTGTGCATCCTTGAGCAAGCATCCCCTTCGTAGAGAAGCCTCTTGGTCTTTTTATTTTCAAAAGAAGCTGATTTGAAGCTAAGTGTGAACACAAGCTCCAAAGCCTTTTATTGAAATCCAAATGCACACAAAAAACATTAATGAAAACCTAAAGCGAGGATCTTGTATACCCGAATTTGCCAAAGGGAAAAAACCCAAGGAAAAAAATGCCTTTGGTTATGCACATGATGCTCTAAAGTAGCAAATTTATGCATACATAACAACAATGAGAGAGGTAAAATGCTTCTACAAAAGCAAATTTTGCAATTTGTACAACCTCTCATGCATGATTCAAAGTAGATTAGTTTCTAGCTCACTTGAAGTATGGAGAAAAAAAAGCCAAGAGCTGAAAAATAATGCAACTTTTGAATGAAATAAAGTGGCTCTCGAAAGCCGAATTTTACATTTTAAAGCTTTTCAAAAAGTTGGCTAACAACTAGCTCGTGAAATTCTACAATTTTAGAGCATGCTATGAGCTAGAGATGACTGCAACTTGATGAATCAAAATGAAAGTGAATGGCTCTTGATATCCAAATTTGTACTTGAAAGATCTCATAAAAGTTGGAAAAACACTAGTTCAAAATGATTTTTTAAAAAAAATTTGACCAAGCTATGAGCTAGTATGTATACAACTTTAATCCAAACATTTGGAATGGCTCTAATTAGCCAAATTTGGCAATACATTGCAATGATGACCCCTTTTTGGATCATTTGGAATCACACACGGCCTGCCACACCCCTTCAAATGAAGCTGAGTTGTTAGTGCATGAAAGCATTTGAACATCTAATACAAGCACTAAAAGCATGCGCAATCAATGCCAAGCCCAAAATGCACAATGCTACCCAAGTAATCAAAGCATTAACAATGGTAGCTTTCGAAGTTCTTATGCTTGCCAAAAAATAACTTCCCTTTTAATGCAAAGAGAATTTTTCATAAAGCCAATCACTAGAACATCCATAAGCCAAATGTTCACAAAATCATCATCCCCACTATCCATGCTCTCTCTTGGCCATCAAACAAGCTCAATTTTAGTGCTTATGCAAACATGTTGCTGTTCAAGTCAAGCACTAAAATGCACATTCAATACCAAACTCAAGTTTTAATGCACAAGACTTCTTGACCAAGCATGTACATATCATCAATGTAACTCTCAACTGAAGCCCATATGCATGCCAAAAAATGAAACTTTCTTTTACTACAGACGAATACAATAAAATCGTGCTCAATCATACCTCAACTTTTATGCAATTTTTTCAATGGATGCATACACAATCAAAGCCCATATCCGTACTCTTTAACTAACAAATACGACATTTATATCAAATGATGGAAAGGACTATTTAGCTCTTGTGGTAATAAATACCCAATCAAGCTAATCCACTAGTGCATAACAACATCTGGCAGTCAAGGTAAGCATCAAAAGATACCATGATCATTCACGCACCAAAAAATGTAGCATCATTCCATGGACTTCACCAAAAACCGTTGAAAATTTTAGCATTATTGAACATACATATCGAAAAATAAAGAGAGAGATTTTACAAAATTCTCTTTTTCAATAATCAATGTAACAGTTGGCTCTAAAAGTGCACTCAAAATTCGTCCAAAACTGTAGTCCATAGGGCAAGAATGAGGGAGGTGGGAATCCTCTCTTGATGAGAGTAAAAATAAAAAATCTTTAAAAAGGATTTTTATTTTAATAATTTTTTTCTTCTTCTTGCCTCTGCAAAGCCTTATGGCGTCAACCCATCTGTGGTGAATTAGGGGACTGTACGAGCAGAATAGATGGGCAGGTGGGGTCAGGCTGCTGCATGCGTGTGTGTGTGTGTGTGAGAGAGACGATTCCAGTGCGCATCCTGGTAGTCAGGAGTTCGGGGTTGTGTGTGTGTGTGTGTGTGTGAGTATGAGTGTTGCGCCACTATGGGCACTGGGCATGAGTAGCGAGAGAGGGTGTGTGTGTGTGTAATTACTGCGCCATATCGGCTATGGTATCTGCGCAAAGCACGATAGTGTGTGTGTGGCTGACAGTTACCTTAATACAAAGCTCGATTGAGCCGTCAAAAATCTGCCAGCGGCAGGAGACAAGCTGCGAACGATATTGTGTGTGTGTGTGTGTGAGTCGGAGCCTCGGGTACCCGATGGTAGCCCGCAACACTGTGTGTGTGTGACGTGTCTTGTGCATGGATTGGCTAGAGGCAGAAAACGGGCCAAAGCCTGCGAAAATGTGTGTGTGAGCGAGTAAAGCCAACACGAATAGCGGGCGGACTCAGCAGGCTGTAGCGGAATCATGGGGATTCGGGGCAAGTGGGGCGTGTGCCTTTATGCTCATTCGACAGCATTTCCGTCAACGTGCACGTGTGTATGTGTGTCCAGCTTTGAAAGCGCAGAGCAACCGAGTCAAAGGCGTGTGTGGGTGAGCCTCGTGTTGCGAGCTAAGGCTTGGCGGGCCCATTGCGAGACAACCAAAATCAAAAGCTATGTATTCCATTGTGAATCCAGATTGAGAATATTTGCTTTAATTTTTTTTTTTTCATTTTCCATTTGGGAGCTCGTTCCCATAGGTATTCAATTGATTATACCTTTAACACCAAAAATGTTTCAATATTATGAGCCAACTATGAAATATTTACCCATTGCACACAATTTCATTAAGGGGACATATTCAAGGGTTTTGGTTCAAAAAAAACATTGAATGCTTCAATGATTGTACTTGAGAAGCGTGAATTTAATTGGAATGGTCATGCCTTGTGTGCACACAACTTTATTTACACATCATTGAAAAGCTCACCATGCACTTTCTTCTTTTATGCCGGGCTTGATCACTCATATGAAATCGAATGTACAGTTACCCAATTTCCCATTTGAAATTAATGCAATGTTCACACACAAATTAAGTGCACAAGTCCATACATTCTCTCATTTTCCATCCCAAAACATTCGAAGTTAAGCTCAATCATTATTCTCCCAATCCCAATTATCATCATTGCAATCTTAAATTGCTTGTTTAATAGCCCTCATCCTCCAAATCCAATTGGATTGTCATTTAGGTTTGCATAGCTACACAATTGAATCCAACATTTGCACATGCACAAATCAACAAAAAATTTTACCATTTTCAATCAAATTGGCACAGTGATTACAAAGGTAATGCCCATAACTCATCTTCAATTGAGTACCAATTGAATCATCCAAAGTCAATCAATCTCATATAGACCGATATTTTAGGTCTAATATTCATCATAATTGGTAATTACTACCACTATTCATCTTCAATTTGGATACCGAATGCCATTGTGTAGGCACACACACCCAAATTTTGCCCAATTTTTTGGCAATTAGGCTTATCCAATGTTTGAATTAGCCTCACATACTCATCATTTACATGATTGCATACTCATGTATCATCAATTCCATCACTTTATATGCATGCACACACTAAAAGTTAGATGCACACACACTTGAAATTTTTACAATTTTTTTCCTCTTTGGTGTGTGCACACACACAATGATTTTTATGCACACACATGATTTTTTCTTGAGAATTAAGCCTTATCTTGACAAACCATCATTCTTTAGTCAAAATTGACCATAAATTTCATCCCAAACAATCAAATTAGGCATTCAAAGTATGTTAATTGAATTACACACCTAATTTTAGCAATAAATTAGCAACACATTGGAATCAAATTAACCACTCAAAAATTGAATGGAGTAGGTCAATTCACTTACAATTGATTGCATCCAAGCTAATCCTTGCTCCACGCGACGATTCCATCATGCACACACATGTGTGGCTCTTCCAAATTAGCCCAAAAATTGACTATTTGTAGGTCAAAAATCATACACTTAAATCATCAAATTAGGCATGGATTAGCACAATAAACTCGATTAAAGTGATGATTCCACCTCTTACAAGGGGATTTCACATACTTTACACTTCAAATGTTAGTGGTTAGGTTAGCATGGTTAGTCAAAATTAATAGAAATTAGCATGAAATTAGTAAAAATTAGCATGGAAAGAAGCAAATTAGCAAGGGTTAGCATGAAATTAGTGAAATTGGGGGTTTGGGGTATCCATAACTCAACATTAGCATCAATTTCTTGCACAATCATCATCAAATCACACCAAAATTAAGTTACACAAACTCAAAAACCGAGAAATTAGTGATGAAATTACTCTATTCTACACATCTTAAACTCACTAGCTTAGGTTATCGATCCCGGCAACGGCGCCAAATGTAAGGATGTGTTGTAGCACGACCTAATCGCAACCCACAAAATTGTCAAATCGTGGATCGAGCAACCCGGCTAGGGCATGGAAGCACGAGTCTAAGATGTATAGACATAGAGGATTCAAGGGATCCTTCTACTCATCATAGAGAGAATCCATGGAAAGGGGCTTCCTCTAATCAACAACACATTTCTACTCACTAATCACTTGCACACAATCACGTGGTTGAAATTAACCTCTCACATCAATCACTCTTATTCACAATTACACGAGCATGCAATTAACATACCTACTCCGCATTAGTGTGTCCATTCCGGCACAACCCCTCAATACGACTCCGTATGCACACACACTAATCGCACCTTGTAGAGAGAGATGAAGAGAAGGAAGACATAGCCCTCACACACCATGGCCCATGGTGTGGATAGAATAGATTAACTCAAAAAAGGGATTAGAGATCTACCATCACACTAATACAATCTCACTCCACATAATCAAGCAAAGAAGACTAATAGAGTAATTGATTATTAGAAATCAAGAGCTACATGGGCATGGAAAGCCCATGAGCCTCATGACCATCCACTCTACAAAGAGGAGTCCTCACCCAAGAATGACTTCTCATTAAGCATAGGGCTCTTTTATAGCTTTGGGCCTTAAACCCTTCAACTATGGGATAAAGTTGAGCTCTCTAACCTAGACTCATACAACTTTGGAACTCCTACATGAGCCCAAGCCCTATACAATGAAAAGGAAACATTGTGCACTATGGCACATCCACAGCTTGGTGCATAATTGGTGTAGCTTGTATTAGCCGCTGCTAACATTTGGGATCCAAATTCAAAAAGGGATGAGATTTGGCTTCTACAGGGCATAAAGAACCAACAGAATAAAATTCATGAAAAAATGTTGCCAAACATGGATCACGATCCATGTACCTTTTTGACATCCTGGGTTGATATTTGACAAGTACATCCCTGATATCATTTGGAACAACTTTTCCAAAAGGGACCATGTCAAGAGAATTAAAAAAAAGTTGATCAAATTAGCAAAATACAGAAACTAGTCAAAAACCGCATGGCAGACAGAAAAACTCACCTTTGACTAGGAAAAAGTTGTCCAAATTCAAAAAGATTTGGGGAAGAGTATCACCATAACATGGACTACAAGCTGACCAAGTTTCATGTCAAAATGTGGTCAAACATGGATCACGATCCATGTACCTCATGAAAAAAATATTGAATTTTTTTTGGCTGAGATTTGAGCAGTAGGTAGCTGAGACATAGGCAAACACTTTTCCCAAAGGAACCATATGCAAAAAAGTTGTAAAAAGTGATCAAAAGAGCCAAAAATAGAACATTGTCAAAACTGTTGCAATAGACTGTAGAAGTCAGTTTTGGTTGGGCAAACTGATTCAAATTCAAAAAAAATTGGTGAGCAGTCTACAAACATCATAAGCTATCAGCACACTAAAAATTCAGATCCAAAAGTGGTAGAACATGGATCGCGATCCATGTACCCCATGTTGGGGTATAGGCGCCTGTGCCTTGCCCGGCCGCCCAGAGTCTGGGCGCCACTGACTTATATATACCTTATACATAGCATAAGTGTATAGGGGGCTACTCACTCTTTTGAGTCTCCCCACCCACATCGTATGTGTGTCTCCTTCTCTCTCTCTCACTCTTCGTCTGTGGTGCTCCCCGATCCCTTCAATTGGTATCAGAGCGTAGGTGCGGAGGGAGCGCGTATGTGCACAGTCACGACGACAGCGGAGAGCCAGTTTTCATTCTCGAAATCGCGTCCGCGCCGCGCGACTTTCAAGAGTGCAAATAGGGTTTCGACTTCGACATCGGCAAATTCAGCTTTCCAAGGGTGTTTCCAACAAGTGTCTTGCCGTTTTACCCCCCTTTCGAAGCCATTCGAGCCATTAGAAACCTCATTCGAACTACGGTTGAGGAGCTGCATTTTTCAGTCCTCTTTTGGCAGTTTATGCTGCGTTTTTGGGTCGAAACGGAGGTTTTTTGGCATAGCTTTCACACCCGGACTCGGATACATGTGATCCAGGAGTCTACCTTGGGTTTTGGCACGCTCTGGACGCGCTCGTCATATCAGAATTTTAAAATTCTGAACGTTGAATTTTCTGCAGCAGCAGTTGTTAATTGTGTGTCTAGGATTCCACACATGGTTTGCTCTCAGATGTGAGAGTGATATTTGCTGCAAGTTTCCTCACAGGTGGGAGGACGATGTATGCTTTATGTGGAGTGCGGTTTGATGCGCTTTGGTTGCTCATGGTTTTGAGCGTGCAGTCAGTTTGGTTACTAGTTTTTGTGGCCGTTTTACTGACGAAACTCTGGCGAAATTTTCCCAGGAGTTTTATGCGTATCATTTATGCGATCTAGGTAGAGATTGCGGGTTGCACTCAGCATTTGCGTACGGTGTTCTCTGCAGGTGGGAGATTTTGCGTGTGTATGCATCGATACCGCACATTGTGGGCTTGGTGATTAGCTCACGGGTTTGACAGGCGTACAGTTATCTTGGCACACTCACAGGAGTGAGTATTGTGATGTATGCTTGTGTGGCTACGAGCTAGGTAGCCGGATTCGAGCACTAATGGCTTGAGGTTTTTCAGCACGTTTCAGCTACAGGTTTACAAGTTTACAGGCAGGTTTGAGGGCTTATTTGGGTGCTGAATTTTCAGCCATTGTTTCCTCTTTGTAGGTGTCCATGTATGGCTCAGTTGTAGGCTGATCTGGGACACGTTTGTGACTTGTTTATGCAGCTGTTTAAGAGCTAAATTTTGGGGCTGTTTTGGGGCTGATTTGCAGCCATATCTTACAGCCATATTTGCAGACTTTTGTTGATGCGATTCGAGCCAGTTTAGGGCTGATTTGGTTGACATTTGCTACTCATGTTAATTGCTCTTTTGCGAGCATTATGGCTGATTTTTCATTTGACTTCTAGCGTTATGGTCTGACACAGTTTGATGGTGTAGATTTTGTTGCTTGGAAGGAAATATGCTTGTTGCATTGACGGATTTGGGGTAGGATAAACCCTGGCGTGGTTTATCGGCGAAGCCCAATTCTATGCGTGATGATGATTGGCAGGATCTTGATGAGTTAGCCATGTCTACGATTTGTTTGCATCTGGTTGAGTCTGTTTACTGGCAGGTCTCGAGGGAGACTACAACTCATGCTTTATGGCAGAGTTTACATGCTATGTACGTGACATCCATGTCTACAGGGAAGTCTAGTCCCACTTCTATGTCCATGGGAGAGATTGATCCCACATGCAAGCTCGACTCGGCATAGAGACTTGACATGTTGGCATTGTGGACATAGAGGGCACATTAGGCGTCGATGTTTCAGGCGTTTGAGACAACGGAGGCGACAGATGCGTGATGCAGATTTGGGCATGACAGATGCTAGTGAGATCAGTACGGTGGTTACTGAGTATGATAGTGACGGCGATGTCACATTTACATCTAGCTTGTCTTCAGACGATCTTATGTCTACGGATTGCATATCGGATTGCACATTGTCTTCACATTGGTTACTAGATTCAGATGCTACTTTCCATGTCACGTCGCATCGTGAGTGGTTTAGCACGTTTTCTAGTGGGAGACTTGGTTGTGTGCACATGGTTGATGGTGTTGTGTATGACATTGAGGGTGCAGGAGACTTATGTTTGTCCTTGCCCAGTGGTATGATATTTACCCTGCGTCATGTGCGTTATGTGCCAGATCTGAGACGGGATTTGATCTCAGTCAGACAGTTACGTGATAGTGGATGTCAGATTTCGCTACGAGAGCGAGATTTTGTGATGCATTTGGGGTTCGCTAGTGATTGCAAGAGGTGCCAGGAGTGGTACAAGTTACCCATTGCATGTGGATCACGCGAGAGACGGTGTTGTCTCTGTGATCATGCAGCCAGGTGGACAGCGAGAGAGCAGGCGAGTCTCTTTTGCTTGTGGGTTGCAGGATGCTTTGCATGGAGTGCAGAGTAGTGAGCTTGTTGTGCACACAGTTGGGGCACGACTTGAGCAGTCACACAGAGAGGTGACAGAGTCAGACATGCATGCTTTGCTAGTGACTGAGCAAAGCAGAGAGTCAGTTGTGCGAGATACTTCTATGCAGGATAGACAGGTAGAGCGGTCTTGCTCTAGTGAGTCACGACAGGAGGACGTTGTGCAAGAGTCTATGCATACGGAGTTAGAGCATGAGAGCTCTAGTGAGTCACAGCAGATTGAGTGGTCATGTTTGCAGTGGATGATTGCAGAGGAGGCTGAGACGTCAGCGATTATGCAATCATTCCTTTCTATGCTCGACAGTGAGCATGGGGATATAGTTGTGTAGGATATGTCTTCTAGCAGACATCTAGAGCAGCTGGTTTGCTCTGAGGTTGCACGACAGGTTGATGCGTCTTTTGTGGACAGTCAGGAGATGCACGTGGCTGACACGCCTTGTCAGTCAGAGATGCCTATTGCCAGGGATATATATGTTGATGCATGCTCCGTAGAGCTAGCAGGGCCCGCTAGCATTGCATCGGCATTCGGTGGTCTCATGTATGAGATGTTGATCTTGAGACCGGATATCGCAACTGCAGTGGGAGCATTTGCAGTTGGGGTTGTCAGTCGTTTGTTGACTGATGATGGCATAGTGCACGAGGGAGATATGCAGGTATTGCGTACATACTTGCAGTACGTGTGCGGTATGTCTGGTGGTGTATGGACTTACACGGGAGCAGGACAGCCGGATGCACACGATCACAACCAGCTAGTGGGCATCGGTTGAGAGCGGTTTTCTCTCACCTTTTGTAGTCTTTAGACTAGGTTCCCTTGCTTAAAGGCACAGTCGCCTTTAAGTGGGAGGTTGTTGGGGTATAGGCGCCTGTGCCTTGCCGGCCGCCCAGAGTCTGGGCGCCCACTGACTTATATACCTTATACATAGCATAAGTGTATAGGGGGCTACTCACTCTTTTGAGTCTCCCCACCCACATCGTATGTGTGTCTCCTTCTCTCTCTCTCACTCTTCGTCTGTGGTGCTCCCCGATCCCCTTCACCCCATAGGAATTTTTGGAAAGAAAACTTTTCAAGCATGTAGCAAAGACCATTGTGAACAAAAGTCCTCAAATAAATTTTGTCCAAAAAAGTTCAAAAAGTGAGTGAAAAGTGCCAAAAACAGTTCAAGATGGAAACCCTAAAACAGACCTAGGGATTGACTTTTGCCTGACCTAAACAAGTCCAAATCACACAAAACCACATAGCTAGCATCATAAGACCAAGGGGAAGCTGTGTGCCAAGTTTCATTATCATCTGACACATAGGTACATTAATCGCGATCCATGTTCCTTTGTCAGAGACTGATACCATATTTGCACCATAGCTAGAGCCCATCACAAGGAGTCTAGCAGTCTTTTCAAAAGTGAATTTGGATACCAAAAACCAAGTCAAAAGTCCTGAACTGCCAAGTACTCTGAGCAAGTGCCAGACCTGGCCTAATTTTCAATCCAGAGATCCACTTTCAAAAAATTTGATACCATAGGACCTGGTAATCATGCTGATTTTTGATGGTACCAAAAAAAGTCAATTTGGGCTCCAAACATGGATCGCGATCCATGTACCCATAGTGACAGCTTGACCTGACACTTCCAAATCAGTAGTGCTTACACAAGAAAACATATCCCCAAGTCCAATTTTGAAAAAACTTGAGCAAATTTGGGTCCAAAGGGAGCAAAACAGGTGACAAACTGAAAACCGCAGTGCAGACCTTGTATTGGTCATTTGACCTATCAAACCAAGTCCAAATCCAAAAATATTTGAGATTTAGCTTGTTGGACTATGGACATCTAGATGTGGTTGAACATGGATCGCGATCCATGTACCTCAACCTCAGAATTTGCTAAAAATTTGTATATAGGTTGCTTATGACCTTGTCTACACACGGTAAAAATTTGGGAAATTTGGAGAGAAAAATTTTGACAGGAACATGGATCGCGATCCATGTACCTCTCAGCATAGGTGGGGTATCTGACTTGGTGATCTTGTAGACATACTTGAGAACATTCCAAATCTCAATTTTGAGCTTAAAATACCTTCAGGAGGCTAAGAGACAAGCCAAAGTTCCCGTGTTCTGGTCCTCAGACTCATTTGAGTGTTGTTTCAAGTTCAGTTCACCAAAAGTGCTCTAACTTTTGATAGACAACTCCAAATTGAGTCAGGTATAGCTAGGAAGAAAGCTTGCGAGCAATACCACACAGAGCTGAAGTTCACTATTGTCCTAAATCCAACCTTTTAGGATACCCCAAGACCAGTTTCCAGAGACCAAAAAGTCAAAAATTCCTAACTTCTGAGAGACCTCATCAAGGTCAACAGGGATAGGTTGCACTAAGCCAAAGTGAGCTTGTCAAGGACTATCTTGAGAGACTTGAGTGATCCTTAATCATGATAAATCATTCACCACCAGGGTTTCTACTCCACTCCAAGACATGAAAAACGTTGCAATGCCTTCAACAGGGGGATTGGGAGAATACATAGAGGAGAGCATCCTCTGATCAACAAACCAAACGTGAGATTCATCAAAGCCAATGAATCCATGAGAGTGCTTACAGATTACACTCATGAGGGCTTATATAGATTCACAAACGGGGATCCATATATTTTCTACAAGTGTGTAGAGCCCTATGCTAGAGAGTTGACCACCAATAAGAACCTCTATGCATTCACATATACAGATGCCCATGGAGTGCAAGTTTTGATGGTAGATAAGTATGGACGTGAGTACAAACTTGTTGATCCAAATGACCTAGAACAATACACATACAAGGGTACTCTGATCTCTACTTACTTTCAATACCAATAATGATGCCACAATCCACAATAAAAGAGGATTCAGCCCGGATTTTCTCAAGCTAGAGGAGAGAGCGAGAGACGTCTTCGAAGGGTGAACCACAACGATTAAGACCATAACAAGTGGTGACTAGACCACAACGATTAAGACCATATCAAGTGGCACAATGTGTCAAAACAAAGTACGATGGGTCAGGAGATCCATATGCTCATGTCTCACTCTTCAAACAAGTTTTGAGAGCTGAACAGATTGCAGATTTTCATACTCAGTATGAGGGATTTGGATTGACATTAGAAGGAACAGCCTTGTCTTGGTTCCAGCCACTAAATAGAGATGATTTTCCCAACATAGCACAACTCTTACAAGAGTTTGTAGAGGAATTCTCAAAAAGGGGAATCAAACATAACACAGTGTCCCAAATCTACGCTTTCAAACAAAAAGCAAACGAAAGAGTGAAGGAAGCTTTGCTTTGCTTCAAACAATACATCGATAGATGTCCTCTGAGAGAGTTACCGCAAGATGAGAGATTATCAGTTCTCTTCATAGAGGGCCTGAGGAATGAAACTCTCAAAGAGGACCTACATCTAAAAGGATGCACAACGTTTGAGCAAGTCACTAGAGAAGCTCTATATCTAGTTGACAATTGCAAGGCCTACGGAGGGGTCAGTGAAGATACAGACAACACAGCTAGTAGTGCCTCATCTCCAAAGAGCGAACCCACAACAAAGCAAGATGTTCAAACTCCTTGGGAACCAATCATTGATCAAGTGGTCGAGGGGGTGATTAGAAGAATAAACCAAGGCTACAAGCAAAACCTAACTGTATGATATCCTCAATTGAGGATATGCAATACTTGCGGAGGGGATCACCCCACTTCATGGTGTAGCACTCAACCAAAGCCAAAACGTGTGCTAGGGCAACAACCACATCTTTTGCATGATGGGAGAGTGATAGTAAACTATGCTCAACCAACGTGTGTGCCGCAACCTATGAGAAACCAGTACTCCGATGCGAATACTCTCATGTTCATAGCCAATTATCATGAGTATGGGTCAAAGAACATTCTTATAAGGCAAGAAAAACCATTAGCTGGATCACCAGCTGTGAAACAAGAAGGTCCATGCTATGAGTGTGGAGGTGATCATTGGGCACGAAGTTGTCCAAACAAGGGTCCACAAATCGAATTATTTGTGTTCTGTGAAGGTTGTGGTGTAGACCATCTACGCCAACATTGTGCTAAAAATCCAGATTACAAAGTAAAAGCAACAATGAATGTTGTAGGCGTGATGCCTTCTTCAAGAGGATCCGAGGTAAGACCCGCCATTCCTTTAAACGTGATGACTCGAGCTCAAGCTCAAGAAGCTGCCAAAAACAAACCAGCTGAAAAAGCCACATTTCCTGTTCAAACAAAATTTGAGAACAAACTGGTGAGAAGCTTAGGAAGAAGATCATGGAAAGGCAGACGGGACAAAATGAAATTGAAGAGACTGCAGGAGAAAGCTGCTTTGGAAACTTAAATGAATTAAACAAGAGAGCAGCTTAGACAAGAGCAAGAAAGGAACAAAATCACAAAGGGACATAAAGAGTCAAAGACTAACTCGGGAGGTTCAGTCTTGGTCGACAAAGTGGTTGAACCTTTGGATGCGATCTTGAAAGCTTATGAAGCTAGGCTAAAACCCAACCAAACCCAAGAGGATAGATGGCTAATGTACCCTCATCCAAGGTATGAAAAAGAGAGGTTGCAAATGTGCAAGGAGCTCATCCAGAAGGCCCAAGCTCTTATGGAAACAGTTACAGATGCTCCAAAAACGGAGGTGCTAATCAGCGATAAAGTCCAAGAATTGGAGAGCCAAGGTATTGTAAACAGAGACTAGAAAGGGCCGAGAGTCGAGGCACCTTTAGATACGAGGGAAGTAGCCAATACCACAGATGGGGTGGGCTCACAAGCAGTGATGCCTATTCCGGAGGTAGAAGAACCGTGGCCACAATCCTTGTGGGAATCGATTAGAAACCAAAAAGATGGTAGTGCTACCTTACTTACAGTCAGCACCTATCCCTGAGATAAACATGGATCACGAATTTTTTCCAGGAGATATACGATCTCTATATGGGGATGTTGGGTCTGTCGCATCTGAAGAGATTAAATCATGCTCTCTAAAGACTTTGCATCTTTCATAGGAGAACATGAGACAAAATCGGAGGTTAAAATGGTACCTTCTCATTGGAAAGCCACACCAAAAATGATGGATACCAAGAGCTTGCATGAATTGATGTCTTCTCCTATACAATGCACACTTTACCTCTCAGAGCTACTAAAAATTAGACCGCATCTATGGGGCCAAATGGGCAAACACCTGGAAAACATGGGGTTGAAAATCCCTTCTCATGACCAACAAAGCCAGTACCGGTAAATAAGGTGGGTGACTACTGTGAAGGAGATGAAGGAAACACCACCTTACCACTTGAGTACAAAGGAGTAAAAACGGTTGCTATATTAGATAGTGGGGTAGGAATTGCCATTGCAACCAAAGAAATATGGAAAACATGGGGAAAGCCTGCTCTTAGGAAAACTCGAAGAAAACTGCAATTAGTGGATGGATACACGGAGAAACCGATTGGAATATTAGAACAAATCATTATATCCTTGTGTGGCATCGAGTACGAGCACACCTTTGCCATAATGAATTTTGACAAGAGCAACAACTTTGATATCATATTGGGCAGATTATTCATGTGTCAGCTCAAAATGGTACAAGACTATGGCTATGACTATATCTACTTGAGACACAAGGATGTCACTACGAAGATCAGTTTCACAAATCATAGTTATAAAGATGTAGTACGAAACTCTGGGGAAGACTTAAACTCCACAACTGATTTGGAAAGAAAAGCGTATATTTGGATGTACGGAGCTCCTGAGAGTGGAAGTCTTAGAAAGGAAGATTGCATCCTAGAGCGTTCAGTAAAAGATGAGGCATATGTACCAGAGCCATTTTCAGAGGAGTTATTTGAACCCTTTGGATGCGATCAAATACTGGCGACTCTTGATGTGTGTGTGAATGCGGCGACCCTGACTAAATTTTGCGATGAAGATGGGTATGATATAACTCCCTTATTTACAATAAAGGTGTTGAAGGAAGCTAACACGGTTTATGAGTGTGAAAGCAGAAATGGTGAGACAAATAGCTATGTCATGGAGCATGATGCCAAAGTGCCCATGAAGGAAGCAGAGAAACAACAAGAATATGTGATCATTGACATACCTGAAGAATTGCCAGAAGCTGTTTCAAAGAAGTTGACTACAGAAAAAGTGCAAACGAAAGCAGATGAAGTACAATGTTTCCAAGTTCAACGTCAAATGTTTAGCAAACGCAAGATCAAGAGAAGAACAGGGATAAGGAAGAAGATCAATTGTCTCCTACGATGATCAAATTTAGCATATGCGGAGAAATAGGACTCAAAATCACAAGTTCAGTTGTGATAGATCCAGAAGCAACAAAGAATCTAATGACAAATGGAACTTGGATCATGATGGAAAGCCACCAATCACGGAGCTAGCGGAGATCGTGTACACAAGTTCAAAAATTCCAATTCCTAGCTTTGGAGTGGCAGAAGCCGTACTCAAATTGAGTACTAGGGAGTATCAATAGTTTCCACATAATCGACTCCCATCATATGAAAGAGAGTCTGATCCTGACAGAAAGCTGGAGGAACATCTTCTTTCGACAACAATCAAAAGCTTCAACAAAAACAACGATAAGACTCCATGAAGCTTCTCAAATCCATGCAAAGAAGAAATCGCCAACCATCACGGAAAAAGGTAAAGCAAAGGTAAACACTGAAGTATATCAAACTTGCAAGAAAACTTTACCTTCAATGAGCTTCCATCAAACTTCCCGTGAAGCATCTACATCAAGAGCCAAACCATCGACAATGCAATGGAAACCAAAGCGAAAAGTCTATCAACCAAAATTTCCATCACAAAAAAGTACTCAAAAGAAGCCAAAGAATGTCAACCAAGTGTTGGTATCCAAAGAGCACATTAAAATCAAAGACCCACTTTGGATACATGAAGCACACGTTCAACCACAACAACAAAAGGTGACAGGGTGGGTAGCATCAAATGAGTCAATCATTGTTCAGGGCTACTTCCAAGGGAACGCTAATGTTTGGGCCAAAAAGCCTAAAGTAAGAGCCTGGATCTACTCGCCTCAACCAAAGAGTTCTACAAAGAGCAAGACGAGTTATAAACGCAAGACAAACAACTCAATCAGGAGAAAGAACTACCACAAAAGGCAAAAGCAAAAATCAAAGCAGCTAGGAATGCGACAAGTTTGGGTACCAAATTCAGACTTCAATGAAGCTACCCAACACAAACAGGAGAATCAGTGAATGATTCCAGTTAAGCTACTCGAAGCACAAGGATTTTATGAAGGTAACACACAAATATGGCTACCAAAAATTGTAGCTCAATCTGCGACAGCCAAGAGAAATCATGCAACACAAGCTTCTACCCAAAGTCAAACGATGATAACCAACAGTCAACAAGAGCCAATTGCAACGAAGGCTTCTACAATCTCTAGATGGATACCTCATCATCAACTCCAAAGTCAAGGCTTCTACAAAGGAAATCATCAAATATGGATGCCGAAGCCTAGTGTCCGTCAAATTATAGAAGAAGATAAAATGCCAAAGACAGTCACACAAGGACCAAAAACAAGATGGGTTCCAAAATTGCTAGTGGAAAATCAATCACAGAGAACCTACACATCTTGACGATCGCTTCTCATGGGAGATAAAGCAAAGGCTCCATCAGTCTCTACAGCAACTGAAGAACTTGTTTCACAAAGCAGTGTGAACATACGACAAGCAAGTCAAGAGGAGCCAAAGTATGCCAACCTACTCGAAAAAATGGTGGCATCCAAAGACCAACACAATGGAAGAGGCCTAAATTTCAAGAACTTATGGAATTGGGTTTCTGGCCTTGAACAAGTAAGTTCAAGTCGCCATTAAAAATACATGGCATAAAAGTCAGAGTCGGGCAACTAAGCCACTAAATGAGCGAGGGGTTAGTCTCAAACCTTCATGTAATATTCTCTGTTGTCTAAGCGTCTTAGTTATCCTCGGTATTGCTCAAGCTGGAAGAGTTGAGTATAATTACATTGTGTCGCTCATGCTGGTATAGGTGAGCATAAGAGTCGAAGTCATTGTAGTATAGTGGTAAGTGAAGGAGGAAGTCCAAAAGACACTCACGCACTCAGCACAATGAGGAATGAGTAGAGAAGCTTCTACATCGAAAACCCTTCTTGGAAACATGGAAGCTATTGAGACGTCCTTTGATGTCACATGTGCTACATTTGTTCCTTGAAGCACTTATCAACTCCATCTTTTACACTGCATGCTTTTGTTTGAAAATTTCTCATATGCATAGAGAGTGTCCCATAATTGGCACTTGCATTAGACACTCTTCCTTTGTTTCTCCCAAGCACTCACATTGCATGATAGCTACTTCAAGTGGATTTTCTCAACTCCAATAAGAGCGTATACCAAAGGCACTTTTTTCCCACTGGGTTTTTTTCCTTTGGTCATCCAGGTTTTAAGACCCTAATCTAGACCCCATCATCGACTTCTTGTATATATTCCTTCTACATCAACAATAAGGAAATGGCTACCCAAATCAATCGACAATGACTTGGAGCAAAAATTACAGGTCTCCTTATGCTTATCAAGAGAATCTTTTATCTCCACGGTCGACAACAAAGCTCCATCAAACAATGGCAAGTCAAACAATGGCCTACAACAACAAGCAATGAAAAATTTTGCAAGCGAGCTATCCACAGCAACTATGCGTAGCTCACATAGCACTTCAACATTGGCTACCTAGTGTGGAGAACTCAAATTGTAGTAGACCTTGAAAGAAAATCCATCATAAAGTCCACGCAACAAAGAGGATCAATTCTACAAGCTCAGACACATCAACTTCCATCTCTACGGCGACTCAAATTGGCAACGAAGTGGTGAATGCGCAATAAGAAGAAAAGTGGCCGCAACAATCAAGCTCAAATCACGAATCAACAACACAACAGATATGAATCACTCAAGGAAGGGGGGAGCGTCATCAACGACAAAGAACTTCGGGTGAAAGCATGTATAGGTGGACCGCTTTTGGTTTTTGGGGTTGAGAAAATGGGTGGTTTAGGCGTTTGAAACAGTGGGATTAAATTCAAAATTTATGGAAAAAAAAGGGTTAAAATTTGACGTGTACTAAGTGAAAGCACTTACTCGTCAATGATCACCTCAAGGTACATTCAAGCACTTAATGCAAATATTCTCTCGAGTCTCATCCCTCCCACTCTGTCTCGCTCGTCCCTCCCCCCTCTCTCTGTCTCGCCAACGCCATTCAGGTTTCTAATTTCCTCTTTCCTCCCTCCTTTGCGTTTCTCTGCTAGCCGAAGCAACAAGCACCAACATCACAACAAGAGCAAGCAAATTCAGGAGGAGTACTTTTTGTTGGGCTGGTCATCAACTTCAGTAAAAATCCCCTACAGCAGCAGTAGCAACAGGTATGTGTCATCATGTAGCTTGAATCATTCTATCTTGAATGTTGGTTGAATTTGAATGTGGCTGGTTTTCCTCGGTAGCATTTCCAGGTAGCATTGATCCATGTTTTAACATGCTTCATGCAGATGTAGAAGCATTGTATGCTTGTCTCTGAATGTGTGGCAAGATAACCAAAGGGGGCTTGGCCTAGTGGTTTGGTTAAAGTGAATGGGTGGGTGTGTAAGGACCCAGGTTCAACCCTTGGCGATATGATATGTCCTCTGTTGGGGAGGGTATTGAAAAAAAAAAAAGAATGTGTGGCAAGATAATCATGGATTGTAACTATTAATGATGCATGTGTAAGTTTAGAATTTATTTCTCGAATGTATATGCATTGTGCACATCTAATTGATTACCCTTGTGAATGCTTTATAAAAATGCATCATGCAGCTTGAAGCATGAATGCAGATTTTATCAATGTGTGTGCATGCTTATACGAATGCATCATGCAAGTTCAAGCATGAATACATTTAACTATTGATCTTGTATCTATGTGGCATTTGTGATTTTTTCAGGATGAAGAACCAGGCTACAAAAGGACCTTCAGACTTTGACAAGGGCACACCTACTAGGAAGGGAAAGAGCTCTACGCAGGAGTCGCCTATCAAAACAGGTTAGATGCATCATGCATGCATTTCTAAAATTGGTTTTGTCTTGTAAAATTTCTGAATTTTTTGCACATGCATGCTACAAAAAGAACTTCTGAGTCCCCCAAGGGTACACCTAAGAAGCAAAATATTCAGCAGGTTAGATGCAGGTATTTCCCCCATGGATTCAATTAAAGTGTTTCTTTATTAGGAAAAAGTAGTGTACACACCACTAGTAAATATCAAGTGGGTGAACCCCACTTTTTATGGGTAGAACACCACTGATAGGCTGTGTTGAAGTGGTGCACCTGTAGCACCCTTTAAAGTTGGGCAAAAACCATGGTTGCATCACTACATAGTTATGCTGATATGGTGCACCATCTCTTAAAAGTGAGACTGGACCACTTTAAGTGCTGGGTAGCACTAAAAACAGGTAAGGTTCTAGTAAAAACTGGCGATACAATGGGTGCATCACTTTCCAATGGAAAACCCTAACTATTTTGTGGTGAAGCATCACTTTTCAGCGAAGCATCACGATGGTGCACCACTTTTCAGTGGTTCTAAACACTTTTAAGGTATAGAATAACGTTCTAGTTAAGAAGCACCACTTTCTAGTGGTCTTCACCATCACTATAAAGTGGTGAACACAACTATAAAGTGGTGCTTCTTAACTAGAACGTTATTCGGTACCTTAAAAGTGTGTAAAAACATTGAAAAGTGGTGCTTTTTAACCTGAACGTTATTTGGTTTAAAGTGGTAAACACCAATAAAGTGGTGCTGCTCACCACTTTTTGTGGTTCAAATCACATTTAAGTGGTGTTTATAGTGGTGAAGACCACTATAAAGTGGTGAACATCACTATAAAGTGGTGCTTGTTAACTAGAATGTTATTCGGTACCTTAAAAGTGTGTAGGACCACTGAAAAGTGGTGCTTCTTAACCTGAACGTTATTTGGTATAAAGTGGTAAACACCAATAAAGTGGTGGTCACCACTTTTTGTGGTTCAAATCACATTTAAGTGGTGGTGCAAGATGGTCAACCACTTTCAGTGCTGTAGAACCACTTTTTAGTGATGCTTTACAAAAGTGCAATAATCGTTAGTTCTGCATCTTTGCTAAAAGTGGTGGTTAAGTGCTTTTAAGTGATGAAGCTTTACAAGGAGATACCACATTCTATTGGTGTGACACCACTTTTTAGGAGTGTAGAACCAGTTTTAAGTTGTGTACAACAATGCACATCGGTGTAGCACAACTGAATAGTGGTTCAGCCCACTTTTATGTGCTGGAGCACCACTTTAAAGAGGTGAAGAAACACCAAAAGGTGATGTATCACCAGAAAATAGTGGTGTAGCAGGACTTTTTAGTGTTACCTAACCAGTTTTAAGTGGTTGAGAACCATTTAGTGGTACACCACCACTTAAAATTTTTGCAGTACCATTGAGAATGGTGCAGAAATCATTTCAACCACTTCTTATTGTTGATAAAACAAGTTTAATTATGGCTCATTACATACTAACATGCATTCTTATATGTTTTTATAGGGAGGTGGACAGTACCACGAGTGGCCTTACCCACTCAAACAAAATTTTGCTTCACCAAGGAAGATTTTCATACCGAATATGGGCTATGCTTGGTTGACCAGGATCCGAAGCTCCTATGTGATGATGATTTCTCAGATGAGGAGTGGCTTAGTGTATGGCTTTACAAGCGCCACCAAAAGGAGAAGATGCATTTAAAGGGGCTGAGGCCTGAAATGTATGAAGAATGTCTCCTGCTATACCACAAAGTATATTAGGGAGCTCCCCCAAACAATGAGGTAGGCGTGCATTTTGCACATAGATTTACTTGGCAGAAGTGCAAGGCCGCTGAAGATTCTGAAGGTTTAGTTGAATGGGCTGTGTATGCTGAAGGTGTTATCAAAATGTTACGCCAACAGAAAACTTTAAATAGGAAATTGGAGAAATGGAGGTCCACAAACGGTCCATGTCTTGGAAGCGAGTGGAAATTTAATGCAGAAAATATGCCTAATTACACTAACAGTACTGGCACAGGCTTTGACTAGCAGACATATTCAGGTGGACATCAATTTTCAGGGCAGGCTAAGGAGGAATTTCTAAAGAAGCGGGCTTTTGGCTCGATGGGAAAATTTGGAATGTCAAATGTTTCCTCGACTACATTTTCTGCGTCAACGGTTGATGTAGCAGCTATTTCTAACATGAAGGCTAATGCTGCTGAAAAGTTAAAAGAGAAGCAACAATGTCTCAAAGCAATAAAATTGCTTTAGATCAATCAACTACAAAGAGAGATGAGCAGGTTGGTTTGATGCGAGGCGCCGCCAAGATCGTAGAGAGACTGAACAAGGATATGGAGGAACTCAAGTTGCATAAGGCTGGGCTTGTACCAAACGAGGAAGCAATGGCAAAGCTTGAGACCTTGATTCAAATAAAAAAGGAGGCTCTCAAAGACATGGGACTTTATATTGAAGTGCACAATCTCGATAACCTAGGTGAAGAGGCAGCACAGTTAACAGGTATGTAAGATTGATTGATTCACCTAGTAGTAGTTGATATTACTTAAAAGTGGTTAAACTCTAATTAGAAAAAAATGGTTAGAGACCATTTTATATGGTAAAATACCACTTAAATGTGTTTATATAACACTCTTAAGTGGTACCACATAAAGTGATGAAGACTCTTGAAAGTAATGCACAAACACTTATACTGTTTTATAAAGTACGCAGTGCTATTTTTTTACAAGGTCAGCATGACACTTTGTTATGGGAAGTAGAAGTGGCGACAGGGCATCTTCGATTTGTGGAAACGATTATTAATTTGTTCAAGTCAAGAATGCCTATCCTTCCTGTCAGGCTGCCTGTTCATTTGGGATCGGACAATAGCTGTGTGCAGTTAGGTGATTGTGTTGCTTGTGGGATGTCTATCATGCAGACTGTTGTTACCGGTGTCTACATGCTCCGGTGTCAACATCCGTATCACCCACTTTGTTTTGTAACTGCCTGTAAGTCAGCTAGTGTCTATTTCATGGATGTGAGGAACCTTTAAAAGATGCTTCGAAGTTGCTGGCACCTGGAGAGGCAAACATGGATGAGCATGTTGGTACAAGTAATCGATGTTTTTATACCTTATGATATGAAGCTGATTGTAGATTCATTTCTTGACCATTTTGTTTCTTTTCTCCATGTAATTGCAGAGAAAGATCCAATGGAAGGCATCTTTGGATCTCCTGTTGATGGAATTGGTAATATTTTGTGGAACATTCTTCTCTTTGAATGTTCACATAACTTAATATTGAGTATTATTACATTGTCTTTTATGTTGCACAATCCCGAGCTGGGTCATCACGCAAGCCCAATATTGATAGCATGTGTGGTGGGTGCGGGGATAAGAATGCATCCCAGAAACAAGCAGGTGAAGACACTCCGGACCAACAAAAGGTAGAAAAAAGGGCTGAAAAAAGAGCAGATGTAGTGGGAGCTCAAGGTGACGCATCCAAGGAGTCAGCCGAGGTGCCTCTGAAGCCAGAATCTGCAATGAACAAGGACGTAGAGGACGCTGAAAAATCATCTGAGAAGCCAATTGAAAAGGATACAACAGTGAACTTGTCTGATGAGGACTCGGATCTTCTTATTTCAGTGTTTGTGCACAGATTTTGGGGCGTAGGAAAAAGAGGAGCAACACTGAAGAGCGTGCCACACCAAAGAAAAAAGCTAAGGTTTCATCCAACCTCCAGAGCCTACTCCAGGAGGTAAAAAATCCAAGGAGCCTTCATCTGCTCGGAAAAAGACTAACCTCCAAGCACCCAACCTTAAACCTCCCAAACCAAAGTCCCGCAAGAAACTTCTGTAGCCCCTATTAACCTTTTGTGCTTTGTAGCCTCTTTGTAATTTTGTCTTTGTACCCTCATTTTGATGATAATGAAACGGCAGCTTTATTTTTCGTTCACTAGTTGTTTATTGCTCATTGATTGTCTATTTATTGTACTCATATTGTTCATTGACTGTCTATTTATTGTACTCGTATTGGTCTTTCCGACATCATCATGAGCATCTTCAAGTAGAGCTTATTTTTTCTCCAGTATCTCCTGCCAAGTGGACTGTTGCCATAGAAGTTCAGGAAATTAATGAAATGGAAATCAATAGCCTGGAAGGTATACTTTTCAAGTGTATTTTGAAACGGTTAATATGTCAGTCTGATTGAGGTTTTTAAGGCATGGTACTTGTCTATGGCAGAACTTAGCTGGATTGGAGATGTTCAAGAACCAGATGAGAAGGTTGAAGACATAGTAGCTAAGCAGGATGCAGAGCAAGATGCAAATGTAGCACCAGATAAAGTAGAGGAAGACCAGGAACCAACAGTTTGCCCCTAAATTGAGGAGATTTTGCCAAACTGCCCTGGATGGGGATATCTTGTTTCGAATTTTTGCAAGATCAAAAAGCTCATCATCCTTGATCTCGATGGACTATTCGTGAAACGAGATGTAACCAAACATGATCCAAAGACTGGACAACTTAAACACCCTCCACGTCCAGCTTCCGACAGAGTTAAACTAAAAAGAGTGGACGAGAAGTTGTGGATCTACTACCGTAGAGATGTTGAGCAATTTGTTTGGGATTTGAGGCAAATAGCAGATGCAATGATTTGAAGCACTTGTACTGCTGCTAACATTGAGCATATCCTCAGTACATGTTGGCCAGACATATGGGAACATAGGACTTATTACTTTAGGGATCTCTTCTCAAACTGGCAATGTGAAAAGTGGTCGTATTTTGAAGAGATTGCTGGAGCTCCAAGAGACCTTGCAAGTGAACCTGTGTCTATCAAGCCCCTTTACCATGTCTGGAACAAGTTTCTAGAATATGACTCCTCTCGGACATTGCTGGTAGATGACTCCAGATATAAAAATATGTGCAATGTCTGGGACAACTGTATATGTCCACCCACCTTTGATCCTCTTGATGAAGAACAAGACCCTGATTACCTCACGCGCACACTGTTGCCATGGCTGTGCAGATGGGCACTAACCCCCAATACCCTGGAGTATACAAAGGCAAACCCCATCAGCAATCCCAAAGATGAACTTTCGAGTCTAGTCTTTGAGCACTTTGTTATAAATGGAGATGAATGAGATTGTACATCCGGAAGTGCCAGAAACGTTATATATTGTACATTCTTGGTGGATATGTAGACGTTTCTGGATAATTGTTGTAATATACTTTTTGTAATATACAGAAGTTTTGGCACTTTACTGTCTCTGCACTATACATGTCTACACTTCTGAATGTCTCAGAACCACTTTTTAGTGGTGCTAAACCCCTAAAACGTGGTTAAATTTTTATTATGTTATTGCAACAGTTTTTCTGGGACTGCAACACCATTTAATGGTGATGTTTGGGGGGAGTGGTGAAGCATTCTTAACCACTTTTTAGTGGTGCTAAACCACTTTAGTACTACTAAAAATTGGTAAATTTTTATTGAGTTTTTCTGAAACTGCAACACTTTTTAGTGGTGATGTTTGGGGGGGGAGGGGGGAGTGGTGAAGCATTCTCATAAACCAACATGTCAATTCCATCGTACGTTTACACCAATTCCATCTTGTTCAATCTTTCACTAGATGATATAAAATCAGATTTGATTTACAATTCAAAGGGCATGCTATTCTATATTGCCTCATGGTTTTCATTGGAAATTTTGAACACTTCTCCTATGCCATCGAACACTACAGGCTCCATAGGGAACTTTATTGCCCTTATCAAGTGGGAATATATGAAAACTACTCGCTTGTTATCCCACAGCTCATACAAGTTTGCTTGTAGGGATTTATACCAATGGCCCGTGACCATATAAGTATGCTTCTCTATCTTGTTGCCCCATGCATCAATTTTCTCGTTAGTTGTTAGGCCCTTAGCTACTACACACTTCAAAATGTAGAAGTCAACAGCCTCCTCATTATTCTCTTCAGAAGTGACAACAAAATTGTCTCCAGGTGTGAGAGCATCGCTTAAGGAGTCATAATGACCTGCATAAGTGGCACCATGGAACTCCTCATCGTTTGAGTCTCCGTATGACTGGGAATCATTAGCAAGTGGCTCCAAAGTGTGATATTGCCAAGTCTCCACATGTGATCTGTTCATACACTTTCTCCAATGGCCAAGCCTGTAAGGAAAACAAAAGCATGACAACCGTTTTGATCGCAATGCACAAGTGTTGTTCTCAGAATACCCATTCACACAGTGCATTGCTCTTGAGCCCTTCAATGGTTTGCAGTCCCATTGATGGGATCGCTGAACATCGCCTAGCTTGACCTCCCAGAACACCCTACTGACCTCCCTCTTTTGCTTGTCATACATAGCAGTTGCTCCAGTACTGAGATGCATTCTAAAAAAAGAGACAACTTCAACTGCACAAGTCAACCGCACACTATTTTGCTTCAATTGCTCATGAGTTAGAGCCCTTTTAATGACAGCCCCAGCCCCATCATGTTCCCCCTTTCCATGTCCTGAGCAAAAAAATTCCAATTCATTTCCATGTCAGTAAGGCTCCAATATCTAGCAACAAAGTAAAACGGTCGCTTTGCTTTAAATCGTGAAGCTGCGCCATCTGACCAAACCCAATGTTTTTTAAAGCTTAGCCCTTGATCTCTCAACCATTGAGCATGTAAGAGAAAAGCATGCTGCACAAATAAGGTGTCATGTTGTTTATCATCTGAGACACAAAAGTGCATGGTCTTCTTTATTGCACCTGATGCGATGCGGAAATAAGTAATCAGGACAAAGATAGTGACCTGCTTAGTGTACCAATGCATTGACTGGATCTCATTTTTCTCCTTGAAGGAGTAGTTCTCTGCAAAGTCAACGACAGAGACAACCACATCATCTGGAAACAAAGAATTGCAGTCCTTGAACTGTTGTGCTTGCCACCTAAATATAAAATTGTGAGTGACATACTTCTTCAAGTGGTCTTGGTACACTCGCAAAAGTTCTCTAGGCAGCATTTTCTTTTGGACAATGTCTTTCACAGTGCTCTTTCTAGCTTCATTGTTTAATCCAGTAGCACCCACTATATTTTCAAAAAAATTCACAGATACTTGCTTACTCCCCTCAACTTTTTCTCTTGGACAGATCTGAATATTACCTACACCGCATGCATTGCATGTTCCCATTAAGCATTGGTAGCTATGGAAACTATGTTCTGCAAGTATAGGGCAGAGTATAGACTCCAACAGTGAAGTGGTACTCATACTTGCATTTTTGTATGCAAGACATCCATGGTTGACAACTTCATCATGATGAAGGCATATAGGGCAGCTGCACATGAAGCAAGAACCATGAAGATCAAAACTTCGAGTCCGCATGTGATTTACTGCCTCTTTAAGGAAAATCATTTGTACATGCACAATACAACAGCAGGTGTAGCGATCCCTCAATTTTCGGACAAAGAACGGTTTCATAGACTCGAAGCAACGTTGCAAAATCTGAATATCTGCATACTTTGTCTTGAATCTTAAATAAAGCTCCACCTGCAATATACATGTATACAAATGTTAAAAATAAACTTAGCATTCAAAACTGGTTAAATTGTTTCAAAACATTAAAAAGTGATTCTATATCACTAAAAATTGGTGTGCACCACTAAAAACTAGTAATGATACATTCAGTAGTATTGTTTTACCTGTGAAAATAATGCACCACAAATACAAATTAGTGTAGAAACTAGTAACCATACAAAAAGGTAGAATATTAAGAGGTTGTGTGAGGACAACTTAATAGTGGTGAGAAACCGCATTCAGCGTAACTAAAAAGTGGTTTGGCACGACTTAAAAGTGAATTCAAACCACTTGATAGTGATGAACCGCCAATAAAAAATGGTATTCACTGCTTGAATATGGTGGGCAACGATTAAAAAATGGTGAGTAAGGACATGAAAGTTCTGGGGAAGTTCAGAACTAGCACTTAAAAAGTAGCTGGGAGGGACAAAATACTCGGTGCAGACCAGCATTAGCACTAGATAGTAGTCCAACACAACTTGAAAATGGAGGAGCTCTTGTGAAAAGTGTTTGATGACCACTTTAGAGTGGTGAGCGACTAGTTCAAAGTGGCCAGTCACACCAATTAAAATCTAGCACTTAAAAAGTAGTTGGAAGGGACAAAATACTAGGTGGCAGACCAACATCAAAACTAGATAGTGGTCCAACACAACTTGGAAGTGGAGGAGCTCTTGTGAAAAGTGCTTCATGATCACTTGAGAGTGGTGAGAAACTACTTCAAAGTGGGCAATCACCACTTGAACGTGGATTCTGGTCACTTGAATGCGGTTTCTGGCCACTTGAAAGCGGGAACTTGCCGCTTGATTGCAGTGACAAGGTTTTAGCTACCACTTGAAAGTGGTGTCTTGCCACTTGGGAGTGGTGCCTCATCACTTGCACGGAGTGATGACTAACGTAGTGACTTAGCACATGAAAGTGGTGTCTCACCACTTGACGACCACTTGAAATTAGTGAGCAACTACTTCAAAGTGGGCAGTCACCACTTGAACGCTGATTCTGGTCACTTGAATGCGGTGTCTGGCCACTTGAAAGCGGGAGCTTGCCGCTTGATTGCAGTGACCAGGTTTAAGCTATCACTTGAAAGTGGTATCTCACCACTTGATGACCAGTTGAGAATGGTGAGCAACTAGTTCAAAGTGGACAATCACCACTTGAACGCGGATTCAAGTCATTGGAATGCGGTGTTTGGCCAATTGAAAGTGGTGTCTCACCACTTGCATGGAGTGATGACTAACATAGTACTTTGCACATGAAAGTGGTGTCTCACCACTTGATGACCACTTGAGAGTAGTGAGAAACTAGTTCAAAGTGGGCAGTCACCACTTTAACGTGTTTTCTTGTCACTTGAATGCGGTGTCTGGCCACTTGAAAGCGGGAACTTTCCGCTTGATTGCAGTGATAAGGTTTTAGTTACTACTTGAAAGTGGTGTCACACCACTTGGGAGTGGTGCCTCACCACTTGCATGGAGTGATGGACTGACGTAGTTACTTAGCACATGAAAGTGGCTTCTCACCACTTGAATGCGGCCAGACACCACGTGAAAGTGGTTTTTACACGTGTAAGTGTTGTGTGCACCGCTTCATTGTGGTGTGACAGCACTTGTAAGTGTTTACTAACAAAATGTGTTCAAACTCCACTAATATGGTTTTGGTTACCATCGTAAGGTGGTGGGCACCATTCGTGCAACAGCAGCAAAAAGTCTATGGCACTACTATAACTATTGCACCATGACTAAAAGCTGCTACATCACTTGGAAAAAGTGAGCTGCACCACCAAAAACGTTTGCACCTGTAACACCCCTACGAGTTTGTAAAACATGTCTGTTAGCATTGGGTAAACAAGACTTTTTAGTGGGTGAACACCACTTTGTAGGGTTTACGGTGAAGCATTGGTGCATTTCTAGTAAAAACTGTTTCTTAAACATTAAAACCTGCTGCAAAACATTACAAACTGGTTCAAACACACTAAAAAGTGGTGTGGAAACACAAGTAAAAGTGCTTCAAAAACATTTAGAACTATTGATCAAATTTTAGAAGTGGTTCCGATACAATTAGAGACCAGTATAGTAATGTTTCACCACTTTTTAATGTTGCAGCACCACTAGAAAGTGGTTCAAAACACCAAAACAAGCTGTAGCACTAATAAAAAGAAGTATAGAAACATAATGTTGTGGCAGTAATGAGTTGTAGCACCAATAAAAAGTGGTATAGAAACATAATGTTGTAGCAGGAATATGAGTTGTAGCACCAATAAAAAGTGCTAAAAAAATATATCAATTACCTGAGGCTCCTCAAGAAGGTGGATTGGATGCTTTACATATGAACATCTAGCTACTCTCTTACTGCAAACATCTTTCTTCTTGCGGGACACCCTCGTCTCATCTGTCCAAAATTGAAAGACTATGTCTTTAACAGTTTGAGTGATGTGAGTTCTCCGTGCATCATCTCTATGACACGCAGATGCAGGGAACGAACCATCGGATTCACTTGACACTATTAAGTGATATTTGGCTAAATATAAGTTTCTTTTGTGGATCCCCATAAGCTTGGCAGCTTGCGGTATGCTCATGTCAGTGTTTTGCTCCTTGCTTCCACCATTCACCAACATCATCATTGCTGATTTCTTCACAAAAAACTCGTCTGAAGATGTTGGGACCTTCACATGATTCAAAGTGTTGCGGATGTTTCTCAGCATAATTGCTTCCAACTCTTTGGATTTACTCTGCATAGTAAGGAAGCAAGGATGTTGAAGAAGTTCATCAAAGATTTCCTTCCTACCACTTGCATCCATTCCCACGGTTAATGTATCAAAGTGTTGTACCATAGATTGACATATCCTTCGGTTCTTTCTTTCATCCATCTCCCCCGTATTGTTTTCCGTCGTCACAAAGTTGACCGTTGCCTTACGTTGCTTTCGTTTCTGAACAGCCCAATATTCCCTCATTAATTTTCTGCGCTGAAGTTGAGCTTCTCTACTCAATGATGATGAGCCAATAGACAGTTCTTCATTGTGCTCCATTGTTGCAGTACTTTCAAAGGATTTCTCTACAAGAAATACAATACAAATCATAACTACACGCTATACTTTTAATTAATACATGGCACTTCTTGTACTGATTAGCAAGATACTAACAAAGCATAATAAGTTTTTACATACCTCAAGAATCATCAAGTAGAAGAGGAACCTATAGAGATAGAGTTCGTGAGAGAGAGAGAAAGAGTGATGAGAGAGAGAGAGATGAGCGCGAGCTCAGACACAAGAGGAGCCATGCTTAGAGAGAGAAAGAGAGAGAGAGAGAGAGAGGGGGGGGGCTGAGCGATACAGAAAGCTCGACAAGAGCTCTGTGAGAGAGAGATAGAGAGGAGCTAGATAGAGCTCCAAGAGAGATCTCAGAGACAAAGAAAGCTCAGACAGTTGTAGCAGGAAAGAAGCGGCGGACAGTAATCCAGCGTTCAACAGTAAATTACATTTAGTGTCATTAATTGTGGTACGTTAGGAGACTTAATTGATGTACCTTAGGAGAGTGATATTCTTTTTGAGATTTGAAGCACTTTTAAAACACCCACTTTTAAGCGCAAAAAAGCAATGTCCTTGACATTACTTTCCAGGCCACCTATACATGCTTTCACCCCTTTCCAAGCTGAAGACCAACCTTGAAGACAAAGCTGAAGACAAACCTATGACAAGACTGCACAAGGTCGTGTCAAGGGACGACACGAATTAGGAAGGGGGGAATGTTTGAGGATAAATCAAACGGGTGCCCAACTAGTCGGACACGAAGCCGGACACAACATTTGTACTCTATTAGTTTTCCGAGCTAGTGTAGTGATACTCTGTGTAAATCCCAATTCCAGAGTAACAGTCAATCCCTAAGTAGTAATTCTGTCAATGACAATTGTAAAGGTACATGTGAACCGGCCACTGGCCATTTAGAAAGCCCTAGGTATAAAGGTCAATAATTGTAATGTGAAAGGAGGCTTATCTTTAGAAGAAGAAGGGAGCTCAAAAAACGTACGCTCAAGCTACGAGCTGCTCCAACCTTGTAATCATCGCAATTAATGAATGGGTAATTAGTTTTGCAATCCGAAACTTGCATTGTATTCCTCTCTCTTTGCTCTTTAAATTAAGTGTAAGCATTGTCAGTTTTGTTGTGGTTCGCAACTACTCGTGTGTGAGCTATAATTGCAGATTTGAGTGCTTAAATCCCTGTTTTTAATCATTTTGACCATAGGAGAGTGTTCTTAGACCATAGGACGACAGTTCTGGATAGTTCTGTTGCAGTTTTCAGGACCTTTTTCATGATGGATCGTGATTTTGGTACCTTGTTGGATTGCAACAAGACTTGCTAGGATAGTGACCCTAGGTGTCCTAGACCTCCTCCTAAAGTTTCGTTGCATTTCGAGTCCGTTCGAGTGTCAAAATGACGTGATGACCTAGAGTTGTGAGAAAGGACATGTAGATTTCCCTGACCATTGAGTGTTGGTTTGCTTGTTGAGCTAGTGTGTTTGCTTGTTAAGGTTCACTTCGTGAGATTGACGATCTCATAGAGTCTCCATGCCCCATTCAAGTCCCTTTCCCTGAGTATTGACATTATGTTAGTGCCAAAAAACTATGTTGTAGACATCCGTCGTGGCGACCCGTAAACATTGGCGTCGTTGCCGGGGATCCATCAATGCCACATCCATGGAGTAATGTGGAATATGAATGTATGGTGTCTCATATACACCAAGACAAAGGAAACCAATCTATTATGACTCAAAGTATGTAGAAAATTGTGGATACATTTTGCATAAACAATGCATCGCTCATGAAAAAGTGGTTTATTCAATGTGTCAAATTAAAGAATCAAAGGGAAGTAGATCGGCAAGCATACAAGAGAGAAGCTTGCACAAGAGCAGCAAGGCGGATCACCTTTCCATCTACGCTTGATTATCTTCCAAAGGAGTGGAACATTGATTGGTTACATGATGAGATTGGAATATGAAGAGTGCATGTTAAGGCGGTTACGCCGCTAGCGGAAGCTAAATAGCGAGAACTCAACCAACACCAGAATTTGTCAGACGAGGATGGAGCTTGACCCGTAGGCGCATGGAAACAACTAGGTGGGTGTAAAATCACCTACTCGACCTTCTAATGACAATCGCTACTAATGAAATCAAATCTAAGTTCTAAAATACGCAAGTGACTGAAATCCGTACTACGAACGAATGCTATACGAAACAGGATCTAGAATCATTGAATCGATCTCAAACTCAAGGGGAAGTCTATACACTAGGTAAGAACAACACCCTAAAGACTTGAACTGCAAAATCAACCTATAACCACTCCGTGCGATAAACGCGTATGAAGACAGGCCGAAAAATACAGGTGATCGAAACTTGACCCCGATGGTACTAATGTGTAGCTCTACTCGTTGTGGTTCTATAGATATGCTGCACGCTCAATTCCGACACACGAGTTGGAAGAAAACTCACACTGAAGCTTGTAGGAACTTACCACACATAGAAGCCGATAGCGCGCACTCTTGGTATCTGTGCGTAGCTCTCGCCGTTGCTAACACAATGGCGGTGTCGCTTCTCCAATGGCGGCTCCGTAGCTCGCGTAGCAAGTAGATAAGACTCTCACTCTCTCTCTCTCTCTCAGACACAGTCACGGCGCTCAAAAAACTCACTTTGATTAATAATCTCCCCTTAGGTTACAAAAACTTTGGCTTATATACCTCAGCCTTGGAGGTGAGAACATCTCTAACTAATTACATCAGCAAGTGAAATTACTTCGGGATTACAAGCTGGAAACTCATTTGAGTCCCGTTACTTAATGAATGGCTCAAATCAAAATTAATGTCGGAAAGACATTTATTACAATCAATGGTTACAAATTGATGAGTGTGAGCAAAAATATGGGTGTGATCCTCTGCTGGCTCAACACTCCCCCCCTCCGCGTTCATGTCGTCCCTGACATGAATTTTATGCTTGGTTAATAAAGTCCTGTCGTCTTGAGCATCTGCAAATGTGATTCGTATCGTAGGTTGCCGATGGTCAAGGTTGGGCCGAATATTTTGCTTTCGTGGGTGAAAAAGCCGGTGTAGAAAGCTTCTTCGAATGTTTGCATGTGGAAGCTAGGGAAAAACATAATCCTTTGGTATAGGAGGTGTAACACTTTTGGAGAAGGTTGCAATGAAAGATCGTACATCATATCAGTCACCGTGTCGGCCGTCGATAGTAGACTCGAGGTCGTGGCTTTATCTGGCGCGAACACTTCAATGCAAGCTAAGAGAGTCCTGCAGATTTTCTTGAGCATCTGACATGAAAGGTTAGGAGAGCCAGTAAAGAGCTTGATGGTGCCCGTTAGGGTTTTCACCATGTAGGCTTTACCTATTCTCTCTCCTGCCTTTGGTCCTGGCATCCTGGGATAATTAAGCCAATTTGGCTTCTTTTCTGCAATCCTGCCATGCTCTTTCCAGTTTCTGACTCTTGGCACCGGGCAGAAGGTTGCATCCTCCCGAATCTCCTTTGGTGCCTCCACCAAGTAGATGAGGTAGGCTGGGTATTTGTTCAGCCAACCTTTTCTCCATCTAGGTTGTGAATCTACTATCTTCTTTGATTGTTCCTCCTTTGTGATGTCGCCTTCGTAAAGAGCGACATACTGCTCCTCCTCTATTCTCTTTTTCGTCTTTAGCACTTCAAATTTCATCAAAGGGAAAGGCAAGCTGGGTTGCATCCACTGTTCATGGAGCACTTTTGTGTCTAGTCCCTGAAGTCTAATGGAGATTAGGAGTCTCCTCTCCCATTCCATTTCCGCCTTGGCACTCTCCTCTGCTGACTTTTCTATTTGGTCATGGAGCCTTTGTTCTTCTTCTTCTTCAGAGATTCTTGAAGTCGAGGCCACCTCTTGAGCTGGGGCTGGATCTTCAATTGTGGTTGCCTCTCCAGTTTCTGGTAGCTCTATGGCTGCTCCACCTGATTCTTCTTGTGGTGTCTCTGTCTCTCTTCTTTGTTGCTCTTGTAGATCTTGGAGCTGTTTGCGGAGGGCCTCATTCTCTGTCCGTAGTGTTTGATTTTCTAATGTGAGCCTCTCCTCTGCGACCAATGATCCCTCCGCAATGTGCAACCTTTGCACTTGCTCTAATCTTAGCTCTCTTTGTAAGCTTCGGACCAGGTCTTCCAAAACTGGTACGATAGCTCCCTCTTGTTCGGTTCCTGCTCTGCTAGCTCTAGGGGTAGACCTGAGTCTAGTGATTGTTCTTTCTTGGAGCTCAACTCTTTCCCTTAGCTCAATGAGCTCATCCCTAGCCGCCTCCAACTCATCCTCTATCCGCTCCCTTGCTTCCTGTGCACTTGTTACTTCTCTTGAAGCCTCGGCTAGTTGGAGTATCAAGCCGTCTCTCTCGTTTTCCGCATCATAGAGTGATGCTTTATGACTTTCAGATTCAGTCATAACATTCTCTAAATTTCTCTGCAACTCCGCTTCCCTTTGTTTGGCTGTATCAATCTCTACTTCCTTTGCCTTGGACCTTTCTTTTATCTTGCTGAGCAGTTCATGCACCATGTGCTTGTCTTTTTCATCATCATCTGTCAACTCTAAAGCTCTTTCCGCCACCACCTCCACTGGCTTTGGCTCTTCTAGTATTTTCGGTTCGTCCAGTTTCTCTTCACTTTCTTTTTTACTCTGTCTTTTTCTCCGTCCCTCTCCGTTCATCTTGTTTTTGTAGGGTGATCCCATAAACTGCCTCAAGGGCCTCTTCTTCGGTGTATCCTATCTCTACCAGATCCTCATAATCATTTCTCTTTTGCTAAACTGGATCTATCTTCTTTTCTTTGGTCTCGGCTTCTGGCTTTTCCAAAACATCTATGTCCACCTCTATTGTGGTCTCTTCCATAATTTTTTCCGTCTTCTTCGGGCTTGGTACATCAGTCATAGAAGGATGTTTGTCCTCAGCTTCCTTGGCTTTCCCCTTGTCGGCTTGCCCATCTTTCTCTTGAGGCTTAGTAGACTCATCTACTTTCCTTTTCCCCTTGTCGTCTTTTTTCAGCTCAGCTTTTAATTGTTGTACCTCCTCTTCAGTGTATGGCTCGACAGGTTGCTGCTCCAAAATAGCCTCTGACTCCTCATAAGCTTTAATATATTGATCGTATTGATCAATATGTGGCCTGGTCGAGCTAGTTCCGACTTTAGTGGGGTCTGGCACCCACTTTTCTTCAAAGTCACCCTTTAGAGCTCTTTCCGCTCTAAACTGCTCCACTAATCTTTCCATTCTTGCCGCTTTCTGACTTTTGGTTTGCTTGGGAGCAAACTTCTTCTTTACTTTCTTCTTAAGTGGCTCGTCCACATCCTCTTCAGGTTCTGAAACTACTTCTAGTTTCCGGCGTGCTCTTGTGGATGCCCTCTTGGGTACTTCGGGCTGTTCTTCCTCCTTGTCGGCTTCTCTAAGCCACTCATTCTAGGAGGGAGCCTTTGGCCACTGATCTCTAGCTCCAATAGCTTCATAAGCTATTCTTGTCAGAATTTCCGTTCCTCCTATGTATTTTGGCTTCTCGTTGTGCATGGCAATTACTTGCTCGTGGATGTGTTGAGCGTAATTCACCTCTTTTGGCATATTGCTCTTTAATGCCCATGTGATGGTGGTCGCAATGGCATGGGGTGGTGTCGTATACTTTTGCGGTCTTTTACTGAAAACATGAAGAAATTGGTTGTACAGTCGGCAAAGGGTTGCCGCTCTTGGGTCCGGCATATCTCCATAGGTCGCATTTTGTTTCTTGGGCCCATAGACCTCTATGGCCTCTCTTCTTTCCCTGACCGAGCTCCCTTTGTTGTGCAGCTTCAATGCGTCTGCAATTAGCTGTGGAGTGATCTGTACTTCTATCTTCTCTCCATCCATGGCTGTCAATGTGGCTTTTCCATCCTTCTGAATGGATGTTGCCAACTCGTACACTCTTCTTGTATCCACACCTGATGGTCTCGAGGTGAAGAAACTGTGCAAGTCTGCCCTTTCCAGGTACTTGCTGATGTCTCCTGACCTGCTATAATCTACCAATTCCTGTGGGATCATCGGTACATCCACCGCTTGCCCTTGAGGATCTCTGAAAGTCCCCTGGTAGATCTTTATTCCCTCTTACTCCAATACTGCTTCCTCCACCCAAGTTTTGGTTGGCTTGAGGGTTTCTGCTGGAATGTCAAAGGGTTCCGCTTCTGCAATAGCATCTTTGATTGTCGGTCTTTTTCTCTTCGTTGCCGATGACTTGGTGGAATCCATGGATCCTGTAACTCCAATTTCAGAAGTTAGCGTCTTTTTAGTACTGAAAGCCGAAGTGAAGCTTTTAACTATCCAAATGACTTGAAAATTGAAACATGAGCTTTCAGGGCCTAAGAATGCAAGGTAGGTGAAAAAATATGCAAAATGGGCTCAAAATCATGCTGGAGACATCATACGCGTATGATGTCTTTTGTGTCAAAATGACTTCATATTGGTTGTTCTTGTAGCTGATAGTGTATACATGATTTTCATATGCCTGGATTTGAGTTTGGATCCCATTTGGTCAAGTTTTGGCCAATTTAGTCCAGTTCCGGCTCTTGGAAAAATTTTGAAAGGGAATTGGATTTTATGATCCAAATTGGATAAAACTTGGTGGTTCACTTTCAAATGGCATGTAGATCACTTCTGTTTGGTGGTTGAAGCCCTGAGGTGCCAAAATCACATAGTGAGACATCATACGCGTATGATGTCTTTTAGTGTATTTTTGGACCAAATTTCTCTATAAGCTTGGATTTGGCTTTAGATAGGCTTATTCAGTGGATTTATGAAGTTTGGATAGATTTTGGGCTAAAAATGGCTCTGGAGACATCATACGCGTATGATGTCTTTTTCATCAATTTTGCATGGGATTGGTTCCGTGGACTGCCCATGTACTAGTGAAGGATTGTTCCTACTCAAATCTTGGTTTGGACTTGAGTATGTTGGATTTGGGCCAAAAATAGGCTTTAGGTGAAGGATGTTCCCTCAATTGGGCTAATGGGGTGATCCTCTTGACCAAATGGTTCCAAATTTCATATGTAGTATGTATTAGATATATATAATGGATGTATGATGACAAATGAGCATTTTTGACTCTGTAAGTGCAAATAGACATCATACGCGTATAATGTCTTTTGTGTCAAAATGGTGCTTTTTGGTTCCAGATAGCTTGTAGATGTGTTTAACAACAATCCTACAAAGTTTCAATGAGTTTGGAGTTATTTTGACAAAATTAGGACCAAAAATCAATTTTATGACCTACTTTGCGTCTTTTTGGTTTTCCTTGGGTTTTCTAACTCCAATTCTCATGATACTTGGTTCATAGGATGTGATTAACATGTGGAATGAGGCTATGCACTCAAATGTTGAAATGGATGTGAAATTCATGCTGTGAGACATTATACGCGTATGATGTCTTTTCTTGAAATGTTGGTCCTTTTGTGCAAAGAATGCTTTGTGCTAGTGCCCTAAGCCCTGCTAACTAGTTTTCAACTTAAAAAGTCATCAGTTTAGCTAAAAAGCCCCCTTATAGGCATTTCAGTCTCCGAAGTCGTCTTTTTGCCTTGGAGTTGAATTTCTTCAACTTTTCTTCTCGAGAGTTGCATTTCCAGCTCATTGGATATGTTGTGAAGCCATCTATTTGGTTGAACTTGACTTTGGCTCCCCGTTCTCCATCTTTCTCCATTTGGTTGCCCGAAAGCGTCTTTTTCACCATCGGTAAGTGAATCAGCTTTCTTTTGGGTTTTGCTTGCAAACATAAGTCATCAATAGTTACTTGAAGCTGCTTATGAAGTTTCAATTCATTCGGTCGTCAATTTCAGCCGTTATGCCAAAATGACGCTTTGTGTGTCTGTCGTCGAATCGGTTGTTTTGACCCACTTTTGGTGGTCCAAACCTGGAGATACTCCATGGTTGCATTGCCCTCGATGTTGTTAAGCTTCCTGAGAAGTTTTGTGTCGTTTCGATAACTTTTTCCTGTTTGCCTCTTGCAGGCTCTGTTGACCTAGGGTTTTTCCAGTCGTTCTTTCTCGAGCTTTGAGTGTTAGAAACCCATCTTCTATACTAGGGTAACCCACCTATAAGTTCTTGCAAGGTTTGGTTAGGCGGTTGTGCCACTACCTAGCATTCTACCCCATTCCCCGTCTGCTCTTGTTTCTTGGTTTTGCTCAGTTTTCGCGACAAAAGTTAATGATAAGCATCAAAAGCTTATGGCAACGAGTCTACCTCTCATTTCTGGTGTCCTCTGAGCTCTCGTAGCAGTCGTAGAAGGCTGTAGAAGGTTGGATGCTCCTGTGTGCTCTTTGCTCTCTCCAAGAAGGTAATAGTGGAAATGAGCTTGTAAGTGAAGTAAAAAATACTTAACTTTGGACTTCCCGGATCACTTGTTACCAAATTTGACATGTGCTCCTATCTCGTCGTGAAATGCACTTTAGGATTTGAAATTTCTCAATTTGGACTCCGTTTGACCTTTTTCTGAGAAATCTGTGCACTTTGCCAAAATTCTGTCATTTCGGGCTTTCCGCAACTTTTCCCGAATTGTACTCAATTTTTACCATGGGTTGCCCTTGTCATTAGGATCATCACCATCTATTCCTTTCTTTTTTCTGATCTCGTTTCACCTGCTTTTTTATTTTTCTTTTACTTTTATCAAGAAAATCACAAAAAATAAAGGAATAGCAAATTGAAGCCAAAAAATTCCAAACATACACAATAAATAGCTGGTAACCCTGTGTATATGAATATACACTTATTTGTGATTTCTGGACTTGGATTACCACTTTTTTCCACTTTTTAGCTCCAAAAAAACACTCTTATTTAGTGATATTTACACGTCTAGAGACCCAAATTCATCATTTGATCTCTTCTTGTTGCAAAACAAGGTATATAAGGGCATAAATATTATCAATATCCGCAATCAAACATAAAAATTGTGAAATCATGTAAGACACTGCCCTTGTAATATAATTTTTGTTTTTCTTTGTTTTTGTCGCTTGTAGCTGCTTTGTAGCTCCTGTATACCTGTATACCTCCCCCCCTCCTAGTCTGAGTCCTCCTGGACGACTATGAAGTGTCTGTGGGTGAAGCATTGTAGTTGTTTTGGTCATAAGTTCCCAATGCAATTGTAGAGCGATGATACAACAGTCTTTCCAAGAAAGCTGCTCTTTGTTTGATTGAAGGATTGGTGGTCGGGTTTTGGGTTGGTTTTGGCAGTTCGGTAGTAGAATCAGTAGATGGATTCTTCTTTACCTTGTTGTTCTTTTTCACAATCCAAATCTGCTTCCGCTTCGCTTGTGCTTGCCACAAACTCTTTGCGACCCAAACCTGCTTTGTTCTTTGTGTTGATTTCCTCGCCTTGAAATACCTAGGAGTTTCCGTGGATTGTACTGAAGGGAGTTCCTGTTTACAAATCCTTGGGATCCAAATTTGCTTGCTATAGCTTTGTGCCGTCATGAACTTATTTGGAATCCAGATCTGTTTCATTGTCCTTGATTGTCTGGAATCACTCTGTTGTCTGGTATTGAAGACTCTGTTTTCCACCTTTGTGTTCTCTAGCACAACCTTTTTTGGTCTCCATACCAACTTTGACTCTGTTTTTTTCCAAGGTTGAGCTGTTATATTATTGCTTGTCTTCCTTATCCAATGTTGAGAGTTCCTCGTCGAAGAGCAATCCAGTTGTATAGAAACTTTTGGTTGCCATTGCTTCTTCTTTTTCTCTGGTTGTTGTTTACCTTTGTTCTTGGATTCTTCCTTTGGAGTTGGCTCTGCTCCTTTGGTGAACTTAACTGATTGACTTTCACCTTCGTATTTGATAAGCATTGATTTAGAACTCCAGTCAATCATTGCATTGTATTGCTTCTGCCATGGTTGTCCTAGCAATAATGAATGTTGTGTAGCTTGGTCTTCAACCACGTAAAACATATGAGGATACACATACTGGTTAATCTGTATATGTAAAACTGTGCATCCGACAGTTTTGATTGAATTCTCAGAGTAACTCTTTAACTCTTGCTTGGCAGTTTGTAATTTAGTGTCATTTGTCAATTGTCTATACAAACTGAGTGAGTAGGTTAGTTTGAGCTCCTGAATCCAATAGTGCTCTGGCTTTGATTTGGTTGGTTCCTACTTTGCATTCAATGATGGGTTCTTCTTTGTCATTATCCATTTCTATTATATTGACTGCGTTTATTCGTATTGCTCCTTCATTGCACTGTTTCTGACGTAGTAGTCTTCTTTTCTCCATTCTTTCCTTCGCCTCGTCTTGCGCTTCCTCCACAATCGTTTTCTTTTTCTGGACACGCAGCTTTTCTTGATGTATTTTGAGAAGCATGTCTTGGGTTAGCCGCAAAAGATACTTTTTCACTCTGCATCCACTAATCCAATTGGGCATTTCTTCTCCGTCTAATGTAGCAAGCTTGACGGCTCCACTTGGTGATAGATCTTTAATCACCAGAGGTCCCATCCCTCGCTTTTTAAGCTTCTTAGCATGCTGTTTCAGAGTGTAAACTAGGACATAGTCCCCAACCTTAAACTCCTTAGTCCGCACATGCTTATCAAAAAATTCCTTTTGTCGCCTTTTTTGAGCGTAGATAGAAGCTACTGCTTTTAGGCGAAGCTCATCTAGCTTTTCCAGGTCATCTATTCTATCAGAAAGCTCGTGCCCTGTCCACTCTAGATCCTTAGCCACCCTTAAGGTTGAAATCAAGAATTCTATTGGTAAGATAGCATTTAGCCCAAAAACCATGTTATATGGGGTCGTTCCTATTGATGTTTTATATGCTACCCTATATGCCCATAATGTTGAATGCAACTTCTGGTCCCAGTCAGTTCTCGACTCAGATACAATCTTCGTAAGGACCGTGCATATGGTTTTGTTTGTTGCTTCAGCTTGTCCGTTTGCTTGTGGATGATACGGGCTGATTTCCTATGGATTACCATGAATTCATCTAGAAGGATCTCTATCACTTCATTTATAAAATGTGTGCCTCGATCACTCACAATTTCTATTGGCAATCCATATCGTACAAAGACGTATTCATATAGAAATTGTGCCTGTGGTCCTGGCATCTGCTTTTTGAGTTGCCTTTGCTTCGACCCACTTTGTTAGATAGTCTGTAGCCACAACGATGTATTGTGCATGAGTCTTATATGCAGGAGGTGAAATGGGTCCGACATAATCAATCCCCCATTTTGCAAAAGCTCTTGCCCCCATCATTGGTCTAAGCGGCATATCATCTCTTTTAAGTGGTACTTTGGTCCGCTGACAGTCATCACACCGTTTAACGTATTCCTCAGCGTCCATATGTAATGTTGGCCACCATATTCCTGCGGCTAAGACAAGTTTTGCTGTCTTATCACCTGAGAAATGGCCTCCACCTACTCCTCCATGAGCTTGCTCCAGGATTATCACATACTCAGACTCTGATGCGCAAATCCTAAGCTGGTTGTCTTTACCTCTCTTATAGAGTTGATCTCCTATTAAAGCGTAATCTCTAGCTTCTGTCTCTACAGATTTCTGACGAGCTTTTGACGTTCCTTCTGGGAAAGTTCTATTTGTGAGATATTCAACAATATACTGACTCCATTCCGGAGCGATCATTATCTGATATAATGTCGAATACTCTGCTGGCGGTTTTGATGAACATACAATACATACAGTGACATATTCATGTACGCTTTCTTTCATTCCTGGCCAATAGACTCCCAATTGTAACAAATTCCTATATGTGTTCCTTCTTGAACAATGAAATGCACATTCCTGAACATGTGCTTCGCACAGATATATATTATATTCCTCAGGATTGATGCATAGTCGTAAAACATGATCATTTCCCAATTGATACAACCTTCCTGCAACCAATTGAAGATTCTTGGATTGCTGAATAGCAATATGTTTCTGGTTGTATTCTCTTCTATCAAACTCTCCTCCATAGGTTAATAGGCTAACGACATTTTGAGACCACTTCGGTATCATTTCTATGTTGAACAAGTACGCGTCTGGCATGTCGTCATCTACTCCTATAGGGTCTTCTCCATTCGTCAATCGCGAAAGATGATCAGCTCTAAGATGTGTTTTTCCTTTCTTTACTACTACCGTGAAGTCGAATTCCAGTAAGATAATGAACCATCTCACTATTCTCCCGGTATTGCATGGTTTATTCACTAGGTAGAGCAAGGCTTGGTGATCCGTAAAAAACACAAACTTGTTGGCTAGAAGATAATGCCGAAATTTCTTCACAGCATATATCATTCCTAATCCTTCTCGCTCTGTTGTGGTGTAATTCTTCTCTGCATTGTTGAGCTGTCGACTGGCGTAACAGATAGGAAAATCCATGTTTCCTTCTTCTGGCTGAGCCAGAATGCATCCTATTGCATATGCCGAAGCATCTATATGCACATGGAATATCTTCTCCCAATCTGGTGATTTCAAGACTGGAGCAGTAATGAGTGCCTCTTTCAATTTCTTGAATGATTCCTCACACTCCTCTGTCCATTCAAAGTTCACTATTAGCCTGTAAAGTGGTTGGCCTATTATAGCGTACATGTAAATGAATCGTCTATAATATCCGCAATGTCCCATAAAGCTCTGTACTTGTTTCGCATTGGTTGGTCTAGGCATATCCACTATAACTTTTATCTTCTCTAAATCCGTGGATATTCCGTTTTGTGAGACAATATGTCCCAGAATTCTGCCCTGTCGGACCATAAACACACATTTCTCAGGATTGAGACAAATGCGATATGTCCTACATTTCTCAAATACTTTTCTTAGGTGTTCTAGATGCTCATCTCTCAGAAGAGAATGTACACATAAGTCATCCATGTATATTTCTAGAAACAACCTTAAGTATTCTTTGAAAGCATGCGTCATCAGCCTCTGGAAGGTTGCGGGAGCATTGGTTAGACCAAAAGGCATAACCCGATAAGCATAAATTCCCCACTCCGTTGCAAAAGCTGTTTTATGTTGATCTACCGGTGCTATGGCTAGCTGGTTATATCCTGAAAAACCATCAAGAAAGGAGTATGCTGTTTTCCCTGATACACGCTCTAGAACATGATCAGTTATCGGCAGGGGATAATTGTCCCTAATTGTTGCAGCATTCACTTTCTTTAAGTTGACACACACTTGAAGTTTTCCGTTCTTCTTGGGTACCACCACAATTGGAGATACCCAATCGGTGTGTTCAATCTCGTATATGAATTCAGCTTCCATTAGCTTATCTATCTCTTCTTTGATTCGCTTAGCAAACGTATCATTATATGTGTATGGTCTCTGTCTGCTAGGCTTTGCATCTTGTTTTAGTGGGATTGTGTGTTGGCATATCGATGGGTCAACTCCCTTTAAGTCCTTATAAGACCATGCAAACACATCTCTGTACTCTCTGAGAAGACTCAAAAGTCTCTCTTCCTCGCCTGGAGACAAATTTGTGGCTACGTACACCGGTCTAGGTATCTCACCTGGAGCTGCTCAATCAACTTTTTTGCATCCTCCGGTCCGTCATAAGATTCGTTCACCTTTCTCTCTCGAATAGGTTGGGTTAATACCACCTTCCTATCCTCTATTGTGAATTTCCTGTAGTGAGAGGGAACATCCATGTTTTCCTTGATTTTGGTGTTTTCGTCCTCTCCACTCTCAATTTCTGTCGTCCAAACTTCTTTCAGAGTTTTCTTGAGCTCTCTGTACTTGTTTCTACGTTCTAACTTGGACTCCGTGTGTTCTCTGTTGCGCTTATTCTTTTCTGATTTTTCTGTTTCAGTTTTCGTTTCATTCCTTTGAACTTGATTTCTTGAGCTTCTTTTGTCTTTTCGTAAGCTCTTTTGATCATTGCCTCTCATTCTTCCAGAAATCTTGTCCTTAACACAATCTTCCGCCTTTACTAGCATTAGGAACTGATTTTTTCCTCTTATTCTAGGCATCGGATTGGTTCTAACCCCCTTTGTTTTTCTCTTTGCTCTATAGCGTTTCTGGCGTTGTTTAGTTTGGTTCGGAAAATCATAAAATCTGAAACACCTCTTCTTCATCTTCCTTTTCCAGTGTATCGTTCTTTTCAGTTTCTTTTTCGAGTACAGTTCTCAACATGAAGTACGGAACCACGTCGTACCCGTCCTTGTCGCAAAATTTTGTTGTGGGACCATCCGGAATTGCACAAACATCTAGGGTTGCTAGAATGTGTGTCCATTCTAATGGTTCAAGCGTGTCCTCTGGAAAGGGTTCTCCTATATAAGTTTCGTCTTCAATAGCCCTTTCTAAAACATATTCTTCTCGCCTCAGACTTCCACATTTCGAGGCTCCACACATCCATAACTCCTTGGGCTTACCTAACCAAACTGGAAATTCGGATCCTGCCAAAGTAGCTGAATCAAACTCCTCTACCGGTGTTCGGTTCACATCTTTGTAGCTATGGTCTTTCAGGTTCACACATGTAGTGGTTTCCATATTAGTCACAATATTAGTCTTACTTGCCAATCATGGACCATTTTCAACTGTCTCATGAATGGTCTTCCCAGTATGATATCATAGTTATTCTCCTTGCCAAAATCGACAATAGCAAAAGTATGTTCGTATTCAATGCCGCAAGAAGTCACTACGACTTTCTCTAATAACCCCATAGGTTTCTCCATGTGTCCATCTGCTAATTGGAGTTTCAAACTAGTCTTCCTTATTGCTGGTTTCCCCCATTTTTTCCAGATTTCTTTTGTAGCAATGGCTACCCCAGCTCCGCTGTCTAGTATTGCCATCGTGTTCACGCCTTGGAATTCAACTGGTAAGGTTGTATTCCCCTCTTCACCTTCGCAATACTCTCCGACCTTGTTTAAGGGTACAGGCTTAGCGTTCTTTTGTGGTTTGATCAGCTCTTGTATACCCTCTTGCAGTCTCGATGTTGGATCTTTTATCCCAAATTTCTCCAAGCATTTTCCTACAGTGGTCCACATATGTGGTCTTAGCCTCAAAAGCTCAGCTAGAGTGATAGTGCATGTCACTGGTGTTGACAAGATCTCTATCAATCCTTGCAAGTCCATGACTTTTTCTGATGAAATTCTTCGTGAGGGAAGTGTTCTAATCTTGGATTTTGCTTCATACTCTCCTAAGTATGAAGGTAAGGTATTCAGTGAATGAGGTTTGCTCTCCATTGTTCTAACAGAGCCCCCATCTCCCCAGTAAGATTGCAGATCCAAGTCCACTTGAGATCCTGCCTCAAATTCCACTATGGGAGGATTCCTGATGTCCTTTTCCCAATTTGTCTGATTAGCTTGGCAACTTAGCTCGTTTGCAAAGTTTGCCTCTCTCACTTGTTTCCAAAATTCATTGTAATCCTCATCTCTTCCGTAATTCCTCTGTATGACTGGATGGAAACTCTCTATCTTTTGATCGGTTGTGTTCAATACTATGCGGTCATCCTTGTGTGTATTTTCAGGCTTTTGTACACTGGGAGTCTTTTCAGCTACCCGTGACATGATAGTCTCTTGCTGAATTGGGTTATCCGTTCCACAATTCATTGTTTCTCTTGGTGGTTCTAATAAGGCTTGTGCAGTCTCGATCATTCTCTGGCACATTTCAAGTCTCTGCTTTTCCAATTCCGCGTTTGGGTATGTCATCCACCTCTGTTCTTGTGTTTGGTTGTTCTTTAACCTAGCTTCGTAAGCTCTCATCAGTGCGTCCAATGGTTCGTGTACTTTGTCAACTAGCACTGATCCCCCTGAGCTTAAGCTCGTTGTTTCTTTGATACTCTTTTGTTTCGTTCTTTCCGGGCTCATCTCTCGTTTCCCGTTTTGACTCTCAAGTTTTTCTAATCTATCTTTAGTTCGCTTTAGTTCCTCAGCTAGAATAGCGTCTTCACGTTCTTTTCTCAACTTCATGCGTGCTTTTCTAGCTTTCCATGTGTTTCTCTGACTCCGCGGTCCTTGACTAACCACTTCAGTCGCTAACTTTCCATTCTCAGGTTCTCTAGTGGTTTTCTTAGCTTGAGCTCTAGTAACAACTTGCGTTGGTATCAGAGTTTCATTTTCGGACCCACTGCTGGTAGGAATAGTTTCTAGCATATTCAATGTCGTCTTTTGCACTTTGTTTGGATTCTTTGAACAATCCTCAATGAAGTGAGTAACCCCACACTCAGTGCAATAAGCGTTAATTCTAATGATTTCCGTATGTGGACAAACATTCATCAGATGGTCACCTCCACACTTGTAACAGGGTCCTAGTGCTGGTCTTGGTCCCACTTGATTCGTCCTTTGTGGATAGGATGGTCTTTGTCCTGTTAACCCTCCATGAGCTATGAACATCAATGTTCTTGCGTCCAAATTGTATCTCTCTTCATCAGAAGCACTTGTAATTGTTGGTGTTCCAACATTCCCAATCATGCCCCATGGTTCTGGTTGTTTGGGTTCTTCTGGTGGGTAATACACAGTTGGAGACATGTGTGCACCAGATTCTTCATAATAGGCTTGAACAGGCACTAAGGCTTGTTCTTCCTGATTCTCTAAGGTTGGTGCATATCTAATGCCCACTGGTCTTGCCCTGGTAAAGGTGGTTGTTGTCCCAATACCGGTTGCGGTCTTTCTATCCCCATAGGTCCTGGTACATTTCCCGTTGGGTATCGAGGTACTGGATGTATCTGAGGTGGTGCTAATTGAGCAGGAGGTGCATACTGACGCTCCCTTACATACCCTTTGTTGTAATAGCACTCCTCTGTTGGATGGTTTGTCCATTTTTGTTCAATAGCACACCATTTCAGTGGTTTTGGCAATGGTTTTTGGTATGGTGCCATCCTTTTTAGAGCATCTTCTATCATTTGCTCTACATTTGGCATGGTTGTTGTTTGAAATTCTTTTTAGTGGTAGTCTCGCTCGCTACGGAGGAAGAGCTACTGGATGCAAAATCTGTATCCGCTGACACCTCTCCATAAACCGTACAGTTATCCACTAAGTACAATGCTTCTCTCGTTACTTGCTCGAAACTTGTACAAGCTTTCAAGTGCAAGTCCTTCTTGAGAGTGTCGTTTCTCAATCCTTCAATAAAGAGAACAGATAGTCTGTCATCTTGTGGTCGTTCACGTACTGGACATCTCTCAATGTATTGTTTGAAGCGAAGTGAAGCTTCCTTCACTTTTTCGTGTTCTCTCTGTTTAAAAGCATATATTTGTGAGACCGTATTGTGCTTAATCCCTCGTTTTGAGAATTCCTCAGCAAACTCTCTTAGCAAATGGTCAATGTCATGGAATCCCCCTCTGTTCAGTGGTTGAAACCATGTCAATGCCGTACCTTCTAGAGTAAGACCAAATCCCTCGTATTGTGTATGGAAATCTGTTATCTGCTCAGCTCTTAAGACTTGCTTAAAGAGTGACACATGTGCATACGGATCTCCTGAACCACCATACTTCTTTGGCATACACTTGGCTACTTGAGATGGTCTCATACGTCTATGGTCTGCTACCAATCTCATTGCTCCTGTGTCCCGGCTAAAGCTTTCTCTAGCATCATGGACTTCATGGGTTACCCTTGTCGGTTCCCCTGCCCTGAGTCTACTACTAGGAGGTAAATGTGATGGTTCCGCTTCGAACCTTGGACCTGGAGTGGTATACGTGGGGATTGGAACTGCACTATCTCGATTTGTATCCATTGACTCTCTGGAATGTAATGACCCCATTGGGCCGGGCTTCGAGTACTGAGGTTGACTGAAAGAGTCAGCAGCCTGAGTTCTTTGTCCTCCTGTTGTCATTGGGTTTTGCACTCCATTTGTTGGTGCTGGTCTTTGTTAGCTAGAAGTAACATAATACTGATGTAGTGGTCCCCCAAAGTATGTATATCCTTCTAATTCTTTCTTGCCCATTGTTGAGTATTGCCTCCCATACTTGTCGTAAGCGGCAATTTTCACTTCCGATCCCTCTGTGTAGGTAAAGACATAAAGTCTTTTTTGGTCTGTCAACTCTCCAGTGTAGGGTTCTTCACATCTATAATAGAGATCTTGCTCCCCATTATTATATTTGTATAGCCCCACATAGATGTTATCAGTGTTGATCCTTGTAGTTTCATTCTCTCTTCTTAACCTCGCATTAGGGAAGTTCATTATTGGTGCTTTCTCCTCAAGTTCTTCATCTACTTTGGCTTTGGTGCCCATCAATCCCCACTTGTCCACAATGTTAGGGTTTAGGACTACCAAGTACATGGTACCCTCGTCATCTAGATATCTATCTCCGCTATAGCTCACAGGCACTAAGTCCTTGAACTCACTAGGTCTATCTTCTATCTTTACACAATAGCGGTCCATTCCATCTTTGTAGATCTTGGCACCTTGCTCATTGTCGTACTGGTATTTTATGAACAATAGCTTCATTGTGGCGGAAGGGTTTGATGATCTGCTGCCATATTTTCTCTGTTGTTCAGGTTCAAGTGTTCCAAGTGTTCGGTGAAAATCTCGTAAGATCTCTCTGAAGAAGTATCAGAAACACTTCCTTCAAAGATCGGCTCTAATGGTTGCACCCAACTTTGGTTTACACTTCCCTCGGTTAATATGACACTTGCTTGTTCCCCTTGTTTTGGTTGGTTATTCTGGAGATTCCTGCCGATCTCAAATTCATCAATTCCCCTAAAGGACTTTAACTTTTCCGTCTCGGCAATTTGTTTTCCCAAGTTTTTGTGGTCAGAATTGATCCAAACTGATTGATACTTGGTCAATTGTTTAATCTTGTCAGTTGGACAACTTCTGTTTCATCAAGTGAGAATTTTGTTGCAGTTATGCTGAAAAAGACATTATACGCGTATGATGTCTTTTTTCACAGATTTGGACTATTTTGGTTATGCTCACTCTCAGTAGCCCCCTTATGCTCTGTCCACTCACAAAATTCAGTTTGAACTCTGTTTGAGCAAGTTATGGCTAATTTAGGCTTTTCTTGGCAATTTTCCGCTTTTGACTTGTTTTGGGTCAATTGTGATCCAAATGGGATGAAACTTGAAATATAACCTCTAGATAGCTATTACAATGGATCTGTGTTGGCAAAGTATCAAAATATGTCCAAAATTAGGTCAAAGACATTATACGCGTATGATGTCTTTTTCATCAATTTGGGTCAAGACTTGATATTTATGCTTTCTACAGTGTTTGTAACAATCTTGTCAGGTCAGATATCAAAAATAAGCAGTGGATGTGCTAAAAGACATTATACGCGTATGATGTCTTTTGTCCCAGATTTTGACTATTCTTGGTTTTAAGCCTTCTCCAATGTTTATAATTGAGTTTCAAGTGTTTTTGTCAGGTTTGAATGTAAAAACAAGATCTGAATCCAAAATTTCCTATTCTTTGCGTTTCTTGGACTCAGACTTGTCTTTTTGGGTTTCTTTGAGTGTTAATGCTCTTGTTTTAAGTTGAAATTAGGGTATAACCCCCCTTTTGAACACTCTGGTAAAGTCAAAATTTCTGTTTTGGTCTCTGTTTGGTCATTTAGACATCATACGCATATGATGTCTAAAGTTGCAGATTTCCAGTTTTTTGGCACAGAATCTTGCCTAAAGCTTTCTCAAGTGCTCAGCAACTCCCAGATACACAGAAAATTTCTCTGACTTTTGTTTATTGCAAGTTTCACTACTAACTCGACGGTTTAGTGATCTAACATGCAATCAACCATATCAAGCAAATACTCCAATGATTACTAGCTCTAGATCAGGATCAAATGAAGACCTACCTAAGCTATTCCTAAGCATAAAATGGGTTTGGTAATTGTGATTTTAAAGAGATGCACTGCCACTCACGGACTAGCAAATTCTTCTTCTATCAACAACTACTCAACACCAACAAAACAACAAACAAATCTAAGCTAAACTAAAAATACTGTCAACACGGAAGACCCAGGAATACCCCACTTCCTAGTATCTCTCGAGATCTTCGGAGTCCACCACTCCTAGATCTTTTCTAACTAAAGTATACAAAGTAGTTTATACGACTCACCTCGTAGGATTAGTCTAAGGTCACCTACTTAGGGCTCTCGTCCCCAGCAACGGCGCCAAATGTTAAGGCGGTTACGCCGCTAGCGGAAGCTAAATAGCGAGAACTCAACCAACAACAGAATTTGTCAGACGAGGACGGAGCTTGACCCGCAGGCGCATTGAAACAACTAGGTGGGTGTCAAATCACCTACTCGACCTTCTAATGACAATCACTACTAAGGAGATCAAATCTAAGTTCTAAAATACGCAAGTGACTGAAATCCGTACTACGAACGAATGCTATACAAAACAGGATCTAGAATCATTGAATCGATCTCAAACTCAAGGGGAAGTCTATACACTAGGTAAGAACAACACCCTAAAGACTTGAACTGCAAAATCAACCTATAACCACTCCGTGCGGTAAACGCGTATGAAGACAAGCCGAAAAATATAGGTGATCGAAACTTGACCCCGATGGTACTAATGTGTAGCTCTACTCGTTGTGGTTCTATAGATATGCTGCATGCTCAATTCCGACACACGAGTTGGAAGAAAACTCACATCGAAGCTCGTAGGAACTTACCACACATAGAAGCCGATAGCGCGCACTCTTGGTATCTGTGCGTAGCTCTCGTCGTTGCTAACACAATGGCGGTGTCGCTTCTCCAATGGCGGCTCCGTAGCTCGCATAGCAAGTAGATAAGACTCTCTCTCTCTCTCTCTCTCTCTCAGACACAGTCACGGCGCTCAAAAAACTCACTTTGATTAATAATCTCCCCTTAGGTTACAAAAACTTTGGCTTATATACCTCAGCCTTGGAGGTGAGAACATCTCTAACTAATTACATCAGCAAGTGAAATTACTTCGGGATTACAAGCTGGAAACTCAATTGAGTCCCGTTACTTAATGAATGGTTCAAATCAAAATTAATGTCAAAAAGAAATTTATTACAATCAATGGTTACAAAATGATGAGTGTGAGCAAAAATGTGGGTGTGATCCTCTGCTGGCTCAACAGTGCAAAAATGGTACACCAATTGTTTTAAAAGAATGGTTACATGATGAGATGGAATGTGAAGAGTGCAAGAATGGTGCACCAATTGTTCTAAAAGAATGAGAGTACACAAGAGGATGTCTACCAAGGGTAAAATTTCAACATTTCTCCATTTTACACGTGGATTAATAATTGTTTTATTGATATTTGTATTGTTTTGTCCCCTTGTAGTTCACATCGTATAATGTTGTGTGGTCATGTGGAAGGCACTTTTGTACATAACACATTGATGCACAAAGAAGCACTCAAGCATTGGTGTTATTGTTGATAGATTTGAGAGTCCAAGCAATGAAATGGAAGAATAGTGTAGTGTCTTGACAAATATAATAAATATTGACTGTTGCACATTCCATGTCCTTGCAGTCGATGTGAAAGTGGTGAAAAAAAAACCGTGAGGACGCACCCAATTGGAATAATTGCAATGGACTCTACACGTACCTGGGAGGGGGAGAAGGGTTCACTCAATTTTAATGTAATCACAAAGAAACCATCAATGCTCAATGTACCCTCTTATGACAAAAACCACTTTGAATTTGGTGTTTTTTGTTATTTTGCTCATGCTTTGTGGTATTTGTGCTCCGTGCACCCTACACATATTGTGTTTAAGTCTATATGTCAATTGCTAGGACATGATGCAAACATTGGAAACAATTTTCAACTCTTTGGAAATTGGCTTGTTTGTAAAGCTCCTATAGTCATGGCTATATTTGTGGAAAGCTACACAACTATAGGTAAAACAAAGTGCACGATTATATTTGAGACAACATCTTGTGTTGCTATAATAGTCGCAATCTACATGGTTATCACATAGGCAATCTGTGTGGCTACATGAAAAAATTCAACAAAAAGTACAACGAGATATGACTTCAAAAATAGACTAAATTCAATAACCTTTGTAGTTCATGGAGGTAGACATTAGAGAAAGCCTTTCCTAATTCTGTGATAAATTTGATGACCTTGGATTATCTAGATATTTGGTTCGAAGGGTATGCGAATCCACCCCGTCAAGTCATGGAGTAATGTTGTCAGCTAGACCTCTCCCCAACACGACTATTCTTCAATGAGCCTTTATTTTGTGTGTGTGTGTGTGTGTGTGTGTGAGAGAGAGAGAGAGAGAGAGAGAGAGAGAGAGAGAGAGAGAGAGAGAGAGAGAGAGAGGATCAAACTCAATACCTAATAAATTGTTAATAGAGAGAGTGTGTGTGTCTTGGAACTCAATACCCATAGAGGTAAAGGAGGAGGAGGATGAACAAGATAATATTTTAGTTGTCCAAACAATCAAAAGAGACATTAAAGCTCCACCCAATGAGTCTTCAACTCAAGATAATCTTTTAGTTGTCCAAACAATCCCAGGAGACCTCAAAGATAGAGAAAGAGTGAGAGAGAGAGAGAGAGAGAGAGAGAGAGAGAGAGAGAGAGAGAGAGAGAGAGAGAGAGAGAGAGAGAGAGAGAAAATGAGAAATAATTTAGATTGTATCGTTCTCAAAGGTAACAATGACCCCCATGTATCCAAATGAAATACGTTGCATGCTCTATGTTGAATTGATCAATGGCTCCATAGATACAAGGGTTTCAACCGAGAGTCAAAGTGGCTAGACTAGAGAAAGGTACATAGAGAATGGTCCTCATTGAAAATATGCGCACACGCACACACACACACACACACACACACACACACACACACACACACACACACACACACACACACACACACATCTTAGAGTTTCAATCCCAAGAGACAGCAAAGAGAGAGTGCATATTTATTTCTTGAAGTGGTAACAAACATTGCAATTCAACCTTCAAGCATATATATATATATATATATATATATATATATATATATATATATATATATATATATATATATATATATATATATATATATATAGAGAGAGAGAGAGAGAGAGAGAGAGAGAGAGAGAGAGAGAGAGAGAGAGAGAGATCATGGTCATAACACCAATCCCAAGAGACACCAAAGCTCTATAAAATGCATCTTGAACTCAAGAATTGAAATGTAAGAGTGTCCTGAGATCTCTTTGTTGTAAATCAGGTGAATATTGTATATTGCTCACAAGAACGTGGTAGGTATGCAAACAAGAAAAAGAGAGCATCAAGGATGTTGATTCCATTCTAAATGTTGATTTTGATGTCATAGAAACTTCACTCTCAATCAAAGCTTTATTGGTTGCATTGACGGTTAAAGATGCTTAGAGATTCTCACCATGTTGACTTGTCATGTTAACCTCCCTACTGCAAGTCATGTTATGATGTACATGTAGTCAGCTCTACTTATCTTGCATGCAAGAAAGAGGATGAGACGCAAGGAATCATGAGAAATCAACAAAGGCCAATTGCATTGCCAATTTTAAAGCCACTATCGAAGTTAAAGACATGAATTTGGAATAATGGATTTTCTTATATATATATATATATATATATATATATATATATATATATATATATATATATATATATATATATATATATTATTTATTTATTTATTTATTTATTTATTTTTTTGGGGGGGAGGGGGGGAGCAAACATAGAGAAGAGAGGTGAGGGACACTCTTTATCAATGGTGTCCCAATGGTAGGTGAGTGCATCCAATGATTCAGAGGTTCTCCTTCCTTGTCATGTTGATGTTACTATCATTAGTTTGATGGAGAGACTTAATGATATATAGGAAAAATATTCTCTACATTAATGGGGCATTGATTATATAATATTCATGATGTATAGAGGGGACACGTGAACATCATCAATTTTTTTTGCTTCAAAAGGGAGGATCTTGCTCTAAGAATAAATGCTTTTTATGGCCGCAACAATGCAGGGATTATATACTAGTATCTATTTGCCAATTTTTGATACATGATTTTATGTTCTTATTGTGTCAATTGAAGTTTTAAGAGGAGTTATGGTGGATGACCCTGGTTGACATATTTGTTACTCTACGTGGTCAATATGGTCCATTCTTGTTGCCTATAATGGTTGTGATTAGGTAGATAGCCCTCCTATATAAGGTCTAATAATGAGGGGCGAGCCTCATTCTCTTGATGGTTGGGTGGAGAGCTTATGACCTAACCCTCTGAGGCATGTATGCCTATATTGGCATTACTTTATTCTAACATTGGTATCATATCTGTCATAATAACTAATATCCAATTCCCCTAAATGATTTTCTCATGTTTTAAACTGATCATTTAATATAGGAAAGTGCCAAGGGAGAAAAAGCTAGAATATTGGTTAAGCTGGCAGATCGGCCACAGTAGGGATCCAAAGGAGGGAAAATAGGGATCCAAAGGGGGGGCCATCTGCAAAAGAGCAATGTGAAACAATGGGCTTAAAAGACCCTAAGGTTCAACCCATTAAGACTTCCAAAATGCTAAGGTTCCAAAATTCAAAGGTTGTGTCCAAAGGTCAAACATTAGGGAAATTGGATGCTTTGTGTGTGTCCCAAAAAGTCTTCATGCATCCCTACGTAGGAGGGGGCGAGACCTAGTTGTAGAAGATGAGAGAGAAACTCACACACACACACACACACACACACACACACACACACACACACACACACACACACACACACACACACACACACACACACACAAGCTCCCTTTACACAAAGGGAATGAGGGACACATGTCAGCTCCCTAGCCCAGATTCCCACAAGGTGTACTCAAATCCTATTGGATGACCTTGGAGGTGGACCAATGCGAATTAGGCTAGAGTAAATCTAGTTTAATTAATTTAAAAACACTTAATAAAAGAACCAATAAGAACTAAGCTCTCTAGAAGACTATTAGACAGTCTCCCAAGGGGTCCAATGAGCATTCAACAGCCCAATGGCTTGCCTGCTTCCTATTGGCCAGGAGGCAAAGGGGTCCAATGAGAGTTTAATTGCATTTATTAATTACCTAAATCTCTCACAAAAGGGGAAAGGGGACACATGTCAGAAGGCTATCACTTATGCTGCTTAAATTTTATTGGCTAAGCCTGGGAGGTCCAATAGGGTGTGAGCATGAGCAAATAGCAAGAAGGCTCGACCGAGAGAGAGAGAGAGAGAGAGAGAGAGAGAGAGAGAGAGAGAGAGAGAGAGAGAGAGAGAGGGGCTGATTTTTCAAAGGCATTATTGCACACACACACACACACACACACACACACACACACACACAAGTCTATGTGTGGAGCAAGAAGACTCTCTCTCTCTTCTCAAGCTTTAATGGAAAGCTTATTACCTACTCCAAGCTTGTGAGAAGGGAGGCCTACACCAACAACTCTTGGCTTTGTGATGCAAATCCAACCAAGAGCCAAGCTTCAATACATGCTCATCTCCTCTACCATGCTAATTACTAAGCTAAGCTATGCTAATATGAGTGATTATGTGAGGAAATACACATCTTTCTCGTAAGACTACTCCTTCTTCCTCTCAATCTACTCTCATACCCCGCTCGCTCTCACCATCTTCGAAGGTGTGTGAGATCTTGGGTCTAAGACCGTGAGGGAATTGATGTTGTGTTTGATAATTTTTTTGCTTAGTGCTTGAAGTTTCCATCTTCATTGCACTAGCTAGTATTGAAGGAACACAATGAATTGTATTGTAAAATGTCTCTCTTGATGGGAGAAACCATAATACAAAGCCTTTTGGAGGGGGGACCGGCTCCATGAAAATCGGGTCCTCAACTGTTGTCAATTGCTTAATTTCTCTCTCTTTTCAAGTATTGTTCATGATATCTAACTAGGTGTTATACTTTTTGTTGCTCTCTCCACCCAATCACTCTTGTTATTCTCATTAGGAATCTATACTAATGGAATGCTCACTATGTTCATGCTATTTTTCGCTACACACAAGTTACTAGACCATTAAATGTTACATTGGTATCAGAGCACAAGGTTTCTCTTTTCTTGCTCAAGAAGGGAGGCCCTCAAGCTAGCTATAAATGGTTTGTATTCTTAATTGCATGTGAGTAATTAGAATAGGGATTTCTCAACCTTACAGTGCACCTGCCTTTGTGCAGTTAACGGGGCATCTCATCGAGCTATGGTCTTAATAGTGGAGTCCTACGGGGCTTGCCTACGGCTTAACCACTATTGATCTATTAGAAGCTTGATAGGATCCGGTGTTGTTTTGGTGTTCAAAGGACCCTCTCTTCTATTCCTTGCAATTAATGGTATTCGATCCACGGGTACAGTAGCTTGAGTGCTTTTTCTAAAGGGTTAAAGAGGAGTAGCAACTAGGGCTTGAAGAGCCAAGGTACACCTAAAAATTTTACACCTAAAAGCGGTTAGAATGGCTGACAATAGTAAAGAGAGTGAAATTAATGTTGATAACTTTGATTTTGCTAAATGAACAGGCTATTGATGATGCCCCTATGCTTGTTAACTATCTTGTTTCTAGGCTTCAACAAGCCATGGGCAATCCATCCCTCCAAAGTGAAGTGCAACAACAGCTTCGTGCTCATGGGATTCTCCAAGCTCCCCACCATGACAAGACAGCACCTAGGAAGCCTCCTTGTGAGACTTCCAAAAAAGGCCTCTCTTGGATTCGGAAAGAAGAAGAGGTCCATACGAAGGGCTCAAAAATTTGCATTCAACATCAAATCTTCAACAAATGCAGTATCAAAAGAAGAACAGGGACAAGGAAGAAGATCGACTGTCTCCTACGACGATCAAATTCAGCATACGCGGAGAAACGGGACTCAAAGTCACATGTTCAGCCGTGATAGATCCAGAAGCAACAAAGAATATAATGACTTATGGAACGTGGATCATGATGGGAAAGCCTCCAATCACTGAGCTAGAGGAGACAGTATACACAAGTTCAAAAATACCGACTCCTAGCTTTGGCATGGTAGAAGTTGTACTCAAGTTGAGTACCGGAGAGTATAAGGATACTTTCCACATAATCAACTCCCATCACATCAAGGAGAGTCTAGTCTTGACAGAAAGCTGGAGGAATGTCTTATTTCGACAACAATCAAAAGCCGCAACAACAACACCATCAAAAGCCCCAAAAGCACCTCAATTCAATGCAAAAAAAGAGCAACCAACCATCTCAATAAAAGGTAAAGCAAAGGTAAAACCTGAAGCATATCAACCTCGCAAGATGACTTTACCTTCAACTAGCTTTCATCAAATTTCCCGCGAAGCCTCTACATCAAGAGACACATCAACAACAATGCAATGAAAACCAAAGCAAAAAGTCTATCAACCAAAGTTTCCATCACAAAAAAGCATTCAAAAGAAGCCAAAGAATGTTAACCAAGTGTTGGTATCCAAAGAGCACATCAAAGTCAAAGACCCAGTTTGGATACATGAAGCACAAGTTCAACATCAACAAAAGGCGACAGGGTGGGTAGCATCAAATGAGTCAACCACTGCTCAGGGCTACTTCCAAGGAAACGCTAATGTTTGGGCCAAAAAGCCTAAAGTAACAGCCTGGATCTACTTGCCTCAACCAAAGAGTTCTACAAAGAGCAAGACGAGCTATAAACGTAAGACAAAAAACTCAATCAGGAGAAAGAACTACCACAAAAGGCAAAAGCAAAAATCAAAGCAGCAAAGAATGCGACAATTTTGGGTACCAAAGTCAGACTTCAACAAATCTATCCAACACAAACAGGAGAATCAATGGATGATTCCAGTTAAGCTACTTGAAGCACAAGGATTTTATGAAGGTAACACTCCAATATGGTTACCGAAAATTGTAGCTCAATCTGGAACAACGAAGAGAAATCAAGCAGCACAAGCTTCTACCCCAAAGCAAGCAATGACAACCAAAAGCCAACAGAAGCCAATTACAACCAAGGTTGCTGCAATCTACAAATGGGTACCTTGTCATCAATTACAAAAGCAAGGCTTTTACAACGGAAATCATCAAATTTGGATACCAAATCCTAGTGTCCATCAAATTATAGAAGAAGGTAAAATACCAAAGACGGTCACACAAGGACCAAAAACAAGATGGGTTCCAAAATTGCTCGTGGAAACGCAATCACAAAGAACCCACAAATCTCGACAACCGCTTCTCATGCAAGGTAAAGCAAATGCTACATCAACCCCTACAAGAGCTGAAGGACTTGTTTCACAAAGCAGTGTGAACATACAACAAGCAAGTAAGGAAGAGCCAAAATATGCCAACCTACTTCACAAAATGGTGGCATCCAAAGACCAACACAATGGAAGAGGCCTAAATTTCAAGAACTTATGGAATTGGGTTTCTGGCCTTGAATAGGTAAGTCCAAGTCGCTATTAACAATACATGGCATAAAAGTCAGAGTCGCTGAAGAATTGGTAGGCTGTCAAGAGGATTTCTGCTACCTTAGTGGCACTTTATATCTTGGCTTGTTTTATCCCAAGGGGGGATCATTGCCGCCAGACTTACATGCTTTTTTGAACTCAGATTGGGCTGGTTGTTTTGACATGCAAGTGTCCACAAGTGGTTTTTATTTCATGCTTGGCAGTTCATGTATATCATGGTTCAACAAGAAGCAACCTACTGTGGCCACTTTGAGTTGTGAGGCTGAGTACTGGGCAGTCTTCACAGCTACGCTTGAGTGTGTATGGCTTAGACGCCTTATGGCTGATTTGGGTGTTGGATAGGACACTGCCAACACTATCTACACTGACAGTCAAAGTGCATTGGCAGTTGCGAGGAACCCAGTTTTTCATGCTTGCACAAAGCACATTGAGGTGCATTACCACTATGTCAGGGAGAGGCTCTCAGCAGGAGAGATCAGCTTGGCTTATGTGCCAACACAGGACAACCTTGCAGATCTTTTCACAAAGGAATTGTCTTGTGAGAAGCTTGAAGCTTTCCGCAAAGCTTTGGGCTTACTCCCCTTTGTGGACTGATCATGTCCTTAGGGCATGGCACTTCCCTTTACTCATGTGCCATCTCTCATTCACCACATCACTCTAGGGGGGATTTGTTACCATATACATGTGGTAGTGATGTGTGTGAACACACTAGGACCGCCGAGGCATTTTTTCCCTCTTTAGGAGGTTTTTCCCCCTGAGCATTGTATATACACCCATCACTCTAGGGCTATCTATATTTCCATTACACACTAAGTAAAACACTCTCTATTGTGTGCCTTGAGCTTCCTTCGTCTTCTCCAAGCTGTGTGCGTTTCTTTGCAAACCTAATTCCAACAAGTTTTTCCTATGGATGAGAAGGACGTAGCTTCCCCAGTGTCATTGTTGACACATCCAATGATTGAAGATAGCACAAGGGAGGAGATGCAATGATGCAATGATTGAAGATAGCACAAGGGAGGAGAGTACAACCAGGTTTGCACAGATTTTGTCAGCGTTCAGAGTCTCATGTTTGACTTGTTAGTATCGAGGCCCAATCTAGCAGCTGCAGTGGGGGAGCAAGGATAGTTAGTTGTACGAATATTGACACTAGCATAATGTTTCGTGGAGATTTGCAGACCATATGGATTTTTCTACGGGATTTACATGCAGGCTCTAGTGTGGGTACACACACTTGCCTACCACTAGAGCTGATACAACTTCATGTAGATTGATAGAGTGAGTGAGTGGGTAAAGGTTGAGAGAGTCTCTCACTTGTTTTCTTGTACATACTAGTAGCTTTGCTAGTAGGTCTCACTTATCGGTGCATTGCCTTTAAGTGGAATATTGTTGGGGTAAAGGCACTCTGTCTTTTGCCCGCCCGAACGTCCAGTGTCCGCCGACTGCCCGTCCATGTGTGTACATACCCTTATTTGTCATTACACATGAGAAAAAAGAGCTCCTCATCATTACTTCCTGAGGCTGCTCCACCCACATCTTGTGTTCTCTCTCTCTCTCTCTCTCTCTCTCTCTCTCTCTCTCTCTCTCTCTCTCTCTCTCTCTCTCTCTCTCTCTCTCTCCCCCCCCCTTCTCACTCTCCGCACACGAACCGCATTCGTGCACTCACAATTGAGATCAATCAATTGAAAAAGATGTTAAGCACTCAGTTTTCCATAAAAGGTTTAGGAAATGCCAATCACTTTCTTGGTATGCAAATCAAGAGAGTCAAGCAACATGGAATACTTGAATTATCTCAAGAAAAGTACATCCACAAAGTCTTGCAACGTTTTAGTATGCAAGGGAGGAAGTCATTGAGTATCCCAATGCAAGCATACTCCAAAATTAGCAAGGAATATTCTCCCAAGACAGTTGCTGAGAAAGAAAAATGGTGAAAGTGTCATATTCTTGAGCAGTTGGCAGTTTGATATACGTTACAACATCCACACGACAGGACATTGCGTATGCAATGGGAGTGGTTAGGAGGTACATGGAAAACCCAAGCAAGAAGCATTGGTAAGCAGTGAATAAAATCCTCAGATACTTGAAGGGTACAACTAGAAAGTGTTTACGCTTCGAAAACAGCGATGCATCTATTGTAGGTTACATGGATGCAGATTATGCGGGTTGTGTGGATCGTAGAAGATCCACATCTGGCTATGTGTTCATGTTTGCTGGAGCAGCTATCTCTTGGAGATCGTGTCTCCAAGATTACACGTCTTCATCTACCACTCAGGTAAAATGTGTCACTGTGTTTGACGCAAGCAAGGAAGCCATATGGTTAGCTCGTCTAGTAAGAGATTTGGGCAGTCAGAGTGCCATTACTTTGGCAAAGAATACGATGTTTCACTCAAAGTCAAAACACATAGAGATCAGATACCATGTCATAGGAGATGTATTGGTTGGCAAGCACATCGAACTTGTCAAGATTCACACTGACGACAACCCCGTAGATGCTCTCACCAAAGAGCCTAGCCTCGGAGCAATTTACACATTGCACATAACTTATGGGTGTAGGATTAAGCCTAGGTGATGCTTCACCAACTTTGTATAGACTAACCATATTGATGCCACTATTGGCCACCATGACCTTTAAGTGGGAGATTGTTGAGGTAATGGTGCTCCGCCTTTTGCCCGTTTGGACATCCAATGTCCGGCTACCCGCCCAGTGTGTATACACACTTCCTTATTCTTTCTTTAGATAATAATAAGGAGAACCTCACTCATACATTGAGTTACTTCATGAGGTCGCTCCACCCAATGGCTGGAAAAATTGCATGTATGCCACCAAGATAGACTGCAGTATTCTGAGTCTTACATGGAGTGGCTAGGTAGACAATTTCCAATAGTTCAAGTTAAACCTCGATTTATTCTCAACCAAATCCAATAATTTTGCATTATTAACTGATCAAGCCAGTGGATATCCAAGATGCCTCACAATTTGATCAGGCTTCACTATCTCACCTAGCCATATTACAGAGCGCCAATCCATTTGATGCAATGGCAACAATTTAGATTTTTGGAAATTCACTTGCAAGCCTGTCACCAACCCATAAACAACCAATGCTTCTATGATACATCAAACATCCTCAGTTTGATTTCTAGGCCAAAACATGGAGTCATCCGTATATGCTTGAACCACAAAATGATCATGAGATGGAAGTTCCAATCCATGTAAATGGCTAGATGCCATTAAGGAGTCAAGACGCAATAACAGAGGATGTGTAGCAATAGCATACATCATAGCACTCAAAAGGCATCCTTGCCTAACCGATCAACCAAGATCTCATAATTTAGTCAGTTCACCATTAAGAATTCTAGTAGATTGACTATGTCCATAAAGAAAATAGACCACCCGATGCATTCTGGACCCAAAGCCAAAGCTGTCATGATCTGAGAAATAAAGTCCCATAATAAACATTGTCGAATGATTTCTCTATATCAACCTGCATGATAAGTACATCTTGTCCATTATATTTTTCATATTCAATCAATATTATCCAAAATTTTCCGATGAGGCATGAATCCAATGATCATTAATACGTATAGCTATCATTTTTTACAAAAAATTGTAAATGAATGGCATAAGTGTGATCGTTACTATTTACCTTGGTCTATTTTCCTAAGTTGTACCCTAAAAATATCGTATCGGTTTTTTTGGGGGGACAACCCTCTCCCTTCTATCTTCACATGGGTACCCACCCCTAAAGCTATTATGTAAGGATTGTGGCTTTCATTGCTACCCTAACACTTCATGCCCTCCCTCTCTCTATCCCCCTTGACTGTATTACTACACACCACAGCCTACTGGTAACTCCTACATGGAATCTCTCTCCCTCTCAACTCCCAGTACGCAAGCAGGGCGGCAGGCAATGTGGTGGCTTGGGAACCTATAGCCACTAACTACTCTGATCGTGGGACGTCTTCTCACCTTGAGAAAATCGGATGACCTATAAAAGGTGAGGGTGATTTGGCCCCTCACTTAGTCTCTGGGTATTTTTCTCTCTATGTGTGTATTTCAAACTCAAGCGGTGCACTATGTAATCATGTTAATGTATAGTGTGAGTTCAAAAGGAGGGGTTTTAAAATTCAAAAAAATTAGCCAATTTAGCAAAGATACATTAAAATAAGGGGTTTTCATATTCAATTTTGGAAAAACAATCCTAGAATAAGGGGTCATTTTATTCATTCAGACATATTAAAAGAGGGATTTTTAAAATACCACATGAAGCATGTTATATAGGGGGGGTATTGAATGGTGAACCCCCCGAGATTTCAAAGTGAGGTATGAGGGCTTCAATACTGCGCAGCTATGGAGGTTGTTGAACTACCGTCTCAGGTCGGTACTCTCCTTGATAATAGTACCTTGATGAAATACAATAATGTTTTTTTTTACCTTCCTGTTACTATGACAAGTTTAGGTTATTTTTTGCTATTCATGCAGTCCGACTGGCTTTACCTGGGTTTTCTTTTAATATTATTCCGCGACTGCGTAACTGTGCATGAACTGACTGTTTGTAGGATGGATGGTGAAAAAATATGGCTTACAGTACCCATTTTTTAAAAATAAAACTGGTGATATTCATTGAGGGGATCAATGGTCTTTTAATCCATAACTGATCAAGCTGCTTACTTATGTTTTTCTACCTTTTTTATGGTAGGAAGTTGGTTTTTTCATAATAGTGGGTTATGACCCAAAAGCAATTGGTAAACTTGTGTATTGCCTTAATGCATTGTGGTTGAGGCTTCTAGAAACCCTCACACCTGATACTTGACCCTACTAAAGTATTACTTGAGATGTAAAATTATAGAACTTGTCAACCACAAATCTCTCTATTTTGAAAATTGTTTTTATAATTCAACGACTAAACATAAGCAAGAAATATCTTCTTGCTACATTGGAATTGAAGGATCCTTATGCAACGAGCTGTAAAATTATACAACTGTAAAATTAGCTGTGCGAAAGAAGAGAATCAATCCAAACCTGATACCTAACCCTACTATAGTATTTTTTGAGCTGTAAAATTATAGAACTCGTCAACCACATATATCTCTATTTGGAAGAGTGTTTTTATAAGTCAACAACGACTAAACATAAGTTAAAAAAATCTTCTTGCTACATTGGAATTAAAGGATCCTTATTCATTGAAATTGGTGAAATTCCAACAGCTTTTCGGTAAGTTTTTGTTGGGAAAAAAGCGAACTTCGACATTCATCATCGACATTGACAACTTATGTTGACTTGATGGCTTCAATCCAGCAAGGCTAATCCTTTTTCTTTTGTTGCAATTGATCACCTGCAATCACTCTTTATTTTTGGTAGGAAATTTTTGAAACAAGGCAATTTTTTGTTGCAGTTGCTCACCTACAGTCACTCTTTATTTTTGCTAGTCAATTTTTTCTGTTGTGGTTGCTCACCTACTGTCACTCTTTGCGAACAGATTTTTGAAGCACTGTTGTGATATGTAGGAGCAAGGCTCCAATCTAGAGGGGTTGCCACTTCTTTCTCAAAAAGAGGTGGATGAATTGTTAAAGAATACCAAGCCACCAATTTGTCACTTTGCACCTTAGCAGCAACTGCCTCATGTGTTTTCTTTGTACCAAATCAATGTTCAGCTGCTCTCATCGCAATGTTGGTTGGAACAAAACACATATACGAGAGCCTCAACTCATTTTGGTTTTGATCTTTTTCTCTTCTTGTTGTGTAAGAAGTCAAATGTAGACCAATTTCTCTCACATCTACCACTTGAAGCAGCAATTAATAATACTCTAACAACTACGTGTTGTAGTTCTATCTTTTCTCCACCATATTCTTTCCACCACATAGGTGCACTAACTTTTTTGATGGCGTTATAGTGTGGATAGTGTGTCCTGCTCTCTACAGTGGGTGCTCCTCAGTGCAATGTGCGTGACATATCACTCAAAATAGAATGAAAACAAAGGAACAATAGATAACAGGTGATCAACACAGAGATGCAACAATAGACTAGAACATATGGACTGGACTATCTCAAAGAACCGATACAGACTCTGGCATGGTAGTACACTTAGCTCCAGCCCAAAACTCATGAGTACAATGGGGGTGTCGGGGCTCAGACGTGCAAGGATGGTGCAAACGTGTTGTGTGTATAGACTTGCTCTAGACGACGACGTTGGACCATATATGAAGAAGATGATAATGATGACCTAACAACTACTACTCATATGTCCCACCATAAAGAGCCAGCAACAGCTCATAAATGTCAGCCATCTAAGTCTATCTCCAAACTGAGTGGTGATGGTGACCTGGCCACGATGTCCACTAGACCACCGTTCGTATCCCTACCACATGTCACTGCCCAGCCTAGAGAGTCCGTCCAGTGTGAACCAGACTAGAACAATTGTACTAAATATGTGTTCTGTGAAAGTGACACTGTAGCCTGCTACAGGTTTCCCGACACAAGACCGCTCACCGTCTTGGTGAGAGGAATACGGAAAAACTATGAAAGAAAACCACTAGGTACCGCATCCGTACATCTTTTTTGAAGTAGGTGCAAGGCCCAACCACGACCTTACATGCCTCAAAAGTGGGGTTAAAAACACTGCACAGCTTGCTAATGCCTTAATCCTTTAAATAGGTAGGAACCCAATATGATTGCATAGTCCAAGAATCCCAATTGGCAAAACAGAATGAGGCTCCACAGAGCAAAGAGGTATGCTCGATTTGGATCTAGCTATCTATGACCTGGCCCATGCTTGTAGATGAACCTTGCAACAATTTCTACAACAACACTCTTCTGAAAAAGAGGGATGACCATAAGCTTGAGTAACACCGCAAATAAGGGTAAGCTCCATCTTGATGGTAGAACGAAAAGCATTAACAACAACAGGATGGCAAACAACTAGGTGAATTCTTGAAAGCCACAAGGAATAAAGTCTCTTAAGATTGCTTGTTAGCTATGATCGGATTACAAAAAACAACTTGCTCTCCCCCTTTCTGGCCATCTCCATAGCCGCCACAATCCTCTGAATAAAAGCTGATGAAAAGATTGAACACAAATCTGAAGACCAGAGCCTCAACACTGTGATAGTGCCCGGGGGAGAGGGCGAGGAGAAGCACAAAGGGAGTTTTTGGGCCATGTATGGCAGGGGCGAGGGGGTGGGTAGGGTGGGAGGTTAGGCTCGATAGGGGCGAGGGGGTCTAGATAGGGGCAAGAGGGGGAGATTGGGTGGGTAGGGGTGAGGGGGGATTAGATAGGGGCGAGGGGTGGAAGGGGGTGGGTAGGGGGTGAGGTTGAGTGGGTAAGGGGGAAAGGACTGGGTAGGGGTGAGGGCTAGTGAGGGGGGACTAGGGGCGGGTAGGGGGCAAGGGTGAGTGGGTAGGGGGGGCTAGGGGTGGGTGAGGGGGGTTGAGGGATGGTGAGGGGGGGACTAGGGGTGGGTAGGGGGAAAGGAGGGATAGGTAGGGGGTGAGGGTGAGTGGGTAGGGGGAGGGCGTGTTGGGGAGGGGGGGCGAGGGGTGAGTAGGGTAGGGAGGGCAAGGGTGAGTGGGCAGGGGAGAGAGGGAAAAATGGTGGATAGGGCGAGGGCAAGAGAGAAGTGTAGAGGGTGTGGGTGTGGGGAGGTGGATAAGGGATGGGTAGGAGCCATCATATAAAAAATAGATACAGATACAATGCTAACCTAGAAGATACCACTTGAGTTATACAAGCAGTGGTCCTCTTACTGCGCTCCTTTGCGAGCTTACCCAGTGTGAATGCTTTCAATAAAGGTTCAAATGAGTAATCAACTTCTGTGACTTCTACGCTAGTTGTTGGCTTAAGTGGCTCATTGGGCTCATCTACGGCAGGAGCACGAAAAAAGGGTGTGACCTCAGGCAAAGATTGAATAGATAGTCCATAACAAGGTGTAGACTTGGTAGCTTCCAACCACTCTACCAGATCTTTGTCTGACCCTTCAGGTGTAGTAGGTTGTTCTTGTTCAGGGTTGGTTTCCATTGACAAAGAAACTTGCTGCACCACGGGATCTATACCTCCTTCTAAGCGAATGGGTTGCATCAGGGAGCCAAGAGTATGTATCCACATGACATCGTTTCCCCAATCATGAAGTGCTTTAGTGTGTCGTAGCCATGGTCTACAAATGAGCAAGGGAAATCCTTTGTAACCCTGGGGAAGATGAACCACAAAAAAATCCAAGTTAAAAATAACTTCTTGTACTGAGGCGGTCCGGGGCGGGCAACAAGAAGAGTGGCCTCTAGACACCCTTCAAGGCTCCCGTGCTGCTCAATGGGGCTGGGGCACAACACAACACAAACCGAAACAACAAACCCACCGCCAAATCCCAACTACACAAGGGGCACCACCTAGTTTAAGAGCGAACTAGGACGCAAAAGAGAAGAATCGTTAGAGCAACCCACAAACAAGCAAGGAATTACACTAACCCTAACACCAATGGAATACTCTCACACACTAAAACACGAGAGAGAGAGAGAGAGAGAGAGAGAGAGAGAGAGAGAGAGAGAGAGAGAGAGAGAGAGAGAGAGAGAGAGAGAGAGAGAGAGAGAGAGAGAGAGAGAGTGCTTGGGCTGCTTTGAAACGTATCGGCGATGATCAAGAAAACACAACTATATATTTAAGAAAGAGAGAGAAAGGGGGAGGGGGTGCTTGTTGCATTAATACCTTCTTATAAATCTGTCATGACAAATCAAAGTGAAATTAGTACTTGTTCAACATAGCTTGCGTAAATTTCACCACAACACATCACTAGAAAAGCCACCCCAATCACTGTCTTAAGGCCAGGGGAGTCCTCTCCACCCTGTCGCCCTCTTACAGTATGTGGGATTTATGGCTAGATTGATGACAACACCAGAGACAAGCTATCAAGAACTTAAAAAAAAACCAAGACACTTACGCATCATTGTTGTCCATTACTTCACGTTGGAAAGGGAGACAAAATATCCAAGATTAGTCCAAATCCACCCTCCTTGATTTAGCGAATGTTGGGCTTACACTAGTAGGAGAAATGATAGATTTCCTACTCTTAATTGAATGATCACTCTCTCTCTTACAATGGCATAGATTTCCCTTGCTAATCCCCTATTACAACACATGCACATGCATAAGACAATGAGCTTCCACTCAAGAGCTCCTTCTAGAGAGGTTGAGCTTGGCTTCTCAAGCTATAGCATAGTGCTCTTGCTTATGGCTTCCCCCCTTTTATGCTAGCTACACCCTCCTTTTATAGCAATTTTGAAGGCTAGGGTTACTCCTCTAACCATGGTTGGGTTAGATTTTCAGCAATTTATCTAATTTCTTTTGCTTGGAATTATCAAGAAGTTGGTGGGGAAAGAGAGAGGAGAGAAATGGAGGTGATAGGACTTTCCATAGTGGGTTAGTGTTAGTAGAGTTAGTATTAATTTACAAATGGAATTGAATATTTACAATGGGAGTATCCATGTAGGATACAAATAAGGAAGAAAAACTCTCAAGAGGTAAGAAAAGGTGGATTTCTTACAAGGTTGATGCTCCAAGTGTCTTGAGTAGGGCCAATTTTGACGCTTGTTGACGGTCCACTAGCTTTGACGGTACATTTTTTCTCCACTCTTGACCTTCCTTGAGAGACAAGGTAATTGAAGCTGAGTAATCAACCACCATGATGCTGTCTTTTAAGAGAAGAGGCTGAATTTTGTGGTTTTTTGATAGATATGGGTAATTTGGAGGAGGAAAAATGAAACTAGGTGGTCAATTTTGGAATGGTATTGTGTGTGGGAGGTATGAGTTCACCATGGTTTCTCTTATTCTTCAAGGTTGAGGAGAAGGTGAGTAGTGTGCAGAGAGGAGTGGTGAGAGAGATGGGGATGATGAGTGGAGAAGTGTGTGTGAAAGAGGAAAATGATAAAGTGGAAGAGAGAGTGTGGCTGCATAGCATGGGAAAACTGGGGTCCACTAAAAAAATCATAGCTCACAATTGGTAGCTCCAAAAATCATGAAAAAATTTGGGGTGATTATTCAGAGCGTGGGCTACATTTTCTCTTTTGACCACTACTCCAAATTCGGAGTGGAGATAGGTGCCAAAATTCTCACCAAAAAGCCTGTTTTTTAGGCCTGCAAAAGTCTTTTAGTGGTCCCCTCCTTTGTTGAATTTGTACAATGCATCCAAGAGTGAGCCCCTCCTTTGTCATATTATAATACAAAGCATTCAAGTTGCCCTTGACCCATGCATGGAGGAGGATTATTGGTGAAATAAGAAATATATACATGGTGGGACTAGTGTATGGACTATTCATGGACTTTAGCTCAATGAGCACATGGTGTTAGAATAATGAGTAAAAATAATAATAAAAATATGGAGGAGTTATGGATATGGAAAGATATTGGAATCATATGATATGGTCCCTCCTTGAATTATTTTGGGTGAAAGAGGAAAAGGTATGCAAGTAAATAATATAATAAAAGTAACCAATGAGTAGAAATCAATTTTTTGTTTTCACGAGGGTGAGGGTGAAAATGTAGGAGTGATTTGTATAAAGGAAAAATATGAGGTTAGAGTATGTACATATTGGCAAAAAATAAAAATAAAAAAATATAATTATGGTGTAAGAGGATGAAAGAAGCTGTACATAGGTTTAATAAAACACACACCTAAGTAGAAATATTTAAATAAAATACCAAAATAATTATAAAAAATCCCTATATTTAGGCCATATATACAATGAAATATTTACACACAAAGAGGCCATAATATACTTTTATTTTTTATTTTTTTTATTTTTTTTTTGGCTCACCTAGCCCAGTGACTAGCTAGCTGAGGGTTTTTAAGAAGATATGGGAAAAGTCCCGTGACTCACGCACGCCTATGTACAGTGAAATGGTAGGGATAGCCACAGTGTTTGGGTGATTTTGGTAGGGTGAGGTAACTCACTGTGGCAATTACAAAGAGCCGAAAAAACGGCTATCATTAGCCCTCCCCCTGGATGATGGTATATTCATGTACCATCATAGAGCATCTTTTCCAAAGAGAGTGCTTCAGAGTCCTTGACGAGATCTTCATTGTTTAGCCCCTCAGAATTTTGGCTGGAGTTACACTCATGCTTCATGTAACAATACTTACATAAGACAGCGGCCTTTGGACAGATCTTTGGTAGATCCTTTGGTAGAAGGCGACTCAAATAGGGCTTCAAGCGATACCCGTTTACTTTCCTGGAGTGCTCTTTACCATTCAAGTCCATAAGCTGATAGTAACTTGAATTGAAAGCCTTCTTGACTATGTATGGCCCTTGCCATCTTGTTTCAAACTTGGCATCAAAACGATTGTCAAGTCGATTGTCATACCTTAGCACAAGCTCTCCTTCCTTGATGCCTTTGTCCTTCAGTTTCTTGTCGTGCGTTTCTTTCGCTTGTGTGGCTTTCCTCTTGTAGCACTCATATGCTGCTTCTCTTTTCCACTCAAGCTCCACTAACGTAAGAAGTCGATCCATCCATACCTCTTGATCATCTTGTGCTCCTTTGCCATGAAGTCGCATTGTTGGAATGTTGAGCTCGATAGGCTGCAAAGCCTCTTGACCATAGACCAAGTGAAATGGTGTGAACTCCGTGGCTTCCCTATATGTGGTTCGATATGCCCACAAGGCACCATCCAAGAAGTCATCCCATAATTTTGTCTTGTTTTGCACCATCTTTCTAATGATTCCTGCAATGACACCATTAGCCTTCTCCACCAAACCATTTGACTGTGGATAGTATGGTGTGCTATGACGATGTAGAATGTGAAGCTCTTCACAAACTTCTGTGAGCAATCCTTTTCTAAACCCTGGACCATTATCAGAAACAATCTCCAAAGGTGTGCCAAATCTACAACAAATGTGAGTGTAGACGAATTTGCTCACTGTCTTCTCATTTACCTTTGCCACACTTTGTGCTTCCACCCACCTAGTCATATAGTCTACAGCCACTAGAATGTAGAGTTTACCATTTTTTGTCCTAGGCAGAGGACCCATAGCATCAATGCCCCACTTTTCAAAGGGTCCATTTGCAAGCACTATTTGCCTCGGGCCATGCACCAACCTTCTATTTCCATTTATCTGACAAGTGTGACAACTTTTACACCAATGTTGAACATCCACATGCAAACTTGGCCAAACATACCCCGAAAGCAAAATCTTCTTCACAGTTAATTCTTGGGCAAAATGACCACCACATGCCTCTTCATGCAAACCTTTTAGAATGGCTGGAATTTCCTTGATAGTTGGTACTCGTCTGCACACTTGATCCTTCCCTCTTTGATAGAGGGAGCCTTCTAGGAAGAGATATACGCTTGCCTTCTTCATGAGTCTCCTCTTCTGAGCTTTTGTGAAGTCTGGTGGAAACTCACCCTCCAAAATGTAGCCAATGATGGGAGCCAATGACTCCAATCCCTGGTACCTCGGTTGCTTCACAGCAGCCGCCACCATGATGACCTGCACTTCTTTCTTTACACATGCAACGGCTTGTTGTGCAAGTAAATCAGCATCTTCATTCTGTTTCCTAGGAATATGATATAGTTGCACTTCTTCAAATTGATTAAACAATCTACGAATGGCATGAACTTTTGTCCGTAAGCTCTCATTCTTGCATGCCCAAATGCCTAAAATCTGTTTAACAATGAGAAGTGCATCTCCCTTTACCATGAGGCGTTGTATCCCTTGGCCAATGCACATCTTCAAACCATGAAGTAGTGTGTCGTATTCTGCTTCATTGTTGCTAGTTGAACCTGGTAGATTGACCTTCTCTTTCATGACCACCTCTCCACTTGGGTTGAGCAACACTAGCCCTCCCCCTGCTTTCCCTGTGGCTCGACGAAAAGCTCCATCAAAGAACAAGGTAAAAGCATTGGAATACTTTTTGGTGGTGGCAATGGTAGGGTCTTTACTTGAGGCACCTTAATTTCCTTCTCATGTACCCTATAAGTGAGAATCCCTGCCAATTGTGCACGCACACTATCTTCTACCTTGAAAGAGTATTGGAACTCTTGCAACTCCATAATCCACTTTGAGATCCTAGTACTAAGATTCATTTGAGATGACACCCAAGGGAACAAATTTTCTGCAGTGAGAATTACAAAAGGTTTTGGTAGTAGGTAGGATCTAAACTTTCTCACCGCAAACATGAGAGAAAGCATCATGAGTTCTGCTTCTGTGTAGTCTCTCTCCAAAGCATTCATGACCCTACTAGCAAAGTAGATGGGTCGCATCCTTGTACTGTGGGGATCTTGTTGTAGCAACACAGCACCAATTGTTTCCCTTCCAACACTAGAGCTAACAAAGAATGTGTACTCCCAACAAGGAGGCATGAGTGTTGGTAGCTCTGACAAAATGACTTTAATGTTACAAAAATACTCTTCAAGCTCATCAGACCATGCAAATTCTACTTGTTGTGTCAACTTTTGCAAAGGATGAAGCAACTCCGAGGCTAAGTGAATGAAGCGTGACATATACTTCACCTTCTGAATGAAAGAGATGACCTCCTTAAGACTCTTCGGTGATGGGAGCTCAATAAGAGCCTTTGCCTTTGAAGGATCCACCTCAATGCCTTTATAGGAAACCTTGTGACCGAGCAAGATCACTTCATCCTCACCTATGTGGCACTTGTCGGGGTTGAGTTGACCTCCCATGTCGTAGAGCTTCTTTAAACCTTCTTCTACCCTTTGTAGATGCAATGATTTTGAGCTATAAATGCAGAAATCATCAATGAACACCCTAATTGACTTTCCAAAGAATGCTTGAAACACCATGTTCATGAAACGTTGGAATGTTGCAGGAGCATTTGTCAGACCAAATGGCATGACTCTAAAAGCATAACAACCCCAAGGAGTGATAAAGGTTGTTTTCAATTGATCTTCCAATGCGATACCTATTTGAAAGTAGCCTGAGTAGCCATCACACACAGTGTACTTCTCATGACCAGCTACCTCATTTAGTATCTCATCCTGAAATGGGAGGGGAAAGTGATCTCTTTTTGTTGCCTCATTGAGTGGATGGTAATCCACACACACCCTCCTCTTTCCGTTTTTCTTAGGAGTGACAACAACAGGAGAGACCCACTCTGAATTCTCCACTGGATAAATGAAACCTGCTGTTAGAAGCTCTCTTACCTCCTTGAGCAGAGCCTGCTCCTTTATAACTCCTAGCCTTCGTAGCTTCTGAGCCTTAGGTGTGGCCTCTGGCTTCAACTCAATTTTGTGTTGAACAGCATCTACTCCACGCACATCGGTGTAGTCTTTAGCAAAAAGCCTAGGAAACTTCCTTAGCACACATTTGAACTCCTCTCTTTCATCCTTTGTAAGTGTTGTTGATAGCATACCTTCCAGCATCCCTTCATCTTGATCACCTTCGTTCTCTTGAGGACCTACCTCCTCCAAGCCTTGACAAGAGGTCTCTTGGTTGCTTGGCTTAAACCTTACCCCCATGACTTCGATGGAAGACTCCTCTTCAGTAATGCTGCCGCTACTTTCTTCTTCTGAAGTGCTATCGGTCCAACCTTCTTCCGTCTCACTTTGAGATGATTCTTCATGGAGCTCCTCTTGGCGTTGCTCCTTCATGTCAAAGACAACCTTCTTGTGATTGTCATTCCTGCAAATTAGCTTTCCACTCTCCCAATCCTGCAAAGCTCGCATTTTCATTAGCCATGGTCTTCCTAGGATAAATGGGTAACCATTTCCCTTGGTAGACATGACATAGAAATCCACTGCCTTCTTAATGCCAAAGGCCTCCACAAAAACATTTTTACAAATGCCTACGCACCTAGCCTTGCTATTGTTTGCCATCTTGACCCTAATTTCAGGTGTCTCATGGATGTGCATGCCTAGTTTTTGCATGAGTCCCTCTGTCATGATGCAAATTTGTGCACCCCCATCCACTAGACCTTTCCTAACCAATCTCCCTTTGATGTAACAGTCTAGCACCGGTGTAATGTCCTCATTCATTTCAGCTTGTGCAATTTTTACAACAGGCACACTCTCTTTTACCTTTCTCCTAGTGCTAACTGCCCTTGTTAAATCCCTCCTAACTTGTGGACATAATGCAAGAAATTGAGGCCATGAAATATCAGGACCCTTACCTCTCATGTCTTCCAACAAGTTGTACGGAGCCATACCATGTCCAAGAGGGAAGTCTTGGAGGTTGATACGACGTCGAGTCCTCTTGGTTTCCTTGGTTCCCTTTGCCTTCTTGCCTTGTCCATGGTCACTCTGTGATGTGACTCCTTCTTTCTCTTTACCTTTTCCTCGGCCACGCTTAATTCCATTGGCTTCCATGTCAACCTCATTTGAATTTGTCACCTCTACCACATGCACATTTGGATCTGGCAAAGGTGGAACTCCTTCTACCCCTTGTGGAGGTGGTCTTGGTCCATTTGGCCTTTGTAGAAGCCTTGGTTGTTGACCAGTTCCTTCACCTGCATTCATCACTGGGTAATTCAAGTTAGGCCTCCCTGGCTCCCCACGGGGCCAAGGACAATTATACATCCCATGTCCAGACTCTCCGCAATTCCAACATTGCAAGACTCTCCTAGGTCGTGGATCTCGCTCTTCAGACTTCTTTGCTTGTCCCTTTGGACCTACAACTTGTGCAAGGTGAATTGACAGGCTGCTTAAAGATTCGTTTAACTTCTCAATTACTTCCGCCGTTACCTCAGGAAGCTCCCTTGATGTTGATGCTTGTGACTTACCTTTGGGTCTAAGACCTTCTATTGGAACCTCTCCCCTTAAGCACTTGAGTTTCCTATACTTCTCAGCAGCCCTAGTTTCAGCTGCATCAAAAGTAGCAGGTGCACCCGCCTCAACTTTTACCTTAAGGTCAGGAAAGAGTCCGGCTATGAACCTCTCCTTCTTTAAAAATTCTGCACCATCACCAGGGTTAGTAACATTTCGTATCCATAGAGCCCAAAGACGTAGAAACTCTTGCTTGTACAAGTAGTAGTCATCTAAGTCTTTTTGCTTATGAGAAACAATGTCTTGCCATAGTTTTTGAGTGTTTTGGGGATCAAAGAAGTATCTCTTAAAACGATTCAAAACTTCTGTGTAATTCCCCTTAACTTCCTCAGGCAAAGAGTCAAACCAAGTACTAGAATCTTTCCTAAGGACCACCTCAAACATTTCTACACGTTCTTGATCGGTTACTATCCTCTTGATACGGCAAGACATCTTGAAATTTGCTAAAAATAATTCTGCATCCTCTCCAGGCTCTCCAAAGAAAAGAGGATATCCAGACATTTGGCGTTGGCTCTCCATTATTATGAAAGATTACAATACGAGTTACAATAAGGGATACAATAGAGATCTAGAACCACTCGCCTGCAAATGAAGAAGTGAGAAAATACCACTCTAGGTTTTCTTCTTCAGCTATCAAAGCTTCAATAAGGTCTCGATTTGTTTGATCAAAACAAAAGGGTAGACTATTGATGAGCTCTAAGAAGGGTTGAAATTCTTCAAAGCTAAGGCGATAAACAGAAATCTCTAGAACTTCATTTTCTGGATCCAAAAGAGCAACCACGTCCCAAGTGATAAATTGCACTTGCTCTACAATTCCCAATGCACAAGCGGTTTGTATAAAAACTAGATCTTCATGCTCGTCGAAGGCCGTGAGAAAGTAGCAATTGACTAGGAGCTCCTTTCCTTCGAGTTCCACACAGTCGGAGTGAGGCAACCTTCTCACAATTTCATAAAGAACATCCTCATCAAGTCCGATCAAGTTTGCAAGATTTAAAGACTCCACTTGTGCTACAAAATTCCTGGACAAAAACTCCTTAGGATTATGGTTAAATCATTCAAAAGCATAAAGAGATTTACAATGTCTCTATGAACAAAGTGTCATAGAAAGTAGAGAAGGATGAGAATTTATACAAATTTGCAATCTTCTCTATGCTCTCTTTATTAAGACAAGCTCTGAATAGCTCCCTATCTCCTTTGTTGAAAGCGAAAGGAAGACTATTAATAAGACGCAAATGAGGGAAAAATTCACCAAATGTGAGTCTATGAAGCATGAACTCTGGCCGCAAGTTTCCTGAAGAGTCTTCCTCAATGGTGAAATGCACTCGCCAAACGCCAAATTTCACTCTATTTACCAATCTTAGGGCACACACTAGTTGGATGAATGCGCGGTCTTCCTTAGTGCCCAACAACAAGAGGAAAATGGAATCCACGCGTAGGACCTTCCGTCTTAACTTCACCACCCTCTTGTTATGAGGGAGACGCCTTACTACTTGCTCCTGCAACTCAATTGGTAATAGAGCTAGATCTCTAAGGATTGAACTTTCACTGCACACACATTCCCAGTTAGAACAAATGATCGTTTTTTGTTTCTTGTAACAACTTGGACAAAGAAAAAACAAACATACACACTACTTTGCCGGGCTGCACTTCATTTTAAAATAAAATGAACACATGTACATCAAAAGAAGTGTGGTAGTTGATGAGAGGTAGAATGACAGGGTTTGGTGATGCAAGAATTTCTCCTGCTCTTTGGGCACCAAACATGAACACCATTCGTTGTTGAAAATGGATCTTTCTACTAATTGCAACGTTTATTCTAATGTGTGGAGTAAAATGAAAGGGAAAAACCTCTATTCCTGGGCCATTATCCATGGCCTATGCATGTCCTAATGCTTAAAACAAAACAAAAATATAGACGTCCAAACTAAGGTCGTACCTAATGAGAGGCAAAATAAAAGGATTTACTGAAGCGTTTATCTCGGCCAACCTAAGAGGACCTAAAATTCTACGAATGACACGTTGAAATTGCAACTTAGTACTAACAATTATGTGTACCTTTTGCCTTGCAATGGGAATGAAGGGATCATACAAATCTTCGTGATTCATGCACACTACTTGACTATGCTAAAGGTTGATTCTACACAAAAATACACAAGCCGTCCTCAGTGGGGGCACCAATTTGAGGCGGTCCGGGGCGGGCAACAAGAAGAGTGGCCTCTAAACACCCTTCAAGGCTCCCGTGATGCTCAATGGGGCTGGGGCACAACACAACACAAACCGAAACAACAAACCCACCGCCAAATCCCAACTACACAAGGGGCACCACCTAGTTTAAGAGCGAACTAGGACGCAAAAGAGAAGAATCGTTAGAGCAACCCACAAACAAGCAAGGAATTACACTAACCCTAACACCAATGGAATACTCTCACACACTAAAACACGAGAGAGAGAGATAGAGAGAGAGAGAGATAGAGAGAGAGAGAGAGAGAGAGATAGTGCTCGGGCTGCTTTGAAACGTATCGGCGATGATCAAGAAAACACAACTATATATTTAAGAAAGAGAGAGAAAGGGGGAGGGGGTGCTTGTTGCATTAATACCTTCTTATAAATCTGTCATGACAAATCAAAGTGAGATTAGTACTTGTTCAACATAGCTTGCGTAAATTTCACCACAACACATCACTAGAAAAGCCACCCCAATCACTGTCTTAAGGCCAGGGGAGTCCTCTCCACCCTGTCGCCCTCTTACAGTATGTGGGATTTATGGCTAGATTGATGACAACACCAGAGACAAGCTATCAAGAACTTAAAAAAAAACCAAGACACTTACGCATCATTGTTGTCCATTACTTCACGTTGGAAAGGGAGACAAAATATCCAAGATTAGTCCAAATCCACCCTCCTTGATTTAGCGAATGTTGGGCTTACACTAGTAGGAGAAATGATAGATTTCCTACTCTCAATTGAATGATCACTCTCTCTCTTACAATGGCATAGATTTCCCTTGCTAATCCCCTATTACAACACATGCATATGCATAAGACAATGAGCTTCCACTCAAGAGCTCCTTCTAGAGAGGTTGAGCTTGGCTTCTCAAGCTATAGCATAGTGCTCTTGCTTATGGCTTCCCCCCTTTTATGCTAGCTACACCCTCCTTTTATAGCAATTTTGAAGGCTAGGGTTACTCCTCTAACCATGGTTGGGTTAGATTTTCAGCAATTTATCTAATTTCTTTTGCTTGGAACTATCAAGAAGTTGGTGGGGAAAGAGAGAGGAGAGAAATGGAGGTGATAGGACTTTCCATAGTGGGTTAGTGTTAGTAGAGTTAGTATTAATTTACAAATGGAATTGAATATTTACAATGGGAGTATCCATGTAGGATACAAATAAGGAAGAAAAACTCTCAAGAGGTAAGAAAAGGTGGATTTCTTACAAGGTTGATGCTCCAAGTGTCTTGAGTAGGGCCAATTTTGACGCTTGTTGACGGTCCACTAGCTTTGACGGTACATTTTTTCTCCACTCTTGACCTTCCTTGAGAGACAAGGTAATTGAAGCTGAGTAATCAACCACCATGATGCTGTCTTTTAAGAGAAGAGGCTGAATTTTGTGGTTTTTTGATAGATATGGGTAATTTGGAGGAGGAAAAATGAGACTAGGTGGTCAATTTTGGAATGGAATTGTGTGTGGGAGGTATGAGTTCACCATGGTTTCTCTTATTCTTCAAGGTTGAGGAGAAGGTGAGTAGTGTGCAGAGAGGAGTGGTGAGAGAGATGGGGATGATGAGTGGAGAAGTGTGTGTGAAAGAGGAAAATGATAAAGTGGAAGAGAGAGTGTGGCTGCATAGCATGGGAAAACTGGGGTCCACTAAAAAAATCATAGCTCACAATTGGTAGCTCCAAAAATCATGAAAAAATTTGGGGTGATTATTTAGAGCGTGGGCTACATTTTCTCTTTTGACCACCACTCCAAATTCGGAGTGGAGATAGGTGCCAAAATTCTCACCAAAAAGCCTGTTTTTTAGGCCTGCAAAAGTCTTTTAGTGGTCCCCTCCTTTGTTGAATTTGTACAATGCATCCAAGAGTGAGCCCCTCCTTTGTCATATTAAAATACAAAGCATTCAAGTTGCCCTTGACCCATGCATGGAGGAGGATTATTGGTGAAATAAGAAATATATACATGGTGGGACTAGTGTATGGACTATTCATGGACTTTAGCTCAATGAGCACATGGTGTTAGAATAATGAGTAAAAATAATAATAAAAATATGGAGGAGTTATGGATATGGAAAGATATTGGAATCATATGATATGGTCCCTCCTTGAATTATTTTGGGTGAAAGAGGAAAAGGTATGCAAGTAAATAATTAAATTAAAGTAACCAATGAGTAGAAATCAATTTTTTGTTTTCACGAGGGTGAGGGTGAAAATGTAGGAGTGATTTGTATAAAGGAAAAATATGAGGTTAGAGTATGTACATATTGGCAAAAAATAAAAATAAAAAAATATAATTATGGTGTAAGAGGATGAAAGAAGCTGTACATAGGTTTAATAAAACACACACCTAAGTAGAAATATTTAAATAAAATACCAAAATAATTATAAAAAATCCCTATATTTAGGCCATATATACAATGAAATATTTACACACAAAGAGGCCATAATATACTTTTATTTTTTATTATTTTTTTTTTTTTTTTTGGCTCACCTAGCCCAGTGACTAGCTAGCTGAGGGTTTTTAAGAAGATATGGGAAAAGTCCCGTGACTCACGCACGCCTATGTACAGTGAAATGGTAGGGATAGCCACAGTGTTTGGGTGATTTTGGTAGGGTGAGGTAACTCACTGTGGCAATTACAAAGAGCCGAAAAAACGGCTATCAGTACCTGCAGAGGCACATTGTCAACTATGCCACTGGGTAGACTGTCCGTTGGTCCGCCAATGTAACTGTGAAGGGAGCAGAGCGAGTAGGCTATAGTCCTAGAGCTACATAGTGAACTCGGGCATTAGTGAGAATTGCCAACCCAAAATGGACACTGTCAGGTGAGGGCTTCTATAATCAATGAGGGGAGTAGTGGGATTGGATATTATATAGGACTCTGATGGTTGCACTAGGAGGTGCCTGCCACTAGGACCTACTCCGGGGTAAACGGATTGAATAAATGCAAGGGTGTCACTTTTGAAACTCGCATCTAGCTGCAGCATGTCATAGACGGACACTTGGGGTGTTCTTCAAGACTGTCTCTGCTGTGTAAGATTTTCCTATTCTACGAGTGATTTCTCCGGTACCTTGATCTTCTGTAGATCAGAAACTACTTCCAAGAAAGATTCATCAATATTGGAGAGCAAAGATTTGGATTCTTTCTTGGCACTAGCGGATGGTTTGTCAACAGCTAAAGGCAGGGTATCCACTGTTGTGAGAATGTGTGGTGGTGTTGAACTTGCTGGAATGTTAAGATTGAGAGAAACTCTCTGGGCTCGAGTGAGGACACCCGGTGGCTCCTCTACCAAGTGCAGCTTATTTTGAGGGGTAACCACGTGAGTAGAAGGGGGCGGCTGAGGAAAACGGTGCTAACTGCTATCAAATTGAGCTTGGGAAAGGTTAACTCATTTTGACTTTGACTTGGGTTCGAAGCTGTGGATGCACAAAGTTTAGGGCAATCCTTACTGTAGTGATCCTTCGTTTCAGGGCAATGACAACAGGGAGGGAACCCTTCGGACAGAGGGAATTTGCTTTGGTAATGATCATATTCCCCACATGTGTAGCACAAAATGGGCTGATTCAATGGGCAAGTTGAAGGCGAGGTAGTCCTTGCTCCTGGTGCATGGAGTTGGAGGTGGAGGTATAGAAGCTTTGAGGTGATGAGGGAGCATGGGTATGATAAAATCTTTGAGACGGAAAAAGCATACCTTGCATAGGAGGGGTTGCCAATAAAGGTGGCATATGGTGTGGATGGCCACAGAGAAAAACCATGTTGGATGCAAGTGCTAGTCCTTGTTGAAGAGTAGGACCAAGACTTTGCTGTATTTGTCACAATCCCTTGAGGTAGTAGCAGTCCTTGTCCTCATGTCCAGACTTTTCACAGAAGTGGTAGTAAACCCGAAAGGGGCATTCTTGTGGAGGGTGCCCTGGAGAGCGGCATGAGATACACCAAACCATAACCTTAGTCTCTTGCTAAGACTTGAGCTCTTCTAGCTCACGCTTGATCTGCTCCAATGCCTCATGATGTGGAGGCTTCTCCTGTCGAATAGAGAAGGACCTCTCCTCTTGAAGAGCTTGCTGTAGCTTTAGGGCTTCTAGTTCTCTGTGTAAAGAAGTTAACAAATCAGAAGGACTTTCCAAAAACACTAAGGGGGTCTCTACCTGAGGGGAGTTGGTGAACAGCTTCGTAGCTCCCTCTATCCTAGTAGCAGCCGCGACAAACTCCTCCAGAGTGGCGTCAGGTCGGAGACTCTCTTGGAGTTTTTGCTGGGAAGTTTTGGGAAGAGCCTTCTTCACCCACTTCTTAACCATAAATTCCCCTGGTTGTTTAGGAAGCTTGGCAACCAGAGACTTGTTTTTAGTCATGAGTTTTGCAAAATTCTCCTCTGTCTAGAGCACCATGTTGGCCAACTCACCCAAAACCTTTTCCTGAAAGTCACCTAGCGTGAATGCTGCACAAAACTACTGTCTTAAAGCTACCCAAGTGGCAAAATGATTCTCTGCAAACTGACTGTACCACTTGCCTATTAAGCCATTTTAGGTAGATGGAAAGAGTACCAAATAAGCATTTTCTCTATTAAGAGCACGACCTCTACAGAGAGATACAAACCTCCTTGCATGGTCGTCTGCATCTTCTGAGGAGAGTCCCTTGAAAGTAGGAAACTTGATGTTTACCTTGGCCAGAACACTGGTCAATGCCTCCATGGCCTCTTGCTTAGGAGACCGTTGCTCAATAGCTTGTTGTAACAAAATGGGAGAGAGATTTACTGGGGAAGGTGACCTGGAAGATGTAGAACCGGATGGAGGAATGGATGATGTCGTATGTGGAGGTATGGGAGATGAGGTTGGTGGACTTCTACTAGGTACCAAGGTTTGATGTCTTCTGTTGTAGTACTTCAGAGGACTCAGTAGTACGCTTTGACGCTCTAATGACTGCCTTGTATGTGTCATGCAGTGACCACAAACCCAACCAAGCTTTGGTCAAGAAGACCTTTAACTAGCTGAACACAGGTCTAGACTCTACTAGACCAGGGCAAGTGATTAGACCACCTGGCTGGACCAAGGATGAGGAAGGACTAGACCAAGCACCAAGAAGGACTAAACCAAGATGAGAGCTTGGTCGGACCAGGGCGAGAGAGGATAAGACCAGTAGGGCGAGAGACTAGGTCAGTTAGAGTAAGCTGTCTAGGGTGAAACTGGACCAGACTAGCAGGCTGCATTGGCCAAGCGAAGTAGGCGAGGCTAGGTAAAATCCATCTAGCTCCTCGATTTGTACCTCAACAGAGAGTGAGACTTCAGTTGAGTTCCCATTGGGCATGCCAAAAACTGAGAGCACCTATAGCGCGGATAGTCTGTCGTGCTCTCTAAGTGGGTTCTCCTCAGTGCAGTGTGTGTGACATCTCACTCAAAACAGAATGAAAACAAAGGAACAATAGATAATAGGTGATCAACACAAAGACGCAGAAGCAGACTAGAACATATGGACTCAACTATCTTAAAGAACCGATACAGACTCTGGTATGGCAGCACACTCAGCTCCAGCCCAGAACTCACGGGTACAATGGGGATGTCAGGGCTCATATGTGCAGGGATGGTGCAGACGTGCTGTGTGTATAGACTCGCTCTAGACGACGACGCTAGACCATATATGAACAAGATGATAATGATGACCCAACAGCTACTATTCATATGTCCCACCATAAAGATCCACCAACGGCTCATAAATGTCAATCATCTAAGTCTATCTCCAAACTGAGTGGTGGTGGGCACCTGGCTACGATGTCCACTAGACCGCCGTCTGTATCCCTGCCACGTGTCACTGCCCAGCCTAGAGAGTCCGTCTAGTGTGAACCAGACCAGACCAACTGTACTAATTGTGTGTCTTGTGAAAGTGACAATGTAGCCTGCTAAAGGAGTCAATGTGCCAAGGATCACCAAACATACCAACCCTATTGGCATAGTCAACATGTTGATGAAATGCATCTTTATCCGCATCCAACCCTAAGAGTTGCATGCACAAAGCTTTGAACCCACACATCACTTTTGAATTGGAGGATTGTTCATGGAGCTATAATTTTGGATCCAAAGAGAATTTTGTGTTGTGTAACGGTGTGTGCATTTGCGCCCATCAAGATTATGCACATGAAACTAGAGATGTTTTATTACTACCAATGTATCCTTGAAAGTCCTTGAGCTTTTCAATGGCTGTTGACATATACCAACATATCTTTCCAAAGACAAAAGAGTCTTTATCCACCAAGCATAATAGATCCACAAAGGGTTTAGTAACATTGACAACTTTTCCCACATTTTTCCAAAACACTGAATTGACGATTTGATGAACCCCTAATGTTGTAGCTTGATATCTGGGATATTTGCTAAGCCATGCATCCCATCGCCTATCGGCAATTGTCTCCACCAGCATATGTCGAACATCTTTCAATGTTGACAATACATAATATGTAGTAGCAAACCGAATCACACAAAAGAATTGTAATGCCTTGTTAGGCGACTTGGTTCTAAACAAAGCATTTGAAAATTGATGCTATCTAATGAACTTTACTATTGTGTTTGCTTCCAATAAATTAGTATTTATTTTGTCAAGTTTTCCAACGTCTTTCAGAAGCGAATTGATAGTATGTGCACCGCATGGTATCCATGTCAATTCCAGATACTTTGCTTGAATTACAAGACTTTTACCTTTGTAATTTTCAGCACTGTCGATGACGATTGCTGTCACATTCTTTGGCCCTCTAGCTTTTGATATAGCACGTTCATAGATTTTTGAAAGGAAGGGAATGCTATTTTCCTTCAAGGACATGACAAAATGGCTTTTAAAAATACTGACCCTCGAGGACAAATCAACATCACATTGATTAAAGTTTTTTTTTACAATTGGCCCATCCATCCAAAGCTATAGTACATCCAAAAGTAAGAACATATTCCAACACGGCACGTTTGAGCGTGCTTTCTACCTCATCTTTGACTTTGTCAACATACTCTCTGTGAATTTCATTATAATCTAACATCACAAATACTTTTTTGGCGGTGCTCATCAATGCATCTTTGAAGATAGGGTTCTGCACTACATTGAATGGAATACCACATGCGTGAAATGCTTGCGTCCACTTCAAATACAACATGTACAACCATTGTTTATCAAAAGCTTGATGGAGTGTTTGATTTGTAGATAACCCTCTTCCAATACCATCGGTACAATTTCTCTTTGAATTAGATGCATTATTAGATGTACCTATGTCAAAGGATGGTGTATCGTGCACTCCACTCTGGAAACAAGGATTAAAGGAATTATGCTCTCTATTCTCAGTGCCCATCAGAATCCTCTCCTCATTCATAATAGGTTCTTCTTCATCCATTGAATCTGCTCTTCCCATAGTACAACCTCTTTTGATTGCCCCTTTACTTTTACCCTCAAGGATAGCCTTTACTTTTCGTACATATCCAAAAAAAATTCATATATGTCTCATGGAGGCAAGGTACAAGGCCCAACATTGTCTAGCACTTTGAACAAAAGCTCTTTCATCCTCGTAGCATTTCCACTAAACACATGGAGACTTGCACTTCAATTGAGATGTAATTCATCCTGGCACTATTTCATGCACATACATCCACTCATGACCACTGAACACATGGTGACAAGACTTACACTTCAATCAAGATATAGTCTGTCTTGGCAATATTTCATGCACATACGTCCACTCATGACCACGAACCGTGATGCAGACAAGATATCTGTAAACAATAGACAATTGTAATTTGTAAATTGATCCTTTTTATTAATCACACGTATAGTATACAATTTATTAATTGATTGTGCCAAAAAATTGGAAGTACGTAGTCAATCGTATCTAACTTCAGTTTTACATTGTATGAACCTATCCAAAAAGAGAATATAATTCATTGTTTAGGTCTTTGGAATAAATTTTGAGTACTTTTACCTATAAATGATAAGAATTGTACCCTAAACAATATTTTGTCACATCGGATTATCTCGAATTGGGAGCATAATACTCTAACTCAATGCGATGGTCATTGATTACCAACGATCAATTTTGGATTGTATCTACATTATCATGATTTTTTACAAATAACTTCTTAATTCCTAAACCTTAATCTAAGTGAAACAACCGATTATTTCCAGTGCGAGTAAACACTTTTACTCTAGTACAAAAGTAAATAATCACTATTTATGATACACATCTATTTTCAAGTGTATATATATACTCCAACACAATGATAGATGGTTCTTGACCTAATTTTCTTCTCTTCAAGTGTTAAAAAACTCCAACACAGAAAGAGCAAGTATTTGATTTTTATTTTGATTCAAAACTATTCAATTCAAAAATAAAAAAACTACAAATCATAAAATTGAAATTTAACTTATTTTTAGCTAAATGTTATTTTCTATAATTTTAGAAAATATTTAATCTTTAGAGAGAAGATGATTACTTTTATCAAGTAGCTCAATGTTTGGTTGTGCAAAATGTTCATGATTGAGAGAGCTCCGGTGGTTGCATATATATATATATATGTGTGTGTGTGTGTGTGTGTGTGTGTGTGTGTGTGTGTGTGTGTATTGAGCACTTTGATCGAAAAAAATCTTCAATCAAACAATTCTTTGATCAAAGTACAAAAAAATATTATGAATAGCTAATTCAGTGACGTGTCACCATATAATACGGTCGATTTATACCTCCTAACATATTATATGGACATTAAACGCGTATAATATATTTAACGTTTAACCTACAATGCAACCTAGGTAACGGGCCCATAGAGTGAGGTCTATTGCCTAATCAAAATGATAAAAGTATTTTTGTTAGCCTTAATACCAAGCCATTCGTTATTCATCAAAGCTTGAGTAATTGTAATCAAAGTTTAAAAAAACCATTGTGTATGAATTTATTTACAAGTTAATTAGAATTTTTCTCAAATGTGACAATTGAGTTGCTAAAAGAGTCCATGATGAGATAGAGAATACCCAAACAAGTATTTAAAGTATTCTTGTATGGTCTATTACTTTTTTCTTTGCAAAATCAACCGTCACATAAAACTAAACCTATAGATGCATCTCGTAGTAAATTCACATGTGTAAGGTTCTAGTAGTTTTAAAAAGGATCCTTCTCTCACTCATTTTGGGCACATTCTTGGGAGAAGAAGACTCTGCTACTGTTTCTTGTAACTGTGGTAATTGAAACTTCAACGCTTTGAGAGATTAATAACTCTAAAGCACAATTCGTAACGAAAGTTATTGTTTTTTTTTCATGCTTAATCATGCTACCATCTCACGTCTCTTCTTCATTTGGAATCCTTTCCAAATGTTTTTATACTATCCTACTCTTATTTATTAAATCCACTTGGAATCAACACATAACATATCTATACTATGATGATCTCTCTACATTTCACTCTATAAAGTAATGATGGATTCATTACTCAATTTCACTGCCTCTTATGTATGATCATATGTTCTAATTCTCAACATTATGTGTGCAAAAAAAGCTAATCTCATTCAAACTCCTTGTTCACTAAAGGGATGTAAGTGCTTGCTGTTAGGTTTCAAGCCCTCCCCGTGGGAACTACCCCTTATGGAGCATGCAGATGAATTGCAGTCTTTTTTAAAAGCTTTGCATGGTTACAATCCTTTATACATTGTAAAAGTTTTTGAACTAATTGACATAGCGTGTCTTTTCTTTGTTGTGTCGAACTCACTGCTCTCTCTCTCTCTCTCTCTCTCTCTCTCTCTCTCTCTCTCTCTCTCTCTCTCTCTCTCTCTCTCTCTCTCTCTCTCTCTCTCTCTCTCTCTCTCTCTCTCTCTCTCTCTCCTTCTTTCTCTCGCCATGGCTTACAACCGCCATCACCCACCATAGCCTCTGACACCCAACACTGGTATCAAATCCTTAGGGTGTTGCAAGGCGGCATGGTGTACAAGCGGTGAAGACATTCGTCTCAAAAGTCCACGCTGTGGTGGTTGTTCCTAGGCGGGCAGAGGCCATAGTAGGCGTAGACGGCACATCTCAAAACGTAGGCATAACATAAGGCGCTTGTCAGTTGCGGCAGTTGCATCTTGAAACGTTGTCTGCAGGCAAAGGAAACATCTCAACACGCTCAAGGTATTGTGAATAGGGTTGCATCTCACTTTCATCTCAAGATGCAGCCAGGAGGTTGGCATATCAGAACGCAGACATATCTTGGCGGGGGTAGCTAATCACAGCTTCTCAAAACGCCCTTGCAGAGGGCAACAATACTGCATGTAGCCTTTCCAATCACTCATAGCACGAGAAGCTTTTTGAATAGCTCTGCAAAAAAGTGGTATTTGGTAACGACATAACAAATTTGACATCATTCGCCAGATACTCTGCTCCAATCTTATTCTCATCATTGTAATTCAATATTTTTTTGGACTTTGACAATAGTCATTGTAAAGGCATATCAAGCATGGCACAAAAGTGGATAAGTTTAATGGATCCAGCTTCCACACCTCGCAAATCAAAGTGAAGGGATATCTGATGCGAAAGAATCTTTGGAGCATCATCAAGCCTCTATCAACAGACAAAGCAGGCACATCTGTTGCTGTTATGAGAGCACTATCTACTGAACAAAAACGCAAGGATGAGCAAGCATTAGGTATTATTCATACATCTCTCGAAGACAATTTTATTCAGTTCTTGGATGACGTGCAATCTTCTAGAGAAGGTTTTTGGTGCTAAAGCTAAGTATTCAATGGTGAGTCTCAAGATGGATTTGTACCTCTCTTGCTATGCATGCTGATGAAAACATTACATCTCTAGTTAACCGACTGAAGAGTATTAAAACTCAACTAGTTTATGTCGAAGCCCCAATGCAAGAAGAATATCTCATAGCTGTTTTGTTAAAAAGTTTGCCTAATAAATTCCATCAGATTGTTACCGTTTCAAAAGAGAAAGATCCACTACCCTCCTTGGATGGTATCATCAATTCATTGCAGGAAGAAGAAAGAAGGGTATCCCGTACCAATTCTCTCATTATTCCTAGTCATATACAATCTCCAATGCAGTATCTCCCATCAATTCTTCTAATACTTCCAGTGCCTATGCAGTCACTAATTGTGCTTCTACCTTAGCTTCATCGCGACCATTTATCGATACCAGATCTTGTGCCATTTGTGGATGCAACAATCACCAGACAAAGGACTGTTTCAAGAAGAATCTGTGTGTTTATTGTGGTAAAACAAATCATCCTTCAAATAGATGCTTTCAAAAGGGTAAAAATCAAATTCATGTGCTTGAGGGAGACACTGAATCTCCAATATTTTTTGTTGACAATGATTTTTTTTAGATCAACTTCTTTTCATGTCTTTCCTAGTCAAAATAAAAATAAAGGGTTGTAGACATTGCCACACATGAGTGGTAAGACCTCCCAAACCATCTTTTTTTGTTCAAGTCCTATTTTGTTCTGCTTCTCATGAGGTTACTAGGTACACCTTAAACCCAAGGTTTAACAGTGAACCAAAAACTCCATTTATTGGTAGCTAAGTTTCAACTTACACCCTATCTATTCAAGGGGGGTTTTACTATCATAGCGCCAGGTTATGGATACACCCAAATCTTTGGTTGTGAGGGAACCTAAAACTCACGGTTGCCGAGTATACCAAAATCTCAAGATATCATGAGAGTGATGTAGTTCGGGCTTGAGGGAGGGATTGTTAGGTTTCAAGCCCTCCCCATCGGAATTACCCCTTATGGAGCATGCAGATGAGCTGACTCTTTTTAGAAGCTTTGCATGGTTACAATCATTTATATATTGTAAAAGTTTTTGAACTAATTGACATAGCGTGTCTTTTCTTTGATGTGTTGAACTCTCGCTGCTCTCTGCTCTCTCTCTCTCTCTGCTCTCTCTCTCTCTCTCTCTCTCTCTCTCTCGTTCTCGTTCTCGTTCTCGTTCTCGTTCTCGTTCTTCTCTCTCGCCATGGCTTAGCCGCCATCACCCACCATAGCCTATGGCATCCAACACTTGCAATAAAACGATATAAGTTAAGCATGTGATTAGTGTAGGTTGAATCAAAGGGGTGTATGAACGTGAATATCTTTTAGGCTTACATAATTACCTTTTTGTCTACCATAAATTTGAATTATTAGAAGGAAAGTGTAAGTTGGTGTAATTATCATTGCCATATCCTTATGGTCCAAATGGTTTCTGTTAAATTAGTCTTACAAAAGTTCAACTTAACTAAGTAAGGGTGAGGATGGCCCCATCAAGGACCCATGTTAGTGAGACTCACTTTGATGAGGCTGGCACATTTGAAGAGTGAGACTTAAATTTAACTTTCTCTTTGTCTACAAATGTATCAATGTTTATGGTTTGTTTGCACTGTTATTTATGCTTTCATTTTACATATCTAAATCACCTAAGCAATAGTACCATATAGTGAGTGCAACTTTGCTTCTCTTTTCATCATTTTCTGATACTTGCAATAGGTGATTAAAGATATACTCTCTACATGTGATTTGTTAAAGCTTTTCTTCTCTTTTCATCATTGTCTGATACTTGCAATAGGTGAGTAAAGATATACACTCTACGTGTGCTTTGTAACTATCAGATAGCCTTTTTCAAGATGTGATGATTAATGGTTTGATTGTTGCATTGTGTTAGAGATTTTCTCACACTTCAACAATGACCAGATTGATTATTTAATTTTTCAATCAATTTAATAATAGTGACCACTCTTGTGTTAGAGCCATTAGCTCACACAATTGGTCTATTAGTGCATATTGTACACTTTTCGTAGTCTAATAGACTACTTTTGTGTGATGTAAACTTCCAATGATTTGTGTTTAGTAGTGTCCATACTTGTGTTAGATTTTTTAACTCACACAATTGGACTACTTTTTCATAACGTTAACTTTTAAGCATTTTTTTTCTAAATTGAATGTACATTTATTCAATTATCGATAACAAAATCTTATTCCAAAATCATAATCATTAAAAATTGTATATATTTTATTTGTTGCAATAAATCGTTCACTTAAAATCTTTTTAAGTATTGATATTAAATATTTTTATATTTCAACATGTCTCAAATTTGAATTATTCTCTTTGTATTAATTTATTATTGTTTATTTTAATAGCCATGCCAGAGACAAAGCTATCATGAGCACATTGAAAAACCGTCACTGAAGCTATTGTTCGCTACCTACACAATGTGAAAGAGAAACAGTTGTGTCGATGTTTTGAAACTACAGAGCCTTCTAGCTTCAATGATTTTGTCAACATGTTGACAAAACATTTCTTTGAGTGCTTACAGTTATCATTCCCCACAATATCATTTGATATTGCAATTTTCAATGGCGGTGATTGCGGGGGCTTGTCAACACTCAAGTTTTGGGCCAATTCCTGGGTGCTTTTGATGCTCTGCAAAACCCTGAAGTTTTCTCTCTCCCTTTAGTACAGAAAATAATGCAATTGGTTCATTAATTGCATGCAAAAATGAAAGGAAAGAGCAAGCTAGAAGTCCCTAGCAAAAGATCGAGAGTTGCTGATCCTACGGAGTCAGCCATTGAGATAGAAGTATTACACCATCTACATGATTGATGTGTTTTCACTTGCAAGCTTCCCAACTTGGAGAAGGCAGATGGGTATATGTCAAGCAAGTTCGTGTATCGCATCCTGCCTTCTCAGACTTTGTGTATGTAGTTCAAGTATTCAAGATCCATCCACTCGGGCCAACTGATGCACAACAAGCCCTGGAAGAAGCCACCACTTTAAATATCCAACAACATCGAGGTATGATCCTGCCACTTGGCATCGTCCGTCACTCTCCACGTCCAATGCTTATCTTCAAATGCTGGATTGGTGGCCATGTGGGGTAATGGATACAAGCATGTCCCTCAAATGGAAGCAAGCTTGCCATCAAAGAGTTTTTGCAAACAGCTGGCAGTATAGAGTGCTTCCAAGATAATATCTTGCACATTGTCAATGCTCTGCTGCAAACATTGAAGTTCTTGCATCACCATGATCTTTTGCACAACGACCTTCACCCTCACAACATTGTGTTGCATTTTGCTGATTAATGTGTTTATTGCGGCATTACAGATTGGGGCAATTCTAGCTTATTCCGAACTACAAAGACATTTCCAAAGCTAACATATTTGACTTTGGAATGTCAAAACAATCACCTTTAAGACTACCGTTGGACTGCCCTTGAGTGTATTTCCACCAACCCTCCTCCTTTTTCTAAAGCCACAAATGTATATTCTCTATGTTGGGTTCTAAAACGCATACTTATTTGCATGCCAGAGCCGAGTGGTGCAATGGAAAGAGCCTTTATAAAAAAATTTATCTATGCTGGGTTTTGAAACGCATACTTATTTGCATGCCAGAGCCATGTGATCCAGAGGAAAGAGCCTTTGTAAAAAAAAAACATAGAGCTCTTGATTTAGGCAAAGGTAAAAATCCCCAAAATTGACCTTCAGCTTTCGATTTATCCCTTTGTATCAATGTTTTATCTTCTTCAGCTCTCCGACCAGACGATGAATGAATACAAAGAACTTTTTTTGGGTTGAAATTGTCATTGTCTTGTTAATGCAGTGTTAATTTAAGTATCACATCATAATTCAAGTGAAAATCTAATGTTTTTAAGATCAAATTGACATTATGTCATTGAAAATTGGTTTAAGTGGAATTTGCCTCATTATCTACATATTGATTTGTCAATTTCAATTTGCAAAAGATTTTCATTGGTTATATGGTTGTTGAAGTTTGGTATTATGTTTGTAGATATGGCTGAAGACCTTGATTACAATGAGGCACATTTAATTATGAGCACATAGAAAATTCAATGTGGACAATCAGACTTATCAAAATGTCATGATAGTCCAACTAGAGGTCCCCCAAGAATAAAGAAAACTTATGCACTTGTACAACGATAATTTTATTGGCTAGATTTATACGGGTACGTTCAAGGCAATGTCTTGCATGATCAAAAATGTCAATAAAGTAGAGTGCCTGAAAGAAGGAGGTCTCTTACATCCTTTTCAGATTCCCAATGGTAATTGAAAAATTATCTCTATGGATTTTATTATGGGTTTACCAACCATTATATGAGCTCATGACTCCGTATGGGTGGTAGTAGATTGGTTGACTAAACTTTACAAATATATTCCATCCAAGTTCACAATTAAAACTCTAGAGTTAACAAAGTTATTTATTGACAATCTGTATAGGCTATATGGACTTTCTAATAATATTGTGAGTGTTCATGATCCCAAGTTTAACAATCATTTCTGGAGGGCTGTGTTTAAAGGATCGGGCACACAACTCAACATCAGTATTGTAGATCATCCAAAATGGATGGTAAGAGTGAACATATTAATCATGTGCTAGAGGATATGCTATGATGTTAGAGGATGGTCTGATTGAACATATTAATCATGTGCTAGAGGACATGCTAAGAGAATATGTTAGCAAAAGGAAATCTTATTGGGAAGATTATCTCCATATTCTAGAGTTTGCTTATAATAGTGCAAAGCATGTGACGACTAATTTTAATCCTTTCATGTTTCTATATGTTTCTAACTTAATTCACCAATTAAAATAGGGTTGGAAACTGAGAAACTTCAATAGGTCAAGGATTTTTTCAAGATCATATGGATATGCTAAAACTTGCTCGTTAAAATGTTTGACAAGTACACGAAAGATACAAAAAGTACACTGATGAGAAACGTCAACAAGTAACCTTATGGAAGGGGAAGAGGTATTTTTACATGTGCACATTTAGAAAGTTTGAAGACTACATCTAAATTATCTCCAAGATATTGTGGGACTTTTAAGGTACTCAAGCGAGTTGGAGATATGGAATACAAGCTCTCTTTACTTACACATTCTCATAATCATCCAATTTTTTACGTAAGCCCCTTATGTAAGCGCTTGCATAGGGATGACAATATCATTGACCAATAGATTTTGGTTGATTTTATTGAACCTCCTATGTAGCTACATGAACCTGAGTGCATTCTTGACTATCATGATTTACGTACTCGTCATCATGTGTGTCATCATGCATTAATCAAGTGGAATGATGGACCTGAAGCTAGGAGCAAGAGGCTAGGAGGAGAGACAAATTCAGAGCCCAAGGCCTCACACATATTTCCCTTTTTCACTTTTAACTAGATAGAACTTCAACTACACCTTTACTTGTTGCTCAACAATAGTATTATCCAACTCGATGATAAATGCTTCAAACAAAAAAATAATCCCTATGGATTTCTCTTATTCACCTATACTCTATAACCTTTATGTAACATACTTTGAATATAAATGGTATATAAAACAACTTAATAATTCAAAGTAATAAAAGAGACTAACACAATTCACCCTATACTTCAAGATATATGAATGACATTCTCAATTCAAATAATAAATATTCTAAAAAGCAAATTGAGGACATCTATCTGCTTGACAATCTCAAAATTGAAAATATTGCAGACACAATTTTTTGCTAAATAGAGAGCGCTTTGCGATTTGTACCAATCGAGTAACAACTTTTTGGATGTTTGAACGACCACTCATAATCTTTGTCGATTGTAGTATAAGTCATACACAACATCATGGTGTAAAGGTCAACATTTCAGGGTGGAACGGATCGAAAAAAAGCATTTTACTCAAGATTGCGGAATCATGGCAAAATTTGAACAGTTTAGTCGACGACGGTCCTCTAATGCAGATCTTGTGGTGGCGGAACTCACTTACTTCGGCACGCTACAAGAGATTTTGAGGATCAATTATAGAGGATTTTTTGTTGACTTATTCGACCTACAATGGTTCAAGATAAACATGGAGGATTGCAACGCTACTGTGCACAGAGGAGAGTCTGGTTTCCCTGAGGTGGATTCAACTAAAAAATGGACCGACCTAAGAGACACTTTCGTACTACTTGAGCATTGTGAACAACTAAGTCTGTAAATAGTTAACATCCAATTTTAGAAGTTATGTGCTTGGAAGCTCTCATGTAAGTTATGTGTCTCTGGCAGGTGATTTCATCCTACAAAGTCTACATGAAACTGGTGGTACATCATAGAGGTAGCCCCTCGTAGTGCATGGACGTATGAGGGCTACCATGTGCCAATCACAGTGGCATCAATGGAGGATATCGGAGAAGATTCTTAGTCAGATGCCACTGAGGTGGTGCCAAACGAGCATCAAGCTGCTACTCTCTATGGGGTGCATGCAGAGGATCTACAAAATGAAATGGAGGACATCTGCCTAAATAGAGAGCTCTATATAGACATAGGGAGTTATGCTGAGCTATGTGAGGATGAGAGAGAGACCTCTTAAAGCCATAAACATTGTATTTGAACAATTTTGCTCCATTTTATAATATATATTATAATCACATGCCTTTTGGTCCATTCTTGTCTATATGCTATACTTGAGAAATTTAAATTGTGTTTAATCGTCATTGCTTCCACTCTAGGTATGCTCCAAGTATGTTCTCACAAGCAAGGACACTCCTCGGTGTGTCGTGAAACTCTGATACGCCGACGTAGCAGTGTGCTTCGAGTGCGATGGAGACTAAGGCTGCAATCGTGAAGGAGGTGATCCGTCTCTGCTCATAGATGTTGCTCGTCGATCTAGTGGAGGGACGAGCAACATCTATGAGCAGGGACAAATATTGTCTTTTGCGATTGCAGCCTCAATCTTCATTGCACTTCAAGTTTCATCCTTTTACAAGATACGTAGAATGCACACGGGAGACAAATTCACAAGAACTTCACAGGAATCTCTCTACACAGGAATCCCTCCCCCTTTATGAGTCCTCTCTCTCTCTCTCTCTCTCTCTCTCTCTCTCTACATAGGAATACCTCTCCCTATTATCTATAGTATAGATTATAACTTGTCCACGTTTCAAGAAGCATGGAAAGGCTTTTGCTTTCCAACCAAGTGAGATCGGCTATGTGGATCCTAGTGTTGTGGCTCCCGTGGTGATATTCATTGTTCCAGATCTCCCTTGGAATCTTATGCAAGGTGGATGCAAGACATCCAGCTAAAGGATAATGTAAACCTTGTAAATACTTACAATGAGCCCTATTAAAGGTAAGAATCAATTATGAAAAAAGTTTATTTTATAAAGAATTTTGTCTTGTTTTGCCTCTAAGAGGTCTTTTAAATGTTCATACATTGTAAATGTATGCATACCATGAACCAAGCTTGCAAGATCTCAGTCTCTCAAGCATTTAGTAGACCTTGCCAATCTACTATGGAAGATGATCAGGGTTAAGTAAAGACATCCTTGTGACAGCTAAGTCTTCCAAGCACCAAGTGGAGTTAGTCACCACTATGGAAGAATGTCGACGGGTAAAAAGGGATCCTCTACCCAAAGCAACATGACTAACTATGACTTTATTTTTCCACCCCATAGTCGAGGATGACTATGATTTCAAGAGAGAGGTAATGTTATGAATATAAACTTCTAACCTTCTAAAATTATTTTCCAACTTAAATTGGCCACTTATGTCCAAGGAAAATAAAAAGAGAACAAGTGAAATTAATTAAGTGCTAATGGACCAACCATTCAATGCTTGGGACCAAAAGAGGGAAGTCCATAAAAGAGCAAGAGTAATTGCCAACTAGTTATCTTAGTCATAGGTATAGTTCAAGGAAGGATAAATGTATCTCGGGGAGCCTTGATCAAAGGTACAGAACAAAGGAGTTGACCGAGAAAAATTATAGGAATGTAAAAATAGAAAGTGAATATGCTAAGCTAAGTCATTAGAATAACTCCTTAGAATTCAAGTATGAAATCTGAGAAGCCTTAGGGTGAAATTCTAACTTACCACAAAATGTCTAAATTTAGTAGGTTTTGAGAGCAGCTTGGTGGCACATCCAAAGAATTATGCTAAGGTTTTACATAGGAGGTTGAAGTTTTAAAGCCCAAAGGACGAGTTTTATTTTTACCAAATTTTATTCTAAATTAGGAGGTGCTAAATAAGTAGGTATCTCTATATTCCAAGGCAATATACTCCATGTAGCTATTGTTTCCTCAATTGGCATAATAGGTTTTTGACCATACATCAACTTTGATGGCATGAACCCTATAACTCAACTGTGTGTGGTTCAGTAAGCCCATAAAGCATATGGTAGCAATCGAGGCCAATCACCAACACTTCCTTTGCATGCTTTAGCCAATGATTTAATAATGGGAGGATGCCCTCTTTCACTTTTACCATTTACTTAGGGTTATATGCAGTAGGGAGAGATAACTTAATACCAAGACAAGCAAAAAAGTCCCTGACCTCATCAACATCCAGTTCTCCTCTATCTACAGTGTTAGAAGCTGGACACACCCCACGGCATTTAACTACTCGGCGGACTATTATTTTTGTAATTATTCATTCATTGAGGAAAACCCGATTTTTCACCTTGTAAATATTGGGACTTACAGAAGTTTTCAGATTGTATTCCAGTTTTGATAGTTAGATTGAATAGATGGTTGATTTTGGAACTTTAGGGTTTGAGAAGTTGTAAGGTATATATACCACTTTTTGACCTTAATGAGGGACCTTTTGTCATTTTTAAAAAGAAGTTTGAAGTCTGTAAGTGAGCGTACTGTGTACGAGAGAGAGAGAGAGAGTGTGAGCTTCGTCTTGACGCTACGTGTGCTACGGTGGTCGGACTCGAGTGCGGAAAAGTGCAGCGTGTTGCCCCCGACTAGAGCTACGCGCCGATACCAACATTGCGCGCGTACGGTCCAGCTTTGAGAACTCCTTCTACGAGCTTCATCGGCTATTTGGGTGAGCATACGCTATCTGATTTCGCATTGCAGCATATCCACGCGTTCGCATTGAGTAGAACTACACATTAGGCACTTCAGTTTCGGAAACGAAGACCTGCAGATTTCGGCTAGACATCCTACGTGTTTCTGCACCGGGTGTTTTGGGTCGTAATTTTGGTTCATAGACCTTAGGGAGAGCGGCCTACAGGTATTAGTAGGGTCTCCTTCAAGTTCTATGGTGTTTCAAAAGTGTTTGATGGGTGTTCGGCTCTAGCAAGTGTTGTAGGAATTTTCCTCTTTTGTACTCTTGAAGGCTGTGACTTAGACAATTGGTAGAGACCTCTATAGGAATTAGTTAAGAGTTGGTCGAGTGTAGGTTGACACCTTATGCTTGCTTCCACGCGCCTGCGGGTCGAGCTTCGTCCTTAGCTGACATTACTTGTTAGGTGAGTTCTCGCTGTGCTGACGTCCGTCCTAAATGAGCCTAACTGAACCATCCTTTGGAAACTTCAAACGCTGCATCTTACCCAAAATACAACCTTCACAAACGTGTTTGACAGGTGCTTCAAGAGGCGGAAAAGAAGCAACCATATCAGATTTTTGCAAACACAGCAAACTGGAAAAATTCAGATGACCAAAACGTGCATGCCAAAGTTTTGCATCTGAAATAGCCTTTGAATCCACAACTGCATTTGCAAAATTCTTCCCGTACTTGTCATACACAGTGAGCTTATATAGCCCACGACATAAAATGCCATATGCAACAATTTCATCACCGAAATTGAGATCATGTAAGAATATGGCAAGGCATCAAGAAGAGTTTGCACAAGGGATTTGCCTGAAATGACTTCAACTGCAGAAATAAGTTGCCCAATGGGATTTTCCCCCAGCTCGTTTGGGCCTTTTAGGGAAAAAAGGGACATTTTTGAGCTAAAAATGGTAAAAAAAGCCTAAAAATAGCTCAAAATGCCACATCAACGACAGTGCCATCATTTCCTAAGTTATGTGGGAAATTTTAGAGCCAAGAATGAGCTCATTTGGGCACATGAGCAAGGAGATATAGCCATTCCTTTATAGGGTGCTAGTGCAGTCCCGTGCTGCTTCCACTACATGGTTGAGGCTGTGAGGCCTCCAATTAGGGTTTCCCCTCCTCAAATAACTACTTGGGCTTCTCCAATTAAGTATAGAAGCTTCCATGAAATGGTCATGATGAATAATCAAAGCGTATATTTAGGGTTTTTAACAAGTCTAATGAGCACTGCATCTGTGCAATTGGGAGCAAGGCTACACCTAATCTTCACACACACAAGAATTTTGAGTTGATCTTAGTTCAATTTCAAAGTGGAGCTTTCATGGATGGAGTTTTGTTCTTTTCTACTGTGTTTTTGTCTTCAAATCATCTATGCCTTGCTTGAATTCGCTTTGAATCCTCACAGTCAGAGGCCCGACGCTTTCCTAGTCGCAATACGCACTTCTTGGCACATTTTTGGTGAACCCGACGCGAAGTAGGCTACGTGAGGGTTCAAAAGCTTCATTGAAGGTCTCAAAACAAATATTTGAAGCTAAGAGCAACAAGAGCAACAGGGGGTTCGATTTGATTCAGTCACAATGCAAATGTTTCAAGCCTTTGCAGTGTTTATGTAGCAGCAGCAAGCTGTGGAAAGGAGGGAGCTTTCCTCAACCAAAGCGCTTCAATCTGTGGTGAAGAAAATGGAACAATTTAAAGGTAAATATGTAACAAAGGATATGTAAATTATATGGAGCTTCATCGAGTGCCCGAAGCAGAGATGGTGCAAAGTTTTGAACTTGCTGTGGTTTTCGAGATCAGAGAGCATGTAAGGGGAATAAGAAATGAGCATGGGGAAACTTGGGAAGCATTCAAAGTTAGCCTTAAAAGAAGAGTATTTCATGGAAGACTCCGAAAGGGTGACAAAGAGGATTTTGTTTTAGAGTGGGTAGTTAGGCCAAAAGAGGGTCTTTCACCTACGAAACTGCTAAGGGAATTTGAACGTCGATACGATCAATTGTCAAGGACTGAAAAGGCTACACTAAACTCGGAGAAGACAGAGCTCTTTTTGCAGGCCACAAGTAAAGAGATTCAAAAGAAGTTAGAGCTACTACTTGAGGATAAGGACACAGAACAAGGCTTAAAGACTAATTGGAATGAAGTTAACGACGCCATTTCTCTCCTAACTAAGCGACAACGACGAAGAGACAGAATGATAGTCAACCCTACTCAAGTCCCAAGTGTTTCCGAGAGTCCTATAAAGCCTATTATTGTGGTTCCAAAGAGTGACAAGTCCATTCTAGATGATATTGTCAAGGAAATGCAAGAGCTCAAGTTAAAACTTACAATTCTAGAAGAAAAGAGACAACCATCATGACAATCTACAGGGCAAAGACCTCAAAACAGAGAAGGCTTTGTAAATAGATGCATATGGTGCGATAGTACTGACCATGGAAGGAGGGATTGTAAAAGTTTTAAAGACGCTTTGACAAAGGAGCTTGTTTTCTTTAAAGATGGCAAAATCCACTTACGTGAAACAGGTAAGCTCTTGGGGACAAACTTTGAAAAAGGCGGGATGAAGAAACTAGTTGAAGACATGGCTACTAGCCATGCCATCTCAATGGTTGAGGCATCCGCCTATGGGTTGAAGGTGGATCCTATTAAGAAAAAGGGACCAGTCAAGGTTGGAGAAGAGGAATTAAATGGTATTGAAGAGCTATGGCCATGCGCTATAGAGTCTGCTATGAAGGGTAAAATGACTACAGAGGTTTTACATGAAGCTGGAGACTGCATTCGGCTAGAAACAGGTTGGAACGACCCTGTAGATTCTTTGTCAGCGCATACGTACATTGACAAATGTCAAGATAATGAGACCATTGTTGAAGAGAAACGTAGGCGCAAGAATGGGGATGAAGGGCCTTCAAAGCGGGCCACGAGGAGTGGAGGTAGAAATGATACACTGCCTCCTAGATCTCCTTCCCTGCAAACAGATGCCTGTCTCCGAAGTGCCTATGCAGGAAGCCTCTAAAGAAAAAAAGAAAGAAGCAAAGAGAGCTAACGCAAAGGGTCCCGGCCTACAAGCTCCAATACGACATAGAGGCAGCGACAGATTTCAAAAAGGTTTTGGAAGAGAGGATTTTGAACGGCAAGGTGGAATTTACCTTGGGTGAAGTCCTTGGAATAGCAAAGAGGGAGTTCCATGAACAGATAATTGATATCATCAAGAGGAAGTGGCAGTGTCTTACTGAATCTATCCATGTACAAGGTGAAGAAGAGACTTTAAATGTAGAGGGTGTACGAGTCTATGGTGAGCAAGGTGAAGAAACTGTTGTTGGATGCTACAAGTTTAGGGGAGGAGTAAAACACGTTCGCTTCTTGGATGATGAAGATGAAGTTGAAACCACTCACAAGAGTTACTACTTGAAGAGTCACTGGGCAAGAGCAACTGCTGAGACCCTGGTAAAAGTGGGAGACTTATAAGAGCCATACATTGCGCTGATAGATCATGGGTCAAAAATTAACCTCATGTCAAAGAGTCTTTATCAAAAAGGAAAATGTCCAATTGATATAAATCATGGATGGATGATTCGTGCAGCAAACAACTCATCAGGGGAGCTGGACGGAGCTTGTCCAAATGTTAAGGTGACTATAGGGGATATGAAAGATGACTAACTTTTCTTTGTGCAGGAGATGTCTACATACCCTCTTATCCTTAGGCAACCATACATTACTGCTACTCGCATGGAAACCAAGGTGATGGATGATGGGTCAACTTATGCAAGGATTAGGAGCAGGGATGGGAAGCGTGCAATAGAGTTCCTTACTGTTTGTGTGGACCATGAAAGGAATCGTGAAAGTCTTAGAGAGCAACCCTTGCCAAAGACGAACAAAGAATCCAAGGACTACAGGGATATGAGGGGTTTTGGCCATGTACCATTGTAGAGCGGGATTGCAGTGGTACAAGAAGAGAAAGGTTCTTGTAGAATGTATATGCAAAGGAAAAATTTTCTACAGGTTTTGTAGGATTATCAGACTATGGATCTATTGCTTTTACAAAGTATGAAGACTTAGAGTGGCGTGAACGGCAACATGTAAATAGTGTACAAAGAGGTTTGAAGATGAATGGTTTGCTAGAAGATGATGAATGCATTACAAGTGTGTTTGATGAGTGTTCATTTGTGGATACTATGCAAGATTTGAAGTCTTTAGTGGATTGCAATTTGCGTATGGGAAGTGAGGTCATGAAAGTAGGCTCAATAGAAATGTACAAAATCACTGAGGATTTAAAAAATGCTCAAGATGTTGATGTACGAGTGGAGACTAAGTATAAGTCCGTGGCAAAGAAAGTGAAACCAGTGGCATTATTTGAAGACATGCTTGCCAAACATGGAAAAGCTTTTGCATTTGAGCCTTATGAGAAAGGGTGTGTTGATCCATCCATTGTTGCTCCTATGGTGATTTTCACTATCCCTCATATACCTTGAAACTTGAGGCCTATTCCTGTTCCAAAGGCTCATTTGCCAAAACTCATTGAGTTGCTTAATGAAAATATCAAGATGGGTATTTTGGATCCTTCTTGTGCTCCATATTCAAACAGATGGTTCACAGTTCCAAAGAAAAATGTTTCTTTACGCTTTATTCAGGATATGCAACCTGTAAATAAGGTGACAATCAGAAATGTGGGTATAGGGCCAGTTGTCGAAAGCATTTGCAAGAAGGGCAATATATTCTATGGGAGATTTGTACTCAGGGTATGATCAGTTCCAACTAGCAATGGAAAGCAGGGACCTCACTACCATGAGAACACCCTTGGGTTTGCTAAGGATGTGCACCTTACCTCAGGGGGCAACTAATTCAGTTGCACATATGATGAATGGTATGAACAAAGTCCTACGTGACTTCATACGGCAAACTACAATACCTTTCCTTAATGATGTGCCAATCAAAGGATGTGATGTAAGCGATATGGATGTGGCTCTGGACTCGAGGGGGTGCCGCAAGTATGTGGAAAACCATATCAATGATTATGATGAGGCGTGCGCGTATACTCCAACTGTGTGCGATCTGCGTACGCTTTCTCTGTGTTTGCTGCTCGTCTGCTTTCTCTGTGTGCGTTGCTCATGCGCTCTCTCTGTGCCTAATCTTGATAGGGTTTATTAGAATGCCACGTAAGCTACAAGTCGCCCGGGGCACTACCCCGGACCCCGCCTGGAACAATATCCCAAAATCAGCCTCCCAAGCCCCGCCATCGAGAGCGCTATATTCCACATCCCCATCAAGAGCGCTACCTCCAAACCTCACGTGGAAGAGCTGCCTCGTCGGATGCACCCCATTGTGGCATTGCCCTAAGACCCCGCATCTGGAGTGCTAAATGGGAACATTCTTCTTAGTGAAATTTTGAACATAAATTTATATTTAGCATATACGTAAATATAATATAAATATTTAACATAATAACTAGACTACTAATTTACTAAAGCACTTCTAAATTATGTCTCATACTATATTTCAGTTGCCAAAGGTTTGGACTTATGGTTCTAGATTTAGCCAAGTGGTCAACACATATAGTTTTATACTTAGTTTTAACCGCTTGACCAATTCAAATATTGGAAAGCAAGGTCATGCAATACTTTCCTTGGACATCACACATTAAAACTAGGTCCCTCACTTGTCCAAGCTATGCTCTAATACATTAAAGGGATTTTGGTTTCAAGATACACCACTTTCCCAACCTTGATTCCATTAAAGAAGCTAGCTCTACTTAAACATTTAATAACAAGGTCCTGTAGCAGTTCACATTGAACATTTTCCATGATAGCTAGGTCTATCACTTGTCTAAGTTTTATGCTCTAATAGAGCAAGGGGGTTTTGGTTTCAAGATCCACCACTTGTCCAAACTTGATTTGGGAAGCAAGGTCCTATAATAGTTTGCTTTGGACATTCACCATTACAACTAGGTCCACCACTTGTCCAAGCTATGTTCTAATACACTAAGGAGGTTTTGGTTTCAAGGAGAACCACTTGTACGACTTTGTTTTTGGAAGTAAGGTCTTTACATAGTTCACCTTGGACCTTGGACATTGAATACTACAACTAAGCCCACTACTTGTCCAAGCTATCCTCTAATATAGCCAAAGGGCTTGGGTTTCAAGATTCACCACTTTTCTAACTTTGCTTCCATTAAAGAAAGGAGGGGCATTATAACTAGGTCCACCACTTGTCCAAGCTATGCTCTGATATAGAAAGGGGATTTTGGTTTCAAGAATCCACCACGTGTTCAACCTTGCAAGACTCAAGGGATACTTAGACATTGGAAAGCATAGTCCTATAGTAGTTGATAGGTGGTAGTGGGTATTACAACTAGGTCCAACCTATGCTTTAATATAGCAAAGAGGCTTTGGTTTCAAGGTCCACCACTTGTCCAACCTTGCTTCCATTAAAGAAAGGAGAGGCTACGTAAACATTGGCAAGCAAGGTAGCAAGATCCTAAGGTATTTCACCTTGGATATTGGGCATTATAACTAGGTCCACCGCTTGTCCAAGCTATGCTCTAATATAGAAAGGGGATTTTAGTTTCAAGATCCACCATGTGTTCAACCTTGCAAGACTCAAGGGATACTTGGACATTGGAAAGCATAGTCCTATAGTAGTTGATAGGTGGCCGTGGGTATTACAACTAGGTTCACCACTTGTCCAACCTATGCTCTAATATAGCAAGGAGGCTTTGGTTTCAAGACTCACCATATTTCCAACCTTGCTTCCATTAATATAGCAAGGAGGATTTGGTCTCAAGGTTCACCACTTGTCCAACTTATGCAAACCTTTTTCATGTTGTAGCATGATTTTTTGTTTGAAGAGTATTTTTCTATGACTATGGATTTAACAATGTAATCTTTTTCACTTACAGGATGGACTTCGAATTTGGGGAGAAAGTACATATGACACTTAACAATGAAATTGTTGGTATTGGTTGTGTGTGTAGAATAGATCCAGATTCCACTTGTGGTGGTACAAAGATAGGGCAAGGAAATGTCTTCATACTAGTGGAGGAATGCTTGAAGGATGTGGTCCTACCCTTTCCTACAATGGATACTTCATCTCTCCAAGGTTCATTATGGAGTGCTATTCGATGGTCAAAGCTTCTTTTGTGATCTTCTATATTGAATGGGAACTTAATTGATCCACACGAAAGCTACAATGGTGATGAAGAATAGGATCATTCTGATCCTCTAGTTACAGATGCAATACTTATGACAAGCCCAGAATTTGAAGCAGTGATTCGAGAGTCTTGGAGAAATCAAAGGGTCCTTTTAAAAGATGAAACAATGATGCAAACCATGAATGAAGGGACCGTCTTATATGTATTTCCACATGATTATATCAATTTTCAGGAACTTTGTCATGATTGTGTAGGTATGGGTATTGAAAGAGCAAATACAAGCATTGATGATGTGGTTGAAGTGGGTAGCATCACTTTGCTAAAGTGGCCCAGCAAGCAGACAACAATGTTGAATGGGAGCCCATTACAACGCTTTGTTCCTGTTGATGGCATGCATGCTACATATAAGGATGTATCCAATGATGATAATGTTGGAAAAAAACTTGATGGGATTAATGTTGTCCAGTTGTCAAGGAAGAGACGATACACTTTCATGAACAGGACTCAAAAATCAAAAGAAGCACCAGCTTCCACTTTTTACCTTTCAAACAAATCATTTCAAAGAATCTCATGCATTGATTGTTGTACACAAAAATGTTGTCAGTTTGCAGATCGTGATATGGTGACAAGGTTACGACAACAATTTTGGGGAGAGTCTCAAAAATCACGCACTAATTATGTTTATGATGTTCTTTCTATATGCTATCAGAAAGATGAGAAGTCACGATACCAATTCAGGCTAAATGGCTCTATTGTTTGTTGTAGAGCATGGTATGAGCTGCATGGAATACCAAAGATATCATTTTATCGATACAAGGAGAACTTTGAAAATGGTGTGCGCCAATATGTACATGGGAACACATGTACATTGAGAAGGGGACTTCAACATACTAGTTTAGCAAGAGCACTACTAAATGAGTTTGTGGAAAACAACTCTGAGAAGATGCCACATAGAAGTAGAACACTGCTAGATGGCTCAAGAGAGACTCAATTGGTGATTCCATCAACATACAAACAAGTGGATATTTTATGTGAAATCAACACGACACTTGACCAAATGGGCTATGAGAAGAAGATATCCCAATCTTCTTTTGGTAGAATTTAGAACAAAGAGTATCCACATGTCACTTTAACAAAGACGAGTGAGTTCTCTAAGTGCAATATTTATAGCTCAATCAAGGCAAGGTTAGAAGCTAAACCTTCTCTTGAAGAGAGAGCTCTTCTCTTGAGGGAGAGAGAAGTTCACATGGCACAACAAAAGAGTTGCAGAAGCCTATATTATGCATGACGCACATATTCAGAAACTCAACCACAAAAATATGTATGCATAATCCATGATAAGATGGATGAAAAGAAGACTGTCATTCATAGATTACGCATTGTTCCTAGGGGTGTGGATTCATGATATAATCTGCAGGTGGCATTGATTGGCATGATCACTCATGGACATGGAGAAGGTCATTACGGACACTTTGTCTTGAATGGTTTGTGGCCAACTGATCCAAATCTTACAATTGGCTCAATTGCTAATTGTTTACATAACCTAGAGAGGATAGATAAGCATCCTCTTGGTGATCTAGTAACAAATGGACTTCCAAGGAGCAATATTTCACTACTACATGCTTTGAACTCAAGGGATGCTTTGGACTACCATAACTTGAGTGATGGAAAAGAGCCCATTGTGCAGCCATCAGAAATTGCAGAAGAGGAATTGGGGTCAACATTTCACAGGTTGCCAGAGAACTTGTTCCTACAATTGGATAATTGTGCAGGGGAAAACAAAAATCGATACTTATATGCCTATTTGTCAATGCTTGTTGCAAGGGGTGTTTTCAAAACCATCCAGCTAGGAAACAACTCATCTTCATCTCCAACTCCATTTTTTCTCACAGAGATCCCTGATTTCAAGAAATATTGTGATGGCTATCTTTGTGATGGACAAGACATACTTGTTGGACATTCCAAACCGCTTCAATTCAGGTTCTTTATGCAGGATGAGACACCAATGATGCAATATAAGGCACATGTAGATGTATCAAGTTGGAGTGAAAGTATTTGCCTTTGGAAAACAGACACAGAAGGCAAGCCAATGTTACCACATGGAGATCCACCTCTAGTACCAATGGCGGAGTATGTCAAGGCCCACGAAGAAGTCATTTTGGGGCTAAAGAACTATATAAAATTTTGAAAAAATTTAGGGAATGGTTCAAGTATTCTGCAATATTATAGACCCGTGATAGATTATTGGAGTAAGGTAATTGAAGAGATTGGAAAAGCAATCATATCAGAGGGAGTCTTGTATGAAATGTTTTGGCCAAAAACTCAAGAATATTCTCACCTACAAAGCACTACAATGAATTTGCAATAAGGAGCATAAAGATTCCTAGGCCTTGAAGAGTTGAATGATCATTTTTGTGGGACTCAACGAGATAGGCCAAGGAAAGAGTTTGACCCTATGTCTGATGTGCACCAAGGTGACTTTCTTATGCTTGTTCCGAGTGACACAGAAATCTATCCAGTGTGGCTTGCAATGGCTTTATCTGACATTGATAATGAGCCTACATCACCAAACTGCAAAAATCTCTTGATTCAATATTAGGCACCTTGCGCGAGAAAAAGTGGGATGACAGATACTCAAGCTTACAATAATTGTTGGAAGGGTTATTGGGCTGTCAACTATAAGGATCCACAAGTGTGGGAAACTGTAGATACAATTGTTTGGTCCAGGAGACCCAACAAAGAAGGACCATTTTCTAGAATAAAGATTCCAGAAAGGCATGCTCTAAAAACCAAAGAAGGCCTCACTCGTGCACATCAACCACACTTGGATCAAAGTTTAGATATGGTATCAAATGTGGAGTAGAATTATGTGGAGCTTCTATTGTGACTATACTAATCAATTTTGTAAACAAAATCTTTTTTGTATCTTCCTTTGTTTTATGTAATTCGTAGTTTTTACTCAAATCCATGTGTTGTACATCCTCTTGACTTTTGGTGTTTATCAACATCACAATCCTATGAGATTTTCATTTTATTCACTAACCAAACACCTCAATTTTTCCCACTTTAAGTGGAAAATTCCCAAATTACATGAATTTGGTCGATTTGGAGATTCTCATAATGTGAGATTTTTACCAATATACCTAATATGGTCATATGAGACATGTGTATCCATGTAGCTGGGTCGAATCACAAACCCATCTCGTGTGAGGTGGAGAAGATGCTCTCTATAGAAAGCCATCTTCATGCCCAACTCCTGTGGCGGCTCTACCCATGTCCTCCTGGTATCCAGCTGGATCAGGTCCTAACGAATGAGTCTAGTAATCACCACCCGTGTACGAGACATTGAGGGTGTCTGAAGAGAGTACGGGAAAGGGGCAACCTGTTCATGATGAAGCCATGCATCTGAAACCATGATGTCATTGCATACCAGCATGAAGTGTCCCCCTGAAGAGCTAACTGTCTGGAAGACTCAAGGGCCAGACTAGCATATCTGTCTCTAGTAGTATCCCACAAGATGTGCACAAAGGAGACTGATCTGGTAAGCGCCTCAATCTCCATAGGAGGGGCAGCTAGCTCTGCTCGAATGATAGCGTGGGGTACGGAGGCCCTGGCTCTTTCAGTCGAGAGATCATAGATACCAAGGGCCTCTCCATACGTCTCCAATCATCTTGGACTACATAAGGTCCCTATATCTGCACCGCATACAACATAGCTGAGGCTACTAAAGTATCAAAGAGCCATAACTTTGTCCGAGGTTCGTGGAACTGAACTTGCAAACACATCCTCTCCAAGCCTCCCAAGGTCGCATAAGCTCTAGTCAATCTAGTCTCTATTGCTCTCCCCAAAGAAAACCTCGGCCCAGTGAAGACAACCCCAAGGTAAGTGTATGCATCTGTATACTCTACAATCTTCTGACCGTATGTGAAAGTCGGTGCTGATCTCCCGATCCACTATGGTGTGGTGTTAAACACCATAACCTTGGTTTTACCAAGGTTTACAAACAATCCACTATCCTCTGCAAAACTGTGATGCATCCAACTGTTGTTGTATATCCTTTGATGAGTCAAAGATCAACACAATATCATCAGCATATAACAACAATGGGATCCACGTCCTTGCCAGCTGGGCACCTCTATCACCCTCTCTGTCAATGTAATCAAACACCTCATCAACATACATACCAAATAGAGTAGGAGACAATGGGCAACCCTGTTTCACCCCAATGGTGGAGTGAACTAAATCAGATATCCCCTCCGGGGTGCGTACATGTCCCATCACTGATATGTATAGAGTCATAATCCCCCAAATCAACACTATGGGCACCCCCATCTCCTGCAGACTGCACATCAATCGAGCTCTCGGTACCATGTCAAATGCTTTGCGGAAATCCATAAAGCTACAATAAATCCGTCTCCCATGTGACCTGCCCTCTTCAATGATGGCTCTGAGTGTATGAATATGATCAAGAGTGGAGAAACCTCTCCTAAAACCGCCTGGCCCTTTGCTCGTACACCCTCACCCTCTGCCCAATTACTCAACTGCTGCTCAAGAATAGATGCATACAATCGTGCCAATGTGTGCCCAACCATAATAGTGTGGTAATTCCGAGGCTCTGTAGGATCACCTGCATTGAAGATAGGCACAATAGTAGACAACCTCCAAGTCTCAGGTAACCCCTCACACATGGCACGATTGAACAACATTGCAAGAACCTCTACAAGCATATCTCTAGCATGTATAAAGTGCTCTGCTACTAGACCATCATGATCATATGCCCTGCTGGTCCTCATCTTGTCAATGGCTCTCTTTACCATCTCAGTGGTAAAGAAGGTGTTGGTAGGTGGGCACGGCTTTGTAGGATCTGGAAGGGGCTCCTGTCCAGGAACTGTATATGACGATGTCGCATTAGTTAAAGAAAACTGCCCATAGGGCTACAACCACCTCTGCAAGAGAGGGCTACAACAAGCATGATGGGGAGACTCTCCCAATGAAAAAACAGCATATATACAATGGGGCTAAATCAAGAGATGGGAGGAGGGAAAAGCCACACAGGTGGACAATAGTGCCATCTGAGCACCCCCTCGACTATGGTGTAGAAAGGCCCCGGGCGCCAGAGTCGAAGGAAAGCCTCGCGGCGCTCCCGCATGCGGTCGGAGCTGCCCTGTAGTCCCTCAAGCTGTCCTCTGAGAGTATGGATCAGCTCTAGCCAAAAGTCACGAACAATCTCTGTTGGTGGCACAGGGCGAGCCTCAAAGATGCGGAAACAGCGGGCCCGCCAGATGAACTAGAGTGTCAGGCCACTGATGAGCTCCCAACACTCCTCTCTCTCACTGGACCACTCCAGTGGAGTAAGCTCTGTAGCAGGCTGGAGTGTAGGTCGCCCCCCCTGTATCACTATCATCCTGCTGGTGGAAGATAGCTCAAACTGAAGTGCCGGGCCCGTGAGGGTGGACCAAGCCGCTGCCCCCCAAGTGTACTGGCGAGCCGTGGAGAGAGCAGGCATCAGCCGAAGAACTCGTAGCCAAACCTGCTGGGCTGAGGGACAGTCCCAAAGACAGTGACGCTGACTCTCCACCAAATGGTCACAAGCTACACATGTGGCCGAGAGACCACTATGCACAAGCCAGCTCCCTACTGCTGTGGCTCTATGTGCGACCAGCCACTGAAACAAGGTGACTCGCCTCGGCTGTCTGGAGTCCCACAACCTCTGCCAAAAAGCTGCCAAGAATCGACTGTGAGGCCCTACTCCTGCCAATGACATGCTGCAGCGGGGCGGGCCTCTCTCTGTTCTGCAAGTATATGACGTCCAAGCCGAACAGTGTACTGAAAGAAGGGGACTCCTGGGCGGTCTGCAGAAGAGAAGGGGTCCCTCCATAGCCACTCACCAGGATCCCACTGTACTCGTTCCAGTGGACAACACTCCCAAGCCCATAGCCTCCAGTGTCCTGTCTCAAGAGCTGTTGGGTCAGGGTCTATGACGTAAGTCCTCCCACAGATGCCCACAACTCGGATCCTTTGGAAACAGCACTCTGCTACCTGTAGGGCCTCTACTGCAACTCGCTGTAATCGTCCCCCACCCTGAAGCTCGAAGAACAGGGTTGGGACAGTCTCTGAGCAAGCCCTGACTGAAATGAGAACCTCCGGTCGTGTGAAGGCTCCCATCCACCGGGGTGCTACTGGCTCGAGAGGCGTGAGCCACTCAGCTGGAACTGACTCTGAGATGTCCTGACATATGCTCTGCACCCCTCTCATGCCCTGTAGCTGGACAGCCTGCACCTCCTCTGACAAACCTGTGAACTCTAGCCAGTCATCTAGAGAGCGCGCTGGACCAGCTACCATGGGACCCCAAGAAACATGAGGCCGACTCCCAACCAAGTGGCCTCTCTGAGTGCTAACCATGGGGTTCCAGACGAGGGGCTGCCGTAGGCGCTCCTCCGTGCACGTCGGCTGTCTCTGCTCTAGGACACGCCGTAAGAGCTCCCAAGATCGAAGCAAACTCATAGCAAATCGGTCCTCCAGTCTCCTGCTCAAACCAACTCGGTGCAACTCTGTAAAGATCCTTCTGGTCGAAGGTTGCCAAGGGGCTCCTGACTGAGACATCCTGGCACGAAGCCTCTGCAGCAAGAACTCCTTCCAGGGCTCCTCGCCTGGAAGAAGTCCTCTGACAACGAACTTCCCAAGAAGGGCTCTGCTCTGCTGTGCTGGATCAATGATACCAAGCCCTCCCTGAGAACAAGGAAGTGTGATGACCGACCAAGCCACCTTGGCTCGGGCAATCTGAGTGTCGCGACCTGACCAAAGGAAGTTCCTGATCAGCCTCTCTACCTGGCTGATACAAGCACTCGAGAAGATCCAGCAAGAAGTGATGTACCACATAGTCGCCAATAACACCTAGTTGGCAACAACTACTCTACCAGCCAGCAAAAGTCGTGCTGAGCTCCAATGTAACAGCTTTCTCCTGATGGACAGGAGAAGAGGAGCAATCTGCTGCTCCGGGGACAAGTCCAAACCAACCTGACAACCCAAGTACCGAACTACAGTCCCTGGAGGAATCCACCTGAAACCCTCTCTTGGCATCCAATCTGGCACAGGAGCACTGCCAATCGAGAAAGCCACTGTCTTTCTCCAGTTGATCAGTGCGCCCGATGCACAGCAGAAGGTCTCTAAAGCCTGCTCACATCTGTGTAAATTGGCCTCCTGGCCCTATAAGTACAAGGCCGAGTCGTCGGCAAACTCAGCGTCCAGAAGCTCATCTCCCCGTATAGGGAGTGCTAAGCCCCTCAGACCAACCTGCTGTGACACCAAAAATCTGCTCATCGCCTCCGCATAGAACAGAAAGAGAAAGGGGGCAAGAGGAAAACCCTGTCTGACCGAGCGTGTGAGCATGAAGCGCTCACCTCTACCTCCTGCCAAAAGCACCTGACTATGAGCCTGTCTATACAAAGCTGACACCCCTCTGATCCAAGCATCTGCGAAGCCCATCCTGCATAGCGTGCCCTCTAGAAAGTCCCAGTCAACTCTGTCGTATGCCTTCTCAAAATCGAGAAGAAGAATCACAAGGTCCTCCCCACGGAGTCGTGCCAGGGCAGAAGCCTTCCAGAAGGTGAAGATGTTGTCAAGGATACTGCGTTCCTTGACAAAACCTGTCTACGTCCCATGTATAAGGCTCTCCAAAAGTGGCTGAATCCTCAAACTCAGAGCCTTGGCAAGAATTTTGTAGGCTGAGTTTAGGATGGTGATGGGGGCGCCACTGTCGAATCTCATCCAAGGAGCCACCCTCCTTTGGAATGAGGTAAATCAGGCCCTCACTCATGCTATCCGGCATCACTCCTGTGTGCAGAATGTACTGAAAGGCACTACAAAGATCTGGGCCAAGCAGGTCCCAGTACTCCAAGAAAAAGCTGGGAGTCAGCCCATCCTCACCTGGATAGCTACCACGAGGGAGGGCCCTAAGAGCCGTGTGCAGCTCCTCAAGCTGAAGAGGTATCTCTAGCCTCTGGCGCATCTCCTCAGTCACAAGACAAGGCATCTGTGCCCAAACCTGCTCCTTGCATGCATCCTGTCTCTCTGACTTGGGCTCAGCCGACAGTAACTCACGGTAAAAGTCAGTAGCAACTGCACGCATATCCTCGGGCTCACAAACAATTGACCCATCGGGTCTCCTCAACTGATTGACCTTGGCATGCGAGTGCCGAGGTCCCACTGTCTCAAAAAAAGCACGTGTCACTCTATCACCCACCTGAGTCCACTGAGATGCCTGTCGGTGAAAGGCAAACTCATGGCGCCTCTCCTCTGTGCTAGCAAGCTCCTGTTGAGCCTGCTGTAATTGCTCCTCCAACCATGGACTGTCTGGATGCTGCTCCTGCATCCTCTGTAGTGAAGCAATGCCTCGTCTGAGACGCTGCTCCTCCTCTCTCTCGCTGCAGCCCGTCGAGCCAGAGACTCCTGGAGAAAAAAGTGGCTAAGCTGAGCTAGGCCTAAGGCCACTCTGTCTGCAGGTAGAGCCTGGCTGTCCATGCCCTCTGTCCAGAGAGCCTCTACCCTCTCTCTGAGTGCTGAGTCCAACAAGACCTGCTCTGGGATGCGAAGCATCGTGCTCCCACTCCTCTGCCTGTCTGCCACTGTGAGGATCATTGGTGCATGGTCCGAGAAGGATGTCCCTGCCAGGATGCCCACTGAGCCCCCTAGGTCACTGAAGTGATCACTAGTGTAGAAGCGATCTATCCGCGATAGATTCACTCCTCCCACTCTGCGGTCCGATCTAGAGAAGGCAAGACTCTCTGGAGGCCTCACAAAGCCAGAATGCTGCCATGTATCCGAGACCCTCAAAGTCATACACAACCTCTCCCAAGCTGCTAACTCGACTCCATGCACAGTAGCGTGGCTGCCTCCGATCCTGTCAGAAGGGTCCTCCAACATGTTGAAGTCCCCTCCTACACACCAGTGGTCAACCTGTGGCAAAGACTCAACAATCTGTGACCAAAACTCTGCACGAGCACTCGCCACATTGGGCGCATAGATGTTCAGGAAGCCCACAAGGCCACCCTGAACCTGCATAGTAATCCACTGAGCCCTGCCTGGCACAATAATCCCTCTGCCCACAATGGCCTGCTGCAATGAGTCCGCAATAGTCATACATACCCCACCCTGGATGCCTCCAGGTCCAAAAGCAGCTGACCAAAAGGTATCATAACGTCCACACAAAATCTGACCACATCGCCGAATGCGGCTCTTAGACAAATGGTGCTCCTGAAGCATAAGGAGATTAATCTCTCCTCCCACAAGGCAACGCTGAAGCTCCTGACGCAATCGGCCCCGCTGTCGCTGAAACTGGGGCACACCTAGTCCCTGCACGTTCCACGAGACAATCGTCATGGGGAGCGAGAGAGAACAGATGCCGCCGCAGTAGCGAGACGGGCTATCTTCGAGGCTGGCTTGGATGGGGAGTAATCCACATCCGAGCGTCCTCTAGATAGGCGAGACTGCAGTGAGTGCCTTGCCCAAGCCAAAGCAGAGCGAGCCGTGTGTAAAGCAACCTCCTCTGTCCAGGAGTCCTCATGAATGTATACATAGCAAGGCAAACACTGCGTATCAACAAAAAAGTACACCACAATGTGCCTACATCCTGCTGAGTCTGGGGTGTCACCGCAAACTTGGCCAATGGCCACAAAGTCTGCAGCAAATCTGTAACTCCAAGTTCTCCCATGTGGTGAGAGAACTCGAGAACCTGTGTATGCAACCATCCCACCGTTGAGTCGAGGGACCACTCTGTCTCGGTCCTATCACAGAGGGGGAAGGAGAAACCAACTGTTGAGTCCAAGGCCTCTGTTCCCCTAGCGGCGAGGAACAAAGCGTGGACCCTGAAGCAAGCTGCCTCGTGGTCTGCTGCAGAATCGCCGAGGAAGCGAGTGAACCCGTAGTCGAAGAAATCCCAGCGGCGTCGGAGGTCAATGCTCGTCAGACCACGAGGGATAGCTGCAAGGGAAGATGTCTAAATCTGCAGAGGGGGCCGCAGGAAGGGCTGACCCTCTCTCGCTAGGCGACTCGTGGCAAAGGCGCTGCCAAGAGATCTCCTAGCCGCCGGCGAGAGACCAGTCTCCTGAGTCGACTGTGGTACTGGAGCAGGAGCAGGGAGAGAAGGAGCTAGGGGGGGGCGAAGGAGAAGAGAAGCGGGGTGGGGCGACAGAGACAGGGGGACGAGGAGGGGAGTAGGCGGGAGCAGAGGACAAGGGAGGGGATGAGGAGGAGGAAGGGAAATCTGAAGGTGGGGCGGCTGGCGAAGGTGAAGCTGAGGTGGAGGCTGGCGTAGGGGACTCCTCCTGCTCAAGAGGACCAAAGCGGTTCCCCGTGGGAACCCACTGCTGCTGAGTAGGCACCTGAGGGCCACTTTGAGTGCCAGACTGTCGCTGTGGCCCTTGGCATCGACGGCCACGGGCCTGCTGCCACCCCTCCTCCGCTGGAGCCCCAAGCTCGGAGGGTGGCTCTGTGCGTTGTGCCGCTGGCTGTGGCTGCGGCCCAGCCTTGGCAGGCTGGGGCTGAGGCTGAGGTGCAGGTCGTGGCCTCCTCCATGGACACGCCTTCGCTAGGTGGCCCATCTGTCTGCAAATGAAGCACTGGTTCGGGAGACCCGAGTACTCCATACTTTGTCTAAACCAACCCCCACTCACCCGAGGCAGAAGGATGACCTTCGGTAGCGTGTGGGTATCTCTGACCAAAACTCGAACTGAAGGGATGCCAGCCGCCTTGGCAGCTACTGATGCTGCCGTACGAGGTGTCTCCAGGACAGTCCCGATGGCGGAGCCAATCCTGGAGAGAAGTGGAAGGTACTCCCTCCGTAAACCCGGAAAGCAGACTGAGATGGGGATGTCTGCCTCCTCTACTAGCACATCCGAGGTCGGGTCAAAACCATGTCGCCACTGCCGAAAGTGGGCGCGTGATGCTCAGATGGCCAGTGGACTCATAGCTATGACCTTGGAGGCCATCTCGGCAGTCTCGAACTCGATCTGGTAGTACCCCCGTCCGAGAATTTGGACATCCAAGATCTTGCCCACCTCTGCGAGAAGGCGGGCTTGGAGAAGGTCTCGCAGCTCTCCTCTACTAGGACGGGTGCCGAGAACCTTGCAGATGACAGAAGTCGCCTGCAAGCGCTCCACCTCTGCGGCAAGGCTCGCTTGCTCTGTCGGCGAAAGAGCAAGTCGAATGGTGGGCTCAGCGGGGTCGGGCGAGGGGGCTTCAGGTGAGTCCCTCTGTGGCGGAGCTAGAGCCTCCATCTGTGTCTACTGCTGAGTCGAAGAAGCGGACGGTGAAGAAAATCTGCAACCGAGCACGCCGAGCACTTGTCCGAAGAAGAAGTGTTGCAAAGCCAAGTGCAGAAGACCTTCGGGAACGATGAGGATAGGGGTGGGGGGGGGGCGGAAAAAGCGGCGAGCGAGAGTTCAAAAGGCTATGGGGGGGCCGGGGGTGGGGGGGGGGGAGGGAGAAGCGGCCAGGGAATGGGGGGCAGCGGCGGGCTTGGGGGCAGCTAGGGGCGCGGGCGGCGAGCAGCAGAGGGCGAGGGTGGCGGCAGGGCTGGGCGAAGGAGGCAGCGCGAGGGAGAGGGGGGCAGCGCTGGGGGGCTGGAGGCAGCACGAGGGCGAGAGAGAGAGGGGGGGGGGGGGGGGGGGGGGGGGGGGGTGAGGGGCAGCGATGGCGCAACAGGGGGGGGGGGGGGGGGAGCGTGCAGCAGCAACGAGCCAGCGGTTTATACAAGAGATATGATGTCGCATATTGGCCCCACACATCAGGAGAAGTAATCACTGGGGGAGGGGAGTGCTCATGAAAGAATCGCCATGCCTCTCCCGAGTCTCTACTCAAGAACAGCTGATACAACTCTCGCTCCATTTGGGTCAAATAAGTCGTTTCTTCCGTCACACATGATGCCGGGAAGCAATCCGAGACTGTCTGTAAGTGATGACTCCTAAGAGAAGATCTCTCTAGAGTTGGGCTCTCATCTCTCTGCACTCCTCGTTATACCAACTATTCTGGGGCATGCTCCCAAAATGTCGCCTCCGACCCGGCTGAGTGTGTGGGTATGCCTCTGATGTTGCACCATGCAGTGTCTTAGTTAGTAAAGTGGTGCGCTCCTCCAGTGAGAGACCAGGACTAGCTATGCATAGACGGCTATAGATCTCCTCTGTATAAACTGAGTCATGTAAATGTATAACGGGTATGTGACCTGCCTCCTGATGTCTGGGCTGTAGTATACTGAAATGAAACGGACAATGTCAAAAGAGCATGATCCACTGCTACACCCACTGGTCTAGCTCCCATTATGAAATCCTAAATACAAGGAATAAAGCTCGGCTGTGCCATAACATAGTCCATTGTATTGGCCCTGTGTCTGTGTGGAAAGCATGTGAAACCGGTTGCTCCAGGAAATCGCTGTAAGCCATTAAGTATGGCTAACCCATGTGTGGTCGTCATCTCCGTGAGGTATCTCCCATACTCCGTCTGCTCTCTGTCATGTGAGCATCTGTCAAGCCCCAAGTCACCCACATCCAACTCTTTAAGCATCTCATCTGAAATGTCGTAGAAGACTATCTGAGAGTTGCCCGTTCGGGCATTGAAGTCCCCTAGGAGGATGATATCACCATCCCTAGAAAACTCCCATATATCATCATCTTATAGAGAAAGGCGATTGTTCTCTGGGTACAGCATATACTAACATACTGGGGGGAAGTAACATATGGCAATGTATAGAAATCGGCCTGTGTCAGCTCTCAGCCTCACCCACATGTATCTAGCATGATCATCTCTCCGTACAATGTGTAGTAGTGGCTGTAACTCCTCCCTAAATAGCACTGCTACTCCTCCTGAACCTCTACTCCCATGCTCAGATCTTGCAACTGTCCTGTGGGCTGTCTCCCATCTATATCCCACCACATGTGGCATAAGCTGTCCAGGGGCCTCATGAGTCTCTGAGAAGAAAACAATGTCCCTCTCTCTGAAATTGTCCTCAAAGGCACCAACGTCCAACCTCATAAATCTATTACAATTCCAAGAAGCCATCTCCAGTGTGGTCCCATAGGTCTCACACCGTCATGTAGAGTGCCACGCTACAATCACCACTCGACCATCTCTGTAAAAGGCCCTCTTTCCCTTCTCTCTTGCTGCCGAAATCTCTGGCATTACCTCTCTCACATGTGCAAGCTGTGAGAGAGTGAGATCCTCACCGAGGAAAATACCTGTCTTCTTGAAAGTAGGCCTCTTTTTCGGGAATTTCTTCTTCTCTTCCAAGGAGAGGATGCGTAGTATGAGAGCTCTCTTTTAAAGATTCTTCCGGGCCATCACTCTTCTAGCCCACTCTCCATGCCTTTGTGTGTGAAGGCTTATCCACCCCCATCATGGATGTGAGGATTGTGACCTCTTTTTCCACATTGTTTATGTCCTTGAGGCCAGTTACCCTCACATGTAGAGCCTGCATCCTCCTCCTTTGTTCCTCTTCGAGCGTCATGTTAATAAGAGTGGGTGTACAAGGAGCTACCTTACCTTTCTCTTTCTTGGTGACCTCAATCTATTTTTCGGCGTCTACTTTCTTTTGTGTTGCGGAGATGACCGCGGCCCATGAATTCTTCTCCTCATCTTCCTTGATAACCCGTATTTCTTCTCTCATGGTATTCAATTCTTCCATCATGAATGGCTGAATTTCGCCTTCTTCGAGCCGCCCACTTTTTACTGCAAGAAGTTCACCTTGGAGAGTTCGGATTGTGGCTTCTTGTGAAGCTGCTTGCAACGCGAGAAATCCTTTCGCATAGGTTTTTCTTCTCCTCTTTCCATTCCTCCATCTTTTGAAGAAAGGTTGCCTACATCTCTTTCTTCCACTCCTTCACTTCAACTTCAAGCATTGATATCCGCTTGTTGGTAATCAAGAACTTCATGTTGAGAGGGAGGCGGGCTATAGCCACTGGAGAGGCCATGTGAAAGGGGGTCAATGGGTAGCCCAATCCATGAGAGAGAGAGACTAAAACAACCAAAGAAATACGAGAAACTCTAAAAAATAGCAAGAAACGCTTATGAAACCCTTAAAAACAAAAAAAATTACCTTCGAAACTTTAAAAAACAGAAAAACACATATTTGAAACCTTAAAAAGCAGCAAAAAACAGTGGAGAAACCCTAAAAAACAGCAAGAAACAGTGACAAAACCCCAAAAAACAGCAAAAAACAATGACGAAACCCTAAAAACAGTGAGAGAGTCCAAACCCATGGATGGATGGAGAGAGAGAGAGAGAGAGAGAGAGAGAGAGAGAGAGAGAGAGAGAGAGAGAGAGATGAAATGAAATGATATATTAATGACTTTAAAAGGCTAAAATGACCTATGAGACCTACAAAACGGTGAATCTCATACCATGTCTGGGTACAAAAAAAGAGATACTCATGGATTTGGTGTAACTATGGGAATCAAACCGTAAAGACGCCTGCCAGTCACCATGATTTGGAACATTTGTATTAAGATAGAAAAGCTTCACGAAAAAGGGGTGAAAAGAAAGGGCCCCTTCAATGAGATACAAATTATCTGTCACAAAATTCTCTTCCTTCGGAACACATAAGAGGAGAGAGAAATGAACCAAAGAGGGTGGCAACTGATGGGATAGCCTTCACTAAACCTGAAGAACTAGCAGTACACCCCCAAGATCTTGCTAGTTCTTGAAAGGTGAAGTATATCTTCTCAACTTCTTCATCCCTAACAAGAAGTAGCTTCAAAATTGCTGCTGCTCTGCTGGTGGCCAGCACCCATGAAACTGCCAAGAGTGGGAACAAGCTCTGATCAAACCCTTGTCAATCATAATGCTTGCATTGCTTCTCTAAAAGTGTAATAAATTGCATTCACCAGATCCTTCTCCTCATGAAATTGCAAGAAACAAGATCCTTCTGATCAGGATATTCGAAGTCTCAAAAATGAAGCATGCCGGCAGCCTTCTTCATTTTTGTGCTCCCACTGCATTTTTGGAGTGTTCCAAAGGCTACACATACGACTGAAAAGAGTTCAAAACTATCATATTTTGTCACCAAGCATTGCTTCAAAAATTCAGCTGTTAATTTGGAAATCCATAGGTTTTCACCTTTGCATGTTGGGCTGAAAAGCACATCCGAACAGTTATGTGGCCAAGGCTCTTGAGTTGCTGGCCCACTGTTATACAAGAAGAATTACCATTAACATGCAAGCAGTCCAACTAAGGTAAAGAAAGAGTTGAGCAAGATGGGCACAAATTACAGACCATAATAAGTTACAGAAAGACATGAATACATGAGGCCTAACTCAATTATCATTATAGATCATCAAATACACAATAAAGGAGAAAAGGAATCAGGAATTTTGCAAAATTTGTAGCAATTTGAGTGTCATGGTTGAGGATTCTTGGATTGTTTAAAGAGCGATGGTTCACTGTCCGAGCCCCTCCTCAGGACTAGCTTGAACAATTATGAAAGTTACATACAAACACCAACTGACTAAGATCATTTAGTTGAAAACAGCTCAAATTCAGGACTAGTGCGATTGTAAGATGATCCATATTCATCTTTCTTGCTAGATGAACAAGGCCTGTATTATCAATATGGTGCCCAACTATGGTCCTTATCTCCTCCGTTGCTAATATTGGGTACTCATCAATATATTAGCGGATATCCCTTTTTAGCCCTTATTGTGCAATGAAATGGACTAGATAAGCCTCAGAACTCTGCACTCTACCAATCACCTTCATTCCATGGCATGATCGCCCAAATAATCTCTCTTGGTACCCCAAAGTTATGCATCCTTGGTAAAAGCCTCATCCATGAATGTAAAAGAGTCAGAAATGAAATGAAATGAAATGTTATATTAACGTCTTCAAAAGGCCAGAGTGACCTATGAGACCAAACTGATACAAAAGTGGTGAGTCTGTTACAATGTCTGAAAAGTGTGAAAATAAATGCGAAAAACTAAATACAAAGTATTAGATAAACTTCTTAGGAGCATTCTAGGTGTCTGGCTAGAATGCTTCTAATCCTTTGTTGCAGTCTTCTCCGGTGAAGTGTGCTTCTGCATCTCGGTCGTGGTCGTCTCGATTTCCTAAGCTCAATCGCCCTGTCAATGAGGGTGCAGAGAGAGAGAGAGAGAGAGAGAGAGAGAGAGAGAGAGAGAGAGAGAGAGAGAGATTGAATTATCGTCCACGGAGGTCATATATGACCCATGGGACCAAAAAACACATTACAACAATTCCTTCTCAGTGCGGGCTGATACATATCAGTTAAGGACCGAGGGTCCATCAAGAGGGTAGAGTAGAGAAAAAGAAAAAAAAATGAGGGTCGGCTGAGGTGGGAGCCGGTTTGGGGTTTCGAAACTCCTGAATGATCGCTTTGCCACCTCGGTAGACTGCCCATTTGCCTTGCTTACGTGCTTCATGCATCTTCTTGAGCGAGCTCGCTTTACTCTTGAGTTGATTCATGGTCAATTCTTCAACAATCCAAATCTTTTTTCCCAGTAGCTTCATACGCTCATGTTTGTCCTTGAAAGTGAGTATGCAATGCTCGGGTGGCACATGTCTATGTGTATCGTTCATCCAGGCAATAGTTTCGAGCTTGATGTAAACAGGTTGGAGAATGTTTGATGTAAACAGGTTGGAGAATGTTTTACTGAGCTTGATGATACACATGTCTATGTGTATCGTTCATCCAGGCAATAGTTTCGAGCTTGATGTAAACATGTTGGAGAATGTTTTACTGAGCTTGACGATTGCTTCTTCGAGGGTGTCCTCCGTGGTACACCACGGTGAGTGTATCCCCCAATCCTGACCTTGAGGCCAAGAGATTCTTGTAGCCGGCATTCTTGTAGGGTCGCCTGTATCTCGGTGTCAATCTTCTTATGTGTTGCTTCATGTGATTCTTTCTGCATTGCAATGACAGTTTCGGTGAGTGAGGCTTTGACTGTGTGTGCTTTTTCAAGCAAAGCTTGGCTATCTACTTCCTTCGCATCTTCAAGCTTGCGTAGACGTTCTTTGAGTCTCTCATTCTCCCAAACGAGTTCTTGAATATGAGCCTCAAGGGCTGTGATTCGTGCTTCTTGGCGGGCGGCGGGGTGGGTCCTTCCTTGGTGCCGCTGCCACCGCAAGAAAGCTCTTGCGTGCAATAGGGGTGCCAAAGGACGATCAAGCCAAGATTCTTGTTGGGCACACAGTGGTGTGTGAGATCGAGGGCTTATCCTGATTTTTTAATTTATTTTTTTAGAAGCAATAAGCCATGCTTTGTGTAAGCGGGTTAGAGAAAATGAACGAGCAAAGGATGGGGCTTGAGTTCGATGGGCTGAGAGAGGGGGAGAGAGAGTTTTTTGAGACCAAAACGCCTATGTTGCTGACGAGCAAGTCGTAACAGATGTAGGTCGTTAACGAACATGTCGCAACAGAAAACGACGGGGTCACAACAGAAAGGTTTCGAGCTTGGGCATGGGGCCGAGCTCGGGCATTAACGCCCCCCACAGGGCCACCCTCGCATAGGGGAGATGCGCAGGGGTCGAGACTGATATATTAACGTCTTGAAAACGCCAAAATGACCTATGAGACCAAGCTGTTACAACATAGTGAATCTGATACCATGTCCGGAATAAAAGAGAACTGAAACAAAAAATACAACTACAAGCTGGGACTATATGGATGTGCCAGCTAATACAAAAGGTGCCCAGTACAATGTGTAGAACAATGAGAGAAGGGGGGGATGGGGGGAAGGTATGGTAGAGATCCATCCTCATCTGCACTCTGGACGTCGAGAAAGTATGGCTCAAATCCTCTGCTGTAGTCTCTGTCGATACTGTGTAGCTCCTCTCCTCAATCGCGGTCGTCTAGATCTCCCTAGCTCCAATGCTCCGTCTATGAGAATGCCAGTAGTGGTAGTATGAGTGCAAGCAAAGCTCTGCAATGGTGGCTGCTCCTCTGGGTGTCCAATATCTAGTGTAAAGAAATTTGTAATCTGTCTCTGGGACTGTCTCTCTCTAGCTCTCCTCAGTAAAGTGTCTCTATGCCTGTGTAACTCAAGTAAATACAGTCCAAGACATCTCGGATCCTCATAACTCATGACCCTAGATAGAGGTCCAAAACCCTCTCTGAATAGACAATGAAAACGACCTCGTATCTGATAGTACACTATGCAATGACATATGTAATGTAACTCTGTCTCTGGCTCTAGATGACATAAGCCACATATTCTGCTATCTGCTGGTATCCCTTTGATCTGCCAGTCTCAATCTCGAGCTGATATGAGGATGTGCGTATCTAGCCAATGGCACAATGCAAACCGTGAGAAAGTTGTGTGTCCATATAGCTAGGTCGAATCACAAACCCATCCCCTGTGAGGTGGAGAAGATGCTCTCTATAGAAAGCCATCTTCGTGCCGAACTCCTGTACTGGCTCTATCCATGTCCTCCTCGTGTCCATCTGGATCAGATCCTAATGAATGAGTCTAGTAATCTCCACCCGTGTCAGAGACATCAAGAGTGCCTGTAGAGAGTACTGAAAAGGAGGCAGCCTGCTGTCTATGGTGAAACCATGTGTCTGAAACAATGATGTCATCTGTGCATACCAGCATGATGTATCCCCCTGTAGAGCTAGCTTGTCTGGAGGACTCTAGGGCCAACCTGACATATCTATTTCTGGTAGTATCCCATAGGCTGTGTACAAAGGAGACTAATCTGGTAAGCGCCTCAATCTCCTAGAGGCAGCAGCTAACTCCACTCGAATGATATCATACGGTACGGTGGCCTTGGCTCTAATCAGCTGAGAGATCATAGATACCAAGGGCCTCTCCATACGTCTCCAACCATCCTGGCCTACAGAACGTCCCCAAACCTGCACCCCATGTAGCATAGTAGAGGCAACCAAAGTATCAAAGAGCCATAACTTTGTCCTCGGTTCCTGGAACTGAACCTGCGAACACATCCTATCCAATCCTCCCAAAGCCGCATAAGCTCTAGTCAATCTAGTCTCTGCTGCTCTTCTCAAAGAAAATCTCGGCCCAGTAAAGACTACCCACAGGTAAGTGTATGCATCTGTATACTCCACAATCTCCTGACCATATGTGAAAGTAGGTGCTGATCTCCTGATCCACTGAGATGTGGTGTTAAACACCATAACCTTGGTTTTACCAAGGTTTACACACAATCCACTATCCTTTGCAAAACTCTGTAGTGCATCCAAATGTCGCTACATACCCTTTGGTGAGTCAGATATCAACACAATATCATCAGCATATAACAACAATGGGATCCACGTCCCTGCCAGCTGGGCACCTCTGTCACCCTCTTTGTCAATGTAATTAGACACCTCATCAACATACATAACAAATGGAGTAGGAGACAATGGGCAGCCCTCTTTCACCCCAATAGAAGAGTGAACTAAATCGGATACCCCTTCCGGAGTGCGTACACGTCCCATCACTGATTTGTACAAAGCCATAATGCCCCAAATCAGCTCTATGGGCACCCCCATCTCCTGTAGTCTGCGCATCAATCAAGCTCTCGGTACCGTGTCAAATGCTTTGCGAAAATCGACAAAGCTACAATAAATCCGTCTCCCATGTGACCTGCCCTTCTCAATGATGGCTCTTAAGTGTCAGAATATGATCAAGAGTGGAGAAACCCCTCCTGTGAGAAAGAAAGAAAGAAAGATTTTTTACGTCTATTAGAAGGCCGAAATCGGCCTATGAGACAAATCAATGTACATGGGTGTGTCTTCTGTCAATCGGAAAGACAAAAGTGCTGAAAAAACTGACTCACTGACTGATAAAGCTGATACAAATCTCCATGATGAGAGTGTGAGTGTGTGGAGAACTATCACTATGGTAACCTATATGCAAGAGGGTAGTACACGCATGATATGCATCTGGGTGACTGACTAAACTAGCTCCATCCTGTGCTAATGGGTGGGTGTAAGATGTGGTACATGGGTGGAGCTGGAGCCAGTGCTACTCGGATGGCTGCCGAAATCTGCCTATGACACAAATCCGTGTACATGCATGCGTGTCACTTTGGCTATCCCAAAAAATAAGTACAAAAATGTTGCTATAAGACAAATAGTAAAACATGAAAATGTGAGTGATGGAGGGATGTAGAGTCTTGATTTCGTCACTATTATTACATTAGCTTCTTAGTTCATAGTCCTCATGGATGAAAATTCTAGAATGAACAACCAAATGGGCACCTAACCTCAACGACCCCTAACCTTGACCAGTCACAATTCTTCCCCAAAGGACATGCCTCTTCACCTAATAGTCACACTCCTTCGATGATCTGCTGCATCCCTTCGCTGATCTGTTGTATCTCTTCATCAATTGGTTGCAACTCTTCACCAAAAGCATGTGCCCATGTCTTTTGAGGCTAGAGTCTTGAGTCTTGTGTTCAATCTAGCACCACACATCTCCACTCTCCTTGCAGAGTTGGAGCCTCGACACCCCCATTCTACCTAAGAGCCCTGAGCTTGGAGCTAAGTGTGTTGCTAGCCAAGTCTGAACTATTCCATGACTTAGTCGAGTTTCATTGAGTTTGGAGTCTATTGTTGTGTCTTTTGAGTTTTCTTTGTTCCATTGATCTATAAGTGTTTTCATTCTGTTGGAGTGAGGTTTCTTGCACATTGCACCGAGGAGCACCCACAATAGAGAGCACGACACACTTTTCCTGCTACAGTCACTCCACCGAATAGATTATGGAGTTTAAGGATCATTCGTTGTCTTTGAGTGGAGATACATAGACATAGACACATTGCTGGCACCTATCACACAGATACAGAGAGGGGTCATTCTACAACAAGCTGAGACGCTCCTAAGCTCCAAGGTACAGAGCTCTGGGACTCCATTGCATACTTAACTAGGAGATCTAGACTTGCCACCACCAGGCAGCCCAAGATAGATTTCCTCAGATGTTGGAGATTGGCACACCCAGGTGCCATCATACTTGCAGTCCTTACACCACACCCACCCATGGACCGGTCTTACACCCCCAATTTGACATAGGATGGAGCTAGTCTACTTGATGCTCCCCATGATTGTACTTCCCTAAGCATATAGATGTCCACCCATACCTCTCTCTCTCTCTCTCTCTCTCTCTCTCTCTCTCTCTCTCTCTCTCTCTCTTCAACAAGGTCCACAACCATTGTAGAAAATGATCCAAAATCTCGTAACTGTGGAGATAGCAACACAACCACTCAACCAACCACTTCAGAAACCATGACTATGGCATACGTGGTATCGTTGCAAGAGACCATAAACAAGCAAGGTGAAGACTTACGGGCACTTGCAATGGAGAATGGCACGGTAAGAGTTCTTGTTTTTGAGAATGAGAATCTCGAGAAGACGCTTGAGATAAAACAACACGTTTGATGCATCTTGAAAAGGAAGTCAAGGAATGTAAACACTCTCTTGTGGACTTGAATGTTTTGAAGGAGCGCATGAGCAAAGTGAAGTATAACCATGCATTGAAAGAGGAGAAGTTTGATACCATAAGTCGGGATGTATGTTTTCCTCTCTCATGCAAGCTATGGCCCAAACAAAGAACGTTGAGTATGTGGATGTAGAAGAGTTGAAGGAACAAGAGACATGTTCCAAGAACATTTTTATTCATGGAATTCTCGAGGAGAAATTAGAGACACCTCCTTACCTTTCCATTGTTATTGAAGATATCTTCAAAACCCATTTTAGCATGTCAGGAGTTATGGTTTACGAAGCACATAGAGTGGTAAGCAAGGAGCTCCTCGCTCGGGAGAAGGACCAATTGTATGCACCATGCCAGATGAGACCAAACGAAAGATTATCATAAACAATAGTTGGATTTATTTGAGGGATACAAACCGTTTTGTGTATAAAGATCGTACTATTAAGCAACAAAATATGTGTCGCAACGCATATGAGGAGAGAAATAAGAAAAACAAGGAGATATCGCATAAAGAAAATGTGCCCAAGGAGGAGGCAAGTCCCTCGAGCAAAAAGGTATACACGACCTATGAGGTCAAGTTACGATTCAAAGTATGCTTTTGGAATTGCAAAGGATACCCATGGAATGCGGAGGTTGGCATAGCTGAACTAACATGCAAAGCCGATGTTGTACTTCTTGTTAAGACTTGGGAGCATGATCCACAAAGGATTAATGGGTTGGAGGATTACGATGTACATTCATTGATGTGGTCAAAAAATCTCAAGCAACGAAGAGGGCAAGGAAGGGTAGCATGTATGATTAAGAAAGGATCGAAAGCTTTTATATCAATTGTGAAAGATCACAAGCACAAATGTTATGTATGGTTGAAAATTATGACACCAAAAAGAGCACCCATTTTTGTAGCCGGTTGCTACATTCCTTATTATGATTCCCCCTTTTATGTTTGCATGGATAAAGCTCAACCATTTTTTGATTTAGAGAACATTGCTTATTTGAAAGGAAAAGGTGATGTTGTTGTCTTTGGGGATATGAATGCTCGCACAAAACATTGCAACATGATACTCAACAATTTGATATGCCATACATTTCAAGAAAGTTGGAGAAAGTTCACTTGCATGATCGTACTTCAATGGATGAGAAAGAGCCGGATCACTATGGAAAGTTACATTTACACATGTACAATAGCACGGGTATGCTCATTGCCAATGGTATATCTTTGTGGAGTGGAACCGATGGATTTAAATGTAGAAAACATAATGGAGATAGTGTAATTGACTATATGCTACTCTCCGAAGCCATCATGTATCGCATAAAGAGTTTTACGCTTGGCCAATGGACTCTAGAATCAGACCATTGCACCTTATGTATTGACCTTATGAAACCGGCCTGTTCAATCCAAAAAGGGCGGTAGACTTTACTTTAAACCTTGATTTAGCTTTCACCCATTATTAGTCGTCTATTTTACCTGTACTTTCAAGACACAACAAAGGGGAGAGGGATACAGGCTGCTAGATTGCACCTGTATGAGTAGACGGACACCAGATTGGCCCCTAACTTAGGCGCCCCTTTCGGTATTTCTTTATTGTTCAAAAGAGGGAATAAACGCTGTGGTTCCCTACAAGCTGCCCCGCACAAACTCGGCTGAATTTCCACTGTTCCAGCCCGATTTCGGCAGCATAACTGTACTAGAACCTTTCACGGTCAGTATTCCCACGCATTGACTGACTTTCCCGACGCATACGGGCACTTTGCAAAACCTGGCGAGAATCTGCAGCACGCTGAATTCTCTGTTTTCAGCCCTGAAAATGCTCCAGATCGCCTGTACAGCGGTCCCCTTGCGTCCCCGAACCTCCTGGGGGTATTAGGGTCCGTTTAGGGCCAAAACCCTAAACCTGCAAAAATACACAGCAGGCTGTAATTCACTGTTTCGGGCTCCGTTTCGCGTGCCGGTCGCATCCCTAGCAAGTCCTCGAGCTCCCGCACCTGTAGGGCTACTTGCCCTTTGAATCGGACGAGATTTCTGGCGTGAAACCTCTCCGAATTCACCTGTACCTGCGGGGGGATTAGCCGCTAGCTAATCCAGTACCTGTGCAAGAGGCTCTTGCCTCGGCAATCGTGCATGAACCCACACAACTGTACATTGGTCAAATGAAGAGCCCACTAGAGGGGCATAACATACTGCCAAAGGGGAGAGAGAGGGCAGTGCGTAGCGTGCAGGGCATCACTCCTGGCACCGCACTGTGCATAAGAGGGAAAGCAAGCACTCCATAGCTCTTAACCTGTGACAGAGACTTGCAAAATGAGCCTCCCAGCTATAAATCACGTTTTTGCCTTCTCTATAAGTAGTAAACTGGCCTCAAAGTGCCAAGTGTCACTCATTTGTGCATTTTCCCGCTTTAGACCCTCGGGTCTAAAAATATCTCACCTGCAGCCTCTGTTGACTTGGCCACAGAGTAACAAAATGATCCCCATGTCAAACTGCACGTAATGACGCGAAGACATTTTCAGGTCCCAAAATAGCAGTTCCCTAAATTTTAGGAGATGCTGCCATTGTATCTTTCTAGGTCATCCGACCCTCTTTGTACACTGCGGCCACATCCAGAACTGAAATGTAGCCTCTGTAGCAAAGGATTCCACTTTGGCTAGTCAATGACCCCACTTGGCTAACCATAGTCCTTGTCCAACCTTAGTGCTCTCTTGCCCTCAGGCCCGGACTCCCTCTGGACAGTTCCACACTAGCTATGCAATGCAGGGCAGTTAGATTTCCCGAGGGGTGTTTCCAAAAAGTGAAAGTAAATAGATAATAAGAAAGAAATCAACAAAAAGGATAGATAGTAGTCACACGCTGGTGACATACCCCCCTCTTGAAATCTCAAACGTCCTCGTTTGCATCTATGTCGTCCATGCTTACTGTCAACACTGATGTATTCAACACCTGTCGACACATATACGACACATACATGCTCATTGTCAACCCTGGTGTATTCAACACCTCGTCGACTCATGTATTGCCTGCGTGTGAACCCTGTCCCAATGACATAGTGGTAGCTTCGCACTCTGCCATTGCTTTGAGTCACGAACTTTCCAATGACAAAATGGTAGCTGCACATTTTGCCACTGTCTTATAGCACACGTTGGATCCCGTAACACTTTCGAGCATACCCAAACCGACAGTTTAAGAATGCAGTTACACATGTACTCTTGAATAGAAGCAATCACTGTATCCTTGACAAACTGACAAGAAATACTCACTTCTATAGCACTAACCAAACTTTTGGACATTCCATAAGAGCAATTGCCAAACTGACAATCTGTACAGCTCTAACATTCATGTAACAGGTATTTCATTTGAGCTCACTTTAAATACCATGTACATCATTTGTTTCAGAAGCCATTGTCACACTGACAATCCATGTAGCTTTGAAACTCAAGGGGTCAAGGTAGGTTGCAAATCGAAGGCTTCCAGGTAAAGTGATAACACAGTTGGTGACTCTGCAAGTTCACCTTCTTCCATCCACTTAGCATCCATTGGTGGATAGTTTCTGAACTTTACCAAGTAACGCCTAGCAACCTTGCCTTTCACTTTCTTTTCTTTGTGTGCCAAAATCTGTTCAGGGACCAAGATCTCGTCAAGTTCCTCGACTTCCGGCTGATCTTCAGCTGGCATATCTTCTGGCACATCACCCACATAGGGTCTGAGAAGACTCACATGAAACGCATTGTGAATCTTCCAACTGTCAGGCAATTTCAGCCTATATGCAACATCACTGATTATGTCGCACACTTGAAAAGGCCCATAGTAATGCATGCTGAGCTTTGGAAACACTCTTTCCTTGCCCTTCATCTTCTTTAACCTTGCCTTTTCAAAGCGTAAAAGCACCCAATCACCAAGTGAATATACCACTTCACGACGGTGACGATCAGCTGCTTTCTTTTGCTTTGCCTGAGTCCTTTCTAAGGCCACTTTGACCTTCTTGTACATTTCATCCATGTCTTGAACATACTTATCTGCTTCAAATATCTTGTCCTTTGTATGCAGTATGGGAGGAACTTTCTTGCCACCTTCAACTATCTCAAAGGGTGCCTTGCCAGTTGATGAATGCACTGTATTATTGTATGCATACTCCACCAATGGCAAATACTGCTCCCACCTTCCTTTATGCTCTGACACATAGCACTTCAGCAGATCTAGGACAGTAGAATTTGCCTCTTCTGACTGCCCATCTGTTTGAGGATGAAATGACGAAGAGAATTTGAGCGTGGTGCCCATATTCTCAAACAAGCCTCTCCAGAACAAACTAGTCATGCGTGGATCACGGTCGCTAATAATCGACTGTGGCATGCCATGATACTTGAAAATATTGCTCATAAACAAGCGTGCCATCTGATCTGGCTTTATCTTCTTCCTGACAGGAATAAAATGAGCCTGTTTGCTGAATCTGCAAATAATGGTCCAAATACCATCATTTCCTGTCTGCGTTCTTGGAAGATCAAAGATAAAATCCATAGCAATACTTTCCCATGGTTTATCTGGAATAGGTAGTGGTTGCAATAACCCTGGTGCCTTTTGCCTGTCAAACTTGACCTTTTGGCATATTAGGCATTCTCGCACAAAGGCATCCACATCCCTTCTCAATGTAGGCCAATAGAAGAATGTCTCAACCGCTTTAACTGTAGCATCGATACCACGATGCCCTGCATACGGTGGGACATGACTCTCTTCCATAACTTTGCGTCGCAATGGCTTTGTGACACACAATCTGCCATGCATCATCATGAACCCGTCTTTAAGAAGATAGTGTTCATGACGTTGTCCATCCATTAGTTGCTCGAAGACCCTTGCAAAATCTTCATCATTTGCGTACTGTTCTCTCATATCATCAAGTTCATGATGATAAGGAATCGACACAGCTGAAATTTGTGGCTTCCTTGACAAGGCATCGGCCACAACGTTCTTCTTGCCTTCCACATGCACAATCTGAAAATGGAACATGGACAAGATATTTGCCCATCGCATATGCTTCTCAGATAACTTTGTTTGTGTCAAGAAGTATCGCAAGGTCTGATGGTCCGTTTGGACAACGAAATCTGCACCTAGCAGGTAGTGTTTCCAACTTAAGAGCGCATGAATCACAGCCAGTAACTCTTTCTCATAGACCTGCATGGTCATCTCTGGCCCTTGCAAAATTCTGCTCTCATAGGCTACTACCCTGCCATCTTGCATTAGCACTGCACCAATGCTACTACCGCAGGCATCACACTGGACCACAAATGACTTCCTAAGATCCGGCAACACAATGACTGGATCCGAAGTCATCTTTTCCTTTAAGAGATTAAAAGCTGAAATCTCTTTTTGTGTCCATCTAAAGGTGACTGCCTTCTTTTGAAGAGCATGTAAAGGTGAAGCAATCTCAGCGAAATTTCGGATAAACCTTCTGTAATAGGAGCATAGTCCCAAGAAGCTTCGGACATCATGCACCGTCTTCAAATTTGGCCATGACTTGATCGCTTCAACTTTTGCAGGATCCATTCTGACACCGTCCTTTGAGACAATGTGTCCCAGAAAGTGAATCTCTTCCAGAAAAAACTCACTTTTCTTTGCATTGATGAGCAACCTATGACTGCGTAGCTCTTTGAACACAATGGCCAAGTGATGCCTATGCTCCTCTTCATTCTTTGAGTAGACTATCATGTCATCAAAGAATGTACCAACAAACTGCTGGTGTGGACGGAAAATTCTGTCCATCATCCTATTAAACGTAGCAGGAGCATTTGTGAGACCAAAGGGCATCACTAAAAATTCGTAAAGGCCAAACGTTGTTCTAAAAGCAGTCTTGTGCACATCCTCTGATCTAATGCGGATCTGATGATACCCACTCTTTAGATCTATCCTGCTAAACATAGCTGCTCCTTCTAATTTGTCCATAATATCATCAATTCTAGGTATAGGAAACCTATTCTTGATGGTATTCTTGTTCAGTGCACGGTAGTCGATGCACATACGCCATGAGCCATCCTTTTTCTGCACCAACAACACTGGAGAACAGAATGGAGATGAACTGGGCTGAATCAGCCCTTTTTCTAACAGCTCCTGTACTTGGCCCATTATCTCTTTCTGCTGAGCCGCACTAACCCTGTACGGAGGCTTATTTGGTGGGCTACAGCCTGGCACCAAATCTATCGCATGGTCCTCGGGTCTCTCTGGCGGTAATTGAGACGGTAATGAATCGGAAAAACAGTCACTATACTGTTGTAAAAACATTGACCTTTCTTTATCTAGCACAGATAAATTTGATTCATCACAATCTGACACTTCACGTGCAAAAACCAAGTACGCAGAAAGATGCTTTTTCATTACAGAAGTAATAGCAGAAGCTGATACAGTAGGAATAGACTCCCCTTTAAGCTTTACATCCAGAATGTGAGTCTTTCCCCTGCTCTGTACAGTGATCTTTTTGTTGTAGGCATCCATGATTCCCTGTACACGAAACAACCAAGGAATACCTAACAACACATCACATCCGTCCAGTGGCATGATGTAAAATTCTTCAGCATCTACATAGGACTAGAGATGTAGACGCAACTTTCCAATGATGGGTGTCACAGCCTCTGTATGGCCAGGACATGCCAAACCTGCCTCTGCTGTATACCCCATCTCTTCAGGTCTGATTCCCAACTTTGAAGCCAATTCTGGGGAAATAAAGTTGGCTTTGGCACCTGGATCAAAGAAGATAAGCACTGTTTGATCCCTAACCTTTCCCCATGCTCTGCAAAGCTTACTTGCATCTGAATTTGGCTTGTCGTCCACCATATCTGGCACTAGACCAGCCATGGGCTTCTTTCCCTTCCTGTCCTCCTTGTCTTCAGAATCAGCTGGCCTTTTCTTTGTAGGACAGTTGTAAGCAATGTGGCCAGGCTGCTCACATATAAAGCATTTGTTCTCTGTCCTCAGGACCTTCTTTTGCTCTTCTGACTTGCGAGGAAAACGTCTTTTCCATTTCTTTGCGGGTCCTTTTTCTGATTCAGCCGTAGCTTTGTCTTTCCCTGTGTTGGCCGACTCCTGAGTCCCTTTTGGAGCCTCATTGGGAACGTGCTTCTTGGCTGAATTTTTCTTGCCTGATCCTGCCTTGACGCCAGTGTTAAATTCACAATCGTCTCCCTTGAGCAAACCATTGCCAGTGTTTGCTACCTCGATGAGCTGCGTCAAAGTAGTGACTTTGGTCTTTGTGCAGTATTTTCTCAATCCTTTGGGTAGGCCACAACAGTATTTTTCTATCTGTTCTGTCAATGGCACAAACCTATAGGAAGTTACTGGAAGTAGAGCTTTCCAAAACTTCCGATTGTAATCATCCAGATTTCTGCAAGTGGCAGCATTTAGCTGGTGCCATTCTGTCATGACATCTGCTTCGAAATCATCAGATAACCATGCTGCTGCAAAAATCTGCTTGAAGTAAATCCATGTGGACGGAGCTTGCCCTTGAAGCAATAAAGTTGTCCACCATTGTCCCGCATTCCCTGTCAAGAAAGTGGCTGCCTTGCGGACCTTTGAAGCCTCTGTAAAGTTTCCCCCTGCATAGGCCTTGTCAAACTGCTGGAGGAATGAAAGAGCCTTCTTCCTGTCATCAAACCCTGTAAAGGTCGTGAATGACACTCCTTTGCCACCTTCTTTGTACGGAGTTGGCCTCTCCAGCGGCGTTAAATTGTCATATGGAAGTGACTGAAACATGGGAACACTATTAAGGTTCATCTGTGTTCCTTGGCCGCTATTAACTTGACCTGGAAATGCCATATTTGGCTGCTGATTTGTAATTCCAGCCATACCAAAATTTGCTTGTGGCATCCCAAATTGTCCCTGAGTGCTTTGAAACCCTGGTAGCATGCCTGTGACACCATACATGGGGTTAGGCATCATCGTTTGAGCACCCGCAAACACTGTTCCTGGCGTATAAAACTGATTTCCAGGTGCATGACCAGCCATGCTCTGAAATACCGATCCACCTCCAAAATAGCCAGGGTGTACTGAAGGTGGTGGGAAGACCTGTTGCATAGCCTGTAAGTTGCTTCCCTGCCCATTAGAACCAGCTATAGGCTGCTGAAAGGTGGCGGGCTGAATTGGTACAGCTTGAAAAACTGGCATCTCAGCCACCTGTTCTTGCACCTTAGGCACAGGTTGTGGAGACTGCATGTTCTCCGTCAAGTGTACAGGTGTTTCCATTGACTGTGCGGTATGAATCACCTGTACTCGAGCCTTAACAGGCTTTTGAATATGATCCAGTGACCCAACTTGCTGAGACGGAACAGGAGGTTGCAGAAAGGCTAAAAACCTCGGATTCTGCATTACTTGTGTGAACATAGCCACAGCAGTAGCCAACTGGGTCCTGAATATATCGTCATCTGTCTGTGGTGGTCTTGAGGACTCACCCACTTCATGTGTCTGTTGACCCTGTGAAGAGGAAACCTCTTCAGTCACATCATCTGGTCTGTCAGCCATAATTACAATTCCCTGTGTCTGGTCTATGATCCCCTGTGTCTTCAAGCCCAAAACTGACCAAGGCTCACTTCTATGGGAAAAAGTGATTTAATCCCGTCGATGGAACCATGAAACCGGCCTGTTCAATCCAAAAAGGGCGGTAGACTTTACTTTAAACCTTGATTTAGCTTTCACCCATTATTAGTCGTCTATTTTACCTGTACTTTCAAGACACAACAAAGGGGAGAGGGATACAGGCTGCTAGATTGCACCTGTATGAGTAGACGGACACCAGATTGGCCCCTAACTTAGGCGCCCCTTTCGGTATTTCTTTATTGTTCAAAAGAGGGAATAAACGCTGTGGTTCCCTACAAGCTGCCCCGCACAAACTCGGCTGAATTTCCACTGTTCCAGCCCGATTTCGGCAGCATAACTGTACTAGAACCTTTCACGGTCAGTATTCCCACGCATTGACTGACTTTCCCGACGCATACGGGCACTTTGCAAAACCTGGCGAGAATCTGCAGCACGCTGAATTCTCTGTTTTCAGCCCTGAAAATGCTCCAGATCGCCTGTACAGCGGTCCCCTTGCGTCCCCGAACCTCCTGGGGGTATTAGGGTCCGTTTAGGGCCAAAACCCTAAACCTGCAAAAATACACAGCAGGCTGTAATTCACTGTTTCGGGCTCCGTTTCGCGTGCCGGTCGCATCCCTAGCAAGTCCTCGAGCTCCCGCACCTGTAGGGCTACTTGCCCTTTGAATCGGACGAGATTTCTGGCGTGAAACCTCTCCGAATTCACCTGTACCTGCGGGGGGATTAGCCGCTAGCTAATCCAGTACCTGTGCAAGAGGCTCTTGCCTCGGCAATCGTGCATGAACCCACACAACTGTACATTGGTCAAATGAAGAGCCCACTAGAGGGGCATAACATACTGCCAAAGGGGAGAGAGAGGGCAGTGCGTAGCGTGCAGGGCATCACTCCTGGCACCGCACTGTGCATAAGAGGGAAAGCAAGCACTCCATAGCTCTTAACCTGTGACAGAGACTTGCAAAATGAGCCTCCCAGCTATAAATCACGTTTTTGCCTTCTCTATAAGTAGTAAACTGGCCTCAAAGTGCCAAGTGTCACTCATTTGTGCATTTTCCCGCTTTAGACCCTCGGGTCTAAAAATATCTCACCTGCAGCCTCTGTTGACTTGGCCACAGAGTAACAAAATGATCCCCATGTCAAACTGCACGTAATGACGCGAAGACATTTTCAGGTCCCAAAATAGCAGTTCCCTAAATTTTAGGAGATGCTGCCATTGTATCTTTCTAGGTCATCCGACCCTCTTTGTACACTGCGGCCACATCCAGAACTGAAATGTAGCCTCTGTAGCAAAGGATTCCACTTTGGCTAGTCAATGACCCCACTTGGCTAACCATAGTCCTTGTCCAACCTTAGTGCTCTCTTGCCCTCAGGCCCGGACTCCCTCTGGACAGTTCCACACTAGCTATGCAATGCAGGGCAGTTAGATTTCCCGAGGGGTGTTTCCAAAAAGTGAAAGTAAATAGATAATAAGAAAGAAATCAACAAAAAGGATAGATAGTAGTCACACGCTGGTGACACCTTACATGTGGAGAAGCAACTAAGCATGATAATCCCAGCCAAAGGGAAGAGAAGTTATCTCTTTGTATGGATTCAAATGGGCACCAATGTATATTAAAATGATTGAGCAAAAGTTAGGATGACTAAGCTTCAATATGGGGCACCATTGGAAACTAAATGGAAAGCTTTCAAGAAAGTTACTTTTTCTCTTGTCAAAGAATGTTTTGCCATTAAGCATGTCCGTGGTATCAAGCAACAGGTGGTTTGATAAAAATTGTCAAGATTCTCGAAAGTCCTTGATAAAGCTAGATGCAACTATGGACAAAAAGTTATTTGCATACATACAAGGCATTGATTCAAAAGAAGAGAAGAAGATGGGAAGTCAAGCATCAATTTCTTCAGATCCAAGAAAAGGCACGTACATGTGGAAAATTTTGGAGAAATTTGAGGGGCAAGCGGGTTGAGAGCTTTGGTAAATTGAGTCTTATGGATATGTACACATATTGTAAGAAATTATATGAGCAACAAAATGTTGAAATGGTTCCATTTTACGGTGCAATCCCATGTACGTCCTCTTTCTTTACTATTGAGGATGTGTGCGGCGAGCTTGAAAGGTTGTCCACTCGCAAAGCGAGAGATCTTTAAGGTATTAAGTCGGAAATGATTAAATGGATGAGAGATTTTATTCGAGTGGATGTGTGATATGTTCAACCTTGCACTTCAACATGGTATGTCTTGTGATTGGAGCCCTAATTGGGTCAAGCCTTTGCATAAAAAGAGGGATGTAAAGAATGTAAATAACTACCGGACTATAATGATTGGATCTCTTAGGCAAAGTTGTTTGGGGGCATAATGGAGATAAAATTGAGTGATTGGGTTGAAGAGAATGGCAAGCGTGCAAAAGGACAAGCGGGTTTTTGTCGGCGCCATAGCACCATTGATCATCTTGTCACTCTTCGTGTTCTCATGGAAGAAAGTAGGTTAAAAGGCAAGCGATTTTATTGTTGCTTTGTGGACTTCAAGAAAGCCTTTGATATGATTCCACGTAACCATTTGTGGAGAAGGATAGAAGAACTCCAAGTACCAAGTGAGTTTATGCTTGCAGTTTCTCAAATCTATGAGAAGGTGATGTGTCAATTGCGCATGCGAAGAGGAATTTCAGAAATTTCTGCAAGCACTGTTGGGGTTAAACAAGGATGTCCATTGTCACCAACTCTCTTTGGTCTATGCATCGATCAATTGGAACAAATGGTACTTGACTTTATGCACAAGAAGGCATTGAAGAGGTCACTATTTGCAATGTGGTAATCATGCTTTTGTTGTATGTGGATGATGTAGTGCTTCTAGCACACACCTTAGAGGATGCACAAAAGCTTATGGTTGTCCTTGAGAACTTTTGCTTGCATAGTGGGCTGATTGTGAATGAATCCAAAACAAAGGTTATGCTTGTGAAAGCCAACCATAAGGAGAAGCCATGCATTGTGTACAACAATGAGACACTTGAAGTTGTTGAGAGCTTTAAGTACCTTCGCCTTGAGGTTCCGGCCAATCACAAGTGGCATGAATATGCTATGCGTCGTTTGGAAGCCGGGAAGAGAGCATACTATGCATTTGAGAATGTGTAATGCGGAAAATATCAAATTTTGGGTTCTCAAGAAGTACCTTCTTGACACATTCGTGACACCGGTTCTTCTTTATGGAGTTGAAGTGTGGGGCCGGAGCATCTCAAAGTCTACTTGGAAAGAGTTTGAGAATGTCCAAAAGCGTTTTCTTACAAACTTTCTCCAAGTTAAGACACAAACACGATATATGCTCCTACTTCTTGAGTCGGGATCTCTTCCAATTTAGGTTATAGGCATGGAAAGGGTTGTGGAGTACATGATAAAGATGCGTCAAAACCCCTCACATCGACTTCTTACAATTGCATGGGAAGCAAGCAAAAAAAGTTCAAAAGACACATAAAAGCAAGATCTTGAGCACGGGATGGATGCAAGACATAAAGAAGTGGTTTGGGAGATGGGATGCATTACACTTGCTACATGATGCCTAAATAGACTCCCAAGTGAATGAAATTTTTTTACGCCGCCAATGTATTACGACTTGGGAGGAATGATGGGTTAGTCGATGCGGAAGCGTACTCCTTAATTGCCGATGATTAGCATAAGGCTATGGAGGGTGAAGGCTTAGCTTAACCATGATGTTAGGGTTAGGGTTGGAGAGATCAAGATTAGGGTTAGGTTACACCAATGGCAAGAGCATAAAGAGAGAGTGTATAGACAAAATGATAAGAGTTCAAATTGCAAAGATTAATTAGAAAGCTTCTTATATAGGCTTGGTAGTTTACATCCATTGGTTAGAGAGGTTTCATCCTTTTCCTATTGGACCAAGTCATCATTCATCCATCCTAGTAGACTAGGAATCTTTCCCATGTGGTGCCACTAGCGTGGGCTTTCCCTAACAATCGCCCCCTTAAGCCAATGCTTGGGGCAAAATACAAAGATGTCATAATCTTCATGTCATAGTGTACTCCTAGGTTCTACTGATACATCTAGGCGTAGTACATGATTCATCATGGGGGTTCTCATCACGGATTCATCGTCCATGGTTCAATAGTACTCATCCCAGGCTCACAAGGTAGACCTATGGTAATAGAAAATAGTTCATGTCATAAAGTTTTACTTCATTGAAGAAGAGAGGTAGTCATTGTCGTCCCCTTCACCGTCTTTGTCTTGGTGTTGTCGTGATGTCGTTGTCATCATCTTAGTCATATTGTTCTTCTTCATTGGTCCGGTTCATTGAAGATGCGGTCTTCATGGCCAATAGTACAAAACACACATATATGTCATTTGTTGTGCTTGTGTGTGTGCTCGTGCTTAAGGGCGGTCTTACCTTATACATAATGTAGAGGCAGTGTCTAAACCCGTGTGTGCTCTTGTACACGAATATTACATACATTTTATAATGGGCTTTGTGTGCAATCTTGCAACAAGAGTGAGTGTCCTTGAGACTTGAGCTTCTAATTCTTATGAAATGCTCTCCTTGGTGTCTAAGCCATTAGAGATATGCAAAATAAGTGAGTAAATCATGGCTCAAGAGAGTTAAAAGGAAAACTTTTGGCACCAGTGCTTGTGGTTGGCTGACACGCAACTGCGTGGGATAGCCCTCCAAAGCGAGGATCTTGACTCCATGAAGATCCGTGTGGAAGCCGCCTTTGGACCCTGGTTGTAGACAGAGAAGTAGTCTAGGTGCAAACCAAGGGAAACTAGTGTCATTAGGGCCGATTTAGTGTTAATAAGATGATATAGAGGTGTTTAGGGACAATTGCAAGAGAGTATCACAGATCGAAACAGAGTTAACGGCTAAAATCCCCTTGGAACAGATACTAACACTTAATTGAGCTGGCAATCAGAAGATGTTTCCATTAAACAGATATTTGGAACCCTTGATACAAATCAGTTGCATACGCCAACGTCGGTATGCCTGTTGATTTGAAATCCCCTATTCCAATAACCCAAACCCGTTGGCAGGCTACAGTGTCACTTTTACAGGACACACAGTTAGAACAGTTGGTTAGACTGTTTCACACTAGACGGACTCTCTTGGCTGGGCAGTGACGTGGCAGTAGGGATACGGACGGTGGTCTAGCGGACATCGTGGCCAGGTCACCACCACTCAGTTTGGGGATAGATTTAGATGGCTGACATTTATGAGCCGTTGGTGGCTCTTTATGGTTGTACATATGAGTAGTAGTTGTTGGTCCATTGGATCATCTTCTAGATATATGGTCCAGCGTCGTCGTCTAGAGTAGCGAGTCTATACACACAACACTGCTTCACCATCCCTACACATCTGAGCCTCGACACCCCATTGTACCTGTGAGTCCTGGGCTGGAGCTAAGTGTGCTGCGACGCCAGAGTCTGTGTCACTTCTTTGAGATAGTGGAGTCATATGTTGTGGTCTGCTGTTGTGTCTCTGTGAGCTCAGTTGTTGTCTATTTGTTTCTTTGTTTTCAGTCTGTTTTGAGTGAGATTGTCACGCAAAAGGGAAAGATATTGAACAAAAAATGGATCTACGTGGGAAGCCTAAGAAAAAGAGGGCGAAGGTAGTGAAGGACACAGTAGAATTTTAAATATCACTGCCCGTTTCGGAAAGCCAGCAGCTTGGAGTGAAGCAACCTATTCGGACGTTCCTCGCATACTTCCGCTATTGGTTCGATGGTAAGTTCAGGCGCTGCAGATCACACTATGTATGTCACAGCTGTGACTTCTACAATGTATGTTCCTCTCTCCTGCTGCTATTTTTACTCCTACCACAGTGACTAGCTCCCAAGCCCCAGTGGGAGTTGCTTCTTCTCCTATGCCTAGTCCTGCTGCAACCACTCCCACCGTCTCTACTCCATCAGAGAGGCATGCTCCCAGTCCACCACCACGAGTAGTGCCACTTGCCACCCCAGTGCCACCAGCTGTACCACTTGCCAGCTCTCTTCACCCTGACACTGTTACAAGACCTTCCACAGTGTCGGACTCTACATCACTTTTTTGGCTATCTGAGGATATACTGCAGGAGTCCAGGCAAGCGGCAAGCCATTGCCACCATTGAGCTTGGAGCAGAGTGGTTAGCACCTACACACTAGCGTCACGCAGCTACTTACGCAGCTATGGAGGGATCTCTGCAAGTTGCTGAGAGCGCCATCGCCGATTGGGATGCTACTATTTTCGCAGTCAAACAAGCCTTGAAGTTAAACTCTCGAGTGATTAGTGACCTTCAAAATCAGGCACAAGGATTTAAAGAACTGCTCTTACATGAAAATAGGGCAACCCAGTCTATGATGATGGGTATGGGGTATGGGTGGACTAGAGCAGGTACACCAGTGCAGAATGCAGCAACAGGTCCTTCTCAACAATTTATGGGACTTTACCCACGTACTCCAGTTCAATACTACAATCAACAACAGTATCCTCAGGGGTTTCAGTCGTCACCATTGCCTCAGATACAGAATGTTACTTGCTGCGACGGAATTGCTGGAGCACACCGCCATGGCTGTGTTACTCGACGTCCTCAGTACACTACAAGACAGGTGCTACCATCTGCCCAGCAGCAGGTGGCTGGTCCCTTCCCAAGGGCCTCAGTTACGGACAGGACAGCTCACATACAGCAGGCACCACCATTGATTTGATGGCTCCACCTTCAGAAACTAATGCTTCGGGTGGTGTGGTGACTAATCTTCTCTTGGGTGACTGGGCAGTTTTTTATAATGACAGTGATGTGCAGTAGTGGTTTATTTGTGGTCGATTAGCAGTTTCAGTTGTTTTTCTCACCGAGACGGTGAGCGGTCTTGTGGCGGGCAACCTATAGCGGGCTACAGTGTCACTTTCAGAGGACACACAGTTAGTACAGTTGGTTAGGCTCGTTCACACTAGACGGACCATCTTAGCTGGGCAGTGATGTGGCAACAAGGATACGGACGGTGGTCTAGTGGACATCATGGCCAGGTCACCACCACTCAGTTTGGGGATAGATTTAGATGGCTGACATTTATGAGCCGTTGGTGGCTCTTTATGGTTGTACAGATGAGTAGTAGTAATTGGGTCATCGGATCATCTTTTTCTTTTTCCGAGAAAAAGATCCTTCTATTAGTTAGTGAAACTGCCCATAGGGCTACAACCACCTCTTTAAGAGAGGGCTACAACAACCATGCTGGGAGACTCTCCCAATGAAAAAACCAGCATATGTACAATGGGGCTAAATCAAGAAATGGGGGGAGGGAAAAGCCACACAGGTGGTCGATAGTGCCATCGGAGTACACCCTGGACCATGGTGTAAAAAGGCCCAGGATGCCATAGTCGAAGGAAAGTCTCTCTGCGCTCCCGCATGCAGTCGGAGCTGCCCTGTAGTCCCTCAAGCTATCTTCTGAGAGTATGGATCAACTCTAGCCAAAAATCGCGAACAGTCTCTACAGGTGGCATAGGGCGAGCCTCTAAGATGCGGAAGCAACGGGCCCGCAAGATGAACCAGTGTCAGGCCACTGATGAGCTCCCAACACTCCTCTCTCTCACTGCACCACTCCTGTGGAGTAAGCTCTGTAGCACGCTGGAGTGTAGCTCGCCCCTTCTGCATCATTATCATCCTGCTGGTGGAAGATAGCTCAAACTGAAGTGCTGGGCCCGTGAGGGTAGACCAAGCCGCTGCTCCCCAAGTGTACTGTCGAGCCGTGGAGAGAGCAAGCATCAGCCGAAGAACACGTAGCCACACCTGCTGAGCCGAGGGACAGTCCCAAAGAGAGTGATGCTGACTCTCCACAAGGTGGTCACAAGCTGCACATGCGGCCGAGAGACCACTATGCACTAGCCAACTCCCAACTGCTGTAGCTCTGTGTGCGACCAGCCACTGAAACAAGGTGACTCGCCTCGGCTGTCTGGAGTCCCACAACCTCTCCCAGAAGGCTGCCAAGAACTCTGATGTGAGACCCTCCTCCTGCCAATGAGGTGTTGCAGCGGGGCGGGCCTCTCTCTATGTTGCTAGTATATGACGTCCTAGTCGAACAGTCTACTGAAAGAACGGGACACCTGGGTGGTTTGCAGAAGAGAAGGGGTCCCTCCAGCGCCACTCACCAGGATCCCACTGTACTCGTGCCAGTGGACAACACTCCCAAGCCTACAGCCTCCAGTGTCCAGTCTCAAGAGCTGCTGGGTCAGGATCTATGACACAAGTCCTCCCACAGATGCCCACTACTCGGATCCTCTGAAAACAGCACTCTGCCACCTGCGGGGCCTTTACTACAACTCGCTGTAGGCGTCCCCCACCCTGAAGCTCGAAGAAAACGGATGGAACACTCTTTGAGCAGGCCCTGACTGAGATGAGAACCTCCAATTGTGTGAAGGCTCCCATCCACATGGGTGCTACTGGTTCGAGAGGCGTAAGCCACTCAGCTTGAACTGCCTCTGAGATGTCGTGGCACATGCTCTGCACCCCTCTCATGCCCTGTAGAGCTGGAACCCCTGCACCTCCTTTGACAAGCATGTGAACTCTAACCAGTCACCTAGAGAGCGCGCTGGACCCGCTGCCATGGGACCCCAGGAAACATGAGGCCGACTACCAACCAAGTGACCTCTCTGAGTGCTAACCATGGGGTTCCAGACAAGGGGCTGCCGTAAGCGCTCCTCCGTACAAGTAGGTTGTCTCTGCTCTAGGCCTCGCCGCAAGAGCTCCCAAGATCGAAGCAAACTCACAGCGAAGCGGTCCTCCAGTCGCCTACTCAAACCAACTCTGCGCATCTCTGTGAAGATGCATCTGGTCGAAGGTTGCCAGGGGCCTCATGCCTGAGGCACCCTAGCGTGAAGCCGCTGTAGCAAGAACTCGTTCTAGAGCTCCTCACCTCGAAGAAGTCCTCTGACGATGAACTTCCCAAGAAGGGCTCTGCTCTGTTGTGCTGGGTCAATGATCCCAAGCCCTCCCTGTGAACAAGGAAGAGTGATGACCTGCCAAGCCACTTTGGCTCGGGCTATCTGAGTGTCATGTCCTGACCAAAGGAAGTTCCTGATCAGCCGCTCTACCTGGCTGATACAAGAACTCAAGAAGATCCAACAAGAAGTGATGTACCACATAGTCGCTAACAACACCTAGTTGGCCACTACTACTCTGCCAGCCAAAGAAAGTCATCCTGAGCTCCAATGTAACAACTTTCTCCTGATAGACAAGAGAACAGGAGCAATCTGCTGCTTGGGAGACAAGTCCAAACCAACCTGACAGCCCAAGTACCGGACTGCAGTCCCTGGGGGAATCCACCTAAAACCCTCTCCTGGCATCCAATCGGGCACAAGAGCACTACCAACCGAAAAAGCCACAGTCTTTCTCCAGTTGATCAGTGCGCCTAATGCACAACAGAAGGTCTCTAGAGCCTGCTCACACCTGTGAAGATTGGCCTCCTGGCCATCTAAGTACAAGGCTGAGTCGTCGGCAAACTCAACGTCCAGTAGCTCATCTCCCCGAATAGGGAGTGCTAAGCCCCGTAGACCAACCTGCTGCGACACCAAAAACCTGCTCATCGCCTCCACATAGAACAGAAAGAGGAAGAGGGTAAGAGGGAAACCCTGTCTGACCGAACGTGTGAGCATGAAGCGATCACCTCTACCTCCTCCCAAAAGTACCTGACTGTGAGCCTGTCTGTACAAAGCTGACACCCCTATGATCCAAGCATTTGAGAAGCCCATCTTGCGTAGAGTGCCCTCTAGAAAGTCCCAGTCAACTTTGTCGTATGCCTTCTCAAAATCGAGAAGAAGAATCACTAGGTCCTCACCACGGAGCCGTGCTAGGGTAGAAGCCTCCCAAAAAGTAAAGATATTGTCAAGGATACTGCGCTCCTTGACAAAACCTGTCTGAGTCCCATGTATAAGGCTCTCTAGAAGTGGCTGAATCCTCAAACTCAGAGCCTTGGCAAGAATTTTGTAGGCTAAGTTGAGGATGGTGATGGGGCGCCACTGTCGAATCTCATCCAAGGAGCCACCCTCCTTGGGAGTGAGGTAGATCAAGCCCTCACTCGCGCTGTCAGGCATCACTCCTGTGTGCAAGATGTACTGAAAAGCACTACAGAGATCTGGGCCAAGCAGGTCCCAGTACTCCAAGATAAAACTAGGAGTCAGCCCATCCTCACCTGGACAGCTACCACGGGGGAAGGCCCTAAGAGCCGTATGCAGCTCCTCAAGCTGAAGTGCAGCTCAAGCCTCTGACGCATCTCCTCAGTCACAAGACAAGGGATTTGTGCCCAAACTTGCTCCCTGCATGCATCCTGACGCTCTGACTAGGGCTCTGCAGCCAATAACTCACGGTAAAAGTCAGTAGCAACTGCACGCATATTCTCGAGCTCAGAAGCAACTAACCCGTCGGGACTCCTCAACTAACTGACCTTTACATGCGAATGCCGAGGTCCCACTGCCTCAAAGAAAGCACCAGTCACTCTGTCGCCCACCTGGGTCCACTGAGATGCTTGTCGGTGGAAAGCAAACTCATGTCGCCTCTCCTCTATGCTAACAAGCTCCTGTTGAGCCTGCTGTAGCTGCTCCTCCAACCAAGGACTGTCTGGATGCTGCTCCTGCATCCTCTGTAATGAAGAAATGCCCCGTCTAAGACGTTGCTTTTCCTCTCTCGCTGCAGCCCGACAAGCCAGAGACTCCTGGAGAAAGAAACGACTAATCTGAGCTAGGCCTGAGGCCACTCTGTCAACAGGAGAATCTTGCCTGTCCAAGCTCTCTGTCCAGAGAGCCTCTACCCGCTCTCTGAGTGCTGAGTCCACCAAGACCCTCTCTGGGATGCGAAGCATCGTGCTCCCACTCCTCTGCCTGTCTGCCACTATGAGGATCACTGGTGCATGGTCCGAGAAGGAAGTCCCTGCCAGAATGCCCACTGTCCCTCCAAGGTCACTGAAATGGTCACTAGTGTAGAAGCGATCTATCCGCGATAGATTCACTCCTCCCACTCTGCGGTCCGAACGAGAGAAGCCAAGGCTGTCTCGGGGCCTCACAAAACCAGAGTGTTGCCAAACATCTGAGACCCTCAGAGTCATACAAAACCTCTCCCAAGCTGCCAGCTCAACTCCATGCACAGTAGCAAGGCTACCACCAATCCTGTTAGAAGGGTCCTCCAACATGTTGAAGTCCCCTCCTATGCACAAGTGTTCTGCCTGCGGCAGACTCAACTATCTGTGACCAAAACTCTGCTGCCCACTAGGCAACCCTAAACCTGCATAGTAATCCACTGAGCCCTTCCTGGCACAATAATCCCTCTGCCCACAATGGCCTCCTGCAAAGAGTCCACAATAGTCATACATACCTCACCCTGGATGCCTCCAGGTCCAAAAGCAGCTGACCAAAAAGTATCATATCGTCCACGCAAGAGCTGACCACAACGTCTAATGCGGCTCTCACACAAATGGTGCTCCTGAAGCATAAGGAGATCAATCTCTCCTCCCACAAGGCAACGCTGGAGCTCCTGACGCAGTCGACGCCGCTGACGCTGAAACTGGGGCCCACCTAGTCCCTGCACGTTCCATGAGACGATCCTCCTGGGGAGCGAGAGAGAATAGATGCTACCGCAGTAGCTAGACGGGCTATCTTTGAGGCTGGCTTGGATGGGGAGTAATCCGCATCTGAGCCTCCTCTAGATAGGCGTGACTGCAACGAGTGCCTGGCCCAAGCCCAAGCAGAGCGGGCCGTACATAAAGCAACCTCCTCTGTCCAGGAGTCCTCATGAATGTATACATAGCATGGCAAGCACTGTGTATCGGCAAAGAAGTAAACCACAATGTGTCTACATCCTGCTGAATCTGGAGGTGTCACCGCAAACTTGGCCAATGGCCACAAAGTCTGAAGCATGTCTGTAACTTCTAGTTCTCCCATGTGGTGAGAGAACTCTAGGACCTGTGTGTACAACCATCCCAACACCGAGTCGAGAGTCCACTCTGTCTGGTCCCTGCCGCAAAGGGGAAAAGAGAAGCCAACTGCTGAGTCCAAGGCCTCTGTCCCCCTAGCTGCAAGGAACAGAACATGACCCTGAAGCAGGCTTCCTCATGGTCTGCTGAGGGGTCGCTGAGAAAACGAGTGAAGTTGTAGTCGAAGAAGTCCCATCGACGCCGGATGTCAATGCTAGTCAGACCACGAGAGATAGCTGCAAGGGGAGACGTCTGTACCTATAGAGGGGGCCGCAAGAAAGGCTGGCCCTCTCTCGCCAAGCGACTCGTGGCAAAGGCGCTGCGAAGAGATCTCCTAGCAGCCGGAGAAGGCCCTGCCCCCTGGGTGGACTGTGGAACTAAAGCGGGAGAGGGGGGAGAAGGAGCAGGGGGGAGCGGTGGAGAAGATGGGCGGGGGGAAGCGGCAGAGGTAGAGGGGGGGGGGGGGGGGGGGGAGAGGCGGCGGGAGTAGGAGGCGGGGGGGAGGATGAGAAAGAAGGGTGGAACTCTTGGGGGGGAGGGGCTGTCGAGGGTGCAGCTGGGGTGGGGGCTGGAGCAGGGACCTCATCCTGCTCAAGAGGACCAAACCGGTTCCCCGTGGGAACCCACTGCTGTTGAGTAGGCGCCTGAGAACCACTCTGAGTGCCAGGCTGTCGCTATGGCCCCTGTGGTCGTCGACCACGGACCTGCTACCATCCCTGATCTGCTGGAGCCCCAGGCTCAGAGGGTGGCTCTGCATGTGTGCGTTGTGTCTCCGTCTGTGTCTGCTGGCCAGCCCTTGTAGGCTGGGGCTGAGGCTATGGTGTAGGTCGAGACCTCCTCCATGGACAGGCCTTCGCTAGATGGCCCATCTGTCGACATACAAAGCACTGGTTCGGAAGGCCCGAATACTCCACACTCTGTCTAAACCAACCCCCACTCACCCGAGGCAGAAGAATAACCTTCGGGAGCGTGTGAGTGTCTCTCACCAAAACGCGAACTGAGGGAATGCCTTGGGAGCTACTGAGGCTGCCGTGCGAGGTGTCTCCAGGACCGTCCCAATGGCTGAGCCGATCCTGGACAAAAGTGGTAAGTACACCCTCCGCAAACCCGGAAAGCAGACGGAGATGGGGATGTCTGCCTCCTCTACTAGAACATCCGAAGCAGGGTCGAAACCATGTCTCCACTGTCGAAAGTAGGCTCGTGCTGCTCGGATGGTCAACGGACTCATGGCGATGACCTTGGACGCCATCTCGGAGGTCTCAAACTCCTCGCTCTGATAGTAACCTCGTCCGAGTATCTGCACGCCCAAGATCTTGCCCACCTCTGCAAGAAGGCGGGCCTGGAGAAGGTCACGCAACTCTCCTCTGCTAGGTCGGGTGTTGAGAATCGTGCAGATGACAGAAGTCGCCTGCAAGCGCTCTACCTCTGCGGCTAGGCTCGCTTGCTCTGTCGGCGAAAGAGCAAGTCGAATGGTGGGCTCAGCGCGGTCGGACGAGCGGGCTTCGGATGAGTCCCTCTTTGGCGGAACTGGAGCCTCCATCTGTGTCTACTGCTGTGGCGAAGGAGCGGACGTGAAGAGACTCTGCAACCGAGCATGCCGAGCACGTCCAAAGAAGAAGTGCTTCCAAAGCCAAATGCAGGAATCTTCGGGAAAGAAGAAGACGGGAGGGGGGGGGGGGGAGAGAGCAGAAAGGCGAGCAAAGTGTGGGATCACAAGAGGCAGCGGGCCGGGGGGAGAAGGGGCAGGCGGGGACGGGAGGCAGCGCGAGGGCAAGCAGGGCGGGGGGCAGCACGAGGATAGCGGGGGGGGGGCGCAGCGATGGCGCAGCAGGGGGGGGGGCGTTCAGCAGTAGGGAGCAGCAGAGCCCTTCAGCCAACGTCTGTGTATGCGTCATCGGATCATCTTCTAGATATATGGTCCAGCGTCGTCGTCTAGAGTAGCGAGTCTATACACACAACACTGCTTCACCATCCCTGCACATCTGAGCCTCAACACCCCATTGTACCTGTGAGTCCTGGGCTGGAGCTGAGTGTGCTGCCACGCCAGAGTCTGTATCAGTTCTTTGAGATAGTCGAGTCATATGTTGTGGTCTGCTGTTGTGTCTCTGTGAGCTTTGTTGTTGTCTATTTGTTCCTTTGTTTTCAGTCTGTTTTGAGTGAGATTGTCACGCACATTGCACTGAGGAGCACCCACTGTAGAGAGCACGACACACTATCCGCGCTACAGTAATTGCCAAGCAGAACACCCACCCTGTACTGTTTCTTTGCTCTTGAATCTCGTGCTAGACGCTTCTCGAACGAGAAGCTTGCTTATCAAAAATCTGCCTTTCCTTTCTGTCCACTGCTTCCTGACAACCGCCTCCTTTGTTACTTCAAGGTCCCGAGAGAGAGAGAGAGAGAGAGAGAGAGAGAGAGAGAGAGAGAGAGACCTCTTTTGCTCTTGAGTTCCGTGCTAGACGCTTCCCTCTCCTCTCCTTCATGTTCCTCTCCCTCGCCAAATAAACACACTTCTTCTTCTTCGACTACTCCTGCTCTCCAAAACACACTTGCTTGTTCTTCTTCGACTCCACCCGCTCTCCACAACCTTGCTTCTTCTTCGTTCACTCCCCAAAGAGCTCTCGTCAAAAATCTCCCGAAAAACTGTCCAAAAAACTGCAAAAACGGGGCCCCTATGGGCGTATGAGACTTCCCCTCTCTATTTCTGTCAAACAAGCTATTTTCAGACTACTTTTGCATGTGAAACATCCTCTAATTGCGGCTCTGACTTGCCTTCCAAGCACTCACATGACCCACCTCTTAGGAGGGGCACCGACGGCACCGTTGGTGCTCCCCATCTCTCTCTCAAAAAGCATTTGCCCTTAGGGGCGCGGGAACCACATCGCCACGCGGGCTGCCACGTCAGCATGTCACTGTTCGCGAGCGGCGGCGCCGCTTTACCACCGCGGGCCACCACGGCCGCTCAACAGATTGCCCCCGTTCCAGTACTCCTTGGATGCACCCTCCCTATCTATCACATGGACAGAGATCACTAGACTCATACGTCAGGATCTGATTCAGCTAAATACAAGGAGCACATGGATATAGCTGATACAGGAGTTGGGAACGAAGATGGCTTTCTATAGATAGCATCTTCTCCAACTCACGGAGGACAGATTTGTGTCACAGAGGACGGATTTGTGACGAGGCCTGGATACATGGATACACACTTATCTCAAGGGATACGTGTGCTATTGGCCAGATACGCACATCCTCGCATCAGCTTCAGATCGAGACTGGTAGATTTCGTGGAGTACCAGCAGAGGCCAGGATATGTCATTAATGTCAAATTGAGCCAGAGACAGAGCTGCACTACATATGTCACTGCCCTGTGTACTATGAGATCCGTGGCCACTTTCACTGCTTGTTCAAAGAGGGTTTTGGACCACTTTCTAGAGTCATGAGATACCCAGACCAGAGATGCCTAGGTCTGTTTTAACTCGAGCTACGCAGAGACAGGGAGAGCTTGCTGAGGAGGTGACGGGAGAGCCAGTCTCAGAGGCAAATCACAGATTTCCTTACACCAGACAATGAGCAGCCAGAAGAATGCTCCCCACAGCAGAGTTCAGCTTCAGATCACACCCACACCAAAGGTACGTTGATCGATCAGGCGATTGAGCTAGGGAGATCTAGATGACCATGATCATGGGGGGCTTCACACTATCGGAGGAGGCTCCAACAGATTATCCCGATCACCCTAGCTCGACATGCGAGGCGCCCAATCAGAGTACTGACTATGGAGGATATTGATGAGATTCGCCACTGACCAATGAGGGATTTCCTTTGACCTCCCCCCTCCCTTGATCTACCTACCATCTTTATAACGCCCATTGTATCATCCCACCCATTGTACACAGCTCTCATCCCCCCCCACCCCCCCTTCCCTTTTTTTTAAGTTGTACTCGGACATTGTACTAGATTCACCACTTGTAACTTTTTTGGTCTCATAGGTCACTTTGGTCTTCTGTAGACGTTAATATATCATTTCATATCATCTCTCTCTCTCTCTCTCTCTCTCTCTCTCTCTCTCTCTCTCTCTCTCTTCCTTCTTCTCGGGTGTATGTGTGTGCTAATAAAAAGTAGAAAATGGTATAACCTTTCTATCACCCAAGTGTGGTAGATTGGTTATGCCATTTCCCTCTTGAATAATAGGTCAATCTCCTCGTCGGCTAGATCTTTTAGGTCTCTTGGGATAGTTTCCTACGACGTTAAAACTCTCTTCTTTTTCTTCTTCTTCTATCACCCAAGTGTGGTAGATTGGTTATGCCATTCCCCTCTTGAATAACAGGTCTTGAGTTCAACTCCTCGTCGGCTAGATCTATAAGGTCTCTTGGGATAGTTTCCTACGACGTTAGAACTCTCTTCTTTTTCTTCTTCTTCTTCTTCTCTCTCTCTCTCTCTCTCTCTCTCTCTCTCTCTCAACAAATGCTAGTTACTAACCATGCATTGTTGCCTAAGAAGCATCACCACCTCATGGAGTGGCTTATGGCTCCATCCAACAAGATATTTCTTATCCATCTTGTCTGGTCTTTGTTCTGGTTAAAAAAAAAATCAGTAAAGTTTGCTATATAACATGGTATAGCTGAATAGTGATACTTACACCAATAGAAAGTGATTCGGAGGTATGTAGAGATCTATGAGATCTCTCATGCATTAGAATACGAGACTCCTTTCAGCAAGCAAACATGACCATTGGCCTTGATATTGCAAGTCGCTGTGAGGTCCTCTTGCACACGTGATAGCCACTAGAAGTATTGTCTCCATCCATCAGTGGAGCATCTCTTGACCTCGGTGGTGGTGAAGAAGCTGGTAAAAATGAAAATATGGCAGGTGCGGTTTACAAATATGAAGCATCTGATGTCCTTCCTTGACAACGCAGAGGCTTGCTTCCTACAAGAAAATGTAACTTAAATTCAGTTTAGAATTAAAAAAATTATGATAGTGTTTAGCATAATGGCTTATACCTCATGTTAGATTATAGCCCAGATAATAATTCCTAGGTCAGCTTAGTATCTAACTGTGTGTGCTTGGTGGATACTGTGGGGAGGGATCTGAATTTAGACAACAAACAAAAAAGTATCAGTTGTACGTACACATAAAAACTCTGTTTCTCAAATTTAGATTTAAACCTGTGTCCATCAATTGTATCTCGTCTAGAAGAATCCTTGCCTAGATATACCTATTGTAGTACAAATGATAATCAAGAAACTATCTGCACCATTCATCTTCCAAGAGCTTTCTATTTTCAGGCATCTACTTCCTTGAGACATTGAAATGCATACTTTCACGGCTAATTGGAGACCGTGTCTACCTATTCATTAGTTCAAAAGAAAGGAAGCTCCAAAGTCATTAATATCTCTCTACCTAAATTTGACAGATTTCCTTGCTAGATGATAACTGTAAAAGTGCTTGTAGATAGATATATTTCTAGATGTCCATAATTTTCTTTGATAATTTGCTTTTTGGTTGTCCTCCATAAATTCTCCATGTGACATCATTTTTTCTTTTTTGTTACTAAAATCTTCTCTAGGTATAACAAGTAAGTAATTTTGATAGAACATCAGCTCCCAAGGTAGTAAAGGGATTGCCAATAACGACCCCTAATCACAAACCACCCTCGCCTGCATGGAGCCGATCACTTTGAAGGCAAACAACTTGCATATAATGGAGAGGAGAGCCGCTTTAATCCTGGACCGTCTAGTTAAAAACACTGGAATTCACAATTATTTTAAACAAGACTGCAATCTCGTGTATGGATCCAATGAGTTCAATGTTACGATTGAGTAACTAAGACTCAAACATGGTGGCAAGATTATCAAAAATAAAAAATGAACAAGTAAATGGTCGCACCGAAGATGCCTTGCCAGTGCTCGTTGACCAACATCCAAGTGCTTGCGTTATTCTAATAACTCCATCTTTTGCTCAAACAACTTTCAATCAGCTTTTAATCACGTTCTTGAATCTTTTTGGTGTCTTGCAGGTGATCATTTGCGATGAAGCATCAACTCTTGGGGCAAGAATGGAATTACTCTCCACATTTGTAGCACACGACATGACAGGGTGACGGGTGTGAGAGGTCGAGGTTGGGGCTACAATAACGGTGTAATAGCTTTTCTCTGTCACAAAAATACCCTGAATATGAGGCTTTGGCGCAGCTCCAATCGGAACTACTTAGGGATCATACGAGGCAAATACTCAGGTCTTGTGTAGGATGTCACAAAATGAGGCAATTTTTGTATGTTGGAATGCATAAATGACATCATGGTTTCAGATGCATGGCTTCACCATGGACAGGCTGCCCCCTTTCTAGTAATCTCTTCAGACACCCTCGATGTCTCTTACACGGGTGGAAATTACTAGACTCATTCGTCCGGACCTGATCCAACTGGATACCAAGAGGACTTGGATAGAGCCGCCACAGGAGTTGGGCACAAAGATGGCTTTCTATAGAGAGCATCTTCTCCACCTCACAGGAGATGGGTTTGTGATTCGACCCAGCTACATGGATACACATATGTCTCATGGTTTCCGGTGTGCCATTGGTCAGATACGCACATCCTCACATCAGCTGGAGATTGAGACTGGTAGATTCAGAGGGATACCAGCAGACAACAGGATATGCCGCTTATGCCAGCTAGAGCCAGAGACAGAGCTACATTACATATGTCATTGCACAGTGTACTATGGGATTCAGGGTCGTTTCCACTACTTATTCAGAGAGGGTTTCGGTCCTTTCTCTAGGGTCATGAGTTATGAGGATCATAGATGTCTTGGGCTATATCTACTTGAGTTACACAAATATAGTAACACTTTACTGGGGAGAGCTAGAGAGAGACAGTCCCAGAGACAGATTACAGATTTCTTTTCACTAGATATGGGACAGCCAGAGGAGCAGTCATCACTGCAGAGCTCAGCCCACACTCATTCAACCACTACCGGCACTCTCATCGATCGAGCACTGGAGGTACGGAGATCCAGACGGCCACGATTGAGAAGAGGGGCTACACAGCATCTACTGAGACTATTGCAGAGGATTTCAGCCATACTCTCTCGACATCCAGAGTGCAGATGAGGATGGATTCTGATAGTAGTAGTATCACAGCATCGACGGAGACTATAGCAGAGGATTTCAGCCATACTCTCTCGACATCCAGAGTGCAGATGAGGATGGATTCTGATAGTAGTAGTATTTTTGTACCCAGATGTCACAACCCTAATTTCTGGAAACCCTAATCCTAACTGCTGGCTGAAACCCTAAAATGGCTGGAAACCCTAAAAGCAGGCAGCCATGCCACGCGGCTGCAATGTACGGATATTTCCGGAAATCACGGAGGTGAAAAAAAAGAAAAAGAAAGAAAGAAAAAAAAACCTTTTTTTTTTTTTGAGCGACGCAAATCCCAGCTTTTGGGCTACCTCTTTGCTTTATTTTGCTCTCATTGAGAGAGAGAGAGAGAGAGAGAGAGAGAGAGAGAGAGAGAGAGAGAGAGAGAGAGAGAGAGAGAGAGAGAGAGAGAAACTGCTTTTGAACTGAAAGCTTTTGGGGCTCTGCTTTTGGGCATCCCTTGTAATCTTTATATACACGGTCTAGGGCTCACTCTGCAGAGCATCTGGACGCAAAGTCTGAGAGTGAAACCCTAACCGCTCTTTGTACTTTGACATTGATTTAATACATAAAGAAATACAAAAAGGGCCACCAGTCTTTGGGGCCAATATCTCTAGGCACGGAACTCCGCCGGGCCAATGCAAATCTATTGTGATCTGTGAATTGTTTTGAAGTGGTTATTTGGTGCTATCGCGATTGATTCTTGACTTGGAGTGTCCAAGTTTGTTACAGTGGTATCAGAGCATGGCCGATTTCTCTTCTACGGGAAATCCGATACCCAATTTTTTTTCTGCGGCACCTATGGCTTCACGCAAGGATCAGTTGACTCCCTCTGCATCTGGACATGCGGACAGGGATCACAACGAAGATTCAGGCAGAGAGTATGGCCCACCACGGCCTACTTAGGCGAAGCAAAGAGATATGAAGCATCGTCAATTGATCGGCAATGCAACAAAGATGATGCTGAGTTTTCGAAGGATCCGAAATTGGCAAAATATATGAGCGAGACTTCTTTTCAGGAAGTGCATACGCAGTGGTAGAAAACCACTACACCACCCCTGAAACCCGCTCTCAAGAAACCTTCTGATCACAAACAGTATTCAGAGAACGAATTACGAGAGGTGATTGATGCACAGATTGCTCAGCTTTTTGAAGCGCAAAAGAAAGCCAAAAAGCACGGCGAAAACCAGAAGAAAGGCACTGACTTTGTCACAAAGTGATGACGTGGCGGACAACAGAAACCCTAAAATTCCTGCAAACCCTAATTTCTGCCAGAAACCCTAATTTCCGGAAATAGCGGAGACTGAAATTTATTTTTTATTTATTTTTTATTTTTTGGAAAATGATGAGCGATGCAAATTTCGCTTTTTCTCTACTTAAATGAGAAAGAGAGAGAGAATGATTTTGCTTTCATGTTTTGACTCTCTGTGAGAGAGAGAGAGAGCAATTGCTTTTGATTTGAAGCTTTTGGGGCTCTGCTCTTGGGCATCCCTTGTAATCTTTATATACACGGTCTAGGGCTCACTCTGCAGAGCATCTGGACGCAAAGTCTGAGAGTGAAACCCTAACCGCTCTTTGTACTTTGACATTGATTTAATACATAAAGAAATACAAAAAGGGCCACCAGTCTTTGGGGCCAATATCTCTAGGCACGGAACTCCGCCGGGCCAATGCAAATCTATTGTGATCTGTGAATTGTTTTGAAGTGGTTATTTGGTGCTGTCACGGTTGATTCTTGACTTGGAGTGTCCAAGTCTATTACAGTGGTATCAGAGCACGGCCGATTTCTCTTCTACGGGAAATCCGATCCCCGAAATTTTTTTCCGCGGCACCTATGGCTTCAGGCAATGATCAGTCGACTCCTTCTGCATCTGGAGATCCGGGCTGGGATCACAACGAAGATTCAGACAGAGAGTATGGCCCGCCTCGGCCTAATCGGGCGGAGTAAAGAGAGATGGAGCGTCGTCAATTGATTGGCGATGCAACAAAGATGATGCTCATTTTGCCAAGGATCCGAAGATGGCAAAATATATGAACCAGACCTCTTTGGAAGAGGTACAGATGGAGTGGCAGAGAACCACAACACCACTCCCGAAACCCGCTCTCTTGAAACCTTCTACCTCCAAGAAATATACGGAGAAGGAACTGGAGAACGTGGTTGATGCATGGATTGCTCAGCTTTTTGATATGCAAAAGAAAGCCAAAAAGCACGGAAAAAAGCAGAAGAAAGGCACTGACTTCCCGGGATATTTGGGTCGTCGGTCGACATTTGACAAGGCAAAGAAATTGAAGAAGCGTGTCGAGTTTGAAGACCTACCCAGTTCTTCTTCTTCTTCTTCTGACAGTTCTTCTAGCTCTTCGGATTCGAGCGAAGAAGACAGAAAAGGTAAAAAGCGAAGCAAGAAGCAACGCTTTGGAAAGAGCAAGAGAAAGGCAAAGAAGGCTAAATCTCGCCCAGAGACTGACAGTTCTACTAAGGACTCGTCTACAGACAGCTCAGATTCCGATGACGGAAAGTTTTATGCGAACAAGAAGAATTTTTACAAAGCCAACCAGTATGACTTTCTCGAAGATAAAAGCAAAAAAGTCCGAGAGTTTAAGGAAGGTGGCCACTCGATCAAGTTTGATACTTTTCTGGATATTCAGATGCTTCGAAGGCTTTGTCTTTTATACAGCAGTTTGACATCGCTTTCGCGGGAGGACGCTATTCAGAGCACTCCAAGATTCGGAGAGCTGCCTCTTACTTTAAGGGGAATGCTCGTACTTGGTGGTCCACGCTTCTATTAAGCAAGACTGTGCCAGTTACATGGCTGAAATTCAAGAGGCTTTTTATTTCTTCTTGGTTGACTCAAGAGTTTGAGCGAGATATATGAGCTGCTTGGAACCATCTCTGGATGACCAAGAGCGATACAGTGAATTCTTATTGTGAAAGATTCTGGAGCTCTTTTCTACCCGCCTCTTCATTCAAGAAGATCTCGTTCAGAGAACAGATTGAGCGGTTTACCTTGGGTCTACCAACAGAAATCCGAAATCACTGCTTGGAACATAAGTCAGCTTCTGTTCAGGAGTTGATGAGTCATGCGAAGCAGGGCTTTGCCATTCACTCTAGCAGTCTAACCTACCCCACAGATGAGGCCATGACACAACGAGCCGAACAGACTTCTCGGAATGAAAGTAGAATGAAAAAGAGCAACCCAGAGAAAAAAAAGGATGCACGACCCAAGCTTACTCTTGAGGATAGAGCTCGCTTCATCAGAGAGGGGAAGTGCTTTGGATGCGGGGAACATGGACATATTTCCGCAAAGTGCCCTGATAAGGCACAGAAAGAACAGAATGATAAAGACGACGACAGATCTGAGAGTTCGAGAGCAGCTGAGGAATGTGGCAGATAAGGCAGATAGAAAACCAGAACTGGTACCACATGGCGTGGGACCTCCACCGAATCTAATGAATGAAAGTACAAAGTTTGCCACTTTTGGGGCAAAGTGAAGGATCAGGAAGCTCTTTTGAAGGAGCCAAGGCAAACTTCTTTTCACTTGGAATTGGCGGCTCGATTTGGAACTACGCCTGACAGACTGACGCCACAGGCGGTGGTAGTTCGACTGGCACCCGGATGGGATGTTGCCATTACACCGAGCATTGGCAAACTTTGTTTGCAATGACAGGGGTGTTCAGGGCACGCGAGTGACGTTCTACTCGGGATCCCTTGGTACCACAAGAACTACGCCGTGGTTGACTACCGGGCCGAGAAAGCGACTTTGATAAATGAAGGGCTTAGAGATTGTACTTGATGAACTTCAGTTTTCTTACTCATTCTTTTGGGAGAACTGAACGATGGATAAAGGTTGAATATGTTTTGACCTGAAGAAAAGAACGCCAAGATTTTTTTTCTCCACGCTCATGCCGATTGCTTTTGAGAGGGCCTGAAGATCATACCATTGATCTGATATCTGGAAGCACGCCACCGAATCGGCCACCTTATCGTGTGAGCCGAGTACAGAATGAAAAGATTATGAACTCAGTGAAAGACCTCTTGGAAAAGGGTCTTGTCCAGCCTCGTACTTCACTGTATTGCTCTCCAGTGTTGTTGGTTTTGAAGAAAGACGGATCTTGGAGAATGTGCATCGATTATAGCACTCTCAACGAAATCACCACCAAGAACAGATTTCTGATTCCTAGGATCGATGATATACTCGACAGGTTACAAGGATCCTCATGCTTTAGCAGGATTGACTTGAAGAGTGGATATCATCAGATCAGGATAGCGCCAGGAGATGTCTACAAGACAGCTTTTCGGACGACTTTTGGGTTATTTGAGTTTTTGGTGATGCCTTTTGGCTTAACCAATGCTCCTGCGACATTTAACCGGATGATGGACAGGATTTTTCGAGAGTACAGGCTATTTGTTGGCACTTTCTTTGACGACATCATTGTTTTCTCCAGAATGAGTCAGAACACAGAGATCATCTGCTTCAAGTCTTTCAAGCATTACGAGATCACACATTAGTGATTAATGCTAAGAAAAGTGAATTTTTCCTACCAGAGATACATTTTTTGGGACACATTGTGTCAACAGCAGGAGTGCAAATGAACCCGGCCAAGATAGAGACTATCCGTGATTGGCCCGATTTGAGGAATGTCCATGAAGTTAGAAGCTTCTTGGGACTGTGTTCGTACTACAGGCGGTTCATACGAAAGTTTGCAGAGGTTGCTTCCCCTTTGCATACCTTGACACAGAAAGGAGTACCTTTTTCATGGGGACCCACAGAGGTGACTGCCTTTCGGACATTGAAAGAGAAATTGACTACGAGAAATTGGCCAGAGCGGGGTTTTGCCATTCTCTCGGGCAGTCTGACGTACCCCACAGATGAGGTCATGACACAAGGAGCAGAACAGACTTCTCGGGATGAAAGTAGAAAGAAAAAGGGCAATCCAGAGAAAAAGGATGCACGACCCAAGCTTACTCCTGAGGAGAGAGCTCGCTTCATCAGAGAGGGGAAGTGCTTTAGATGTAGGGAACATGGACATATCTCCACGAAGTGCCCTAAAAAGGCATAGAAAGAACAGAATGATAAAGATGACGACAGGCTTGAGAGTTCGAGAGCAACTGAGGAACGTGGCAGAAAAGGCAGATAGAAAAGCAGAACTGGTACCACATGGCGTGGGACCTCCACCGAATTTAATGAATGAAAGTACAAACTTTGCCCCTTTTGGGGCAAAGTGAAGGATCAGGAAGCTCTTTTGAAGGAGCCAAGGCCAACTTCTTTTCACTGGGAATTGGCGGCTCGATTTGGAATTACGCCCGACAGACTGACGCCACAGGCGGTGGTAGTTCGACTGGCACCCGGATGGGATGTGGCCATTACACCGAGCATTGGCAAACTTCGTTTGCAATGACAGGGGTGTTCAGGGCACGCGAGTGACGTTCTACTCAGGATCCCTTGGTACCACAAGAACTACGCCGTGGTTAACTACCAGGCCGAGAAAGCGACTTTGATAAATAAAGGGCTCAAAGAATTGTACTTGATGAACTTCAGTTTCTTTACTCATTCTTTTGGGAGAAAACTAAACGATGGATAAAGGTTGAATATGTTTTGACCTGATCAAAAGAACGCCAAGATTTTTTTCCACACTCAAGCCGATTGCTTTTTAGAGGGCCTGAAGATCAGACCATTGACCCGATACCTCGAAGCACGTCACCGAACCGGCGACCTTACCATGTGAGCCGAGTGCAGACTGAAAAGGTTATGAACCAAGTGAAAGACCTCTTGGAAAAGGGTCTTGTCCAACCTAGTACTTCACCGTATTGCTCTCCACTGTTGCTGGATTTGAAGAAAGATGGATCTTGGAGAATGTGCATCGATTATAGAGCTCTCAACAAAATCACCATCAAGAACAGATTTCCGATTCCTAGGATCGATGATATACTCGAAATGTGATAGGGATCCTCGTGCTTTAGCACGATTGATCTGAAGAGTGGATATCATCAGATCCGAATCGCGACGGGAGACGTCTACAAGACAACCTTCCGGGCTACTTTTTGGATTATTTGAGTTTTTGGTGATGCCTATTGGCTTAACCAATGCTCCTGCAACATTTAACCGGATGATGGACGGGATTTTTCAAGAGTACAGACTATTTGTTGGCACTTTCTTTGATGATATCATTGTTTCTCCAAGAATGAGGCAGAACACAGAGATCATCTGCTTCAGAGATTTTTTGGGACACTGTCTCAGCAGCAGGAGTGCAAGTGGATTCGGCCAAGATAGAGACTATACGTGATTGGCCCGATTTGAAGAATGTGTTCGTACTACAGGCAGTTCATACGAAAGTTTGCACAGGTTGCTTCCCCTTTGCATATCTTGATACAAAAAGGAGTCCCTTTCTCGTGGGGATCCACAGAGGTGACTGCCTTTCAAACATTGAACAAGAAATTGACTACAGGACCAGATTTGACTTTGCCGGACTTGCAGAAGTCATTTGAAGTATACTGTGATGCTTGTGGTCGTAGTCTGGGTGCGGTCTTGATGCAAGAAGGCCATGTCATTGCTTACGAGAGCCGATTGTTCTCTGGGCCGGAGATGACAGCACAGATTTATAAGAAAGAGCTTTTGGCGGTTATCCATGCTCTTACTCAGTGGCGACATTACCTACTCAGAGCGGATTTTACTGTCTTTACAGACCATCAGAGTTTGCGCTACTTCTTGTCACAGAAGAAGCTTTTGGAAAAGCAGATGCGGTGGGTGAACATCTTGTCATAGTTTCACTTCCAGATTGTCCATGTGCAGGGACAGACGAATGTGGTGGCAGATGCTTTGTCTCGGAAGCCGTTGGTTCTAGCTTTTTCTGCGATACATCATAGGAGCTTCGAGGATATGGCCGACCAGTATGCCACAGATACAGATTTTGCAGATATTTTCACACGGATACGGGATGGGGAAACAGTAGTAGGATACTCCCTTCGGGAAGGCTACTTGATAAGAAAAACCATGTTGTGCGTTACAGAGTCGTTGAGGGAAAAGGTTATGACTGAATGCCACTGTCCACCTTTTTACGGGTCACCGCGGCATTGCTACCACCATGAAAGGGGTAGAGAGATACTTCTTTTGGCCGAGACTCAAAAAGGATGTGGAAGAGTTTGTGCGCAGTATGCCAGAAGCTCAAGTTTGACAGGCATAAGGCACAAGGCTTGTTACAGCCTTTACCCATACCCACCCACCGCTGGGAAAGTATTGCAATGGATTTCATTTTTGATCTCCCGAGAACACAAAATGATCACGATGATTTTCCGATTACATGGCACGTCTGAGACGATTGTCTCCGACAGAGACCCCAGATTTATGAGTTTGTTTTGGAAGGCAATTTGGGAGAACATTGGCACACGGTTGCAGTTCTCGTCATCGTTCCAGTTGCAGACTGACGGGCAATCTGAGATTGCCAATTCAGTGGTTTTAGATTTACTGAAGTCTTGTATCTCGGATCAAAAGACTCAATGGAAAAAGAACTTACCTTTGGTGGAATTTTCCTACAATAACAAGATACACTCTTCGACGGGGAAGACACCATTTGAGATTGTTGAAAGTGCTGCGAAGGTTCCATCCTTCCTGAGCACGAAAGATTAGATATTTGAAGCGGATGAATATTCGCGAGATTTGGATACGGCTTTTGCCAAGGTTCGCGAGACTTTGCAGAAGTCTCAAGAACGACAGAAATAGGCAGCGGATCGCCATCCTCGCGACTTGAAATTGAAGGAGGATGATTGGGTGCTCTTACGTTTTGAGAAGGCACGCCTAAGAAAGAAAAAGGGAAAGGAGAGGCTTTTTCCAAAGCTTAGTATGCAATACTACGGACCTTTCCAGATTATTGAAAAGATAAATGATGTCTCCTTCCGATTGAAACTGCCAGATACTTGGAGGATTCACAATGCATTCCATGTGGGTCTCTTGAAACCTATTAAGGGTGATGTGCCTGATGATGGGGAGCCTAATGAGCAACCTCAAGTGGAAGAAAACGAGGAGACCCTTGTTCCTAAACACATTTTGGGACATACGGATACGAAGAAAGGTAAAGTCCGAAGGCGGTTCTTGGTTAAGTTCAAGAACTTTCCTGCATTTGATGCGAAGTGGATGGAGGAGGAGGACCTAGCAGATACTCTTCGGATTGTGAAACTGTACCTCGATGCTTTGGTTTAGCATAGTCTACTCCATATGGAACCCGGAAATTCACCTTGGCCGAAGATCTGGTGCAGTGGGATGCACAAGAGGGGAGTTGCTCCTCTCCTTTGTCAACAGATGCCTTGATTTTGATACTAAACTTTAAAGTCACTAATGTCTCTTTGATCTTTAGGGATACTGAGAGCTAACAGTATTCTGCTGGATGACTTTATGAAATGGAATTCCTCATTATGATACTGATTTGTTCTTCTTTTGAGTGCAGGAACTGAGAGACGAAATGACTGCAGCAGTTTGGTCTGATTGATCTCGAATAGGCATGGTTGCAATAGGGGTTAGTCAATCAGACATCGATGAGGTCCCGATTGGACCTAGATGTGATTGCTAGCTACATTGCTGATAAATCATGGTCTAAGATCCGAATGAATGTTGAATGTCATGTGATGTCCTGTGATGTCTAGTGATGTCGTGTGATGTGACTGTCGATTTGGTACATGTGCTAGATGTGTGTTCCCTAGTACATAGGTAGTAACAGTCAGTGGCTGCTAAGACGGTTTATGGCTTTTGTCGGTTTTGCAAGCGTAGTCGCGGTCGATCACAATGCTTTCAAGAGGGGAATACGTCACAAAGTGATGACGTGGCTACTGACAACAGAAACCCTAATTTCTACCATAAACCCTAATTTTGTAGAAACCCTAATTTCTGGAAACCCTAATCCTAACTGCTGGCTGAAACCCCAAAATGGCTGGAAACCCTAAAAGCAGGCGGCCACGCAGCTGCAGTGTACGGATATTTCCGGAAATCACGTAGGTGGAAAAAAATAAAAAAATAAAAATAAAAAAAATTGAGCGACGCAAATCCCAGCTTTTGGGCTACGCTTTGCTTTATTTTGCTCTCACTGCGAGAGAGAGAGAGAGAGAAACTGGTTTTGAATTGAAAGCTTTTGGGGCTCTGCTTTTGGGCATCGTTTGTAATCTTTATATACACGGTTTAGAACTCACTATGCAGAGCATCTAGACGCAGAGTCTGAGAGTGAAACCCTAACCGCTCTTTGTACTTTGACATTGACTTAATACATAAAGAAATACCGAAAGGGGCGCCAGTCTTTGGGGCCAATATCTCTAGGCACGGAACTCCGCCGGGGCAATGCAAATCTATTGTGATTTGTGAATTGTTTTGAAGTGGTTATTTGTTGCTGTCGCGATTGATTCTTGACTTGGAGTGTCCACCAAACATGGTATCAGATTCACAATTTTGTAACAGTTTGGTCTCATAGGTCATTTTGGCCTTTTGAAGACGTTAATATATTATTTCATTTCTCTCTCTCTCTCTCTCTCTCTCTCTCTCTCTCTCTCTCTCTCTCTCTCATCAACACAGGAGTTGGACACGAAGATGGATTTTTATAGAGAACATCTTCTCCAAGTCGCAGGGGATGGGTTTGTGATTCGACCCAACTATATAGATACACATCTATCTCATGGGTTACGATGTGCCATTGGTCACATAAGGACATCTTCACACCAAGTTGAGATTGAGACTGGTAGATACAAAGGGATAGCAAGATATGCCGCCTATGCCATAGAAAGCCAGAGACGGAGATGCATTATATATGTCAATGCACAATGTGTTACGAGATACGGGGTCGCTTCCATTGTCTATTCAGAGAAGGCTTCGGACCCTTCTCTAGACTCATTCTGGACTCATGAGCTATCAGGGCCAGAGATGTCTTGGACTGTATCTACTTGAGTTAAACAGACACAAAGATAGTTTACTCAAGAGATTTGGAGAGAGACAATGCCAGAGACGGATTGATTTCTTCACACCGTCACGTGAGTTGGGAACGAAGATAGCTTTTTAACAGGACCATCTTCCCCACATGACATGTGATGGGTTTATCTCATGTCCCAAGTATAAGGACACCAACCTATCTCATGGCATGAGATGTGTTATTGGTCAGCTACGCAACTCATCTCACCAGTTGGAGAAAGAGATTGGCCGATAAAGAGGTGTAACCCCAGAGGAGAGATTATAGCAAGTTTGCCAGAGAGAGCCAGAGCCAAAGGAGCACTATTTATGCCAATGCACAGCATACTATGAGATCTGTGGGCGTTTTCGTTGCTTACTTAGAGAGGACTTTGGCCCCTTATCCAACATCATGGATTACTATGATCAAAGGTGCTTAGGTCTCTTCTTGTTGTTGATATGCACACTCAAAGAGACTGATCCATGTGGAGGCAGTTCACCACTTTTTACGGAGGGACTACTTGAGATGGCCCACCACCGGTTACTGTAATCACTTCCGGGTGGCGAGGGATCAGAGGGAAACACAGAGATAACTACAAACTTCACAATTTAACCTTCAAACACTTGAATAAAAGAGAGAGACGACACGGCGCAGCATAGTTCTGAGCCAAGACGTGTTGACCCCAAAGACTGGTGCCCCTTTCACTATTTCTTTATTATTGCTTGAAGATGGTATAACTCCCGATGGGTACATCTCTTCAAGCTCTACATCCAGATGCCACAAAGACTGGCCCATGGGGCACTTACAAATAGTACAAGGGATGCTAAAAACGGACCCCCAAAAGAATCAAGTCCAAAAGCACTTAATCCTAAAAACAACTGCTCTCAAAAGTCGGCGCTAAAATCTGTCTAAAGCTGCCAGCATAAAAAGTAGAAATCCGTACAGTAGTGCCACGTCATTAGTCAGCGCAAAAAGCAGAAAATTTTGTAGCACTCTGCCACGTGGCATCTACAACGCAGAATCCAAAAATCTGCCACATCAGCAATCAACATGAATTGCAGGGGTCCGTCTAGCTGTTGCCACGTAATTGACTTGTCACATACCCCTCTCTTAAAGAAGAGTAATCGTCCTTAATTACAACTTATCTTTTCTATAGGTTTTGGGCCCCTCGGCTGGAATCTGCAAAAGATAGTCAACTTAGCCCACGACTCGAAGATTGCTCAGATGTCCTAGTGCCACAGAGATGATCACAGATGCAAATACCACATAGAGAGAACTGTTCACGACACGGAGGATTCTAGCTTTGACCAAGAGATTGGCATGGACCACCTTCGTAGGGAGAGTGAATCTGTGACTAGCAAAAAAAATGCATGGATCAGATGCGTCTATGACCGCGACGCAAAAACACTAACCCCAAAACCCATCGCATACCGCCTCCTAAAATCGTTGGGAATTAGACGCCTACAAATCAAAGGAGATGCCTTGTTGGTTGTGAAGCAAGTATTGGGAGTATGGATGAATAAGAATCCTAAACTGAAGCAAGGAGATGCCTTGTTGGTTGTGAAGCAAGTATTGGGAGTATGAAAGAATAAGAATCCTAAACTGAAAAATTTATGCTTCAAGGTGAAATCGTTACTTAAAAAGTTCGAAACATGGAGTTTGCAACATTTTGAAAGGTCTCAAAATGAAAAAGCTCATAACGCTACCCAAGAAATGATTACTTGTGTGTTTGTGTGGAAGGTTAATGCCCCTTTATATCATGGAAGGGAAGTGTTACCAAAGGAGGTGGATTTTCTGTTGACAAGTTTTTTTACCTGAGGGTCTATCATCATCCAAAAAGTATGCTTTTATAAAAAAGCTAGAAAGTACAAAATGCTTGATGATGTGCTTTACATGAAAGGAAATGATTTAGTATTGCATCGTGTGTCGTGGAAAGAAGAAATTTATAAAATTTTGGAAGAAAATCGTGAGGGATCTTGTGGAGGCCATTTTGCCATGAAGATTACGTTACATAAGATTCTACAAGAAGGCTACGTGTGGCCAAGTATCCAGCAAGATGTTAACCATTGGTGCAAATCTTGGTTATCCTGTTGGAAAATAGGGAAGAGAATTTTGAAGCCCGAATTACAAAAGACAATTCTAGCTTTTGATGTGTTTGAAAAATGGGGTCTTGATGCTATTGGACCCTTACCCATGATTAGTAAAAAGAATGCTTACATCTTGATAGCAGTGGATTATTTGTCACGTTGGGCAAAAGCTAAAGCTGTCAAACAGATTACAAGTAAGGAAATGGATAAGTTTGTATATGAACATATATGCTGTAAATTTGGTGTGCCATTAGAACTACTTTTTGATAGAGGACCGGGATTTAGAGGAGAGTTGTTTGATTTCCTTTGTAAAAAGCTCAATATACAGCACAGGTACAGTTTTTTTTATTATCCACAATGCAATGGTCTCAATGAAATGTTTAATGGAGAGTTGGTGAGAATCTTGACAAAGATGACCCAGACACATGGGAAAACTTAGGATTTAGAGTTGCCTTGTGCATTATGGGCCTATAAAACTGCTTTCAAAACGAGCACAGGGTTTTCTCCTTACCACTTAGTCTATGGCAAGGAAGCATTATTGCCAATTGAAGTGGAGATTCCTGCACTTAAATTGTTGTCATTGGGAGATGAAGAGCAAAGAGATACTTGGTAGAAAACATTGTTGGATTTACAATGTTTGCAATTGGATAGAGTTTTGACTTTGAGCTACTATGAGGAAGTGTCAAAGAAAGCTCAGATATAGGCTAATGAGTGTGTAAAAGATAAGGCAATTGAAAAGGGTGATCTTGTGTTGCGATACAATAGTAAATTGGACAATACCTTTCAGAAAAAGTTTCAAATCAAGTGGGAAGGTCCTTTTACGGTTGTGAACAAGTTTGACAATGGCACATATCAGTTGGCAGATTTGGGTGGTGCACACATAAATACCGTGTTAATGGCTATAGATTGAAGAAATATCTAGAACATTTGATGATAACTGTGACAGATGAGATGCTATCATTGGAGAAAGACAGTGTGAAGACATCCGAGGATGTAAATGAGGTTTCTGGGAATGAGCTACAGTAATTGTTCACCCTAGAAACCTCTTCTTGTCATGAATGATCAAGCAGGCTAGGGGAGGTTGGCAAGCTATGTCAGACATTTTTTGGATGAGCTTAAAGTCAGTAGATCATGCCAAAAAGCTTGCTAACTAGCCTCACGTATATATGTGTACATAGTGCTTCGAGTCTTGGAAGTAACCATGTAGAAATTCACGTACAAAGGTTTGGTTTTGCCGGGCTTGGGTACTAGTGTTTTGGGTTGGTCAAGTCCTCAAAACATGGTTTTCAATAAGTATTTTCAGCCGTGCCTTATAGCTTGTGAATCGGACTTGTACATCATGAGTTATGTACGTCCGAAGTTGGTGGTCTCAACTTAGAAAGTGGTTGCAGATGCATGCGACAAAGGCAAGTGGACCAACTTGATGATCTAAAATTAAAAATGCTGAGATATTAAATTTCTGGAGATAGCCGAAGAAATGGGCTCCGAACCGTGCTTTACGGCGTCGCATTTGGTGGCCAGAGCGGTACACTATGCTCCTGAGAAATTGGTCTTGAGAAGGGGTCAAGTTGGAAATTTTCTGTGGGGGGAGGAAGGAGTTGGAGAAGTGCAAGAGGAGGATGCCATGTGGCACTGGGATTATCTCACATGGGAAGAGGGAAGGAGGAAATGGGGGGTATAAGGGGAGGATAGGGTGCCCATTAGGGGTGTATCAAAGGAGAAAGGAGCTTGGGAGGAGCTTGGCTATGGGGGACTCCTGGACACTTGGGGGAGAAGAAGGCACCATTTTTAGTTCCCACTAATTGTTCAGGTGCCTGGCTCATTTTTTGGTCCCCTGGACACTAGCTCCCACCCCTTCCCTTGGCCCAAAAGTCACCGGCTACCCATTTGTTACCCAAATGAAGCCAAAATTGGACCAATTAAATGAAGCCTTGCAAGAGAGCCTTGTCGGCTTAGGAGAGAGAAGAAAACTCTTGGAATAAAAGATAAAAGAGGCCCCATTTTATAGCTGCAACACCTGGAAACTTTCCAGAGAGCTCATTTTTGAGCAAAAGAGAGTACACCCCCAACTTCGAGTGGCCATAACTCTCTCATCTTTTATCTGTTTTTAGCCTATGGATGCTCTACCGACATCTGCTCGAGACGAGCTACGTCTTTATGTCCTTGGTTTCTCCTAATTCCAAGTGTGCTTCATGCTAGAAGGGTTCTTTATAAAACTTTACAGGTGCTTATCACAGGTAGTTTCGGCGGTGCAATAGTTCTTCCTTCAAACGGTGTGACTCGTGCAAGGCTATATAGGCACTCATTTTCCTTGTCGTTTGCACGCTAACAACGTCTACACCAGAAGGGGGGTTCGCAAGAACGGTTGTTCCTCTCTCCCCCAACGACTCGTGGAAAAATCGTTGCCTAGAGATCTCCTAGCAGTCGAGGATGGTCTTGCCCCCTGGGACGGCTGTGGAGAAGGAGCGGGAGGAGATGTGGAAGCAGGGAGGCTCATGGGAGAAAGAGGAGAGGGGAAGCGGGGAGCGGCAGAGGGAGGAGGGCGACGTGGAGAGGGGGGGGGGGGGGGGGGGGGGGGGGGGGGGGGGAACTTGAGGGGAGGAGGGGCTGTCGGAGGTGAGGCTGAGGTGGAGGGTGGAGCAAGGACCTCGTCCTCCTGAAGAGGATCGAATCGGTTTCCTGTGGGAACCCAATGTTGCTGGACTGGAGCCTGGGGAGCACTCTAAGTGCCAGGCTGGCGTGGTGGCCTCTATCGACGTCAACCACGAACCTGCTGCCAACCCTCCTCCGCTTGAGCCCCAGGCTCGGAGGGTGGCTGTGCCTACGTACCTTGTGACTCTGTCTGCTGCTACTGGCCACCCCTTGAGGGCTAGGGCTGAGCCTGCGGTGTAGGTCAGGGTCTCCTCCGTGGACAGACCTTCGCAAGATGGCCCACCTGACAACAAATAAAACACTGATTCGGGAGACCCGAATACTCCACGCTCTGACGGAACCAACCTCCACTCACCTGAGGTAGTAGGATGACCTTCGAGAGAGTGTGGATGTCCCGAACCAGAACTCGTACTGCGGGGATATCGGCCGCCTTGGCAGCTACAGAGGTTGTCATGCGAGGTGTCTCCAGGACAGTCCCAATCGCTGAGCATATGCTGGAAAGGAGCGGAAGGTACTCCCTCCACAGACCGGGGAAGCAGACTGAGATGGGCAGGTCTGCCTCCTCGACAAGAACGTCGGTAGATTGGTCCAAACCGTGGCGCCACTATTGAAAGTGTGCTCGAACTGCTCGGATGGCCATGGGGCTCATCGCAATGACGCCATCTCGAGTCTCAAACTCTATCTAGTAGTAGCCACGTCCGAGAAGCTGGACATCGAGGATCTTGCCCACCTCTGTGAGAAGGCCGGGCCTGGACGAGATCACGCACCTCCCCCCTACTGGGTCTGGTGCCGAGAATCTTGCAGATAACAGAGGTGGCCTCGAGACGTGCCACCTCTGCCTCTAAGCTCGCTTGCTCTGTCGGCGAAAGAGCAACTCGGATGAAGGGCTTTGCGGGGTAGGGCGAGGGGCTCAGTGGAGTCCCTCTGTGGCGAAGCAGAATCTTCCATCTATGTCTATTGCTGCGAAGGCGAGCGAAGGGATTCAAGGGCGTTGGTGAGAGCGAGGTAAAGCGATACGGCGAGCCGATGCCACTGGGAAGCAACACCGAAGGATAGCATGCGGAGGGAGTTTGGGGGGGGAGGGGGGGGGAGGGGGGGAGGGGAGGGGGGGAAGGCTGCACACGGTGCCATGAGAGAGTGTGTGTGGGGCGGGCAGGCGGGCAGCACAGGGCAGTGCACAGCAAGCTTGACGGGAAGCTTAGGGAAACGCGCGAGGGGGGGAGTGAGGTGGGCTAGCAAGGTCAAGGCGTGCGCGAGGGGGAGCAAAGGGAAGATGCCTCGGATTATACTTATTGTAGAGTTGCACACATAGAGAGGATCTCTTGGAGAGATTACAAATTTTGTTCAGTCACATACAGAGGAGTTCGGGCAGCCCCCACAGCATAGCAGCACCAGAGGTATACTGCTTGATCGGGCGATAGAGTTGGGGCGGTCCTATTGCCCACGGATGAGGGGGCCCTCTCGACATCGACGCAGATTGCGATAGAGGATCCATACCATACTGGTGCGACATAGGAGCTGTCCAGATAGAGTGCTTACCTTGGAGGACATTGAACCTCGACAACCTTTTGGATATTGATGTATATGTATATGATGCCTCTATTGCCAGAGAGCTCCATTGTATCAGCTCATAGTATGTATCCCCTTTGTATCATCTTAAACCCCATCCGTACCCACTATTTTCTTTTTCCGAGAAAAAGATCCTTCTATTAGTTAATGAAACTGCCTATAGGGCTACAACCACCTCTTCGAGAGAGGGCTACAACAACCATGATGGGGAGACTCTCCCAATGAAAAAACAGCATATGTACAATGAGGCTAAATCAAGAAATGGGAGGAGGGAAAAGCCACACAGGTGGACAGGAGTGCCATCTGAGTAAACCGTGGACCATGGTGAAAAAAGGCCCAAGACGCCAAAGTCGAAGGAAGGCCTCTCTGCGCTCCCTCATGTGGTCAGAGCTGCCCTGAAGTCTCTCGAGCTGTCCTCTGATAGTGTGGATCAGCTCTAACCAAAGATCGTGAACAGTCTCTACTGGTGGTACAGGGCGAGCCTCAAAGGTGCCGACGCAACGGGCCCGCCAGATGAACAAGAGTGTCAGGCCACTGATGAGCTCCCAGCACTCTTCTCTCACTGCACCACTCCTGTGGAGTAAGCTCTGTGGCAGGTTGGAGTGTAGGTCGCCCCCCTGCATCACTATCACCCTGCTGGTGGAAGATAGCTCGAACTCAAATGCCGGGCCCGTCAGAGTGGACCAAGCAGCTGCCCCCCAAGTGTACTGCCGAGCCGTGGAGAGAGAAGGCATCAGCCGAAGAACACGAAGCCACACCTACTGTGCCAAGAGACAGTCCCAAAGACAGTGACGCTCACTCTCCACAAGATGGTCACAAGCTGCGCATGCGGCCAAGAGACCACTATGCACAAGCCAGCTCCCAACTGCTCTAGTTCTATGTGCGACCGACCACTGAAACAAAGTGACTTGCCTCGGCTGTCTGGAGGCCCACAACCTCTCCCAAAAAGCTACCAAGAACTCAGCTGTAAGACCCTCCTCCTGCCAATGAGGTGCTGCAGCAGGGCGAGCCCCTCTCTGTGCTGCCAGTATGTGACGTCCCAATCGAACAGTGTACTGAAAGAAAGGGATACCTGGGTGGTCTGCAGAAGAGAAAGGGTCCTTCCAAAGCCACTCTCGAAGATCCCACTATACTCGTGGCAGTGGACAGCACTCCCTAGCTCACAGTCTTCTCCAATGTCCAGTCTCAAGAGCAGTTGGGTCACGATCGATGACACAAGTCCTCCCACGGATGCCCACCACTCCGATCCTCTACTGCAACTCGTTGTAAGCGTCCCTCACCCTGTAACTCGAAAAACAGGGAGGGAACAGTCTCTGAGAACCTCCAGTCGCGTAAAGGTTCCCATCCATTTGGGCGTTGCTGACTCGAGAGGTGTGAGCCACTCAGCTGGTACTGCCTCTGAGATGTCCTGGCACATGCTCTGCACCCCTCTCATGCCCTGTAGCTGAAAGCCCTGCAGCTCCTCTAACAAGCTTGAAAACTGTAACCAGTCACCTAAAGAGCGTGCTGGACCTGCTTCCATGGGACCCCAGGAAACATAAGGACGACTACCAACCAAGTCGCCTCTCTGAGTGCTAACCATGGGGTTCCAAACAAGGGGCTGTCTTTGCAGGCACTGTTCCGTGCAAGTAGACGGCCGCTGCTCCAGGCCTCGCCGCAAGTGCTCCCAAAATCGAAGCAAACCCACAGCAAAGCGGTACTCCAGTCTCCTGCTCAAACCAACTCTCCGCATCTCTGTGAAGATCCATCTGGTCGAAGGTTGCCAGGGGCCTCCTGCCTAAGGTACCCTAGCACGAAGCTGCTGTAGCAAGAACTTCTTCCAGGGCTCCTCATCTGCTCTGCTGTGCTGGGTCTATGATCCCAAGCCCTCCCTGTGAACAAGGAAGAGTGATGACCTACCAAGCCACTTTGGCTCGGGCTGTCTGAGTGTCACGCCCTGACCAAAGGAAGTTCCTTATCAGCCTCTCTACTTGGCTGATACAAGACCTCGAGAAGATCCAGCAAGAAGTGATGTACCACATAGTAGCCAACAACACTTGGTTGGCCACTACAACTCTGCCAGCCAAAGAAAGTCGTGTGGAGCTCCAATGTAACAACTTTCTCCTGATAGACAGGAGGAGGGGAGCAATTTGCTGCTCGGGAGACAAGTCCAAACCAACCTGACAGCCCAACTACCGAATTGAAGTCCTTGGGGAAATCCACCTAAAACCCTCATGTGGCATCCAATTGGGTATAGGAGCACTACCAACTGAGAAAGCCACTGTCTTTCTCCAGTTGATCAGTGCGCCAGATGCACAACAGAAGGTCTCAAGAGCCTGCTCACAGCTATGAAGGTTGGCCTCTTGGCCATCCAAGTACAAGGCTGAGTCGTCAGCAAACTCAACGTCCAGTAGCTCATCTCTCCGAATAAGGAGTGCTAAGCCCTGTAGACCAACCCACTGCGACACCAAAAACCTGCTCATCACCTCAGCATAGAACAGAAAGAGGAATGGGGCAAGAGGGCAGCCTTGTCTGACCGAACGTGTGAGCATGAAACGATCACCTCTTCCTCCTGACAAAAGTACCCGACGGTGTGCCTGTCTGTACAAAGCTAACAATCCAAGCATCTGAGAAGCCCATCCTGCGTAGAGTGCCTTCCAGAAAGTTCCAGTCAACTCTGTCATAGGCCTTCTCAAAATCCAGAAGAAGAATCACCAGATCCTCACCACGGAGCCGCACTAGGGCAGAAGCCTCCCAAAAAGTAAAGATGTTGTCAAGGATAGTATGCTCCTTGACAAAACCTGTTTGAGTCCCATGTATAAGGCTCTCTAAAAGTGGTTGGATCCTCAAACTCAGAGCCTTGGCAAGAATTTTGTAGGCTGAGTTGAGGATGGTGATGGGGCGCCACTGTCGAATCTCATCCAAGGAGCCACCCTCCTTGGGAATGAGGTAGATGAGACCCTCACTCATGCTATCAGGCATCTCTCATATGTGCAAGATGTATTGAAAATCACTACAGAGATCTGGGCCAAGCAAGTCCCAGTACTCCAAGAAAAAACTGGGAGTCAAGCCATCCTCTCTTGGACAGCTACCACGGGGGGAGTGCAATAAGAGCCATGTGCAACTCCTCAAGCTGAAGTGGCAGCTCAAGCCTTTGACGCATCTCCTCAGTCACAAGACAAGGAATATGTGCCCACACCTGCTCCCTGCATGCATTTTGAAGCTCTGACTGAGGCTCTGCAGACAGTAACTCACAGTAAAACTCAGTAGCAACTGCACGCATGTCCTCTGGCTCAAAAGCAACTGACCCTTCGGGCCTCCTCAACTAACTGACCTTGGCATGCGTATGCCGAGGTCCCACTGCCTCGAAGAAAGTGCCAGTCACTCTGTCACCCACTTGTGTCCACTAAGATGCTTGTCGATGCAAAGCAAACTCATGGCGCCGCTCCTCTGTGCTAACGAGCTCCTGGCGAGCCTGCTGTAATTGCTCTTCCAACCAAGGACTATCTGGATGCTGCTCTTGCATTCTCTGCAAGGAAGCCACGCCCCATCTTAGACGCTACTCCTCCTCTCTTGTTGCAACCAGGCGAGCCAAAGACTCCTGGAGAAAGAAGCGACTAAGATGAGCTAGTCCTGAGGCCACTCTGTCAGCAGGAGAATCCTGCATGTCCAAGCTCTGTCCAGAGAGCCTCTACTCGCTCTCTGAGTGCAGAGTCCAGCAAGACCCTCTCAGGGAAGCATCGTGCTCCCCCTCCTCTGCCTATTTTCCACTGTGAGGATCACTGGTGCATGGTCCGAGAAGGAAGTCCCTGCCAGAATGCCAACTGTCCCACCCAAGTCACAGAAATGGTCAATAGTGTAGAAGCGATCTATCTGCGATCGATTCACTCCTCCCACTCTACGGTCCGAACGAGAGAAGGCCATGCTGTCTGGGTGCCTCACAAAGCTAGAGTGTTGCCACACATCCGAAACCCTCAGAGTCATACAAAACCTCTCCCAAGCTGCCAACTCAACCCTATGCACAGTAACATGGCTACCACCAATCCTCTCAGAAGGGTCCTCCAACATGTTGAAGTCACCCCCTATGCACCATTGCTCTGCCTGGGCAGAGACTCAACAATCTGTGACCAAAACTCTGCTTCTGCACTCGCCACATTGGGCGCATATATGCTCAAGAAGCCCACAAGGCAACCCTCAACCTACATAGTGATCCACTAAGCCCTGCCTGGCACAATAATCCCTCTGCCCACAATGGCCTGCTGCAAAGAATCCGCAATAGTTATACATACCCTACCCTGGATGCCTCCAGGTCCAAAAGCGGCTGACCAAAAAGTATCATATCGTCCACGCAAAAGCTGACCACATCGTCTAATGCGGCTCTCACACAGATGATGCTCCTGTAGTATATAGAGATCAATCTCTCCTCCCACAAGGCAACGCTGAAGCTCCTCACGCAGTCGGCCCCTCTGACGCTGAAACCGGGGCCCACCTAGTCCTTGCACGTTCCATGAGACAATCCTCATGGGGAGTGAGAGAGAACAGATGCTACCGCAGCAGCTAAACGTGCTATCTTCAAGGCTGGCTTGGATGGGGAGTAATCCGCATCCGAGCGTCCTCTAGATAGGCGTGACTACAAAAGGTGCCTGGCCCAAGCCCAAGTAGACCGACTCGTACGTATAGCAACCTCCTCTTACCAGGAGTCCTCATGAATGTGTACATAGCATGGCGAGCACTGCGTTTCAGCAAAGAAGTGAACCACAATGTGTCTACATCTTGCTACATCTGGAGGGGTCACCGCAAACTTGGCCCATGGCCACAAAGTCTGAAGCATGTCTATAACTCCTAGGTCTCCCATGTGGTGAGAGAACTCTAGGGCCTGTGTATGCAGCCACTCCAACACTTAGTCGAGAGTCCACTCAGTCTGGTCCCTGCCTAAACGGGAAAAGAGAAGCCAACCGCTGAGTCCAAGGCCTCTATCCCCCTAGCTACAAGGAACAGAACATGAACCCTGAACCAGGCTGCCTCAAGGTCTGATGAGGAGTCGCCGAGAAAGCGTGTAAAGTCGTAGGCAAAGAAGTCCCATCGGCGCCGAATGTCGAAGCTCATCAGACCACGAGGGATTGTTGCAAAGAGAGACGTCTAAACCTGTAGAGGGAGTCGCAAGAAAGGCTGTCCCTCTCTCGCCAAGCGGCTCGTGGCAAAGGCGCTGCCAAGAGATCTCCTAGCAGCCGGAGATGGCCCTGTCCCCTAGGTCGACTGTGGAACTGGAGCGGGAGGTGGGGATGTAGGAGCAGGGGGAGGTGGGGAGAAGAGGGGCGGGGGGGACCGCAAAGGTAGAGGGGCGAGGGGGTGCGGCGGCGGGAGCAGGAGGCAAGGGGGAGGCTGATGAGGAGGGGGGGAACTCGGGGGTCGGAGGGGCTGTCGAGGGTGAAGCTGAGGTGGAGGCTGGAGCAGGGACCTCGTCCTGCTCAAGAGGACCGAATCAGTTCCCGTGGGAACCCACTGCTGTCGGGCAAGCGCCTGAGGACCACTCTGAGTGCCAGGCTGTCGCTGTGGCCCGTGCCGTTGTCGACCATGAACCTGCTGCCATCCCTCCTCCGTTGGAGCCCCAGGCTCGGAGGGTGGCTCTGCCTGTGTGCTCTGTGTCTCTACCTGTGGCTGTTGGCCAGCCCTTGAAGGTTGGGGCTGAGTCTGCGGTGTAGGTCGGGGCCTCCTCCGTGGACAGGCCTTCCCAAGATGGCACATCTGTCCACAAATGAAGCACTGGTTCAGGAGGCCCGAATACTCCACGCTCTGTCTAAACCAACCCCCACTCACCCGAGGAAGGAGGATGACCTTCGGGAGAGTGTGAGTGTCCCTAATCAGAACGTGAACTGAGGGAATGCCGGCCGCCTTGGCAGCTACTGAGGCTGCCGTGCGAGGTGTCTCCAGAACGGTCGCAATTGTTGAGCCTATCCTCGACAAAAGTGGTAGGTACTCCCTCTGCAAACCAGGAAAACAGACGGAGATGGGAATGTCTGCCTCCTCTACCAAAACATCTGAAGCACAGTCAAAACCATGTCTCCACTGTCGAAAGTGGGCTCGAACTACTCGGATTGTCAAGGGGTTCATGGGGATGACCTTGGACGCCATCTCGGAGGTCTCAAACTCGATCTGATAGTAGCCTCGTCCGAGGATCTGAACGTCCAAGATCTTGCACACCTCTGCGAGAAGGCGGGCCTAGAGAAGGTCACGCAGCTTTCCTCTGCTAGGTCTGGTGCCGAGAATCTTGCAGATGACAGAAGTCGCCTGCAAGCGCTCTATCGCTGCAGCTAAGCTCGCTTGCTCTGTCGGTGAAAGAGCAAGTCGAATGGTGGGCTCAACGGGGTCGGGTGAGGGGACTTCGGAGGAGTCCCTTTGTGGCGGAGCTTGAGCCTCCATCTGTGTCTGCTACTTTGAAGAAAAGGCGAAGAGTACTTGACAAGAGGAGGCCTTCTGCGCCCGAGTACGTTGAGGAAGATGACGATCTCAGTCAAGTAGAAAACCGGGGATGCGAGGCGCGGCTGGCGGGATTGGAGGGATTGGGAGGCGGGGCTGGTGGGCTGAGGCAAATGGCGGGGCGGCAGGCGGGTAGGGCAGCGGCGAAGGACGGGCGGGGTTGGGTAGCAGTTAGCGGGTGGGGCAGGGGGCGTGCTGGGGGACTCCGCGCAGCAGGTGAGGGCGGAAGGGTGCACGAGGGCAGGAGGGGGCAGCAATGGCGAGAGGGGGGGCGCGGCAGCAGCAGCGAGCGTTTCGTGCCTACCCACTATTTTTTTTTTCAGTTCTTTGTACTTTTTGTACCCAGACCTGGTATTAGATTCACCACATGTAACCTTTTGGTCTCATAGGTCATTTTGGCCTATTGATGACGTTAATATTACATTTCATTTTCTCTCTCGTAATGTGTAATCATATTGATTATCAAAAAAGAAAACGTACATAGTCAAATGACCAATCAAACAACTATGTACAAGGGCAAGAATAGAAGACCCATTGCGAACATGAACATGGAACAGCCATAATAAAGATGTCAGAACAACACGCTAGAGAATCGAGCAATGAATGTCGCTACCAATGGCATCCAAGCTTGTGCATTTTCCATAGAAATGACCCCATGAGCAAAGATACATTCCAAAGCAAAATGCCTCTCAACCAGAATACATGTCTTTGAACAACACTTGCACCATAAAAAATAAAGGCATTTTGGTGGTGCAATTATGCAAAAAACCCACATAACTAAGCATATCCAAAAGAAGTTGAAAATGCTCAGGATGACATGCCTAAGAATGGTTTCCAAAGACCCAGTCACGAGGAGGAAAAGATTCACCAGTGACATTAAACCAGACAGAGGAAACAAAGGCCCATGTCTTCTTGGCAAGAGGACAAGCAATGAAGTGATGTCCGTGGAAAGATGACGACAGCGCAGACTCGCTGTACATACCATGCCTCCCACCATAGACTTTGCCTTATGAGGAAATTACATATTCCAGCCTCGAAACAACAACTTCGTCACCAAGTCGCAAATTTTTCGACCAGCCAAGCCTTGTTGGCCTTTCCAGCCAATGCTCTTGTCCAATAAGACAGTGAAAGGAATCTGTGATGGACCTCTATTCTCAAAGTAGTCTCCAAGTTTCTCTAGTCCTAGTGCATGAATATCCTGTAAAGCCCCCTTTCCAGTTGATAGAGCACTTTAGGAAGACCCATTAATAGACAGTTAAGCTCGCTCTTATTGTTATAGTTAATTTCCATGAAAGTGCTTTAGTTCTTTCATTCTTCTCTCAATGCATTCATAGCCTATTCAAAAGACTCTATTGCAGTTGTGCTATGATTGAAAACTCACTCAGTTTGTTGAAACAACTGAATTCTGCCTTTGGTGTTCAGTCCTTCCAAGGGAGCTACTTCAAAGGATGTTAGCTTCATGAAGCTGCACTTTCCGTCTGTTTAGCTCAGCACGCATGCTTGTTTCTATTTGTTTCCACCTTATTTCTCTTTCTTCGATCTCTTCTGTACAGCAAAAAATGAAAGGCTGAACATACTATAAAACATACAAATCTTTTCCATGGAATTTGCAATAAGAACTGTTCACCTGTTAACCAATCTCAGTAGCTACATAGTTATCTTTTAACATATTCTAGTCAAGGCACAATAATCTCCTACAAAATACTGCCCTAGACAAGATATGAAGACTTCTCAATAATCATCCTCTCTGCCACGGACTTATAGGGCAGCCTATGACTGACAAAATTGTGGACACGGACTTCTAGGGCAGTCTATGGCTGATAAAACTGCAGTCATAAAATAGGAATAAATGAAAGATCACACAAAAAGGAGAGCGTTCAAAATGACCAAATGAACAGTGTGTGAAGGGAGATAGGAGCCATGGAGGTGAGGCACACCCCCATCCAGGATGACCATTCCTTACCTGTCCAAAGAAAGCACATGTCAACCAAAGTAGCAATAAAAATGCTCACATTTCTGCACTCCTAGAGTGACTGAATACAAGGCATTTCGAAATTTTAAAGACCTTCAATAAGGCTTCTTTCTTGCTTGTGAGAGAAGAAAACAAAATGATGAAATCAATGCTAGGCTTCAATAGAACAGGCTGAACTAGATAAAAATCTTTCGGGAAATGTTGGTCCGCCTTGTACTAGTGGAAAAAATCCATTTGATCCAGGGGCACAATAAATAAAGCCTCGTTCTCTATCTTTTAATATACACGTCTATGGATGTTAAAATCATAAATCTCAAATACATTTTGGAAGTCTACAAGAAACCATTTTGAGACCTTGAATTTTCTGAAGCTCTGAGCTTGTGCTGGACTGGGCGGACTTCTTTGTGCTTTTCGACTCAGCCTGTTCACAAAAACTTGGAGGATCAAACAGAGGTAACATGACAAGCTACATATTTGGTGACTTTCCTTCCAAAAAAAAGTGCTTAACCTTGGTTTCCATGCATCTGTTATCCTCAGCAAGAATGAAAACTTGATCTGATAACCTCCACTTATTCCGAGAAGTGCTTGCAGGCTTGGGAAACGAGGTAAGTGAAATATCTGGGAGAAAGAAATTTGCCTTTGTAGTATCTAACTTGCACTGATCTGCAATTAATTCCTGGAAAAGGACACATAATAGCATTCATCAGAGTCTATAAAGAATTTTTGGCATGGTAATCGGTCGACACACTATGTGCATGAGCTTACAGTCCTAGTCTCAAATTGATTGGATACACAAAGTTGCTCCTTGCGCATGTCTTCTTCAAAGCTTGAGAGATGTCTTCCTAAGGATACAACACTCTTCAGGATTCCATAACTGTGATATTTTCCTGGAAACACACTTCATAGGTATTCAAGTTGTTCCTTGCCATATAAGAAAACCAACTTACTCATTTCTGGTCTTGCTCCACGTGTCATCTTACTAACATCGTGCTTGGAAAAATCCTGAAAAAGAGCAGGTGTACAAACTGCATCAAGACATGGCTGGCCTTCTGTTGCTACAAAAGCCTGACAAGAAGACAAAAACAATTGAATTTCAACACCCAAAAAAGGCTCTAATTTATAGATATTACATTTTATACCTCAACATTTGTCGAAGGTTCAGCTCTCTCAAGGTCGTACGTCAAAGTGGACTGATCTCGGCTCATGATGCCTATAGAACTTTAATTTTTCAGACAAAGAGACAACAGAAATTGAAAAGCAGGTCTACATATTTTTACAAGATTTGTACATCAAATTGGACTGGTCTTGGCTGGCCATGCCTGTGGAAATTTTTCTGATAGCAACCACTGTAGAGGATTCCAAAACCTTACCTCCATATTGAGTTGGAAACGAATTTGCCTCTGGCATCAAAAGGTGTAAAGAATTGGCTTTCTCCATATTCAATCTGCCAGTGGTAATCAGCAAAACCAAATCTATCATTGAAGCATTTGCATGGGCCATTACATCTGAAAACTGAAGCTGCAAAAGGTTCTATTGGCAGTACTAAACAAGAAGCCTGGAAAATCTGATACAATTTGGTCAACATAGAAATATATGATTTTAAGCAATTTGACTAGGTTTGATAAATTCTGAGAGTGTACTCCAAGAGTAACCAGTGACCACACAACAATATCCAGTAATTTTTCTCACCTTTTTGCTGAGTTCAGAGTTAGCAGATGCTGTGTTTTTAGTTACAAAAATTTTAATCAACAGTCGCACACACATGCAAAAAGCATTATATTCCGAAGAAACGGAGAGCATGCAAACTGCCCATTAGTGGTGGGCATCAGGGATAGTAGCCACTGAGGCAGTGCATACTTTCCTCAGAAAGACCGGAGATGTAACGAGTAACAAACAAAGTGCTCTCTCCATCGGTTTGCTGCCCCTCCAAAAATGAGTCTGTCTCCCCTAGTATGAACACTGATTCTTCGTACCTCTGCCATAACTGTCTGATATGTACCAGTCATTTAGATGATCAATGCACAGTTAGTGCACCAAATGCTCTGTAAACAAGACTCCACCCGTAATAAACATGAGGTGACTCGCTGCTGCTTGCGCACCTCCTTGCCATCGCTAATCCCACCCCCCCCCCCCCCCCCCCCCCCCCCCCCCCCCCCCGCCCTTCAGCTTCGTTGCCCCCTACCCTCGCGCTCTCGCCCTCTGTCCCAGCCTGCCTGCGCGCTCCCGCACAGTCTGCCCACTGCCCACCTACACTCGTGCTCCCCCCTGCCCACATGCTTTTTTCCGTCTCCCCCCTTCGTTGCTCGCTGGTGTTTTTTCCAGTGGCAGCGGCTCAGCCTTCTTCGCCCCTTTTCGCTCCACCCCCTTCTAGCCTCTTCTTCGACGCTATCTTTCGCCTTCGTCCTCGCCCGTCTTCACAGCAGCGGACACTGATAGAGGATTCTGCTCCGCCATAGAGGGACTCCACTGTAGTCCCCCTCGCCTCTAGGCCACCTCTGTTATTTGCAAGATTCTCGGCACCAAACCAAGCAGAGGGGAAGTCCGCGGTCTCCTTCAGGCACGCCTTCTCGCAAAGGTGGGCAAGATTCTCGATGTTCAGCTTCTCGGACGTGGCTACTACCAGATAGAGTTTGAGACTCCCGAGATGGCATCTAAGCACATTGCGATGAGGCCCCTGGCCATCTGTGCAGTTCAAGCACATTTTCGATAGTGGCGCACGGTTTCAACCCAGCTACCGACGTTCTTGTCGAGGAGGCAGACCTACCATCTCAGTCTGCTTCCCCGGCCTGAGGAGGGAGTACCTTCCGCTCCTTTCTAGGATAGGCTCAACGATTGGGACTGTCCTGGAGACACCACACATAGCAACCTCGGTAGTTGCCAAGGCAGCCGGCATCCCCACAGTACTATTCTGGTTCGGGACACCCACACTCTCCTGAAGGTCATCCTTCTACCTTGCATGAGTGCTGGTTGGTTTAGACAGAGTAGCGTGGAGTATTTGGGCCTCCTGAATCAGTGTTCCATTTGTCGACAGATGGGCCATCTTGCGAAGGCCTGTCCAACACAGCCCCAACCCTCAAATGCTGGCCAGCAGCAGCAGCAGGCAGAGTTAGAGTACGCAAGCAGAGCCACCCTCCGAGCCTGGGGCTCAAGCAGAGGAGGGCTGGCAGCACGTTCGCGGTCGACGTCGGCAGAGGCCACCGCGCCAGCCTGGCACTTAGAGTGGTCCTCAGGCTCCTGCTCAGCAACAGTGTGTTCCCAGGGGAACCACTTCGACGCTCTACAGTAGGATGAGGTCCCTGCTCTAGCCTCCACCTCAGCCTCAACCTCGACAGCCCCTTCTCCCTCCAAGTTCCCCCCATCTTCCCCCCCCCCCCCCCCCCCCCCTCTCCTCCTCCTCCTCCTCTGCCTCTCCATCTCGCCCTCCTACCTTTGCCGACCCCCCTCTCCCCCCCTGCTCCCTCATCCCCTCCCGCTCCAGTCTCTCAGCCGTCCCAGGGGGCAGAGCCTTCCTCGGCTGCTAGGAGATCTCTTAGCAGCACCTTTGTCACGAGTGTAAAGTACATCGTCAGTACATCTCTCCTGTGTGTGCAGGGATAGAGACCTTGGACTCAACGGTTGGCTTCTCTTTTCCCCTATGCGGCAAGGACCACGCTGAGTGGACTTTAGACTCAGTGTTGGAGTGGCTGCAGACACAGGCCCTAGAGTTCTCTCATCACATGAGAGACCTAGGGGTTACAGACTTGCCTCAGACTCTATGGCCGTTGGCCAAGTTTTCAGTGACACCTCCAGAACCAACAAGATGTAGACATATTGTGGTTCACTTCTTTGCTAACACGCAGAGCTCGCCATGTTATGTACACATACATGAGGACTCTTGGACAAAGAGGTTGCTTTGCGCACGGCTCGGTCTACTTGGGCTTGGGCTAGACACTCTTTGCAGTCACACATATCTCGAGGACACTCAGATGCGGATTACTCCCCATCCAAGCCTGCCTCGAAGATAGCACGGTTAGTTGCTACTGTAGCATCAGTTCTCTCTCGCGCCCCATGAGGATCGTCTCATGGAACATACAGGGATTACGTAGGGCCCCAGTTTCAGTGTCACAGGGGCTGACTGCGTCAGGAGCTTCAGCGATGCCTTGTGCGAGGAGAGATTGACCTTCTTATGCCAGAGGAGCATCATCTATGTGAGAGACACATTAGATGTTGTGGTCAGCTTTTGCATGGACAATATGAGACTTTTTGGTCAGCTGCATTTGGACCTGGAGGCATCTAGGGCAGGGTATGTATAACTATTGCGGATTCTTTACAACAGGCCATTGTGGGCAAAGAGATTATTGTGCCCAGCAGGGCTCAGTGGATCACTATGCAGGTTCAGGGTTGCCTCCTGGGCTTCCTCAACATCTATGCGCCAAATGTGGCGAGTGCATGTGCAGAGTTTTGGTCTCAGATTGTTCAATCTCTGCCGCAGGCAGAGCAATGGTGCATAGGGGGTGACTTCAACATGTTGGATGACCCCTCTGACAGGATTGGTGGTAGCCATACTACTGTGCATGGAGTTCAGCTCGCAGCCAGGGAGAGGTTTTGTATGATTGCGGGTTTCAGATGTCTCGCAGCATTCTAGCTTTGTGAGGCCCCTAGACAGCCTCGCCTTTTCTCGTTCAGACCGCAGAGTGGGAGGCGTGAATCTATCTCGGATAGATCGCTTCTACACTAGTGACCATTTCTATGACTTAGGTGGGTTAGTTGGCATTTTGGCTGGGACTTTCTTTTCGGACCATGCACCAGTGATACTCACAGTGACTGATAGGAAGTAGAGGGGCAGCACGATGCTACGCAACCCTGAGAGGCTCTTGCTGGACTCCGCGCTCAGAGAGTGAGTGGAGGCTCTTTGGACACAGAGCTTAGACATGCAGGATACTCCTGCTAACAGAGTGGGCTCAGGACTTTCTTAGCTTAGTCGACTCTTTCTTCAGGAGGCTTTGGCTCCCGTAGCTACAACGAGAGAGGAGCAGTGTCTCCAACCGGGCGTTGCTTCCCTGTAGAGGATGCAGGAGCAGCATCCCAACAATCCTTGGTTGGAGGAGCAGTTGCAGCAGGCTCGCCAGGAGCTCATCAGTACAGAGGAGAGGCGCCATGAGTTTGCTTTCCATCGATAGGCATCTAAGTGGACCCAGGTGGGTGATAGAGTGACAGGTGCTTTCTTGCATGCCAAGGTCGGTCAGTTGAGAAGGCCCGACGGATCAGTTGCTTTAGAGCCAAAGGAAATGCGTACAGTTGCTATTGACTTCTACTGTGATCTACTTTCTACAGAGCCTCAGTCAAAGCGGCACGATGCATGCAGAGAGCAGGTGTGGGCACAGATGCCTTGTCTTGTGACTGAGGAGATGCGCCAAAGGCTTGAGCTACCTCTGCAGCTCAAGGAGCTACACGCGGCTCTTAGAGCACTTCCCCGTGGTAGTTGTCCAGGTGAGGATGGTTTTACTCCCAGCTTTTCCTTGGAGTATTAGGACTTGCTTGGCTCAGATCCATGCAACGCTCTTCACTACATCCTGCACACAGGAGAGATGCCTCACAGCATGAGTGAGGGCCTGATTTACCTCATTCCCAAGGAGGGTGGCTCCTTGGATGAGATTCGACACTGGCGACCCATCACCATCCTCAACTCATCGTAGAAAATTCTTGCCAAGGCTCTGAGTTTGAGGATTCGGCCACTTCTAGAGAGCATTATACATGGGACACACACAGGTTTTGTCAAGGAGCGTAGTATCCTTGACAACATTTTTACTTTTTGGGAGGCTTCTGCCCTCGCACGGCTCCGTGGTGAGGATTTGGTGATACTTCTTCTCGATTTTGAGAAGGCCTACGATAGAGTTGACTGGGACTTTTTGGAGGGCACTCTACGCAGGATGGGCTTCTCAAATGCTTGGATCAGAGGTGTGTCAGCTCTGTACAGATGGGCACACAGTAAGGTACTTTTGTCAAGAGGTAGAGGTGATTGTTTCATTCTCACACGTTCGGTCAGACAGGGCTGCCCTCTTGCCCCTTTCCTCTTTCTGTTCAATGTTGAGGCAATGAGCAGGTTTTTGGTTTCACAACAGGTTGGTCTACGTGGCTTAGCGCTCCCTATTCGGGGCGATGAGCGACTGGATGCTAAGTTTGCAGACGATTGAGCCTTGTACTTGGATGGCAGGAGGCCAACCTTCACAGATGTGAGCAAGCTCTTGAGACTTTTTGTTGTGCATCAGGCGCACTGATCAACTGGAGAAAGACAGTGGCTTTCTCGGTTGGTAGTGGTCCTACGCCTAATTGGATGCCAGGTGAGGGTTTCAGGGATTCCCCCAAGGACTGCAGGTCGGTACTTGGGCTGTTAGGTTGGCTTGAACTTGTCTCTTGAGCAGCAGATTGCTCCCCTCTCCTCCTGTTCATCAGGAGAAATTTGTTACATTGGAGCTCCGCACGACTTTCTCTGGCAGGCAGAGTTGTAGTGTCCAACCAGGTGTTGTTGGTTACTATGTGGTACATCACCTCTTGTTGGATCTTTTCGAGTTCTTGCATCAACCAGATAGAGAGGCTGATCAAGAACTTCCTTTGGTCAGGGCGTGACACTCAGATAGCCTGGGCCAAAGTGGCATGGTAGGTCATCATTCTTCCTCGTTCTCACGGAGGGTTGGGGACGGTGGTCTAGTGGACTTCGTGGCCAGGTCATCACCCTCAGTTTGGAGAGAGACGTACATGGCTGACATTTCTGAGCCGTTGGTGGCTCTTTATGGTGGAACATATGAGTAGTAGCTATTGGGTCATGTTTATCATCTTCTGGATATATGGTCCTGCGTCGTCGTCGAGAGTAGTGAGTCTATACACACAACACGTCTTCACATCCCTGCACATCTGAGCCTCGACACCCCCATTGTACTTGTGAGTCCTGGGCTAGCAAGCGTTCTTGCTTCAGCGGCTTAGTGCTAGGGTGCCGCAGGCTGGAGGCCCCTGGCGACCTTCAACCAGATGGATTTTCACAGAGATGCGCAGAGTTGGCTTGAGCAGGAGACTGGAGGACCTCTTCGCTGTGAGTCTGCTCCGATCCTAGTGTAGCAGGCTAAAGTGTCACTTTCACAGGACACAGAGTTAGTACAGTCGGTTTGGTCTGGTTCACATTGGACGGACTCTCTGTGGGCAATGACACGTGGCAAGGATATGAACGGTGGTCTAATGGACATCGTGGCCAGGTCACCACCCTCAGTTTGGAGAGAGACGTAGATCGCTGACATTTATGAGCCGTTGGTGGCTGTTTATGGTGGACCATATGAGTAGTAGCTGTTGGGTCATGTTTATCATCTTCTGGATATATGGTCATGCGTCGTCGTCGAGAGTAGTGAGTCTATACACACAGCACGTCTTCACCATCCCTGCACATCTAAGCCTCGACACCCCCATTGTACCTGTGAGTCCTGGGCTGGAGCTGAGTGTGCTGCCACGCCAGAGTCTGTATCGGTTCTTTGAGATAGTCGAGTCATATGTTCTGGTCTGCTGTTGTGTCTCTGTGAGCTCAATTGTTATCTATTGTTCCTTTGTTTTCAGTCTGTTTCGAGTGAGATTGTCACGCACATTGCACTGAGGAGCACACACTGTAGAGAGCACGACACACTATCCACGCTACAACTGCTCTCATTTTTGGCGATAACGGTGGGACCTCAACTGAAGTCTCACTCTGTTGAGGTGAAAATCGAGGAGCTAGCTGGGTTTTACCTAGCTTCGCCTTGCCAGTGCAGCCTAGTGGTTGGTCCTAGACTCTAGCGTACCCAGCTCTCGTCCTGGTCTAGTCCTTCCTCGTCCATGGTCAGCTCTTGCCTTGGTCGTCCTGGTATAGTCCCTCCTCGTCCCTGGTCCACTCTCACCCTCGTCCAACTAACTCTCGTCCTAGTCTAGTCCCTCCTCGTCCCTGGTCCAACCCTGGTCCAACAAGGTGGTCCAGTCACTCGCCTTGGTTTAGTGGCGATTGGACCAGTTTTCAGCAAGTTACAACAAGAACAAGGTCTTCGTGCCCAAGGCTTGTGTGGCTTTTGGTTATTGCATGATACATACAAGGCAATCAAAAGAGCGACAGAGCCCACTACTCAGTCCTCTGAAGTACTACCACAGGAAACGTCAACCCTTCGTGCCAGGTAGAAGTCTACCAGCTCCAGTACCCCTACCTTCCCTTACAGCTACCTCCATTCCCTCAACAAGTTCTACACCTCCCCAGTCACCCAAATCAAGAAACTTCTTATCCCCTGTGTTACAGCAAGCTCTAGTGCAACAAACTCTTGCACAAACAGCCATGGAGGAGCTCACAAATGTTCTAGCTAAGGTGAATATTAAGTTTCCGACTTTCAAGGGTCTCTCCTCAGAGGATGCTGACGACCATGCCCGGAGGTTTGTTTCTCTCTGCAGAGGTCGTGGCCTCAACAGAGAAGATGCCTACTTAGTACTCTTCCCATGTACCTTGGATGGTTTAGCAGACAAGTGGTACAGTCAGTTTGCAGAGAACCACTTTGCGACTTCAACCACTTTACGACAGCAGTTCTGTGCAGCATTGAGGCCAGGCGACTACCAAGAAAAGGTTTTGGACGAGTTGGCCAACATGGTGCTCCAGCCAGAGGATACTTTTGCAGAACTCATGACTAAAACCAAGTCTCTGGTTGCCAAGCTTCCTCAGAGACCAGGAGAATTTATGGTTAAGAAGTGGGTGGAGAAGGCTCTTCCCAAAACTTCCCAGCAAAAACTCCGAGAGTCTCCGACCTGACGCAACTCTGGAGGGTTTGTCGCAGCTGCTACTAGGATAGAGGGAGCTAGGAAGTTGTTCACCAACTCCCCTCAGGTAGAGACCACCTCAGTGTTTTCGGAAAGTCCTTCTGATCCGTTAACTTCTTTACGCAAGGAACTGAAGGCCCTAAAGTTACAGCGAGCTCTTCAAGAGGAGAAATCAATCTCCCTCAGACAGGAGAAGCCCCCACATCACGACGCTCTGGATCAAATAAAGAGAGAGCTAGAAGAGCTTAGGTCTCAACAAGAGACTAAGCCTATGGTATGGTGCAGCTCATGCCGCTCTCCAGAGCACCCTCCACAGGACTGTCCCCTTTGGGTTTATTGCCACTTCTGTGAAAAGTCTGGTCATGAGGACAAGGATTGCTACTACCTCAAGGGATTGCGACAAATACAGCAAAGTCTTGGTCATACTCTTCAACAAGGGGCACCACCAGCATCCAATATGGTTTCTCCCTATGGCCATCCACACCACATGCCACCTTTAGTGACAGCCCCTCCTATGCAAGGTATGCAGAGCACTTTTCCCTCTCAGATCTTTTATCATACCCATGCTCCCTCGTCACCTCAAAGCTTCTATGCTTTCACCTCCAACTCCATGCACCAGGAGCAAGGACCACCTCACCCATTGAATCGGCCCATTTTGTGCTACAGATGTGGGGAATATGGGCATTACCAAAGCAAATACCCCCTGCCAGAAGGGTCCCCTCCCTGCCGTCATTGCTCTGAAACGAAGGATCACTACAGTAAGGATTGCCCTAAACTTCGTGCATCCACGGCAAAGCCAGAATGAGTTTACCTTTCCCAAGCTCAATCTGATAGCAGTTAGCACCGTTCCTCAGCCGCCCCCTTCTATCCACGTGGTTACCCCTCAAAATAAGTTGCAGTTGGTAGAGGAGGCATCGGGTGTCCCCACTAGGGCCCAGAGACCTGCCCTCGGTCTCAGTATTCCAACACGTTTAACTCCCCCACACATTCTCTGAACAATGGATACCCTGCCTTCAGCTGCTGACAAGCTATCACCCAGTGGCAAGCAAGAATCCAAATCTTTGCTCTCCAATCTTGATGAAGCTTTCCGATCTACAGAAGATCAAGGTACCAGAGAAACAACAGGTAGAAAAAGAGAAGCTTACAGCAGAGACATTCTTGAAGAATACCTTCCAACAAGTGTCCCTCTATGACATGTTGCGACTAGATGCGAGTTTTCGAAGTGACACCCTTGCTGTTATTCAGTCACTTTACCCTGGAGCAGGGCCTAGTGGCGGGCACCTCCCAATGCGACCATCAGAGTCCTATATGATATCCAATCCCGTTGCTCCACGCACTGATTATAGAAGCCCTCGCCTAACAGTGTCTGTTTTGGGTCTGCAGTTCTCACGAGTGATAGTGGATGGTGGATCTGGCATCAACCTGATGCCCGAGTTTGTAGTAGGCTACAGTGTCACTTTCACAGGACAGTTATTTTGGACTTTACAGTTGGTCTTTGGTTGGTCGGTTCACACTGGACGGACTCGTTGGGCAGTGACACGTGGCAGGGATACGGTGGTCTAGTGGACATCGTGGCCAGGTCACCACCACCACTCAGTGGAGATAGACTTAGGTGCTGTCATTTATGAGCCATTGGTGGCTCTTTATGGTTGTATATATGAGTAGTAGCGGTTTGGTCATCGGGATCTTGTACGTAGTCGTCTAGAGTGAGTCGATACACAGAGAACGTCTTCACCATCCCGGCACATCTGAGCCTCGACACCCCCATTGTACCTGTGAGTCCTGGACTGGAGCTGAGTGTGCTACCACGCCAGAGTCTATATCAGTCCTTGAGATAGTCGAGTCATATGTTCGGGTCTGCTGTTGTGTCTTGGTGAGCTCTGTTGATTTCTCTTCTTTCCTTTCTGTTCAGTCTGTTTGAGTGAGATTGTCACGCACATTGCACTGAGGACCACCCACTGTAGAGAGCACGACACATTAGCCGCGCTACAGGTGCTTTCATTTTGGAGATCACGGTGGGACCTCAACTAAAATCTCACTCTGTGAGGTGCAAATCTTGAAGCTAGTTCGGTCTATCTAGCTTCGCCTACCTTGCCTAGCTTCGCCGACCTTGCCTTGCACTGTTCTCCTCTCGCCAGGTCCAACTGGTCTAGTGCTCTCTCGCCCTAGTCATCTCTCGCCCTGGTCCAACCTATCCTCATCTCTGGTCTAGATCTCCTCGACCCTGGTCTAGTCCTCCTCGTCCCTGGTCTAGTCACTTGCCTGGTCTAGTAGAGTCTAGACCAGTCTTCAACCAGTTCAAGGTTTTCTTGCCCAAAGCTTGGTTGGTTTGGTGGTCGCTGCATGACCCATACAAGGCGGTCAGTCGAGCATCAAACCGCATTCCTGATTCCTCTGAAGTACTACAACAGAAGACGACCCTTGGAACCTCTTAGAAGTCCATCAACCTCATCACCCATATCTCCACATACGGCATCACCCATTCCTCCCTCCAGTTCCACATTTTCCAGATCACCTTCTCCAGTAAAGCTCTCTCCTATTCTGCTACAGCAAGCTACTGAGCAACAGGCTCAGCAAGGGGCCATGGAGCCATTGACTAGCGTTTTGGCTAAGGTAAACATCAAGTTCCCTACATTCAAAGGACTCTCTTCATAAGATCCTGACGACAATGCAAGGAGGTTTGTATCTCTTTGTAGGGGTCGTGGTTTTAACACGGAAGATGCTTATTTGGTACTCTTTCCATCCGCCTTGGATGGCTTAGCAGGCAAATGGTACAGCCAGCTTGCAGAGAACCATTTTGCAACCTGGGCAGCCTTAAGGCAACACTTCTGTGCAGCTTTCAGGCCCGGTGACTACCAGGAGAAGGCGTTGGATGAGTTGGCCAACATGGTGCTCCAGCCAGAGGAGACTTTTGCAGAGCTTATGACTAAGACCAAGTCTTTGGTTGCCAAGCTTCCCCAGCAACCCGATGAATTCATGGTTAAGAAGTGGGTGCAGAAGGCGCTTCCCAAAACTTCTCAGCAAAAACTCTGAAAGAGTCCGACGCCACTTTGGAGGAGTTCATAGCAGCTGCTACTAGAATATAGGGGGCTAGGAAGCTGTTCAACAACTCCCCTCACATAGAGACCCCCTCTATGTTTTCGGAAAGTCCTCCTGATCCATTGACTTCTTTGCGCAGAGAACTTGAAGCCCTAAAACTACAACGCGCTCTCCAAGAAGAGAAATCAATCTCTCTTAGACAAGAGAAACCACCACCTCTTGAGGCTTTGGATCAAATCAAGAGAGAGGTAGAAGAGCTTCGGTCTCAGCAGGAGACTAAAGCTATGGTATGGTGCAGCTCTTGTCGCTCTCCAAGGCATCCTCCACAGGACTGTCCCCTTCGGGCTTATTGCCACTTCTGCGAAAAATCTGGGCACGAAGACAAGGATTGTTACTATATCAAGGGATTGCGGAAAATACAACTAAGTCTAGGTCCTTCTCTCCAACAAGGGCTAGCACCTGCATCGAACATGGTCTCACCCTATGGCCATCAAAACCCATTGCCACCTCTACTGACAACACCTCCTATGCAGCAAGGTATGCACAACAACTCTGCATCTCCCATCTTTTATCATGCTAGTACTCCTTCAGTTCCCCAAAGCTTCTACACGTTAGCATCTGGTCCCATGCAGCAAGGGCAGAGACCACCTCGCCCCTCAAATAGGCCAATTTTGTGCTACAGGTGCGGCGACTATGGACACTATCAGAGCAAATGTCCCTTACCAGAAGGGTCCCCTCCTTGCCGACATTACCTTGAAGCTAAGGATCACTATAGTAAGGATTGCCCAAAACAACGAGCGTCCACATCTGCAAGCACAAGCCAGAACCAGGAGGATTTTACATTTCCAAAGCTTAACCTCATCACAGTAAGCTCCATTCCACACGCACCGCCTTCCACTCTTGTAGTTGCCTCTCAAGAAGGGTTGAAGCAAGTGAAAGAGCCGGCTGGGATGCTCACACAGGCACAGAGAGCTGCTCTTGGCCTCAGCCTCCCTAGCGGTCCAATCTTTTCAATCTCCTGTCACACAAATGAGTCAAACTCCAGTAGTAGCTGACAAACCAGCAGGTAGTGTCAAGAGCCAACCTACCTCGCTTCTATCAGATATTGATGGTGCTTTCATCGAAGCAGTAGAGGACTTGCAGAAGCTTAAGATACCAGAGCAAGCTCTAATCAAAGGAAACAAGCCCACAGCAGAGTCTGTCTTAAAAAACACTTTTCAGCAAGTGTCACTGTACGACATGCTTCGACTTGATGCAAATTTTAGAAGTGACACCCTTTCCATCATCCAATCTCTGTACCCTGGTCCAGGGCCTAGTGGCGAGCACCTAACTGTGCAGCCCTTGGAGTCCTACATGATTTCATATCCAGCTGCTCCCCTCACACACTACAAAAGTCCTCGTCTCACTGTGTCTATTCTTGGGCATCAATTCTCAGGCGTCATAGTGGATGGTGGATCTGGGATCAATCTGATGCCAGAATTTACTATGTTGGCCTTAGGTCTGCAGCCTACCCGCCCTGCTCCATTCACTGTTACATTGGCAGACCAGAGGACAATCTACCCTGTGGGCATAGTAGAGAAGGTGCCTCTGATGGTACAAGACTTCACATTTAGCTTAGATTTTGTGGTAGTCAGTCTTCCTCAGGTGGAGGGAGGATTTCCTTTGCTGATTGGTAGACCATGGTTGCGGCATACTAAGGCACTTCACGATTGGGGAAACGATGCCATGTGGATACAGACTCCTGGCTCCCCCATGCAACCGATTCGGATCGAAGGAGGTATGGATCCAATGGTTCATCACAGCTCACTGTCAGTACAGTCCAATCCCGACCCTGAGCAGCCCATCCCACCTGACGGGTCTGACGAAGACCTGCTGCAGTGGTTGGAAGCTACCGCCTCGATGCCATGCTATGTGGTCTCTATTCAAAACTCACCTATGCCGATAACACTCTCTCTCCCTCAGGAGGACACAAATGCCCCAAGTCCTACAGCAGACAATAGTCCTACAGCATACAGTGGACCAGTCGTAGAAGTAAGTGTGTCAGCCCCAAATTCTCATGATTCAGATGATCCTCCTATGGAAGCCCTCGGCCTCGGGGAACCTATAACACATCACCGAAGGGGGAAAAAATCTCCTATGCGTGAACTCGCCAATGATTCCCCCCTTCCACTAACATCTCCCAGGTCGGAAGCCTTGCCCACTCAAGAGCACTCTGTTATGTCTCTGTCTGAAGATTTACCCTTCGATGAGCTTCCACCAGGATGGTTACAAGAAGAGTATGCAGAGTTTCCAATCGATCAAACGCCAGCACATGATGTCTCGAAGCTCCAAGAGGCAGCTCATTTCTCAACTTCTGAAGTACCCCCCACAGTTACACCTCCTGACCCGGTCAAAAAAATCAACTTGGGCGACCCTGACAACCCTCAGCACGTCCTCTTAGCAGCTTGGTTATGGGAGCATCCCACATTACTTGATCAGGTAGTTTATTTCATACACTCTTTTAAGGATGTTTTTGCTTGGTCCTACAAGGACTTGGAAGGGATCCCACCAGAATTGCGTCTCGACACTATCCCTCTGGTTGAAGGGGTTAAGCCTGTCAGAGGCCGGGCTTACAAGCTCAACCCAAAGTATGCAAAGGCTGTCAAGTCAAAGCTCGAAAAAATGCAAGAGGCAGGGATCATTGTACCTGTGGAGCACTCTGAGTGGTTATCACCCATGGTGATAGCGCCTAAGAAGCAGTCCAATAAAATTCGGGTGTGTAGATTACCGTGCGTTGAATAAAGTAACTATTCCAGATGGTTTCCCCACACCTTTCACTGAGCGTGTGCTCAAAGATGTAGCAGGGCATGTTTTGTACAGTTTCATGGATGGGTTTAGTGGATACAATCAGTTGGGCATCCATCCAAGTGATCAGCTGAAAACGGCTTTTGTGACTCCCTGGGGTATTTTTATCTACACTAGGATGTCGTTTGGGTTGAAAAACGCTCCCTTTCCTTCAATCGAGCAGTATATCTTATATTCTGTCCTTTACTTACGGGTCATCTTCGAATCTTCATGGACGATTTTTCGAGCCTCTCAGGTGCCCAATGTTCAACCCCAGTGGAAAATCTAGAGGAGCACCTCGCTCAGCTCTCTCCTGTCTTCCTCAGGTGCAAAGAGGCACGGCTAAAACTCAATCCTAACAAATGTCACTTTTTGGACACTGAGGGCACACTTCTAGGCCATGTGGTGTCTGCCAAAGGTTTAGCACCTGACCTAGAGAAGATAGTAGCAATCTTGAAGTTACCACCTCCCATCAACCCGAAAGGTGTTCAGAGCTTTGTAGGCCACACAAGATATCATCGTAGGTTCATACGAATGTATGCACAGGTAGCTCAACCATTGACCCAACTCACTAGTGCTAGAGTGCCCTTTAAATGGTCAAAACCTGAGGCTGAATCATTTGAATACCTCAAAAAGCGCCTCACTGAAGCACCTATTTTAGTGGCTCCAGATTGGTCTCTCCCTTTTCATGTGCATACGGATGCCAGTCAACTGGCTGTGGGGGCTGTGCTGACTCAGCCTAGTAAAGAGTACAACCTGGATCGCCCTGTTCACTATGCAAGTCGCCTGCTCACCAAAGCAGAGCGCAACTACAGCACCACAGAAAGGGAAGGTTTGGCTATGGTGTATTCTTTACAAAAGTTTCGTCATTACTTGTTAGGGGTTCACTTCACTATCATCACAGATCATCATGCGCTACGCTATCTTCTGAATAAACCCCAAGTTGCAGGAAGAGTGTGGAGATGGCTACTCATATTGCAGGAGTTCGACTTCGAAGTAGTTCTTAGTCCAGGCAAGCGGCACGTCATGGCCGACCATCTCTCTCGCATACACACAGGGGAGCCCAATACGGGGGTTGATGATGATTTTCCTGATAGTCATCTTTTTAAGGTGGACACAACCTCAGAATGGTATGGAGATGTGTTACATCTGCTCTCTACTGGCCTATATCCTGAGAATGCTTCTCCCTTGCAAAAAAGAAGACTCTTGCTGAAGTCTAGACCGTTCTCTTTGATTGGCGGACAGCTCTACAAATCTGGGCCAGATGGTGTACTGCGCAGGTGAGTCTCCCCTCATGAAGTAGACCACATTCTAGAGGATGCACACAGTGTTCCTACAGGTGGCTACTACCCTGGTCACATCACGGCGCAAAAAATCTTACAGATAGGCTTACGGTGGCCCTATATATATTTAGAGATGCTATTGCTCATGTCAAGATTTGTGATGTCTTCCAGCAATGTGCGCCCAAGCCTAGCAAGCAATCAAATCGCCCTTTGCAGGTATCTATGGCGTGGTTGCCCTTTGAGAGATGGGGCTTGGACTTTGTTGGTCCAGTTACTCCATCTGCTCAACCCGGCAATCTTAAGTATCTCCGGGTAGCAACAGATTATGCAACAAAATGGGCTGAAGTGGTGGCTACCATCGACTGTACACTCGCCACTGTCGCAAAATTTTTGTATGAAAATATTTTCTGCAGGTTTGGGTGCCCTCTGGAAGTCACCAGTGATCGAGATAGTCATTTTGTCAACGACCTGATCTCCACACTCCTCACGAATTACAAGATTTTTCATTGCAAGTCTTGCTCTTACTATCCTAGAGCAAATGGGTAGGCTGAAAGCACTAACAAAGTGCTATCGCGCTTCTCAAGAAAGCTTGTCACCTACATCCAACATCTTGGGCTCAAGCTATCCTCGGCACAGTTTGGGCTTATCGCATCTCCTTCAAGGCAACCACTAACTACACCCCATTCCAGCTAGCTTTCAACCTAGAAGCAATTGCACCATATGAGTTCATCTCAGGTTCAGCAAGAGTGGGAAGTGTTCGTGTCATAGCGGGGATTGCTTCAGCAAACCTCTCCCGTCTCTCAATGTTAGAAGAAAGCAGGAGGTTAGTTTCACATGCTCTCCAAGCTGAGCAACTTCGTCGCAAAGCGTGGGATGATCGCCATCTCCGAAAGCCAAAAATAACGCAGGGTTCCCTGGTGCTACTCTATCAAGCTAAGTATCTGAAGAAAGCTAAGAAGCTGGTCCCAGCCTGGCAAGGGCCATTCATGGTACAAGAGATTTTGCCATAGGGGGCTTTCCAGTTAGTCACTCTGGCAGGCGTTCCTTTGCCACTGGTAAATGGATCAAGAATAAAGTGCTATCACTCACTTGCCTGACTCTTTAGAATCTGGTTATGTTATAACTCCCACCTACAACATTATGACTGTGCCGTCAGCAGTGTCCCGTCCTCAATCCTCGACTCTCTCCGGCTTTCCATTTTCCGTGTTATCTAATTTACCTTATGTCAAGTTTTCATCTCAGTTGTAATCCGAGTTATGGTTAAAATTCTCCTTGTTTTATTGGATGCATCAAATTGCTTCTCATCTCATTGATATAATTCGGGTTGGATTCCAGCTACAACCCAGCCTTTTCTTTTTAATTAGTTGAATCCACTCATAGATGGGATAATCATCTTCCTCCTGTTTCTGTATCCATGTCTATCTGTATCCCTGGGTATCTCTATCTCTAGTCCTTACAGGTTACAGCTCTCTCTCTACTGCCCTCTCTCTCTCTCTCTCTCTGGCCCTGTGGATTTCTTCAAAATGTCCGACGTACAACACTAATCGGATAGAATATGGCCTTTTCTTGGTATTGTTCCTAGCACTACTCTGGTGCATCTCTATCTGTCTGTCCCGTATCTCTCTCACACGTGCTCACGCACACTAATGTCGCTTCTCACAGAAACACAAGTTCCAAAACAAAGCTCCTGCTTCGCAATATCCTTCCTCTATGTTTCCACTCCTCTTTGTACTTTTGACAATGTGTCTCCTGATCGGCCATTAATTCTTCAGCATCTACTCTCTCTCTCTCTCTCTCTCTCTCTCTCTCTCTCTCTCTCTCTCTCTCTCTCTCTCTCTCTCTCTCTCTCTCTCTCTCTCTCTCTCTCTCTCTCTCTACCTTCTCCGAGTTGTTGTTACTGCCGTTGTATCATCAAGGCATCTCTGGAGAACAGAACCTGAAGCTGTTGCTGCAACTGCGGGCACGCTACTGCCTGCTGCCTACCTACCTCGAAAGCTTCCTTTTGTTGTTTCCGCTTTCTGCATCCGTTTACTAAGTGGAGCCGGAGCTGAGTACCGGATTCTTCCTGCTGATCAGCCTCTGTGGACTACTTGCTTTCCCTCTCGCCTCTAGCCGAATAAAATTCCCCTTGCACCTACCCTAAACAACCCCCCTAGGCCCTACACACTTTTCCCTCGCCCCTCGTCCCTACCCTACCCCAAACCCCTCGCCTGTACCTACTCTCCCCTCGCCCCTACCCTACCGCAAACCCCCTCGCCCCTACCCTCCCCTCGCCCTACCCTACCCCAACCCCCTCGCCTCGCCCCTACCCACCCTCTCCCCTCGCCCCTACCCTCCCCTTACTCCAACCTCGGCCCTACCCACTCTCTCTCAACCTCGCCCCTACCCACCTCCTCACACCCCCTCGCCCCTACCCTCCCCTTACTCCCCTCCCTCTCGCCCCTACCCACCCCTCATCACTCTCGCCCCTACCCATCTACAAAACCTCGCCCCTACCCACCCTCTCTGGCCTCGCCCCTACCCACCACCCTCTCTGGCCCTCATCCCTACCCACCAACCCTACCCGTACTCCCCTCGCCCCTACCCAACATAACCCTCGCCCCTACTCGACGTACCCTACCCAGCATATTCGCCTCCCCTACCTAGTTCAATTTTAACTTCGTCCTCCTCCTGCATCTGCCCCCCGACTCTTCTTCCCTGCGTAATCAAGCTTTTTCCAAGTGCAGCTTTTCCAAGTCAGCGCTACAGCTGGGTATCTGGGAGTAGAGTTCATCTGCACACTGGCCAGAGAGCGTTACATCTCACACTGCACGATGGATGGTACAAGCAACAAGCTAGGAAGAAGAAAGCTTTGTCTCAACAGAGGCCAACTGAAACATCCCATAGTTCTGCAGAGGAAGAGGATGTAGATACGTCCAGCCAGGGCCTCACTGATGTGTCCTCCAGTGATCACAGTGATGAGAATTACAAAGCGTCTGACTCGGGCTCTGCTTCTGACTCTGACTCAAAGTCTTCTAGCAAAGAGGAAGAGGAAGATGATGAACACGAACATGCTGTGAAAAACCAAAAGAAGAGGAAAGCCATCATGTAGATACTGAGTCAAAAAATTCCTCGGCCCCCTTCTTCCAAAACCCAAACCAAGTTCACTTTGAACTTCCATCTGCAGCACCCTCATCCGTCTCTTCGAGAAGTCTTATCAAAAGATCAGCTACATACGCTAGGTCTGTCAACATTAGCAGACACCGATCTGCCTTTTGATATTCCCATGGATATGGTGCACGAGGTTCTCAATTCTTTTCCCAAAGTCAGAGGACATCCACTGACTGCTACACGCATTGGTCACACTTTGGGGATGACAACCTTTCCTGCAGTAAAACCGGCTACGAGAACCTATTCACAACTTTCAAAAGATGCGACAATCGAGGCATGCAAAGAGCTACTTAGTACGAGTCATGCTCACTATGCAAGGAATAAAAAGCTCTCGGCCATTTTCAAGTACTACTTTTTGGTCAGAGCTACTAAAGTCAGCAAGGGCAAGGGCAAGGGCAGATGTGACGTGCCTACTATATTCTCGCACTGCGAAGGCCTATACTGCCTCATCCACACCATCCCGTGTGGCTTTCATCAAATTCTATTTACTTCTTTACAGTCACGGGCAAAAAGATTCAGAGCTCAGGTGCAATCTGTACAATCTAGGTTTCAATGCTTTGCAACTCCCATGTTGGCATGGGTCATTAACATACCTGTTAGTCCTATGGATGTGGATGCGGATATGCGGCGTAAAAGCTCTAAGGGAAAAGGGGAAGAAATTGAACAGACAATGGATCTCCCTGGGAAGCCAAAGAAAAAGAGGGCAAAGGTAGTGAAGGACACAGTAGAATCTTTAGTATCCCTGCCAGTTTCAGAAAGCCAGCAGCTTCGAGTGAAGCAACCTGTTCGACGTTCCTCGCATACTGCCGCTACTGATTCGATGGTAAGTTCAGGTGGTGCAGATCACACTATGCATGTCACAGCTATGGCTTCTACAATGTGTTCCTCTCTCTACTGCTGCTATTTTTACCCCTACCACAGTGACTAGCTCCCACGTCTCAGTGGGAGTTGCTTCTTCTCCTATGCCTAGTCCTGCTGCAACCACTCCCACCATCTCTACTCCGATAGAGAGGCATGCTCCCAGTCTACCACGAGCAGTGCCACTTGCCACACCAGTCCCACCAGCTGTACCACTTGCCAGCTCTCTTCACCCTGACACCGTTACAAGACCTTCCACAAGATCGGACTCTACATCATTTTTCGGCTATCTGAGGATTTATTGCAGGAGTCTAGACAAGCCATTGCCACCATTGAGCTTGGAGCAGAGTGTTTAGCAGCCACACACCAGCGTCACGCAATTAATTACGCAGCTATGGAGGGATCTCTACGAGTTGCTGAGAGCGCCATCATTGATAGGGATGCCCTGAAGTTAAAGTCTCAAGTGATTAGTGACCTTCAAAATCAAGTACAAGGATTTAGAGAATTGCTCTTACATGAAAATAGGGCAACCCAGCCTACGATGATGGATATGGGGTATGGGTGGACTGGAGCAGGTACACCAGTGCAGCATGCAGCAACGGGTCCTTCTCAGCAATTTATGGGACTTTACTCACAGACTCCAGTTCCCGTTCAGTACCACAATCAACAACAACAGTATCCTCCTCACGGGTTTCAGTCGTCACCATTGCCTTAGATACAAAATGTGACTTGTTGTGACGGAGTTGCTGGAGCATATCGCCATGGCTGTGTTACTCGACGTCCTCAGTACACTACAGGACAGGTGCTACCATCTGCCCAGCAGTAGGTGGCTAGTCCCTTCCCAGGGGGCACATTTACTGACGGGAGAGCTCACATACAGCAGGGCCCCACAATTGATTTGATGGCTCCACCTCCAGAGGCTGATACTTTGGGTGCAGCAGTGGCCACCACTCATCTCTTCGATGACAGATTCAGGAGCTCACCATTGTACATATGAGTAGCTAGTACTTTTCTTTCACAGTTTCAATCTTCCTCTCACCGAGACGGTGAGCGGTCTTGTGGTGGGCAACCTGTAGAAGCAGGCTACAATGTCACTCTCAAAGGACAGTAATTTTCGACTTTACAGTTGGTCTTTGGTTGGTCGGTTCACACTAGACGAACTCGCTAGGCAGTGACACGTGGCAGGGATACGGTGGTCTAGTGGACATCGTGGCCAAGTCACCGCCACTACTCAGTGGAGATAGACTTAGGTGCTGTCATTTATGAGCCGTTGGTGGCTCTGTATGGTTGTATATATGAGTAGTAGCGGTCTGGTCATCGGGATCTTTTCCGTAGTCATCTAGAGTAAGTCGATACACAGAGCACGTCTTCACCATCCCGGCACATCTGAGCCTCGACATCCCCATTGTACATGTGAGTCCTGGGCTGGAGCTGAGTGTGCTGCCACGCCAGAGTCTGTATCAGTCTTTGAGATAGTCGAGTCATATGTTCGGGTCTGCTGTTGTGTCTTGGTGAGCTCTGTTGATTTCTCTTGTTTCCTTTCTGTTCAGTCTGTTTGAGTGAGATTGTCACGCACATTGCACTGAGGACCACCCATTGTAGAGAGCACGACACATTAGCCGCGCTACAGAGTTCACTATGTTAGCTCTAGGTCTACAGCCTACTCACCCTGCTCCCTTCACAGTTACATTGGCCGACCAGCGAACAGTCTACCCAGTGGGCATAGTGGACAATGTGCCTCTACAGGTACAAGACTTTACTTTTAACTTGGATTTTGTTGTAGTTCGTCTTTCCCAAGTTGAGGGCGGATTTCCCTTGCTCATTGGAAGACCATGGCTGCGACACACTAAAGCACTTCATGATTGGGGAAACGATGCCATGTGGATACATACTTCTGGCTCCCCGATGCAACCCATTCTCTTAGAAGGAGGTATGGATCCCATGGTGCAGCAAGTTTCTTTGTCAATGGAGACCAACCCTGAACAAGAACAGCCTACTACACCTGAAGGATCATACGAAGATCTGCTAGAGTGGTTGAAAGCTACCAAGTCTATGCCTTGTTATGGAGTCTCTATTCAACCTTTGCCTTTGCCCGAGGATACAAACTCCTCTACATTTTCAGATGAAGATGAACCCAACGAGCCGCCGAAGCCAGCAGTCAATGTAGAAGATCTTCAGGAGTTCCGACGCACCTCAAACTCAACCCCATCCCTGTCTATGTCTGACTCTCCGACCAAACCAAAGTTATCCTCTGTGTCTACTATACTACCCCCAACCAAGCTTCTTCAAGGCGAGTTACAACACGAAGATGTCACTTTCAAAGTGGATGCCACTCCAGCTAATGGCGTCTCTTTTATACGACTAGACGCAGCAAATTCTTCACCTACAGTGCCATCTTCAGCAATGCCGACTCAAGACCCCATAAAGGGACCAAACTTTGTAGTTTTTGAAGCCCCACCGGCACTGCTAGACCATATGGAGAGTGATCAATCAAATTTGCTATGGTCTGTGTCAGAGCGGGTAAGATTAGACTCATTAGAAGATGGTTTTGAAAGCGCGGGGTGTCAAACTTCGGGGAAGATCAGTGCAAGTACGGCTATCTTTTACTCAGTATTTCTTTTGCTCAGTCTGGCTTTCACTTCTCGACATTGCTCTATGCTCTATGTACAGCCTTCACAGTACCTATACCCACCCCCACATTCACTCGTCCTACCCACCCTGTTCCCCCTTCACCCTACCCAGCCCCACCCACCCCTCGTCCCCCTACCCGCATCTAGTTTCCCCCTCACACCCCCTTGCCCCTAGTCCCTCCCCCTCGCGCCCCCCCCCCCCCTCACCAGCCCTCCCTCCCCAACTCGCCCACCTACCCTCTCTCCCCAATTCGCCCCTCCCCAATTCGTCCCTCCCTCCCTCCTCCCCAACTGGCTCCCCCGTCCTTCTCCCTTCTCAACTCGCCCCCTTTCCCCAACTCCGTCCCCCCTCTCTCCCCAATTCGTCCCTCCCTCCCCCCTTCCCAACTCGCCCCCTCCCCTATCTCTCAATTAGCCCCTCTCCCCAACTCCCCCTCTCTCTCCCCAATTCGTCCCTCCCTCCCCCCTTCCCAACTCGCCCCCTCTCTCCCCAATTCGTCCCTCCCTCCCCCCTTCCTAACTCGCCCCCTCCCTAATTCATCCCTCCCCTCTCTCCCAACTCGCCGCCCCCCCACCCCCCCCCCCCCCCCCCCCCCCTTAATCCCAACTCCCCCCCCCCCCCCCCCTTTCCCCAACTCGTCCCCCTACTCACCCCTCGCCCCTACCCCCCCCCCTCACACCTACCCCCTACCTACCCCTCGTTTCCCCCTACCTAGGTGTCGCCCCCCCTACCTACCCCTCACCCTCGCCCTCCCCCTACCTAGGCCTCGCCCCCTACGTACTACCTACCCACCCCTCGGCCATTTACTGCCCTCGCCCCTCCTACCCACTTCCCCCTCACCCCTATCTAGCCCCCCCCGGCCCCTGCTGTCTAGCCCTACCCATCCCTTCCCCCTCTAGAAAAAATGCAGAAAAAAGAAAGCAATCTGTACACTCTGCGTTTCTAGCTTTTGGAGTTTCTTAAGCAGGTCTTTTGGTGTTTCACAACAGACGAGCAAGATGAAGAGCCATTTGGCTGTTTCCTTGTGGCTTTCAAGCATTCACCTGGTTGCCATCCCGCTGCTGTTAATGCTTTTCGTTATACCATCACGATGGAGCTTAACCTTATTTGCGGTGTTACTCACCTTATGGTCATCCCTCTTTTCGAGAAGAGTGTTGTGCAGAAAGTGTTGCAAGGTTCATCTGCAAGCATGGACCAGGTCATTTTCCTCTCACTATGGTTATGGAAGATAAAGATCCGTTGGATCCAAACCGAGCATATCTCTTTGTTGTCGAGCCTCATTCTGTTTTGCCAATTGGGATTCTTGGACTATGCAATCATATTGGTTCCTGCCTATTCAAAGGCTTAAGGCGTTTGCAAGCAGTGCACTGTTTTTAACTCCACTTTTTGAGGCATGTAAGGTCATGGTTGGGCCTAGCACCTGCTTCACAAAAGATGTATGAATGCGGTACCTAGTGGTTTTCATTCACAGTTTTTCAATATTCCTCTCACCGAGATGGTGAGCGGTCTTGTGGCAGGCCACTTGTAGCCGGCTACAGTGTCACTTTCACAGGACACATAGTTAGTACAGTCGGTTTGGTCTGGTTCACACTGGACGGACTCTCTATGGGCAGTGACACGTGGCAGGGATACGGACGTTGGTCTAATGGACATCGTGGCCAGGTCACCACCCTCAGTTTGGAGAGAGACGTAGATGGCTGACATGACATTTATGAGCCGCTGGTGGCTCTTTATGGTGGGACATATGAGTAGTAGCTGTTGGGTCATGTTTATCATCTTCTGGATATATGGTCCTGCGTCGTCGTCGAGAGTAGTGAGTTTATACACAGCACGTCTTCACCATCCCTACACATCTGGGCCTCGACACCCCCATTGTACCTGTGAGTCCTGGGCTAGAGCTGAGTGTGCTGCCACGCCAGAGTCTGTATCGGTTCTTTGAGATAGTCAAGTCATATGTTCTAGTCTGTTGTTGTGTCTTTGTGAGCTCAGTTGTTATCTATTGTTCCTTTGTTTTCAGTATGTTTCGAGTGAGATTGTCACGCACATTGCACTATGGAGCACCCACTGTAGGGAGCACGACACACTATCCGTGCTACACCTGGGAGCAACTGCGGAGAGGCCTGGAGCAGCGTCAGCCTACTTGCACGGAGGAGCGCTTGAGACAACCCCTTCTTTGGAACCCCATGGTTAGCACTCAGAGAGGCCACTTGGTTGGTAGTCGGCCTCATGTTTCCTGGGGTCCCATGGCAGAGGGTCCAGCACGCACTTTAGGTGACTGTCTACAGTTTTTAGGCTTGTCAGAGGAGCTTCAGGGCATCCAGCTACAGGGCATGAGAGGGGTGCAGAGCATGTGTCAGGACATCTCAGAGGTAGTACCAGCTGAGTGGCTCACACCTCTCGAGTCAGGAGCAACTAGATGGATGGGGGCCGTCACGCGATTGGAGGTGCTCATCTCAGTTCGGGCATGCTCCGAGACTGTACCCTCCCTGTTTTTCGAGCTACATCGAGTTGCAGTAGAGGCCCCACAGGTTGGAGAATGTTGTTTTCAGAGGATCCGAGTGGTGGGCATCTGTGGGAGGACTTGTGTCATAGATCCTGACCCAGCAGCTCTTGAGACTGGCCACTGGAGACTGTGGGCTTGGGAGAGTTGTCCACTGGCACGAGTACAGTGGGATCCTGGAGAGTGGCTTTGGAGGGACTCCTCCTCAGCAGACCATCCAAATGTCCCTTTCTTTCAGTACACCGTTCGACTGGGACGTCACATACTGGCAGCGCAGAGAGAGGCTCGTCCTACTGCTGCAGCACCTCATTGGCAGGAGGAGGGTCTCACAGCTGAGTTCTTGGCAGTGTTTTGGGAGACATTGTGGGACTTCAGACAGCCGAGGCGGGTCAATTTGTTCCAGTGGCTGGTTGCACACCGAGCGGCTGGTTGCACACCGAGCTACAGCAGTTGGCAGTTGGCTTGTACATAGTGGTCTCTCGGCCGCATGTGCAACTTGTGACCATCTTGAGGAGAGTCAACGTCGCTGTCTTTGGGACTGTCCATTGGCACAGCGGGTTTGGCTTCGTGTTCTTCGGCTGATGCCAGCTCTCTCCACAGCTCGGTAGTGCACTTGGCGGGAAACTGCTTGGTCCACTCTCACGGGCACGGCACTCCAGTTTGAGCTACCCTCCACCAGCAGGATGATAGCGATGCAGGGCGGTCGACCTACACTCCAGCCTGCTATAGAGCTTACTCCACAAGAGTGGTGCAGTGAGAGAGAGGAGTGTTGGGAGCTAATCTGCGGCCTGACACTCTAGTTCATCTGACAGGCCCGCTGCTTCCGCATCTTTGAGGCTCGCCCTGTACCAAGGAGAGACTGTTCGGGATCTTTGGATAGAGATGATCCATACTCTAAGAGGACAGTTTGAGAGACTCCAGGGCAGCTCCGATCGCATGCGGGAGTGGAGAGGCCTTCGTTCGACTCAGGCGTCCTGGGCCTTTCTTCACCATGGTCTAGGGTGTGCTCAGATGGCACTACCGTCCACCTGTGTGCCTTTTCCTCCCCCCATCCCTTGATTTAGCCTCATTGTACATATGCTGTTTTTTCATTGTGAGAGTCTCCCCATCATGATTGTTGTAGCCCTCTCTTGTAGAAGTGGTTGAAGCCCTATGGGTAGTTTCATTAACTAATAGAAGGATCTTCTTCTCGGAAAAAAAAACAAGACTCGACCCAAGTGACTAGTTGGATGCTACAATCATCCTCTACTCAACAAGACCCATCATGTATGTAAAACACAATGTCTACTGCACCAGTCTCAAAAAATAAATGCATACCAGGTTCTTGTGACTGCTACCAGAAAGCTCCACATGTCATTTATCTAATTTCTAGTGCCACTGTCTTGAAAGTTCATAAGGCTTCTCTTCGAACCAGCTATACAGTCTCGCACGTACAATGCTTGGAAGCCTCAGAAGTCTTGCATTTAATACAGCCTCTTGGCATCCCAATCTAAGCAAAGAACTGCCAACCTCCAAAGCAAGATGCACACGCATCCACAGATGAACTAGAAACACTGCAACCAATGAGGGTCTCTTGTATATGACCTGCTACAAGAAAGCTTGCCTACTAGTTGTCACTTTAGGCAAGAAGTGGGAGAGGCTTCAAGTTCGTTTGGTCAAAATCACTCAGTACAATCTCATTCTGCCTCAGCTAACAGCGCCCCTCACCCCCCACACCAACACCCCCCCCCCCCCCCGCCCCCGAGCTTCCCCATATCCAAAAAGCATAATCTCTCAAAAATTTTATGGATATGAAGCTCAACAATAACAGTCTATCTCCTGCTACTGCCAACGTTAAACCTCTGAAGAGCTTCAAGATCCACCTTTACAGGTGCCATGGCTTCTACGAATATAACTTCATTTTGGACCTGAAAAAGTGCTACCTTTACCAGCCACTCCCCAGGTCCAGTCAACTGATGGCCCAAAATGCCATCTCTTCCAAAGGCTATCGATCATCTCTCTGGACAAATATAATCTAAATCCTTAATAAGGAAATCTGACAGAAGACTCTTTCCTCCTCTAAAAGAAAAAGAGCAGGGAGATATAACTTTGACCTTCATAAAGCTCATTATAACGATGGTCTTTACTCACCATGGATTGAATGTCTACATCCAAAATACCCTAACCTGCACTGGTGTCTTGGCCTGATGAACAAGCTCCAGTAACTCCTAAGCTAGTACCTGAAGATTCAGCTGATCTCTCCGAGGAAAGGTAACAAAAAATTGATGTTCCAAACTTTTAAATAAAACCTCCGACTATCATAAGGGCTTTGCATCATATGCATAAATCCAAAATTTTGAATCCGCCCTCATGTCCATGTCTAACAATTGTGTGCCAGAAACCCTCAATCTAGTATTTGAAGAGCCACCAACTTCTTAAATAGTAGCCTCTTTATCAGAGATGGGTTGGGATGATACACTTAATGAGGGTGATGAATGCATCCTATGCACATATAGCTAGCTCATCAATAGCTCACTCAAAGGACTCTATAGTAATATCTCCCTATGCAAAATCTGGATGAGGCCTCACCATAATCCTTTGGTAAGGTTACCCACTTTGGGATCAACTACACATGGGAAGTAGCAGGTGAGGAGGACAATGTGATAAGAGGGTAGGATGGTGGATGCTATAAACAAGAGTGTGACGCCTTGTTGGTGTGGCAAAGCCAACTAGCACACATTCATCCATGAGGAGAGAGCAGCCGAACAAAGGAGCGATCCTTCAACATGCACTCCCACATAATGCGGTGCATTTTACACTGCAAATGCGAAGGAACTGTATGGCCACGATGACATGGCATCATAGGGGTGTGCCAAGGTGGCAGTCTTAACCCTAAGGAGCTTTTTGGAGTCGGTTGCCTAAAGCAGTTGACTTCCAGGCTTTTAGGGACCAGTTATTGGAAGCAGATCATTTTTAAAGCTCTATTTTTTAGAGTTTTTTTTTAAATTGCTTTTGTGAGGGCCAAGGGCCCATAAATAAGAGGCAAGTAGAAATGGATGGTCACACACAATCGTAACTCTCTTGAAAATTGATAAAGAAATGCGCTCGACTAGAGGGCCAACACTCTCTAGAGGGGAACTACGGCTCTCGTGTGTCGTACACAAATGCAAGGGTGATATTTTTTGTTTTGTTTATTCTTCCAATTATAGTTTTACGTGTTCGAATGGCTCATCCTTTTAACGAGAGATTACAATGGTATGAGAGCTCAACCTTGTTCTCACAAGAAGGATCACTTTAGATGGAAGCAAATCCAAATCCAACTCTGACTTCAATAGAGGCAAGCAATGGAGCTTTGCAAAACCCTCCCATCTCCAAGCCTACTGCAATGATTCCCTTTGGTCATAAATCTTGTTCGAGAACTGCAAACGGCTATCACTTCGAAACAGTATGCACCAAATATGGGAGGTGAAGATATTCATAATCTTTATAAGATGTTGGAATGTCAACCAGCAACTTCTTCTCAACCTGCAGCATCTGTTGCGGCATTTATCCCACTTGTTTGCCCTGCTCCACAGATGTCAATGGGATCTTTGCCTCCTCATATGCCTTACACCTCAATTCCAAGCCCGAAAATTTTTCTTATTTCAGTTTGTACTCCTCTCACTCCTTCAGAGTCTTCATTAATGGGAGGTGTTTTCCGTACCATGGCCAACGAGAATCCTATCACCCTTACCTCAACACTTCCTTCTTTACCACCCCATGAACCTTTTCACCCGCCCATGCCCGGACCATAACCCATCTATGTTTCCAGGTCCCAAGCCATTTAAAGCTGGTGATTCTGTTTCTATGTTGGATATCAGGTTGCATATGGTGCAACATAAATGGACCTCGTTGCAACGTATGTAACCGTAGCACCCCTGGGTGGCTATGGCTCACACGATGTGGGAAACTGTGGGCATTCAAAATGTCTATATTCACACTGAGGCTTCCTGTGGCATATTCAGCAGACCCCTGTAAAGTCACTCCTATCATTCCAAATATTTTGCAGCTTCCTAGCAAGAGGTAACCTCCAGAGAATAATTGCTCTACAAGGCTCTGGTTCGGTTTCAAGATTAAAATGATATATAAGAAGAGAAATGAATAGCTTTACCCAAAAAAACAAAAAGGAAAAAAATTAGTTTTCTTTGTTTTCTTCTTGCTCTGTAGAGACTTGTTCACAATATAAGAGCATTACACCCTTGAAGTTTTAAAAGACATTTCTCTAGCCCAAAATTAGTCAAATTCTTGCTGGCTCAGAGGATCAACATAAAAGAGAAAAAAAGGGTCTAGATGGTAGATTCTAGCTTTCGGAAATTTTCTATGACTTTATCCTTGCTCAATAGGTAATCTTACTTGTGAGACATGTTCATCTTCTCCTCCATATCCTCTAACACAATCTGCATTTGAGCATGTTCGCGAGTCAAGGCCCTAAACCTCCTGCTTAATGTTTCATATTCCTCAGCCAGCCTGGAGAAAAAGAAGGAAGCACAAGGACTGTTATAAACAGCCAAACATGCATTCACGTTCATATATTAAGATCAACAAAAAGTTGACCTTTCTCTTTCTTTGTAGGAAGCTTCCAACTCCTTGGATTTGGCCAGAAGAAATTGTTCTTTCTGCCTGAGAACCATCTCCAATCTGCCAATCTGGTCCTTTTGGTTTTGCAAGCAGAAAGCCTAAATTTCAAGTTCTTACATGAGCATAGCAGGAGACAGATGATGAAAGACCATGAAAACAATCAAAATTCATAAGGGTACTAGATTTGAGATGCTTAGATGGCTGGCTAGAAACTGAAATTTGCATTAACATAAAATAAAGAAACCTGCATCTTTAAGTCTTGCTGATGTGTAGCTTCACAAGCGTCAGTATTTTTCTTCAACTCTGTTATGCTCTGAAATAGATGCAACTTGAAACCTTAAACAATGCCTTGATCTGAAACGGAGATGTTACACACTCTCACCAAGACCTCCCAACAACAAAGCAGTAAACTGCAACGAAAATGAACCATAGAGGTATGTTTTGTTGAGGCTTTTTCTTACACTAGTACTATTGTAGTTTTTGTTTCGTGGCATACTTGACATATCTCAACATGAGGTGCCAAGTATTGACCATTTGTATGCAATAGCCACTATACTTGCATCACTTACACAACTAAACCAAATTAAAAACTTTATTGATCATTCTATGAGGACCACAAATCAATCAAGCTTGGAGGCAATTGTAGAAGAGAAGCGCACGCATGAAAATGGGGATGAAGGGCCCTCAACTTAGCCTCCTACACCTGAAGTACCTATGGTGGAAGCATCTACAGGAAAGAAGAAAGATCAAGCAAAAGCAAAACCACAAAGCCCTGTATACAGGTTACAATCTGACGGGAGCTGTGAACTAAAGAATTTGTGCCCATGACTTGACATAGGGAAGTAGCATAGATGGAATCTAGGCTATTGAGGAGCACAGATCAATCACGCTTAGAACTGTGAACTAGGATTTGTGCCCACTACCTGACACAGATAATCTGCAAAAATGAAATCTCAAACAATCTAGCAGCAGTTGTATGCATTTGCATGCAAAAGAGTAAAAAAGAAATTCCAAGCGGAACATTCGAATAAGAATGACATTTTATTCATGTTTAAGCTTTGATTATATTTCTACAACATTCGAAGTAGTCTAGATTTCAGATTGAATGTAAACCTTTGCCATCTGACTGTTTTGTCCCCAAAGCTTATCATTTGCAACTTCGAGTGTTTCACAATCCATATGCTTCCTAGTAACAACGATAGAGTAATCATTTTCTTAAGATTGCAAAACCGATATGGAGACATCAAAATAACCAACTTGCGACATCCATTGGAATGCATGCTAAGCATACCTAAAAAGAGCACTCCCAACATGAGTAGCATGAGGCTGTTTGTTTTATTTTCACTTTAAAGAAAAGAGTGGCTATAATTCTTTCTGTTTGTGCAAAAAAAAAACATCCCTTTTGGTTATAAATCTTCCCAGTGGGCTACATCAACCCTACCATGAGGGTAAAACTATACAAAGAAGGGAGACTCTCCCAAAATGGGTAAAAACAAACATATACTTGACAACACCGCAAGGTCCTCAATTTCACCCAGCAGTTTCAGAGATGAAGAATCCGCAAAGTCTTCAAAGCTTTGATTGTCGCCATGTATCTCCAAAAGTTGGCTCATCAATGGTGAGCTAGTCTTCTATCCAATAGAGAAGCTCCAAAAACTTCAAAATCATGCAGAATTTTTATTATAAAACTATTGCTCTCAAGTGAGGTTGAAGATGATCTCCTCATTGCATAAAGAAGACGGCGAGGGAGTTTATTCAGAATTATGTAGACAAGCTGGGACTTACATCTCAAAGCTACTGTCTACGAGCCTGCAAGCACCGAAAGCACAAGGATCGCTGCTGCTCCCGCACGCCCCCCCCCCCCCCCTGCTCGCCATCGCTCTCCTCTCCCCCCCTCCTCCCTCGCGCAGCCTTTGCTTCACGCTGCCTCGCCCTACGTGCTGCCCAGCCAGCGTCCAGCCTGCTCTCCCGCACCCCTCTGCTCGCTAGCATCCCCCCCGTCCCCCCCTCCCTTTTTGCTTGTGAGTTGTTCTCAACGCACTTGCATTCAGGCCGTCATCTTTGCCTTTCGCCTTCGCCCTCTTCTTTACCAGCAGCAGACACAGAATGGCGGCCCCTGCTCCACCTCAGAGGGACTCTACAGAAGCCCCCTCGCCCGACCCCCCAGAGCCGACCCTTCAACTTGCTCTTTCGCCAAAAGAGCAAGCGAGCTTGATGGCCGAGGTGGAACGCTTGCAAGCCACCTCGGTTATCTGCAAGATCATTGGTACTCGACCCAGCCATGGCGAGGTTCGTGATTTGCTTCAGGCCCGACTCCTCTCCGATGTGGGCAAGGTCACCGATGTCCAGATCCTTCGGAGAGGGTACTACCAGATAGAGTTCGAGTCTCCAAAGATGACGGCCAAGGTGATTTCGACGAGCCCGCTAGGTATCCGAGCAGCTCGAGCATACTTCAAACGATGGCATCATGGTTTCGACCCTGCTACAGATATGCTTGAGGAGGACACCGACTTGCCTATCTCAGTCTGCTTTCCAGGCCTGAGGCGAGAGTACCTCCCTCTTCTCCCCACGATTGGTTCCATGTTCGGGACAATTCTGGAGTCTTTGTGCACTGCAGCTTCAATTGTGGCCAAGGCCGCACGTCTACCTACTGTGCGGGTTCTTGTTCGAGACACACACTCCCTCCCGAAGGTGATATTGTTGCCATTGATGAGCGAGGGTTGGATAAGACAAGAGTGTGGAGTATTCGGGTCTCCCGAATCAGTGCTTCATTTGCAGACAGATGGGCCACTTAGCAAAGGCTTGTCCTCGGAGGAGAACCCGACCCACAGCGCATGCACAGCCTCCCAAGGCTGAGAATGCCCAGCAGACAGCTACCCAGGACACATAGACTCGTACCTCGACAAAGGCCAATGATCAGACAGCTGACGGTTGGCAGCACGTGCCTGGTCGCCGCCGACAGGGACGGGCTCGCCACACTGCTTCCCTTGGTGGCAGAACCCTGCAGCTCAGCAGCATTGGGTTCCGATAGGGAACCGTTTTGACCCCTTCAGCAGGACCCCCCTAAGGAGGCTCCCTCCGCCTCATTTGTGGTGCCTACACCACCTCCCCCTCCGCCATCCTCAGACACCACCGTTCCACCTCCACCTTCACCCCCACCTCCCACTCCTCCTCTCTCCTCGGTGGGACCCTCAGCCTTATCTCCCGACCCATCCCACACTGAGACACTCCTCCTCAGATGCAGGGGTCTGGATACGCATCTACAGCAAGGCGATCTTTGGGTGGTGCTTTCGCCACGAACCGCGAGGGACAGCCCTATCTGAGGCCGCCTCTTCTAGTTCAAGCTTCTTCTTTTGCAGCAATCCGTTAGGCATTGACCAGCTTTGACATTCGCACAAGATGAGACTTCTTCGACTACAACTTCACACGTTTTCTAGGTGATCCTTCTCCCGACCTAGAGGAGGCTAGCTTTCGAGTCCACGTCCTCTTTCTAGCAGCTCGAGGCACTCCAAAGCGTTTTGGGGGGGACTAAATATTTTGCCGCCACACTCTTGCAACGAAGGCCATGTTATTACCTACTCTTGCGCAACAATCTCAGCCATGGACAATCATGATTGCCTCATTATGTCAGCATGTTACCATGCAAAGAAAGATGAGTCGTAACGGCTTTCCAAGAAACAAGTAAACAAGAGGTAACCAACCAATCAAGAATGTGATTGGGCAGACACCAACCAAATGGGAATTCACTACGTTTGGAAAGCATTCACTAGAGTAGGGCATTCTCTCTTACTCTTGTTGACCAATTGCCATGCCAGGCGTACTTCCTTTCCTGTTGAGGCATATGCACGGTGGATGATGTGGTTGACACGTTTGGGATTATGCCTAGTTTCTCTCAAGCAGCTGCACGCTTTGGTTTGGGTGTGCATTATCATCAGATTTGGAGCACGCTTGAGCACATGCTGGCTGCTTTCCTGCTCATTCCGCCATTGGCCAATGGATGCCATACGTCGGATTGGACTTTATGGGACACACCTTTTGTTGCCTTTTTTGCCCGCAACATTTATGCTTCCACTGTGCATGGAGTTGAGCTGGCAGCTTGGGAGAGGTTTTGTATGACTGCGGGTTTCAGATGTGTGGCAGCATGCCAGCTTTGTGAGGCCCCCAGACAGCCTAGCCTTCTCTCGTTCGGACCGCAGAGTGGGAGGCGTGAATCTATCTTGGATAGATCGCTTCTACACTAGTGACCACTACTATGACTTGGGTGGGACAGTAGGCATTCTTGCAGGGACCTCCTTTTCGGACCATGCTCCAGTGATCCTTATAGTGACTGATAGGCAAAGGGGGAGCACGATGCTTCGCATCCCACAGAGGGTCCTGTTGGACTCAGCACTGAGAGGGCGAGTGGAGGCTCTTTGGACAGAGAGCTTAGACATGCAGGAATCTCCTGCTGACAAAGTGGCCTCAGGACTTGCTCAGCTTAGTCGACTCTTTCTTCAGAAGTCTTCAGCTCGCCTGGCTGCAGCGAGAGAGGAGGAGCAGTGTCTCAGACGGGGCGTTGCTTCCTTGCAGAGGATACATGAGCAGCATCCAGACAGTCCTTGGTTGGAGGAGCAATTACAGCAGGCTCGCCAGGAGCTCGTCAACACAGAGGAGAGGCGCCACAAGTTTGGTTTCCATCGATAGGCATCTCAGTGGACCCAGGTGGGTGACAGAGTGACAGATGCTTTCTTTGAGACAGTGGGACCTCGACATACGCATGCCAAGGTCAGTTAGTTGAGGAGGCCTGACGGGTCAGTTGCTTTAGAGCAGAGGACATGCGTGCAGTTGCTACTGACTTTTACTATGATAACTGTCCTACAGAGCCCCAGTCAGAGCGTCAGGATGCATGCAGAGAGCAGGTGTGGGCACACATGCCTTATCTTCTGACTGAGGAGATGCGCCAAAGGCTTGAGCTGCCTTTACAACTAGAGGAGCTGCACACGGCTCTTAGTGCACTCCCCCGTGGTAGCTGTCAGGTGAGGATGGCTTGACTCCCAACTTTTTCTTGGAGTACTGGGAATTTCTTGGCTCAGATCTTTGTAGTGCTTTTCAGTACATCCTGCACACAGACACAAAATCCAAAAAATTTGCTTAGCTACACTCAAGAACAAGGTAGGTTGAGGCATTGTAGTGAGGTTAGGGGAAGAGACAGGAAAAGGTAGGGCCTCGGCTAGGGAGGGTAGGGGCGAGAGCAAGAGGAAAGGGGTGGATAGGGGTGAGGGTAGGGGCGAGTAGGAAGAGGGTAGGGGAGAGTAGGAAGTGGGTAGGGGCGAGGGAGAGAGAGGGGGTGGGTAGGGGCCAGGGGGCCTAGGTAGGGGTGAGGAGGAGAGAGGGGGTGTGTAGGGGCGAGGGGGGGCGAGTGAGGGTCTGGGTAGGGGCGAGTGACGGTGTGAGGGGGTGGGTAAGGGCGAGAGAGAGAGAGGGGTAGGGGCGAGTGAGGGTGGGAGGGGGTAGGGAGGGGTAGTGAAGGGGTGGGTGCACATACACGTGCACAGATAGCCTCCCACTCAACTTTGAATTTGTGGTAGTCTAATTCCTGGCAGAAGGTGCACATAGCAGTAACCCCACTGGTCTTCCCGCTAGTTTTACAAACCAATCTCCTCCAAAATCAGTATTGCTTGATGCTTTTGTAACCTTGAATAAGGCTAACCCTATCTTCTGTGACACGGACCATAGCAATCTGCTCTGCATCTTCACTAGTAGCACGGGGTGGGTACAAAAGCCGCAGAATTGTCTTCCTTTTACTGGGTCTGGAGATGGCACTGCTAAAGAATTCCCTATAGGTGAAGAGGTTGCTGCATCAAGGAGCAGAGAGACATCATAAGCAGGGTCAACATTTATTTGTTGTATCCCGCCTTGAGGAAGCTCGACGAAGGGGAGTTCGCTAGACACAGAGGAGAGCTTATTTTTGGTCGGAGAAGCAGACACCAATGGGGCTGATGAGGTGGGGGGGACTCATGTAGAGGAGATCTGTTTCCGCTACTATGAATCTTCATAGGCTCACCCAATCCAAAGGCTTCCACCAAAGGCGCATGGTGAGTCGGTGTTATGACCTCAACGCTTTGAGCTGACTCAAGAATCTCACTGGGTTTAGTTACTATGGAAACATTGAAAGAGGGTGTACCCGAAGGCAAACATTGAATATAGACTCCATAAACAAGGCATAGATTTGGTAGCATCCAACCACTCCAGCAGATCTTCGTCTGACCCGTCAGGTGTAGTAGTCTGTTCTAATTCAAGGCTGGTCTCTAGGGACAAATAACTATGCTGCACGACGGGATCCATGCCTCCTTCTAGGCAAATGGGTTGCATTGGGGAGCCAGGAGTATGTATCCACATGGCATCGTTTCCCCAATCATGAAGTGCTGTAGTGTGTCGCAGCCATGGTCTACCGATGAGCAAGGGAAATCCACCCTCAACCTAGGGAAGACGAACCACAACAAAATCCCAAGTTAAAGGTCAAGTCTTGTACCTGCAGAGGCACTTTGTCCACTATGCTCACTGGGTAGATTGTCCCTGGTCGGCCAATGTTACTGTGAAGGGAGCAGGGCGAATCGGCTGTAGACCTAGAGCTAATATAGTGAACTCGGGCATCAGGTTGATGCCAGATCCACCAGCCACTATCACTCTGAGAATTTTTGCCGCAAGACGGACACAATGAGACCAGGGCTTCTATAATCAGTGAGGGGAGCAGCGGGATGGGATATCATATAGGACTCTGATGGTCGCACTCAGGGGTGCCCGCCACTAGGACTTGCTCCGGGGTAAAGTGATTGAATAACAACAAGGGTGTCACTTCTAAACTCGCATCTAGCCGCAACACGTCGTAGAGGGACACTTGTTGGAAGGTGCTCTTCAAGATTGTCTCTGCTGTAAGATTTTCTTTTTCTATCAATGGCTTCTCTGGTACCTTGATCTTCTATAGATCGGAAACTGCTTCCAAGAAGGCTTCATCAATATCGGAGAGGAAAGATTTGGATTCTTGCTTGTCACTGGGTGATGGCTTGTCAACAATTGAAGGCAGGGTATCCATTGTTGTGAGAATTTGTGGGGGAGTTGAACGTGCTGGAATGCTAAGACCGAGAGCGGCTCTCTGGGCCAAGTGAGGACGCCCCATGGCTCCTCTACCCACTGCAGCTTATCTTGAGGGGTAGCCAGATGGGCAAAAGGGGGCGGCTGAGGAATGGTACTAAGAGCTATCAAATTGAGCTTGGGAAAGGTAAACTCATTCTGGTTTTGACTTGGGTTCGAAGCCGTGGATGCACGAAGTTTAGAGCAATCCTTACTGTAGTGATCTTTCGTTTCGGGGCAATGACAGCAGGGAGGGGACCCTTCTGGCAGGGGGCATTTTCTTTGGTAATGACCATATTCCCCGCATCTGTAGCACAAAATGGGCCGATTCAATGGGCGAGTCGAAGGGCGAGGTGGTCCTTGCTCCTGGTGCATGGAGTTGGAGGGGGAGGCATAGAAGCTTTGAGGGGATAAGGGAGCATGGGCATGATAAAAGCTCTGAGAGGGAAAAGGACTTTGCATACCTTGCATAGGAGGGGCTGTCAACAAAGTCGGCATGTGGTTTGGATGGCCATAGGGGGAAACCATATTGGATGCAGGTGCTGGCCCTTGTTGAAGAAGACTTTGCTGTATTTGTCGCAATCCTTTGAGGTAGTAACAATCCTTGTCCTCATGTCCGGACTTCTCGCAGAAGTGGCAATAAGCCCAAAGGGGGCATTCTTGTGGAGGGTGCCCTGGCGAACGGCATGAGGTACACCAGCCACGGCCTTAGACTCCTGCTAAGTCCTTAGCTCTTCTAGCTCGCGCTTAATCTGGTCGATGGCCTCTTGATGAGGGGGCTTCTCCTGTTGGAGAGAGAATGATCTCTCCGCTTGAAGAGCTCGTTGTAACTTCAAGGCTTCAAGCTCCCTACGTAAAGAAGTTAAAGGATCAGATGGACTTTCCAAAAGTACAAAGGCAGTCTCTACCTGAGAAGAGTCGGTAAACACTTTCCTTGCCCCCTCTATCCTAGTAGCAGCAGCAACAAACTACTCTAGGTTGGCGTCAGGTCGGAGATTCTCTCTGAGTTTTTCTTGAGAAGTCTTTGGAAGAGCCTTCTCTACCCATTTCTTAACCATAAACTCACCTAGTTGCTTTGGAGCAGCCTTCTCTACCCATTTCTTAACCATAAACTCACCTAGTTGCTTTGGAACAGCCTTCTCTACCCATTTCTTAACCATAAACTCACCTAGTTGCTGAGGAAGCTTGGCGACCAGAGACTTTGGTCTGGTCATGAGTTAGACTATGGTCTGGTCATGAGTTCTACAAAAGTCTCTTTGGGCTGAAGCATCAAGTTGGCCAACTCATCCAGAACCTTTTCTTGGAAGTCCCCTGGCCTGAAAGCTTCACAGAAGTGTTGCCTCAATGTGGCCCAAGTAGTAAAGTGGTTTTCAGCAAACTGACTGTACCACTTGTCTAATAAGCAAGCTAAGGTAGATGGGAAGAGCACTAAGTAGGCATCTTCACGGTTGAAAGCACGAGCTCTGCAAAGAGAAACAAACCTCCGGGCATGGTCGTCGGCATCCTCTGTGGATAGACCCTTGAAAGTCCGAAAGTTAATATTCACCTTAGCTAGAACGCTTGTGAGCTCCTCCATGGCCATCTGCGTAACAGCTTGTTGCACTGGAGCTTGCTGCAACAAAGGGGATGAGAAGTTTATTGATGGGGGTCATTGGGGAGGTGAAGAACTAATTGAGGGAATGGAGGTAGCTGCAGGGGAAGGTAGGGGTAATGGGGCTGGTGGACTTCTACTTGGCACGAAGGGTTGACGCTTCCTGTGGTAGTACTTTAGAGGGCTGAGTAGTGGGCTTTGTCGCTCTTTCGACTGCCTTGTATGTGCCATGAAGTGACCAAAAGCCCACCCAAGCTTTGGGGACGAAGACCTTGTAACTTGTTGTAACTTGTTGAAACTGGTCCAATCGCCACTAGACTAAAGCGAGTGACTGGACCACTTAGCTGGACTTGGACGAGAGAGACTAGACCTGGACGAGAAGGCCACTTGACTAGACGTGGACAAGAAGGCCACTTGACTAGACCTGGACGAGAAGGACTAGTCCCAAGCCGAGAGACTACTGGACCAGGACGAGAGACTAGTCAAGCAAGTCTAGACGAGCAGGTTGAAAACTAAGGAGGTCGAGGGAAAATTAGACGGGACCAATCCTGAGGCAGGCCCAGACCTGTGCAAACAAACCGAGTGATACCGAGAGCTGAAACCACGTAGCTCCTCGACTTTCGACGGAGTGAGACTTCAGTTGAGGTCCCACTGGGTGTGCAAAAAAATGAGAGCACTTGTAGCGAGGAAAAGGTGTCGTGCTCTCTAGGGTGGGTGCTCCTTAGTGCAGTATGCATGAAACCTCACTCCAACAGAAGAAACATCACATAGGAACATGACTGCTCAAGACACGATACAACTCAAAACACATTTGCAGACTCAACTCAATGGAACTCGACAAGCTCAAAGAACCGTACAACTCTGGCTGGCAGCACACACAGCTCCAAGCCCAGGACTCAAGGTACAATGGGGGTGTCGAGGCTCCAATGTGCAGGGAGAGTGCCAGTGGCATGCAGAACTCTAGACTCGGGACTCGAGACTGGACGCTAAACCATACGACGTGGATAATGATACGTAGCCACGACTGGAACCAACCACTCATATGTACCTCCTAAGACCCACCAATAGCTGGCACATATCCCAGTCCAGCTAAGCCTATCTCCTAACTGAGGTGGTGGTGATCTGGCCACGGTGTCCACTGGACCACCATCCGTAACACTTGCCACGTGTCACTGCCCAGGCGAGAGTCCGCCCAGTGTGAACTCAAGCCCAACTGCAACTAACTGTCTGTCCGATGTCTGTGACACTGTAGCCCTGCTACACATCCTTAGCACATACAGGCTGTCCAACTCTACCAGACCATAGAAAGTTCTTGATGAGCCCTTTGATCTAGCCTAAACAAAAGCTCAAGAAAATCAAAAAGACGTAATGTTCCATGTCATTGCCAAAGCACAATGGTTGGCTACCCCTACCTGGCGGCCAAGGTATCACACAAGCGTGCAAGGAGGAATCCAACCAAAACCCTCTCTAGAAGTCGACCCCAGAAGTGGATGACCCACTAGTTTTCTAGAAGACATGCATTTGATCTTTGGCACAGGCAAAACCACCACCAGTCGTCGACTTTTATCCCTGCCAAATAACACTCGTATACGCTCTCATTCTGCATGTGTTCGTGTTCTTTCACATGTTGATTGAAAATAGTTTCATGAGTAATAAAAACTGAAAAGCCTCCCAGTCTCTGTTGTCCCCCTTGAAGGGCAATGCTCACCCCTGCTGTCTTCATTGGACAAGCCATAGATGCCTCTCCATGTTCTCACAGGCCTACCTGGTCCAACCTCCTACCTTGCTCAAAAAATGATGAGCCCTCACTCCCAATACCGAGCCTCCAACACCTTTGATCAAGGATCATCCATGAGAATGTCAATAGCAGGAGCCTGGAGGGAGCTTCGGGAAATCCATTTTCTTCGTATACTTAGAGAGGTCCGTCTCTACCAGCACCTATGGGTGCCAAGAAGATTTGTAATCCGGCCTCGGGCTTCCCCATAGGACCTTGCTCAGAGTCGATTCTATGGCCTTAAGATGGTTGTGTTAGTGCAATAGGAGGTTAGGAAACTCTACCCAAACAAGGTAGTTGGTGAGGGAAGAGATTTCAGTTGAAGTTTTTAGCCCGCCTTAAAAAAGACAAAAGGGGGGAGTAAGTTCTGACTGTTGGCGATCCATCTTCTTTTGAAAAGCGGGACTCCTCTAAAACAAACATTGATAAGAAGATAACTTGCTTCCAGGCCCATTTTACAAATTAATAAACGTGACTTTCAACTAATGACATAAAGGCATACAGAATGGGCCATTAAAATTAGTCTCATATTATGGAATTTAGAAAGAGGATACATTATAGAATGTTGCGGGCAAGACAAATCAGGTGACAGAAGGAACAAAAAGATGTGATTATACTCAGAGAGTTATGAGAATAATGCTCAGTGCACCCATCACAATCTAAATACGGGAACCAATGGGGTGTTCCTCTTAAAAGAATAAACATAAGCAATATTTTCTTTTGTCATACCTTTTTAAAGTCGACTTGATAAGCTCTTCTGTACGTTTACTTTTCTCCAACATCCGATCTTTCTTCCAGATGGTTATTTTTAGATCATTGAAGCATTTCTTATAAGCCTCAAGTTCCTACAAGCAAGAGTTTACATGTGAGGAGAGCCACTTTAAATAGTAGTGCTATTTTTGTTAGGTTACTAGCATTTTATAAGACAAATGCTATGGGTGAGAATGGTTTTATGGAATCTCTTGGCTAAAACTGTTGTTACAAAAGTTCTGCATTGGCGATGCTCATAGACATGGAATCAAAATAATACTTACACAAGGCAGGGCAACAAAGTAGTCACTTCCAATAGAAGAATTAAAGTATTGGGGGATGCCTCCTTGTTGATGTCTCAACTTAAAAATGACAGGTAGTTCATGCTTTGAAATGCCCATAATACAGTGGCCACATCCATTTTCTAAAGCACTTCTACCAAACAGGGAGAATTTCTTGAGCTGAACCCACTAATCTCTAATAGACCACATCAATGCCCTCTAGTGCACTATTTACATCTCTCTTTACTTTCGTCTTGGCAGTTTCTCCAAGCGGACATGCCCCTGGGATCTCCACCAGACCATCAGGATGTCGTCTACATATTTCATGCTTTGTGTGTGCTAATCTCAATTAATTCACAAAATTAATTAGTTGCAATTACCAAAAGTAATGAGGAAAGTAGGATCTTATTGGCGTCTTTGAAATGCCAAACTCAGCCTATGAGATAAAACTACATGTGTGGTATATCCTCTGTCATCCCAAAAGTAGCAATGTCCAAAATGTATGACATAGCAAAACCCTAGAGGCCCAAGGGGAATGGGGAATATTAGCCGATGGCTATGGACACCCAGAAAAGAGGATCAAAATCTGAAAAGAGACATCCATGAAAAGCACCGCAAATCACGCTGGGATGTGGCAGTTTTAAAGTTTTTACACAAGATGAAGAGTTTTTGGGCATCCCAATTTTTCAAAATTGCAATAAGAATTTGGATATGTGTTAAAATTCAAAGTTGATCCTCTTGATGAGGTCTACGCAAGGATGTGATAGGATCTTGATTCTATCAATTTTTAAAAATTAGGGTTTTCAGCAGCGAATTAGGGTTTCTATAGAAAATTTCAGGATGTGATGAAGAGATATTGGCTGAACCGCTTGACAAGTTGCAAGACTTTTTTTAAAATTTACTTCTAGAGGGATTGGAATGATCTCTTGGTTTGTGCACGTAGAAAAGTTGCAGCTGGCAAAGACTTTTCAACAAGGTACACAATTAGACACAACACATCTGCTGATGTGTGTAGTGAGCTCCTCAACTTGACAGATTTGAGGGATTGTAAGAATCTCTAGAAAAGTTGTAGCATTACAAGAACTTTTCGAAACGGTTGATAGAGAGATCTTTTGGACTGCCTAGAAGTTTGGATTTGGGAGAAGGGTCCTCCTCACAGGAGCAAGATCTTGTCCTTAAATTTTTTCAAGTATCAAGAATGAATGAAGAAATCATGAGCCAAAGTGAAAGACTTTTAGGAGAAGGGTTTGATCCAACATGAGTCTTTTCCTTTTTGTTCTCGAGTATTGCTTATGTTGAAGAAAGATTATAAGGTTCTACTTGTTTTAGCAGAATCGATCTTAAAAGTAACTATCAGCAGATCACGATCACTCCTCGAGAAGTGTACAAGACTGCATTTAGGACATCCTTCAAATTGTATGAGTATTTGGTGATGCTTTTTGGACTCACAAATGCTCTTACAACGTTCAATAGGATGATGGATAGTATGTTTCGAGAGCATAGACATTGAGAGCATTTGTTGCAAGTGTTCAATGCAATGCGCAAACATAGATTGGTGATAAACAGAAAGAAGAATGAGTTCTTTCTCTTAGAGATACACTTTTTGGGACACATTTGTTTCGTTCGTCATAAATGTGATGACATGGCATTTCAACTGAAGAGGACCTATTTAAGCAACCAAAAGTAGCTAGATCAAGTCGGACAAGCTTGTAGCCTCAAAATATGATGATGTGGCACCTGTATGGACCTCCCGAAATTCGTGGCGGATTTTCTGGGAAATCCTAAGTTTTTAGAAAACTGACCTAAAGGCGCCTACAGTTCATATCAAATGCTTTTTGGACTTGGGCCTTTAAATATGAGCCTTGGGGACCCTCTCTAGCACTCTATAGCGCACATACTACGGAGAAGGTGCTCCTTGACTGTTGTACTTTTTGCCAAGCACCAATGAAGAAAGAAATACCGAACGGGCACCAGTCTTTGGGGCCAATATATCTGGAAGCGGAACTTCGCCGCTTTGTGTTGACTCTCTCTCTCTCTCTCTCTCTCTCTCTCTCTCTCTCTCTCTCTCTCTCTCTCTCAGGTCACACCTAGCAGTTTAGGATTCCATAGTATTTTATTTTGCCATTCTGTCATTTCATTTTTGTCATCTTGTTACTCGGACTTTGTATCAGATCCACCACATTGTAACTTTCTGGTCTCATAGGTCAATTTGGCCTTTTGAAGACGTTAATATAACATTTCATTTCATTTCTCTCTCTCTATACATATATATATGTATAGAGAGAGAGAGAGAGATTCAAGTTCAGTTTGTTGCAATTTCTGTTCGTGTGCTGCTATTGATTTCTCGCTTTGGGGTCCAAGCCTATTACAATGGTATCAGAGCTCAAATGATTCTTCTTTTATGGAGGACCCGATCCGACTTCTACAGCACACATGAGTTCCGGCAGTGAATCCAACAAAGAGGACAACATTCGACCTACTACAGTTTTGCAAGAGGATGAAGAGCACTGGAATCGCAGTGGGGAAACAAAGAGAGCCAACGGCCATCTTGCAAAGGCCTTTCCTCACAGGAAAACCTCACCAATGACACAGACCCAACCAACCAAGGCTGGCCAGGCACAACAGACAGAGTACCCGATGTCAGCCATCGGCTGACTGAGCACCCGTCTCTAAAGAGCTGCAAACCGTTGGGGAGACAAGCATGTCACAAAGACCCCCATGGTGGCCGACCTGCGACAAGCCAGGAGCATTGGGTTCCTACAGGGAACAATTTTTCCTCTACAGCAGGAGTCCCTAAGGAGACTCCTTCCATCTCAGTCACACCACCATCACCCCCCCCCCCCCCCCGGCCGCCCACTGACGGCACCTCCCCCTCCTCCACCCTCTCCTCCACTGACGGTATGAGACATGCTAGGGGACGAGGTTGCGAGTCTAGTGGGGGAGATGCCACCACCGGCTCAGGGGAAAGAACACTCCTCTGCAACTTGGAGATCTCTTGGCAATGCTTTTGCCACGAGCCAACAGGCTCCGGAGCGATAGCGCTACCTGAAGACACCACTTTTGGTGCAGGCTTCCCCTTTTGAGTCAGTCCCGCAAGGGTTGACTAGTTTTACATTCCCCAATGATGGGATTTCTTCGACTAAGCCTTTACATGGTTCCTTGGCGACCAATCTCCTGACCTTGAGGCAGCTTGCTTCATAGTTTATATTCTTTTCTTGGCAGCCAAAGGTCCACATGCCCTGGTTACAACAATTGGTTTTTCTTTTCGACTGTGTGGCAGAACTCACACAGAGTGGAGTATGCATACAGTGCCTTGGTTACAAACAGTTGGTTTCTCTTTTCAACTATGTGGCAGGGATCACATAGAGTAGAGTATGCATACAGTGCTGGATTGGCTCCATGTGCAAGCTCTTGAGTTCTTTCACCACCCGGAGGACTTGGGTGTGACAGACTTGATACACACCCTTTGGCCACTGGCCAAGTTCTCTGTGATGCCACCTGATGCAAGAGGTTGTAGAAACAATGTGGTATACTTCTTTGCTGACACCCAGAGTGCACCTTGCTATGTATATGTACATGAGGATTACTGGATAGAGGATGTAGCTTTACGGGCGGCTGCACACTCAACTTGGGCATGGGTTAGATAGACCCTTCAGGCACCCATCCCTATGGACGTTCGCATGCGGACTACTCCCCATCCAAGCAGGCCTCAAAGATTGCCAAGTTGGCTACTGCAGCCGCATCAGTTTTCTCTCACTAATCCCATGAGGATTGTCTCATGGAATGCACACGGACTTGGTGGATCCCAGTTTATACACCTGAGGGGTAGGCTAAGACAAGAGCTTTAGATATGCCTTGTAGGTGGCACAACAGATATTCTTATGCTTCAGAAGTATCACCGCTTGTCAGAGTTGTATTCGGCATTGTGGACAAATCTTGCGTGGTCGCTATGAGACATTTTGGTCAGCTTCTTTTGGGCCTCGAGGCATTCAAGCAAGTGTATGTATGACTATTGCGAACTCATGGCAGCACGCCATTGCAGGGAGAGGTATCGTTGTGCCAAGTAGGGCCCAGTGCAGGTTGAAGGTAGCCTTGGGGGCTTCTTGAACATCTATACGCCCAACCATGCGAGTGCACGGGCTGGCATATCTTGTGGAGTCATTACCTCATGCAGCACTATGGTGCATTGGAGGTACTTCAACATGGTTGATGACCCTTCAGATAACACTGGGAGCACGTAACGAGACGGAGAAGCCTAAAGCTCTGATACCACAATAACGGGACGGGGGACACCACGCCCCAAAGGAATAGAACAGACGAGGCAACTTTTAACACTTCACAACTACTGAACTGAGAAATGCAAAAAGTACAAAGAACTGAAAAGAAAAGAGTGGGTAGGGGTGAGAGAGAGAGTGTGCATGACACACAAGACGGGGAGTGGCGGAGTTCCACCCCAAGAGAGCACTGGCCCCAAACCTTGGCGCCCCTTTCGGTTCTTTATATTGTTTGAACTCGGTATACAAGTGTCAGCGCGGCTCTAATCTGCTCTGTTCTACTCCTGCTCGTGCAAGGTAACCAAAGAAGAGAGCCCACCCTTCAATTTAAAGGCCCTAGTCCTCTCAAAAGCAGTTACATGAAAAGCTACAAGCTTAAAAGCATCTGGTCCTAAAAACGCAAAAAACTGTACACCTGCCACCTCAGCATGCAATTCGCAAAATTTGTAGGCATTCGTTCAGCTACCACTTCATCACATTTTTACGCAAGATGTGTGTGTGTGTGCGCGCGCGCGTGCGTGTGTGTGAGAGAGAGTGACGGACGGGAGCTCTGGGAGCCTGCGCGCGCGAACCCTATTGCTGTTTTGTCGCGGTTTTCTCCTACGCGCTGCTACAGCGTGCTGTGCCAGCGCCTCTGGGTGTGTGTGTGAGTGTGTGTGGGACAGCTCCTCTCCGCACGAATCTGCTCCTCTGTCATGGAATTTCCTGCAAGCTGCGCGCAGCAGCAGCCCTCTGTAGTCTCGCCAGCAAGGGTGATTGTTGCCCGCGTGACTGCTCCTGCACGTCTTTTACCCAGCGTGCCCTCCTGCTCGTCGCTGCTGCGAAGTGCAGTATTGCCCAACAAGTTTGTTAGTGACATTGCCGCGGGTTTTGCACGCCTACTGGTGGCCGGTGCTGTTCTATCGGGTCTAGCTGTGCACGACTAGCAGGATAGTTTGTATACAGGTTAGAGTCTCAGTCAAGCTCCAGTTCTTTAGGCAGAATTCAGCAGATGTATATTTCTGTGGGTTTTGGTTGCTGCTTTATGTGAAGTATGTACAGAGCTGTGGTTAGTCTGTTATTTGCTAAGGTTTTCTTCACAGTAGATTGCTGAATTGTCTCGCCAATCAGTTTTGTTTGAAGTAGGGGTTTCTTTCAATTTATGTTTGACTCACTGTGCGTCTTTAAGCGATGGAACCAACGTCGGAGGCAGCTTCTGAGATCAAGGCATGCTTGTATGAGGACTTTGAGGAGGCTCGACAGGCATGGAATGGTCAGGCGCCTGCTCTTGAGGTGCACATTCCGGTACAGGACCTCATGGACCCAGTTGCGCAGTACGCTATGAATGCAGTTATTCTGTTTTTCCCGGGGAAAATGCCTACTGGGCAAGATGTCGGCCAATGGGTCAATTTTCTCCTTAAGCGACAAGCTCTCCGTGGTGTCTACTTTGGGGCGCGTGGCTTTTATGAAGTTTTGCTCGCAGATATGGAAGCTCGAAATCTTTTGCTTGAGATGCTCCCCCTCTTTTTTAATACGCAGATGACACATGTTCTCCCATGGGCGCTCACTAAAGACTACCAGAGTCTTATTCGTCACAAATGCCCAATGTGGGTGGAATTTGTTGATTTCCCGCGCACGTGGAGACATTTCCTGCCGTTGTTGGCTGTGCATCTTGGAAAGGTTATCTACCCTCCAAAATTGGATGCGAATACCAACAGGTTTTGTATTCTATGGGACACGGACAAGATTACCCCTGATGGTATTATGGTTGACTCAGGTGATCCATGGGTAGGCAAGCGCCCCTTTAAACTTAAATGGGGAAAATTTGTGAACTCATGTTTTCGATGCAGCAAGTTTGCTCATATGCAATCCGAATGTCCAGAGCTGGTCTTGCAACCCCCTCCATCTACTGTTCCTTTGTCCACCTCTATCCCTACTGGAAAACCCACAAGTGAAGCCAAGCAAAGTGGAGTTTCTACTGCTAAAGTGGCTTCGAATATGGACAAAGGGAAAGGCAAGGTACAGCAAGTTACTGATCTTGGGAATGGGATTGCTGCTAAAGGCAAAAATGTTGGACCTGCTGATGTCAATACATGGGTGGTGCCAAAAAAAGCACTGAAGATTCGCACGCCACTTTCTTCTCGTAATTACGTTCCTTCTGTTAATGCTAACAAGAATGCATCGTTTAAGCAACTTCCATGTAATGACAATCGCACGCTGATTGATGCATGGAACAAAGCGATGCACTCTTACAACGATGTACTCCTTGGTGAGGCTTCCACATCACATGTGAGCACTGTGGACATGTTTCATGCCTTGACTCAGAGGATGGGTCCTCGTACGGATGCAGTGGATGGAGATGTGTCTATGGGCACCTCCACTTGATTTTGATACTTGTTGCTTTTGTACATATGTTTCACATGCAAAGTCATATTAAATGCATCTCATACAATGTGCGTGGGTTATGCAACCTTGACAAATGGCGGCTGACCTGGCACTATGTACATACATGTAGGGCAGACATAGTTGTATTGCAAGAGCACAATCAGCACAAGTTTGCTGGTCAATGCTCCTATTTTGCCGGATATTGGATTGCGTATGCTGGGCCCTGGCTCGCAAGATTTCTCTGGTGTATTGATGTTGATTCGACATGAGCTTCAGCCTGTTCTGTTATACAATGATCCGCATGGTCGGTGGATGGTTGTACAGTGTTTGTTGAATGGTCAAGTTCATGAATTTGGAGGTACATATGCATATACGGCCTCTGGGAAAAGAGCTTCTTTGTGGCGGGAAATCTCCTCTCGCGCATGGACATCGAATGCATTTCTGTGTGGAGATTTCAATAATACTACTGGTTTGCTTGACAGTACCACAGGAAATTTGCATATGCTCCTTGCGGAGAAACACAACTGGGATCATTTTGTTGCCTTTGCTCAAATGATTGATATATGGCGCTCTTTGCATCCTGATGCCTCTAGTTTCACCTTTCAGCATGCTACTCACTCCTCTTATAGAGCACGATTGGATCGTTGGTATTTACTTAATGGGCAACAGTATGAAGAATTTGTATGTGACATGAGGATAGATTATGCTCTGTAGTTATCGGATCATTATCCTCTTTTGCTATCGTTGTATTTTGGACAGTCTATTTGTGATCAGTCTCTTCATAGGAAACGTTTGTTGCATGTTAATGATGCCTATCTTACTCATGAAGCTTTTCGTCACATGGTTGCCGATATTATTCCTCCGTTGTTGGCTCAAATGCATATTGATTTCGATGCTGCTTGGTATCGTTTTGTCATGAGAGTACAAAGTGTGATTTCTGACTATGGTAGGCAGCATATGCAGCGCATTCGGGAGAATGTCGGTGATGCGAAACAGGTTAGTCAACGATTACAACAATTGACTGATTTCCGCCCATTGTCTGACTCTGAAATGACGGAGTTATGTAAAGCTAAAGTGTGTATTCAGCAAAATGATAAGAGGAAGCTTGCTAAGTGGCAGACGCATGCACGTCAACAGGCCTTTATGGATAAAGGTTGTGCTTCGAAGAAGTTTTCTAAGCATCTGCATCATTCAAGAGTCTCACAGTCGATTAAACGGGTTATGCTTCCCTCGGGTGCTTGGACTTCTTCGAAGAGGGAACTTGTTGAGGTTATGGTTTCACATTACCGTAAGGTGTTTGCTACTCCATCTCAGCCGTCTTCGACAGCTTGTCGAGCGCGTGAATTGTTGCTTTCTTATGTTCGTCCGATCCTGTCTTCGCAGGAGACACACTGCCTTGAGGATCCTTTCTTTGTCGCCAAATTGCATGGTGCCTTGCTTGCATTGGGTCGGTGGAGATCTCCTGGTTAGGACGGACTTACTGCGGAATTTTTCCTCTCATTTTGGGATGCTCTTAAGCAGCCCCTGATCTTCATGATAAATGTGGCATGGGAAAAACAGGATCTACCAATTTCATGGAAAGAGGGCTTACTTAAGTTGTTGCCCAAGCAAGCGCTTTGCGAGCAGTTCTTTCATTGGCGGCCCATAACTCTGATGCCGGTGATATACAAGATTTTGGCTAAAATGTTGGTCCATCACATCAAGGACTATTTGTTTACAGGACTTCATCAGGCTAAGTATGGTTTCATTCCTCGTCGTCAAATCATGGATAATTTGGCCAATCTTATGATTGGCATGGAATATGCTAAGTATACGCAACAAGATGTGCTGGTCATGCAAGTTGATATTGAAAAGGCCTTTGACACTGTGCATTGGGACTTCATTGCTGCCACAATGAGAAGTCTAGGGTTTGGTCCTAAGTTGGCCAATGTGGTTTATTTCTTGTATGATTGTAGTACGTCTTCGGGAATTCTGGAAGGGGAATTGACAGAATCGTGGCCACTTGGTTGTTCGGTTAGGCAAGGTTGCCCTATTAGTGCTTTGTTGTATGCAATTGCTTCTCATCCTTTGTTGATGTATCTTGATCACTTGACCTCTGTGCAGCGTCTTCATGGTTTGCAGCTACCTTCGGGTCATACTTTTATTGGGCAGGCTTATGCAGATGACTCGCTATTTATGCCCCGCAATCAGCAAAACGATGTTCAAGAGATTATGAACGCTTTGGAATTGTTTGCGCTTGCAGCTGGTCTTAGAGTCAATTTCCGTAAATCAAAGCTTCTGCCGCTTCGTTCTTGTGATTGGCATGCTCTGTTGTGGCCAGGACAGATTGTTCTTCCAAATGTAATCACTAGGCATTTGGGTTATCCAATTGGATGGAATGTTCCTCACAAGCAAAAAGTGTATTGGGTTATGAATCGCTTGAATGTTAAATTGCATTACTGGAAGCTTTCTACCTGGCCGCTACATGTTCGCCTGTGAATTGTTCAAAGTATCCTCATGGCATATGTTCAGTTCTTTTTGCCATTGTTGCATTGGCCCCGGCATTGTCTTGACTCTCTCATGTCGGCCATTTTGTCTCATTTGTGGCAAACGCGTGCTCACAAAAAAGGTTTGCGCTTGATATCGATGGCAAAACTTTGTACACCAAAGCGCTTTGGTGGTTTGAATATTTTGGACCTGCGTAGGCATGTCATTGCTAGGAAGGCTATGCTTTTGCCTACACTTGTGCATCAATCTCGGCCTTGGACTCTTATGTTTGCACACTTGAGTCAGCATGTGGTTACATCCTCATTTGGTCACTGGCAATCATCCATGTGGGAGGCAGTATTTGGTAAGATGGATGGTCATATTCCTGGATGCCCGCTTTCTTCCACCTTGCTTTCTGCATGGAAACAGTTTACGATTCATCTCTCATGGAATGCTCGGAGGGAAGGAAACTCACTTCGTGTGGAGAGCCTTCATTGGAGTCGGGTTTTTTCTCTTACTTTGGTCGACCGCTCGCCTCGCCAGGCGTATTTTCTCTCCTGCCGTGGCATTCGAGTGGTTGAGGATGTAGTGGATTCAGCTGGTTTTACTTTCGAGTTTCCATTTGCCGCTCGCCGCTTTGGATGGGCATGCACTATCGCCAGTTTTGGAGAGAATTACAACAAATGTTGACAGGTTTTTTGCCCGTTTCACCTTTGGCTGATGGTGATCGAATGTCTGACTAGAAGCTTGGGGAAATGCCATTTCAAGATATTTCTGCTGGCCGGGCATATGCTCTTCTTCTGCCTCGTCCATGGATTGCTGATCATTGCAACGCTATTTGGCACATGCATAAATCAGATATTTGGTGGCACATGATTATATCTGCAATATGGGAAAGCTGTTTGCCGTTGAAAGAGCGGTTGTTTCTTTGGCGGTGTTTACTTGGTGTGCTCCCAGTGGGTTCCTTTCTTCGGAAGCGCTGTATCCGCCCTTCATCATGTGTCCGTTGCTTATCTGCCGAGGAGGATGTTTGTCACCTCTTGTGGGATTGCTGTGTCACTCGAGAATTCCTTCGTTGGGTATCTGCGTGTATGTGGCTACATTTTCCCTCGACGGTCTTCCATAAGCGGTTTTGGGTTTTTGGTATCTTTTCGCCGGCGTTGCAGTGCTTTGCAGCCTTCTTCATGTGGGTCAGGTTTTGGGCATATTGGAGCCTATGGCGACAGCGTAATGGCTATATGTTCCATAGCATTCATACGGATCCTCTACCTTTCTTCAAGATTTCCCTTCGGCAGTCTCTGCGGTTTGCCTTGGAAGTTGGTGATATCACGGCAGAGATACATCAGCTTTCTTATGAATGCTTTTATATATTTTGTACAGCTGAACACTGTTGTGTTCCTTTCCTTGTACATCTTTTTGGTGGTTTTCCTCTCTTTGAGGTTTCCCACAGATAGTTAAATCAAATTGATTTACAAAAAAAAGTGTGTGTGTGTGTGTGTGTGCACGCATGCGCGCACCACACTTACTGTGGTGTTGTCGTCACTCCAGAGCCTTCATTCGGCAAGTGTCGACTGCTCTTCGGCTGCGTTTTCCTTTTGGCTCTTTTTACAGACGATTTTGGCTTTTTGGAGTGCTTCGGTCACAGCAATCTTAGTTTGTGGTGTTCTTCACCTGGGACAGGTTTTGGACTATGTGGGCCATCTAGCATAATAGGAACTCCTTAATGTTCCAGGGCACTCTTGTTGACCCCTTTCCCTATTTCAAATTATCTCTTGATCAAGCACTACATTTTGCCTATGACGATGGAGACATCACTCTTAAAACCTACAGGATTTATTTTGACTGTTTCTAGCCTTTGGAGCCTCAGTGCTCCGTGTTTTGTATCCCTTTCTTTTCGTGGGTTTTCCTCGCTTTGAGGTTTCCCACTTGTAAATTAATCAAAGCAGATTTACAAAAAAAAAGTGTGTGTGTGTGTGTGTGTGTGTGTGTGTGTGTGTGTGTGTGTGTGTGTGTGTGTGTGTGTGTGTGAGAGACTACCATAGTCCTAAATTACACTTTGCACTCGTACAACAAAGCGAACCCAAGCAACATCAGGATCAAGATACATTTGAGCAACCAAGGGGGGAATAACTCAAAAATCATTTCGCAGAATGCCTCATGCAAAAGATAAGCATTGTTGATGTGCAACAAGCGTTTCTTAGAAAGAGGCTGATCAGAGTGTAGTTGCCCATAGCGCAACAGTATCACAACAGGAGTATGATCAGATAAAAGCGAAGAATGATCTATTCGCATTTCGCATACAAACTCATCAAATTGTTGCATGCCGAGGACATACCACCGATGTAATCTTGCACGATATGTAGAAAAGGCATTATATTGAAATGTGTATCCCGAAACATTAGGATGCAAGAGAGTCCACAAGTCCAACATCTGTGTGCATGCAACAAGATTTTTCCATGCCTGCAATTCTATGCTCAGCATGTGGGAATGTCCTGTGGTATTATCCGATAAGGCAGGTGCAATGTTAAAATCACCACAAAGCAGGGCATTGGAAAGCCGCGGATAAGAAGATATCGCATGCCACAAAGTAGCTCATTGTCCCGAGGCTGTATACGCATATACTCCACCAAATTCATAAATCTGACCATTGATCGTGCATTGGACCGCCATCCAACGACCGTCTGGATCATTATACGCCAGAACTGGTTGCAACTCATGCCTAACCATAATCAAAACACCAGAACAATCCGACAAACCAGCATATGCTATCCAGTATCCTGCAAAGTAGGAGCATTGCACAGCATATTCATGCTGATTGTGTTCTTGCAAAATCACAATGTCTGCCATACATGTATGTGCCTTAAGGTTAACTTTCACAAATCCAAACTCTTGCCTCTGGAGGTTTATGACTGGCATCATCTTCTGTGGCCTGGTGAGATTCTTGATCCGCATGTGGTGGTCAGGCACTTAGGATACCCTATCGGCTGGCATGTAACTAGTACACAGCAAATTGATTGGGTTATGCAACGATTGAATGTCAAGTTGCACTATTGGAAACTGTCTACATGGCCGCTACATGTTCGACTTCGTATTGTGCAAAGTGTCATGATGGCTTATGTTCAATTTTACTTGCCGTTGTTGCACTGGCCTCACTCTCGTCTCTCATTGCTGATGTCTAATATTGTATCTCACTTGTGGTGCACTAGTTCTCATAAGAAAGGCCTCCGTTTGTTAGCAATGCAGAAGCTTTGCACTCCGAAGCGTCTTGGGGGCCTGAATATTTTGGACCTTCGTCGCCATGCATTGGCTAGGAAGGCAATGTTATTACCTACTCTTGTGCGGCAATCTCAGCCATGGACAGTTATGGTTGTTGATCTATGTCCGCACGCTACCACTCCCGCTTTTGGTCGTTGGCAGACTTCCCTTTGGGAGATTGTGTTTGGCAAGATGGATGGTTATGTTCCTGGTTGCTTATTCACCTCTGCCTTGCTCTCCGCTTGGAAAGATGTTACGGATCATCTCTACTAGCATGGCAGGCAACAAGCAGATGGGAATTCCTTGCGTTTGGAAAGCATTCATTGGAGTAAGGTGTTCTCTATTACCCTGGTTGATCAATCGCATCGTCTAGCCTACTTCCTCTCTAGTCGTTGAGTATGCACAGTGGATGATGCGGTGGATTCATCTGGGAATTTGCTTACTTTTTCTCACGCAGCAACAAGCTTTGGGTTGGGAATGCATTATCGTCGGATTTGGAGACTGCTTCAGCTGGCTGATTTCCTTCCTATTCCGTCACTGGCAGGTGGTTGTCGTATGCAGGATTGGACTTTATGGGACACTCCTATGGATGCGATTTCTGCCCAATATATCTATGCTTCTCTTGTGCAAGACTCTTGGCTGGCTAATCACTGTAATGCAATTTGGGCTTTGCACAAATCTGAACGATGGTGGAGACAGGCTCTCATTGTGATTTGGAAGTCTCACTTGCCTCTTAAGGAGCGTCTGTTTCTTTGGCGTTGTTTGGTGGGAGTTCTTCCGGTTGGAACTCTCCTTGCAGCGCGTCACATTAGCTCCTCTCGTTGTGTCAGTTGCTCCGTTGTTGATGAGAATGTCAGACATCTGCTTTGGGATTGTCGCTGCACCAGGACATTCCTTCGATGCGTTTCTGCTTGTATGAATCTTTGATTTCCCTCGATGGTTTTCCGCAAACGTTTCTTGCTTTTTGGCATTCTTTCGACTTCCCTCCAACGTTGTGGGTGTGTGCGCGTGTGCGCGCGCGTTGGTCCTATTGTATGCACTTGGGCATGGGGTCCCATAAGTTGGTAGGAACTTCTTTTAAAAATTACCCCACTTGGTGAGGATCTATAAGTTGCTAAGACTTCTTCTACTGCTGCTGCTTCTTTTAGGGTTTAGGCCCCTCGGTCAGGATCTGCAATTCAGCTAAGGTTAGGCTGAGAGAGCCCTAACCCGCCGGGTCTTCAGTGGCTTGACACGTTAGCAATTTGTGACATCCCCCCTTCTTGAAAGAAGAGTAATCGTCCGCAAATATACGGTAATCCTCCACGATTACCGTATATTTGCAAAACAACTCAAGTTGGCTCAAAAATTTTCAATGGTCACTCCGAGGGATAATTCAAGGGACAATCAGTTTTTTCATTCCGGATTAGAGCTCTTGATATTCCGCTGTAGAAAAATTATCCATCACACCCAGACCGCGTTGATCTCTAACAGGTGTCTTGATACACTATACCCAGGCAATCTCCCCCAATTAGGAATAGCCACTGGTTTGCACATCACAATGCAACACAAATGCTCACATATGCATGTTAGAAGACACAACGAACATCACCACTAAGCACTCCCCCGAGACATACGGTCTGCAGTATGAATCTACTCAACGACTACCTCATCACTCCCCCTGCAATAAACCTAAAAAGGTCCAGGACATGAGCTCCTTCTCATAAATCTATGCAACCAGCTTTGGTCTAGAAAACATTCGGCTCTCATACGCTACAACATGACCTTCCTGCATGAAGACTGCTCCCAGACTGCGGGCCAATTTTTGATGGTCGAGATGGATACAAAATGAAAAGTACATGCCACAAGGGTGTCTTTTATAGCCATGGGGGTGCAACTCCTTGAGGCTTGAAAGCTTCAAAGTTCAAAAATATGGCTGTTGGAGAGATATTGACCGTTAGAAACGGTCAGTTTTTTAAATTTTGAAAAATCTTGACCGTTGACCGGCCGTCCCCTGCCATCCCCGGGACATTCAAGTTGCGACCCCATGTGGCACCCCGCAACCGTCCGTCCCAGCACGTCCCCACCCGTACCCGTCCCACATACGGGCGTCCCCCGTCTCTAGGGGCCGTCCCCTTCGTCCCATGTTTCTATGATCATTTCCTCTTTCTTCTCCGGAATCCTCTAATGACCTTGCATCAGGTTCCCTTAGTTCGTCAAAACCCTCGGATGCGCTAACATTTGATTCTCGTACTGCTCTAAAATCCTTTGATGATTTTTCATTTGGTTCCCCCATATCATTCTCTTTATTGGAAGACTCTTGCCCTAATGAGGTGGATATTGTCTTGTCCATAGGATAAGTCAATCAGCCAACATGCATCCCAAATCCTTGCTTAGCATTTCCCATAAGTCTCTGAATAGAGTCAGACTTCTGTTGCAGACAATGGTCTTGAATCTCTTTTGGCAAACCCCAGTAAAACCGCTCAATCTGGTCTCTCAAAGTAATCTTCTGAAACGAAGACACTGGCAAATAAGTATCCCAAAACCTCTAGCAATAGTGACCCAATGTATCTTTCTTAGTCATTCTCACATGATGCCAAAATGTGATGACCTCTCTTTCATATTCATATGATATCCAAGTTAACGTGAAAATTCCCTTGAATTTTACCCACATTGCAGGTGCTTCTCTGCGTAACAACAAAGAGACCACCATGTCTGTGCAATTCCTTTCAAGTAAGATGCCGCCCTTCGCACCTAAGAGTGTTCCGTGAGCCGACCTCCAGAGAAGGCGACGTCAAACTGTTGTACAAACTCAAGGGCTCAATGGGTGTCCTGGTAGCCTAAAAACGTCTCAAACCTGACGGCCCTGACCCCCTTCCTTGAACTCATTGGTCTTCTTGCTAATCTGTTCACTGTCAGAAGAGGACTAGCTCCTCCTCCGAACTGCTAGATGGCCTACCATGCCTTCTAGACTTTTCAGAAATCTGCTTTTCTTGTCTTTCTCTACTTCTTTCACCTTTTCTCATCCACTCTACAACTAGAGGACAACGAACTGTCGGAACTCTCTGAAGACGAAGAAAAATCTCAATCATCCTTGAAACGAGCACGCTTCCTGGATCTGCTTGCCACCTCAAAACTTGATTTCCGGCCCACAGACAGTACGGATTTCCGGGATTTGCGTTGACCGATGCTAACGTGGCAGCCTGTACGGATTTTTGCAAATTACGCTGACTCCTTTTCTGACAGATTTTGGAACCAGTTGCTTTTGGGACTTTTTGCTTTTGAGTTAGAAGCTTTTGGGGCTCTTCTTTTGGGGCATCCCTTGTAAGAATAAATAAGCCCAAGGGGCCTCACTCTTCAGGGCATCTGGACGTAGAGTCTGAGAGCAGAGGACCCCTCGGAAGCTGTACTTTGCTCAAGCATTAATATAAAGAAATACCGAAAGGGGCGCCAATTTTTGGGGCCAATCTCTCTGGGCACGAAACTACGCCAGGCCATGTCGACCAAATTGAACTGTGATTTTAAAGTTGTGAAGTATTTTAAGTGATTCTCTCATGTCTTGTGCCAGATTCTCGACTTGGAGTGCCCAAGCCTATGACATTGGCGCCCCTTTCGGTATTTCTTTATTGTTGCTCATATCAAGGTATAACTCCCGAGGGTCCTCTACTCTCAGATTGTGCATCCAGATGCTCTGCAGAGTGAGAGGCCAAAGAGCTCTTTTGAACTTACAAGGGATGCTGATACCACTATAATGGGACGGGGGACACCACGTGCCAACGGAATAGAACAAACGAGACAACTTTAAACACTTCACAACTACTAAACTGAGACAGAGTGCACGACACACGAGACGAAGAGTCGTAGAGTTCCACCCCAAGAGAGAACTGGCCCCAAACCCTGGTACCCCTCTCGGTATTTCTTTATATTGCTTGAACTCAGTATACAAGTGTCAATGCCGCTCTGCTCTATTTTGCTCCTGCTCTTGCAAGGGAGATAGAGAAGAGAGCCCACCCTTCAATTTACAGGCCCTCAGCCTCTCAAAAGCAGTTACATGAAGAGCTACAAGCTTAAAAGCATCTAGTTCTAAAAGTTGGCAGCAACTAAAAACACGGAAAAACCGTACACCTACCACGTTAGAATGTTGCAACGCAATTCACGGAAGTCCGTACACTGCCACATCATCAATGCAAATCGTGAGCATCCGTTCAACTGCCATTGTCATCACGTTTTTATGCAAGATATGTGTGTGCCCGCGTGTTGGTCCTGCTTTATTTAGGGCTCCTAGGCACTTGGGCCCCACCAGACGAGGTCCCATAAGTTGGTAGGAGCTTCTTTTAAAAATTACCCCACTCTGCGAGGATCTGTAAGTTGGTAAGACTTCTTCTTCTATTGTTGTTGCTTCTTCTCTTAGGGGTTTAGACCCCTTAGCTGGGATCTGCAAGTCGTCTAGGTTAGGCTCGAAGAGCCCTAACCCACCACAACTTCAATGGCTTGGCAAGTCAGCAGTTTGTGACAGAGCAACCATCTACATAGAGCTGAGTTGGCTCCTTGGGAGTGCATATGTATGACTTCGAGGATTTCGGATGTATGGCAGCATGCATGCTTTATGCGGCCTTCAGACAGCCTCTCTTTCTTCGGTTAGGCTGTAGAGTAGGAGGAATGAAACTCTCCAGGATAGATCGCTTTTACACTAGTGATTACATCTGTGACATGGGCGGTTCAGTTTTCATTTGACAGGGACTACTTTTTCAGATCATGGACCTATGTCAGAAACAGCGGAGTGGTAGTCTCATGCTACATATCCCAGAGAGGATCGTGCTAGATACAAAGCTCAAACAGCAAGTTGTGGTGCTTTGGACAACGAGTGTGGACACACCAAGTGACCCAGCATGAGCGGCCACAGGCGCCTTGTGGAGCTTAGTCGTTTCTTCCTCCAAGAGTCAACAGCCCGCTTGGCTGCGGCCCCGAGAGGAGGGGAAGCAGCTTCTTCACAATGGATGCAAGAGCGTCACCAAGGTAGCCCTTGGATGGAGGATTAGATGCAGTAGGCTTGACAGGAGCTAATTACCGCTGAGGAGCGGTGCCACAAGTTTTCCTTCCACCGCAAGGCATCTCAATGGACCCAGGTGGGAGACAATTACTCGTGAGTTTTTTGAGATGATGGGTCCTCGTTGTGCACATTCAAGTGTTCGCCAGTTGAGGAGACCGGATGGGACTATTGCCACAAAGCTCGATGATATGTGCACAATTGCTTCTAACTTTTACCGTGAGTTGCTCTCAGATGAGCCACAATCATCATAGCGTCAGGATGTTTCAGAGAGCAGGTGTGGGCACATATGCCTTGTTTAGTCACTGAGGAGATGCGCCAAAGGCTTGAAAGTCCACTCTGGCCAAAGGAGCTCTAGAGGCTCTCAAGGCACTCCCATATGGAAGCTGCCCACGGAAGGATGGTTTGACTCCAAGCTTCATCTTGGAGTATTGGGAGCTTCTTGGTCGAGACTTATGTAGTGCGTACATCCTTGACAACATTTTCACCTTCTAGGAGGAGACTGTTCTCGCTCGTCTCAGAGGAGAGGACCTTGTGGTGCTCCTTCTCGACTTTGAGAAGGCCTATGACAGAGTTAACTGGGGCTTCCTTGAGGGCACAATGCATCGGATGGGCTTTTCACATGCGTGGATTAGAGGGGTGTCAGCACTCTACAGGTGTGTGCACAGTCAAGTGTTGTTGGCAGGGGAAGAGGGGAACATTTCATGCTCACACAGTCACTATGACAGGGATGGCCTCTTGCCCCCTTCTTGTCCCTTTTCTATGTTGAGGTGATGAGTAGATTTTTGACTTCACAGAAGATTTGTTTGCGTGGACTACACATACCTCTTCGGGGAGATGAGCTTTTGAATGCTGAGTTTGCTAATGACTCGGGCATGTTTCTGGAGGTCCGGGAGGCCAATTTGCATAGGTGTGAGCAGGCTCTTGAGGTGTTCTATTGTGCGCCGGGAGCATTGAATAACTGGCAAAAGACAATGGCTTTCTGGGTTGGTCATGCCCCCACCCGATTGGTCGCCGGGAGAGGGATTTAGGTGGATCCCCCAAGGGACACCAACTCGATACTTGGGTTGTCAGGTTGGTTTGGATCTGTCATCAGACCAGCAGATTGCTCCTCTGCTCGTGTCCATCATGAGGAAACTGCTCCATTGGAGTTCGCCACGGCTTTCACAGCCACCCTTTCGTCTGGGGTTCTTGGAAGTGTGCCTGGTGGAATTGCATCTCTAACATAGCCAAGGCCACATAACCTCATGTTAACCTGGCCCTAGCTGTTAATCCCATAGTAAATTGTATAGTTGCAACCCCAAGATATACTTTTGGAGTGACCACCAATATATACTTTGAAGTGACCACCAACATGTGACCTCCTACAAGAGTGAATACAGTTTGGCTGCTGCTTTGACTCGAGGTGTGAAAGATCATGACCTTGTTCTTCGCAAGGTTCACTGTGAGGCCTCTGTGTGCATAAAAATCATCTAATGCATGCAAGTGCTATAATAGACCTCCTAGAGACTCAGACCACCATTCCATCATCAGCATAGAGCATCATATGGACTAAAGTACCTGCTAAGTCGACTTCATCTCCAGAGGAAGTCCACGAAACAACAATATAGCTCTCTCTTCCTCACCATGGCCCGATCAATCAAACATCTTGAAGTGAATATATGATCAATGGTAGAGATAGCTCTCATAAAGCCTGCTTCTCTGGTGTGCGTAAGCCCTCATGTTCCACATATGAACTCAACTCCTACTCAAGCAATGCTCCATAAAGGCTTGGCCAAGGCATGGCCAACCATCATTGTCATGTAGTTGCTTGGACTGAGCATATCTCTTGCTTTATGGATCGACACAATCGCGTGCATTGTCCACTCATCTGGTAAACCCTTTGCTAGTACCCTATTTATGAACAAGTGTGCAAGAAAAGGAGCTAGTGAGTCCACAGCATATATGAGATGCTCACCCTGTAAGCCCATGTGGTCAGCTGCACGTCCATGCTCAAGACAGCAGATAGCACTCTTTACCATTTAATGGATAAAGACGTTAGCAATGCTAGGCCAGGGCTCCTCTCACTGTGGTATAGGCAGCTGTTGCGAACGTGGTATAAGACCTCTGTATATGGATGTCATATATACACACTAGTAAACTTTTGTCTTTGCAGTTTTCTTTTGGTCTGCCTCACTGGGACAATGAGTAGTTTAATGGCAAGGCAACCAGCTACAACAGTACGGATAGTTGTGTGGACCAAGGACCAAGGTGCAGCTGTGTGTACCAAGGACCAAGATGTTGTTGTGCGGACAAGTGTACCAGAGGATGGCCAAGGGTGCACCAGTACATGTGGGCGAGTACAGTGGGCCAGCATCTATCCTTACACTCAAACCACTCTTTATATATTTAAAGATGATATAAATGTCAGCTGCAACGGAATTGAAAGAATAGATAGAATCAATAAATCACCCTTCAACAATTTCTTGTTCTTTTCTTGCGTTAATGAATGGAAATTTGCGTTATTGATTATTCCTTTTTTAGAATTAATAGAGAGGTATATGGAGAGATAGATCTCTCAAGTAGATAGGCAGATCTAGGAGGAAAGATGGAGATCCGCTATAGAGAATGTGATACACACACACACACGCGCGCACACTTTTTTTGTAAATCTTGTTTTTAGAATTTACAGGTCCCACGAAAAATAAGAGATACAAAAAGCGGAGCACCATGAGGCTCCGAAGACTAGAAACAGTCAAAGTAAATCCTGTAGGCATCTACAGTGATGTCCCCAGAAGGCGTCAACATCAATGCCTTGAAATATTAATGAGTTTCTATGGTGCCAAATGGTCCACAGAACCCAAAATCTGACACAATTAGAAAACACCATAAACTGAGATTGCAAAGACTGGAGCACCCCAAAAAGCCAGAACCGTCTGTGAAAAATGCCGGAAGGAAAACGCAGCCGAAGAGCAGCGGAAGCTTGCCAAATGAAGGCTCTAGAGCAGCGACAACCCCACAATAAGTGTGGCACAGTTTCCTCAGCTTCATGGCATCTCAGGCAACGAGACGGTGCAATATGTCGGGCATGCAAAAAGCTACCAACAGGTAGAGCTCCCACTAAGCAGCGCCACAAGAAAATACGACTGCTTACCATGATGCACAATCCAAACATCAGATAGCAGGAGGGCATAGACATTGCCAGCTGAAATGCATTCCAATCTGGTAGCAGCAAGATTCCAATCAGAGAAGCGGGAGTCCACTTCCAAAGGAGGAATGGGTGAGTGATTGGCAAGCTTGCTTTGAATTTCCCGCCAGAAAGAAGAATAGTGGAGACCTAACCGAAAACGGAACACCGCATCAGCAAACGAAATAACATGACCCGTGTCATCCACCCCCTGATGCACCGGGAAGATTCCTTTTTGGGAAAGAAAATACGCTTGGCGAGGAGACCGTTGAACCAAAGTCGAAGAGAATGCCCTCCTCCAATGCAGACTCTCCAAACGAAGAGAGTTACCCATAGGGGATTGTCTACCATACCATGCCAAATGTGAAGTGGCAGCCTTCCGATCAACAATGAGAGAAGAAGTAAAGGGACATCCAGGAAGGTGTCCTTCAAGCTTCCCAAAAATAACGTCCTAATATGTCGGCTGCCAGTGACCAAAGGACGGCGTGACAATATGCGTAGACAAATGTGACACCATGAGAGCCAGGGTTGTTGCTGCTCCACCAAGACTGGCAATAACATAGCTTTCCGTGCCAGAACATGACGTCGCAAGTCCAAAGTATTCAACCCTCCAAGCCGCTTGGGAGAACACAACTTGTCCATAAATAAGAGCCGAAGACCTCTCGTGCTAGACGAGGTCCGCCAGTATGCTCCAAAATACTAGACATAAGGAGCTACAAGTCCAACTGAGGGCCATATAGCAAAGATAATGTGTCGTGCCCTCTAAAGTGGGTGCTCCTCAGTGCAATGTGCGTGATATCTCACTCCACAAAATGCAAACACAGAAGACAACGAACAACAGAGCAACAACAATACAACTCAGCAGAACCTGAACATGAACAGCATGAGCATCGACAAACTCAAAGGAACCGATACAGACTCTGGCATGGCAGCACACTCAGCTCCAGCTTAGATCTCATAGGTACAGTTGGGTGTCGAGGCTCAACTGTGCAGGGATATTGCCAGTAGCGTGCAGAACCCAGACTCAAGACTCAAGACGCTAAACCATACAAAGTGGATAATGATGCGTACCCCCGATTGGAACCAACCACTCATATGTATCTCCTAAGAGCCACCAACAGTTGGCAAATGTCCCAATCCAGCTAAGCCTATCTCCCAACTGAGGTGGTGGTGATCTGGCCACGGTGTCCACTGGACCACCATCCGTAACACTTGCCACCTGTCACTTCCTAGGCGAGAGTCCGCCCAATATGAACTCAAGCCCAATTGCAACTAACTGCTTGTCCCATGCCAGTGACACTGTAGCCTTGCTACAGGTTACCCGCCACAAAACCACTCACCGTCTCTGTGAGACAAACACTGAGAAACTGGCAGAGAATACTGAAACTAGAGAGGGCACTGGAACTGGCAGAGCAAATTGTAGACCAACCAAACTGAAGAAGCTGCGTGTAGAGAAGATAGTAAGTTCTGAAGGAAAAGGATGTAGGCAATTGTAGGAGATGATGAAAAAGTACAGACACCTGCCACGAGAGATACTCTGCCCGCGAAAATTTTTCAGTATTCTTCAAGGCAAGCTCAAAATCTGACTGGAATTGCGCCGGTGAATTAATCACGCCTTGCATCTTGTGAACACTGGAGAGTGGAGGGGAAGGTAGGGGATATGGTGGTGAGGACTAGGAAGGAGGAGAGAGGGTGGATAGGGGCAGAGGTGGTGAAGACTAGGAACGAGGGGAGACGGTGGATAGGGGTAGGGGAGGGAGGGGGTGGGGCAAATAAGTGTGAAGGGTTGGGGTAGGGGCAAGTAGGGGGTGGGCACTGGGTAGGGGCGAGGGCAAGAGGGGTGAAGAGGGGTGGGTAGGGGGCGAGGGCTCTAGGTAGGGGCGAGGGCAAGAGGGGTGGAGAGGGGCGAGTGAGTGGGAGGGGTGGGTAGGGGCGAGTGAGTGTGAGGGGGAGGGTAGGGGCGAGTAGGGGGTAGATAGGGGCGAGAGCATGAGGGGGTGGAAAGGGGCGAGGGTAGGGGCGAGATAGGAATAGTGAGGGGCGAGGGTTGACAGGGTGTGGGTAGGGCGAGGAGGGGATAGGGTCTAGGGGGGGTTGGTGAAGGGCTGAGTGCACATGCACATACACAGATAGCCTACCATCAAAGCTGAGTTTTGTGGTGGTCTGATTCCCGACAAAAGGTCCACCTAGCAGTATACCCAATGGTCTTCCCAATAGTTTTACAACCCAGTCTCTTCCAAAATCAGTATTGCTTGATGCTTCTGTAACCTTGAATGAGGCTAACCTTATCTTCTATGACATGGACCGTAGAAATCTGTTCTGCATCTTGTCTAGCAGCGCGGGGTGAGTACAAGAGTCGCAAAAGTGTCTTCCTTTTATTGGGTCTGGAGATGGCACTACTAAAGAATTCCTTGTAGGTAAAGAGTTTGCTGCGTTAAAAAGCAGAGAGACATCATGAGCGGGGAGCCCATCAAGCTTGAAATCAACTTTTTTTTGTTGTATCCCGCCTTGAAGAAGCTCGGTGAAGGGAGTTTGCTAGACACAGAGGAGAGCTTATTCTTGGTCGGAGAAGCAGACACCAATGGGACTAATGATGGTAGGGGTGAACTCCTATAGAGGAGATTTGTTTCCGCTACTATGAATCTTCGTAGGCTCACCCAATCCAAAGGCTTCCACCAGGGGCGCATAGTGAGTAGGTTCTATGACCTCCACCCTTTGAGCTGACTCAGGTGGCTCATTGGGTTTAGTTATTGTGGAAACGTTGGAAGAGGGTGTACCCTCCGGCAAATATTGAATACAGACTCCATAACACAACATAGATTTGGTAGCGTCCAACCACTCCAGCAGATCTTCCTCTAACCCGTTAGGTGGAGTAGGCTGTTCCAATTCAAGGCTGGTTTCTAGGGACAAAGAACTATGTTGTATGGCGGGATCCATGCCTCCTTCTAGGCGAAAGGGTTGCATTGGGGAGCCAAGAGAAAGTATCCACATGGCATCGTTTCCCCAATCATGAAGTGCTTTAGTGTGTCGCAGCCATGGTCTACCAATGAGCAAGGGAAATCCGCCCTCAACATGGGGAAGACGAACCACAACAAAATCCAAGTTAAAGGTGAAGTCTTGTACCTGCAAAGGCACTTTGTCCACTATGCCCACTGGGTAGACTGTCCTCTAGTCAGACAATGTAGCCGTGAAGGGAGCAAAGCGAGTAGGCTGTAGACCTAGAGTCAACATAGTGAACTCGGGCATCAGGTTGATGCCAGATCCACCATCCACTATCATTCCTGAGAATTCCCGCCCCAAGACGGACACGGTGAGAAGAGGGCTTCTATAATCAGTGAGGAGAGCAGCCGGATGGGATATCATATAGGACTCTGATGGTCGCACAAGGAGGTGCCCGTCACTAGGACTTGCTCCAGGGTAAAGTGACTCAATAACAGCAAGGATGTCACTTCTAAAACTTGCATCTAGCCACAGCATGTCATAGAGGGACACTTGTTGGCAGGTGTTCTTCAAGATTGTCTCTGTTGTAAGCTTTTCTTTTTCTACCGATGGTTTCTCTGGTACCTTGATCTGTTGTAGATCAGCAACTGCTTCCAAGAAAGCTTCATCAATATCGGAGAGAAAAGATTTGGATTCTTGCTTGGCACTGGGGGGTGGCTTGTCAACAGCTGAAGGCAGGGTATCCACTGTTGTAAGAATGTGTGGGGGAGTTGAACTTGCTGGAATGCTAAGACCGAGAGCGGCTCTCTGGGCCCGAGTGAGGACGCCCGCTAGCTCATCTACCAACTACAACTTATCTTGAGAGGTAACCACATGGGCAGAAGGGGGCGGCTGAGGAATGGTCCTAACTGCTATCAGATTGAGCTTGGGAAAGGTAAACTCATTTTGGCTTTGACTTGGGTTCAAAGACGAGTAGATGCACGAAGTTTGGGACAGTTCCTTACTGTAGTGATCCTTTGCTTCAGGGCAATGATGACAGGGAGGGGACCCTTCTGGTACGGGGCATTTGATTTGGTAATGTCCATATTCCCCGCATCTGTAGCACAGAATGGGTCGACTCAATGGGCGAGTCGAAGCCCGAAGGGCGAGGTAGTCCTTGCTCCTGGTGCACGGAGTTAGAGGTGGAGGCATAGAAACTTTGATGGGCTGAGGGAGAATGGGCATGATAAAAGCTCTGAGAGGGAAAAGTACTTTGCATACCTTGCAAAGGACGGGCTGTCGGCAAAGGTGGCATGTGGTTTGGATGCCCATAGGGGGAAACCATGTTGGACGCAGGTGGTGGCCCTTGTTGAACATTAGGACCAAGAATTTGTTGTATTTGTCGCAATCCCTTTAGGTCGTAGCAATCCTTGTCCTCCTGTCCAGACTTTTCATAGAAGTGGCAGTAAACCCTAAGGGGGCATTCATGTGGAGGGTGCCCTGGAGAGCCGCATGAGCTACACCAAACCGTAGCCTTAGCCTCCTGCTCAGACCTAAGCTCTGCTAGCTCCCTCTTCATTTGATCCAAAGCCTCGTGATGTGGGGGCTACTCCAGTCTAAGAGAGATTGATTTCTCCTCTTGAAGAGCACGTTGTAGTTTTAGGGCTTCAAGTTCCCTACGTAAAGAAGTCAAAGGGTCATATGGACTCTCCAAGAGTACAGAGGCAGTCGAGTCGGTAAACAGCTTCCCTGCCCCCTCTATCCTAGTAGCAGATGCAACAAACTCCTCAAGGGTGCCGTCAGGTCGGAGATTCTTTCTGAGTTTTTGCTCAGAAGTCTTTGGAAGAGCCTTCTCTACCCATTTCTTGACCATAAACTCACCTGGTTGCTGAGGAAGCTTGGTGACCAGAGACTTTGTTCTGTTCATGAGTTCTGCAAAAGTCTCTTTGGGCTGAAGCAACAGGTTGGCCAACCCATCCAGAACCTTTTCTTCGAAGTCCCCTGGTCAGGGTTGACACTTCTTGTGGTAGTACTTAAAAGGACTTAGTAGTGGGCTATGTCGCTCTTTTGTCTACCTTGTATGTGTCATGCAGTAACTAGAAGCCCACCCAAGCTTTGGGCACGAAGACCTTTACTTACTGCACACTGGTCCAAACTCCACTAGACCAGGGCAAGTGACTAGACCTCTTGGCTAGACCTTGACGAGAGAGGACTAGACCCAGCCTACTCTGGCTAGACTTGGACGAGAGAGGACTAGATGTAACAGACTTGGACACTCCAAGTCAAGAATCAACCGCGACAGCACCAAATTACCACTTCAAAACAATTCACAGATAACAATATATTTGCACTGGCCCGGCGGAGTTCCGTGCCTAGAGATATTGGCCCCAAAGACTGGCGCCCCTTTTGGTATTTCTTTTTATATTAATCAATCATCAAAGTACAAGAGAGCGGTTAGGGTTTCACTCTCAGACTCTGCGTCCAGATGCTCTGAGAAGTGAGGCCCTCACCACTAATTTAAAGGTTACAAGGGATGCCCAAAAGCAGAGCCCCAAAAGCTTTTAAAATCAAAAGCATCAGTTCTCTCTCTCTCTTAGAGAGTCTTTTCTCTTTTTTTTATAAAAAAAAAAGCAAAAGCAAAATTCGCCTCGCTCATCAATTTCCAAAAAAAAAAAATAATAATAATAATCCGCCTCCGCGATTTCCAGAATTTAGGGTTTTTGGCAAAAATTAGGGTTTGCAAGAATTTTAGGGTTTCTGCTGTCCGCCACGTCATCACTTTGTGACATACCCCCCTCTTGAAAGCATTGTAATCGACCGCGATTACCCCTGCAAAACCGACAAAAGCCATAAACTGTCTTAGCAGACACTGACAGTTAGTACCTTCGTACTAGGAACACACATCTAGCACATGTACAAAATCGACAGTCACATCACACGACATCACAGGACATCACATGACATTCAACATTCATTCGGATCTTAGACCATGATTTATCGGCAATGTAGCTAGCAATCACATCTAGGTCCAATCGGGACCTCATCGATGTCCGATTGACTAACCCCTATTGCAACCATGTCTATTCGAGATCAAGTAGACCAAAATGCTGCAGTCATTTCGTCTACCAGTTCCTGCACTCACAAGAAGTCAAGAACAAATCAGTATCATAATTAGGAATTCCATTTCATAAAGTCATCCAGCAGAATACTGTCAGCTCTCAGTATCCCTGAAGCTCAAAGAGACATCAGTGACTTTAGTATCAAAATCGAGGCATCTGTTGACAAAGGAGTGGAGTGACTCCCCTCTTGTGCATCCCACTGCACCAGATCTCCGGCCAAGCTGAATTCTGGGTTCCGTTTGGAGTAGACTATGCTAAACCTAAACATGGAGGTAAAGTTTCACAATCCGAGGAGTATCTGCTAGGTCCTCCTCCTCCATCCACTTCGCATCAAATGCAGGAAAGTTCTTGAACTAAACCAAGAACCGCCTTCGGGCTTTACCTTTCTTCGTATCGTTATGTGCCAAAATCTGTTCAGGAACAAGGATCTCCTCGTTTTCTTCCACTTCGGGTTGCTCATCAGGCTCCCCATCATCAGGCACATCACCCTTAACAGGGTTCAAGAGACTCACATGCAATGCATTATGAATCCTCCAAGTATCTGGCCGTTCCAATCGGAAGGAGACATCATTTATCTTGTCAGTAATCTGGAAAGGTCCGTAGTATCACATACTAAGCTTTGGAAAAAGCCTCTCCTTTCCCTTTTTCTTTCTTAGGCGTGCCTTCTCAAAAGTAAGAGCACCCAATCATCCTCCTTCGGTTTCCAGTCGCGACGATGGCGATCCGCTGCCTTTTTCTGTCGTTCTTGAGACTTCTGTAAAGTCTCGCGAACCTTGACAAAAGCCGTATCCAAATCTCGCGAATATTCATCCGCTTCAAATTTCTAATCTTTCGTGCTCAGGAAGGATGGAACCTTCGCAGCAGTTTCAACAATCTCACATGGCATCTTCCCCGTCGAAGAGTGTATCGTGTTATTGTAAGCAAATTCCACCAAAGGTAAGTTCTTTTCCCATTGAGTCTTCTGATGCGAGATACAAGACTTCAATAAATCTAAAATCACTAAATTGGCAATCTCAGATTGCCCGTCAGTCTGCAAGTGGAACGATGACGAGAACTGCAACTGCGTGTCAATGTTCTCCCAAATTGCCTTCCAAAACAAACTCATAAATCTGGGGTCTCTGTCGGAGACAATCGTCTCAGGCGTGCCATGTAATCGGAAAATCATCGTGATCATTCTGTATTCTCAGGAGATCAAAAAAAAATGAAATCCATTTCAATATTTTCCCAGGGGCGGGTGGGTATGGGTAAAGGCTGTAACAATCCCTGTGCCTTATGCCTGTCAAACTTGACCTTCTGGCATACCAAGCAACTGCGCACAAACTCTTCCACATCCTTCTTCAGTCTCCGCCAAAAGAAATCTCTCTCTACCCCTTTCATGGTGGTAGCAATGCCGCGGTGACCTGTAAAAGGTGGACAGTGGCAATCAGTCATAACCTTTTCCCTCAACGGCTGTGTAACGCACAACATAGTCTTTTTCATCGAGTAGCCTTCCCGAAGGGAGTATCCAGCTACTATCTCCCCATCCCGTATCCGAGTGAAAATATCTGCAAAATCTGTATCTGTGGCATACTGATCGACCATATCCTCGAAGCTCCTATGATGTATTGCGGAAATAGCCAGAACCAACGGTTTTCGAGACAAAGCATCTACCACCTCCTTCTTCTGTCCCTGCACATGGACAATCTCGAAGTGGAACTGTGACAAGATGTTCATCCACCGCATCTGCTTTTCCGAAAGCTGCTTCTGTGACAAGAAGTAGCGCAAACTCTGATGGTCTGTAAAGACAGTAAAAACCGCTCCGAGTAGGTAATGCCGCCACTGAGTAAGAGCATGGATAACCGCCAAAAGCTCTTTCTCATAGATCTGTGTTGTCATCTTCGGCCTACAGAACAAACGGCTCTCGTAAGCTATGACATGGCCTTCTTGCATCAAGACCGTACCCAGACTACGACCACAAGCATCACAATACACTTCAAATGACTTCTACAAGTCCGGCAAAGTCAAAGTAGGTCCCGTAGTCAATTTCTCTGTCAATGTCTGAAAGGCAGTCACCTCTGTGGGTCCCCACGAAAAAGGTACTCCTTTCTGTGTCAAGGTCTGCAAAGGGGAAGCAACCTCTGCAAACTTTCGTATGAACCGCCTGTAGTACGAACACAGTCCCAAGAAGCTTCTAGCTTCATGGACATTCCTCAAATCGGGCCAATCACGGATAGTCTCTATCTTGGCCGGGTTCATTTGCACTCCTGCTATTGACACAATGTGTCCCAAAAAATGTATCTCTGGTAGGAAAAATTCACTTTTCGTAGCATTAATCACTAATGTGTGATCTCGTAATGCCTGAAAGACTTGAAGCAGATGATCTCTGAGTTCTGCCTCATTTTTGGAGAAAACAATGATGTCGTCAAATAAAGTGCCAACAAATAGCCTGTACTCTCGAAAAATCCTGTCCATCATCCGGTTAAATGTCGCAGGAGCATTGGTTAAGCCAAAAGGCATCACCAAAAACTCAAATAACCCAAAAGTCGTCCGAAAAGCTGTCTTGTAGACATCTCTTGGTGCTATCTTGATCTGATGATATCCACTCTTCAAGTCAATCCTGCTAAAGCACGAGGATCCCTGTAACCTGTCGAGTATATCATCGATCCTAGGAATCGGAAATCTGTTCTTGATGGTGATTTCGTTGAGACTGCTATAATCGATGCACATTCTCCAAGATCCGTCTTTCGTCAAAACCAACAACACTGGAGAGCAATACGGTGAAGTACTAGGCTGGACAAGACCCTTTTCCAAGAGGTCTTTCACTGAGTTCATAATCTTTTCATTCTGTACTCGGCTCACACGATAAGGTGGCCGATTCGGTGGCGTGCTTCCAGATATCAGATCAATGGTATGATCTTCAGGCCCTCTCAAAAGCAATCGGCATGAGCGTGGAGAAAAAAAAAAAAATCTTGGCGTTCTTTTCTTCAGGTCAAAACATATTCAACCTTTATCCATCGTTCAGTTCTCCCAAAAGAATGAGTAAGAAAACTGAAGTTCATCAAGTACAATCTCTAAGCCCTTCATTTATCAAAGTCGCTTTCTCGGCCCGGTAGTCAACCACGGCGTAGTTCTTGTGGTACCAAGGGATCCCGAGTAGAACGTCACTCACGTGCCCTGAACACCCCTGTCATTGCAAACGAAGTTTGCCAATGCTCGGTGTAATGGCAACATCCCATCCGCGTGCCAGTCGAAATACCTCCGCCTGTGGCGTCAGTCTCTCGGGCGTAGTTCCAAATCAAGCCGCCAATTCCAAGTGAAAAGAAGTTGGCCTTGGCTCCTTCAAAAGAGCTTCCTGATCCTTCACTTTGCCCCAAAAAAAACGGCAAAGTTTGTACTTTCATTCATTAGATTCGGTGCAAGTCCCACGCCATGTGGTACCAGTTCTGCTTTTCTATCTGCCTTTTCTGCCACATTCCTCAGCTGCTCTCGAACTCTCAGACCTGTCGTCGTCTTTATCATTCTGTTCTTTCTGTGCCTTATCAGGGCACTTCGCGGAAATATGTCCATGTTCCCCGCATCCAAAGCACTTCCCCTCTCTGATGAAGCGAGCTCTCTCCTCAAGAGTAAGCTTGGGTCGTGCATCCTTTTTTTTCTCTGGGTTGCTCTTTTTCATTCTACTTTCATTCACAGAAGTCTGTTCGGCTCGTTGTGTCATGGCCTCATCTGTGGGGTAGGTCAGACTGCCAGAGTGAATGGCAAAGCCCCGCTTCGCATGACTCATCAACTCCTGAATAGAAGCTGACTTCTGTTCCAAGCAGTGATCTCGGATCTCTGTAGGTAGACCCAAGGTAAACCGCTCAATCTGTTCTCTGAATGAGATCTTCTTGAATGAAGAGGCGGGTAGAAAAGAGTTCCAGAATCTTTCACAATAAGAATTCACTGTATCGCTCTTGGTCATCCGGAGATGGTTCCAAGCAGCTCGTATATCTCGTTCATATTCTTGAGTCAACCAAGAAGAAATAAAAAGCCTCTTGAATTTCAGCCATGTAAGTGGCACAGTCTTGCTTAATAGAAGCGTGGACCACCAAGTACGAGCATTCCCCTTAAAGTAAGAGGCAGCTCTCCGAATCTTGGAGTGCTCTGAATAGCGTCCTCCCGCGAAAGCGATGTCAAACTGCTGTATAAAAGACAAAGCCTTTGAAGCATCTGAGTATCCTGAAAAGTATCAAACTTGATCGAGTGGCCACCTTCCTTAAACTCTCGGACTTTCTTGCTTTTATCTTTGAGAAAGTCATACTGGTTGGCTTTGTAAAAATTCTTCTTGTTCGCATAAAACTTTCCGTCATTAGAATCTGAGCTGTCTGTAGACGAGTCCTCAGTAGAACTGTCAGTCTTTGGGCGAGATGTAGCCTTCTTTGCCTTTTTCTTGCCCGTTCCAAAGCTTTGTGTCTTGCTTCGCTTTTTGCTTTTTTCTGTCTTCTTCGCTCTAATCCGAGGAGCTAGAAGAACTGTCAGAAGAAGAAGAAGAAGAACTGGGTACTCCTTCAAATCGAACAAGCTTCTTCCGTTTCTTTGCCTTGTCAAATGTCAACCGACGACCCAAATATCCCGGGAAGTCAGTGCCTTTCTTCTACTTTTTGCCGTGCTTTTTGGCTTTCTTTTGCGTGTCAAAAAGCTGAGCAATCCATGCATCAACCACGTTCTCCAGTTCCTGCTCCGTATTTTTCTTGGAGGCAGAAGGTTTCTTGAGAGCGGGTTTCGGGAGTGGTGTTGTGGTTCTCTGCCACTCCATCAGTACCTCTTCCAAAGAGGTCTGGTTCATATATTTTGCCATCTTCGGGTCCTTGGCAAAATTGAGCATCATCTTTGTTGCATCGCCAATCAATTGACGACGCTCCATCTCTCTTTGCTCCGCCTGAGTAGGCCGAGGCGGGCCATACTCTCTGTCTGAATCTTCGTTGTGATCCCAGCCCGCATCTCCAGATGCAGAGGGAGTCGACTGATCATTGCTTGAAGCCATAGGTGCCGCGGGAAAAAAATTCGGGGATCGGATTTCTCGTAGAAGAGAAATCGGCCGGGCTCTGATACCACTGTAACAGACTTGGACACTCCAAGTCAAGAATCAACCGCGACAGCACCAAATTACCACTTCAAAACAATTCACAGATCACAATAGATTTGCACTGGCCCGGCGGAGTTCCGTGCCTAGAGATATTGGCCCCAAAGACTGGCGCCCCTTTCGGTATTTCTTTTTATATTAATCAATCATCAAAGTACAAGAGAGCGGTTAGGGTTTCACTCTCAGACTCTGCATCCAGATGCTCTGAGAAGTGAGGCCCTCACCACTAATTTAAAGGTTACAAGGGATGCCCAAAAGCAGAGCCCCAAAAGCTTTTAAAATCAAAAGCATCAGTTCTCTCTCTCTCTTAGAGAGTCTTTTCTCTTTTTTTTATTAAAAAAAAGCAAAAGCAAAATTCGCGTCGCTCATCATTTTCCAAAAAAAAAAAAAAATTAATAATCCGCCTCCGCGATTTCCGGAATTTAGGGTTTTTGGCAAAAATTAGGGTTTGTAAGAATTTTAGGGTTTCTGGCAGAAATTAGGGTTTTTGCTGTCCGCCACGTCATCACATGCCTGGTCTAGTAGAGTCTAGACCAGTCTTCAGCCAGTTCAAGGTTTTCTTGCCAAAAGCTTGGTTGGATTGGTGGTTGCTGCATGACACATACAAGGCGGTCAGTCGAGCGTCAAAGCGCACTACTGAGTCCTCTGAAGTACTGCAACAGAAGACGACCCTTGGTACCTGTTAGAAGTCGATCAACCTCATCACCCATACCTCCTCATAGGACATCCCCCATTCTTCCATCCGGTTCCACATCTTCCAGGTCACCTTCTCCAGTAAAGCTCTCTCCTATTTTGCTACAGCAGGCTATTGAGCAGCAGGCTATTGATCAACGGGAAACTGAGTAAGGGGCCATGGAGGGTTTGGTAAGTGTTTTGGCCAAAGTGAACATCAAGTTCCCTCCCTTCAAAGGACTCTCTTCAGAAGATAATGACGACCATGCAAGGAGGTTTGTATCTCTCTGTAGGGGTCGTGGTCATTATAGAGAGGATGCTTATTTGGTACTCTTTCCATCTACCTTGGATGGCTTAGCAGACAAATGGTACAGCCAGTTTGCAGAGAACCATTTTGCAACTTGGGCAGCCTTAAGACAACAGTTCGAATGAAAGGAAGACCTCGCGCTCGCTGTTGCTGCCCCCCTCGCTGTGCCATCGCTCCCCCCCCCCCAAGCGCTGCTCGCTGTCCACCCTCCCACTGCCCTGCCCCGCATTGCCCCCTGCCTCGCGCTGCCCCCTGTTCGCCCGCCCGCGTTGAATGCCCGCCGCTGTCGCTGCCGCCCCCGCCATTCCCACACGTTGTTGCCGCGCTATCGCTTTAGCCCCCCCCCCGCCCGTTGCCCGCTGTGGTTTTTTCTTCGCCCAGTGAGCTACTTGCAATTCGGCCCTCCAACACTGCGTCAGTCATTGGGGCAGTGTTTTGTGCACCTCATTGCAGCATCTTCCCGTCGCCTTCTTCTCACGCCACAGCAATAGACACAGGTGGAGGCTCCAGCTTCGCCATAGAGGGACTCGTCAGAAGGCCCCTCGCCTGACCCCGCTGAGCCCACCATTCAACTTGCTCTCTCGTCGACAGAGCAAGCGAGCCTTGCCGCAGAGGTAGAGCGATTGCAGGCGACTTCGGTCATCTGCAAGATTCTCGGCACCCAACCTAGCAGAGGAGAGCTACGAGACCTTCTCCAGGCCCGCCTTCTCGCAGAGGTGGGCAAGATCTTGGATGTCCAGATTCTCGGATGGGGTTACTATCAGACCGAGTTTGAGACCTCCGAGATGGCGTCCAAGGTCATAGCTATGAGTCGAGTGGCAATCCGAGCATCACGCGCCCACTTTCGACAGTGGCAACATGGTTTTGACCCGGCTTCGGATGTTCTAGTAGAGGAGGCAGACATCCCCATCTAAGTCTGCTTTTCGGGTTTACGGAGGGAGTACTTACCACTTCTTTCTAGGATTGGCTCCGCCATTGGGACTGTCCTGGAGACACCTCGTATGGCAGCATCAGTAGCTGCCAAGGTGGCACGCATCCCCTCAGTTCGAGTTTTGGTGAGAGATACCCACACGCTCCCGAAGGTTATCCTTCTGCCTCGGGTGAGTGGGGGTTGGTTTAGACAGAGTGTGGAGTACTCGGGCCTCCCGAACCAGTGCTTCATTTGCCGACAGACGGGCCATCTAGCGAAGGCCTGTCCACGGAGGAGGCCGCGACCTGCACCACAGCCTCAGCTCCAACCTGCTAGGGCTGACCCACAGCCAGCGGCACAGCGCACAGATGCAGAGCCACCCTCCGAGCCTGGGACTCCAGCGGAGGAGGGGTGGTAGTAGGCCCGTGGCCGACGATGCCAGGGGCCACAGCGTCAGCCTGGCACTCAGAGTGGCCCTCAGGTGCCTACTCAGTAGCAGTGGGTTCCCACGGGGAACCGCTTTGGTCCTCTTGAGCAGGATGAGATCCCTGCGCCAGCCCCCACCTCCGCTTCACCCTCGACAGCCGCCCCCCCCCCCCCCCCCCCCCCAGAATTTCCCCCCTCTTCCTCATCCTCCCCGCCTTCTGCTCCCGTCGCCTCTCCACCTCGCCCCTATACCTCTATCGCCCCATCCCACCCCTCTTCTCCTCCACTCCCCCCAGCTCCTTCTCCCCACCCTCCTGCTCCAGTTTCACAGTCGGCTCAGGAGACTGGTCCCTGTCCGGCGGCTAGGAGATCTCTTGGCAGCGCCTTTGCCATGAGTCGCCTAGCGAGAGAGGGTCAGCCCTTCTTGCGGCCCCCTTTGCAGATTCAGACATCCTCCCTTGCAGCTATCCCTCGTGGGTTGATGTGCATTGACATCCGACGCCGCTGGGACTTCTTTGACTACGGGTTCACTCGTTTTCTTGGTGATTCCGCAGCAGACCATGAGGCAGCCTGATTCAGGGTTCATGTTTTGTTCCTCGCCGCTAGGGGAACAGAGGCCTTGGACTCAGCAGTTGGTTTCTCCTCCCCCCTCTGTGGTAGGGCCGAGACAGAGTGGTCCCTCGACTCAGTGGTAGGATGGTTGCATACACAGGTCTTAGAGTTCTCTCACCACATGGGAGAACTTGGAGTTACAGATATGCTGCAGACTTTGCGGCCATTGGCCAAGTTTGCGGTGACACCCCCAGACTCAGCAGGATGTAGGCACATTGTGGTGTACTTCTTTGCTGATACGCAGTGTTTGCCTTGCTATGTATACATTCATGAGGATTCCTGGACAGAGGAGGTTGCTTTACGCACGGCTTGCTCTGCTTGGGATTGGGCTAGGCACTCACTACAGTCACGCCTCTCTAGAGGACGCTCGGATGCGGATTACTCTCCATCCAAGCCTGCCTCGAAGATAGCCAGTCTTGCTGCTGCGGCAGCATCTGTTCTCTCTCGCTCCCCATGAGGATCGTCTCATGGAACGTGCAGGGACTAGGTGGGCCCCAGTTTCAGCAACAGCGGGGCCGATTGCGTCAGGAGCTTCAGCGTTGCCTTGTGGGAGGAGAGATTGATCTCCGTATGCTTCAGGAGCACCATTTGTGTGAGAGCCGCATTCGGCGATGTGGTCAGATTTTGCGTGGACGATATGATACCTTTTGGTCAGCTGCTTTTGGACCTAGAGGCATCCAGGGTGGGGTATGTATGACTATTGCGGACTCATTGCAGCAGGCCATTGTGGGCAGAGGGATTATTGTGCCAGGCAGGGCTCAGTGGATTACTATGCAGGTTATGGGTGGCCTTGTGGGCTTCCTGAACATCTATGCGCCCAATGTGGCGAGTGCTCGTGCAGAGTTTTGGTCACAGATTGTTGAGTCTTTGCCGCAGGCCGATCATTGGTGTATAGGAGGGGACTTCAACATGTTGGAGGACCCTTCTGACAGGATTGGTGGCAGCCATGCTACTGTGCATGGAGTCGAGTTGGTAGCTTGGGAGAGGTTGTGTATGACTTTGATGGTCTCGGATACATGGCAACACTCTGGTTTTGTGAGGCCCCCAGACAGTCTTGCCTTCTCTAGATCGGACGGCAGAGTGGGAGGAGTGAATCTATCGCGGATAGATTGCTTCTACACTAGTGACCACTTCAGTGACTTGGGGGGATCAGTGGGCATCCTGGCAGGGACATCCTTCTCGGACCATGCACCAGTGATCCTCACGGTGGCAGACAGGCAGAGGAGTGGGAGCACGATGCTTTGCATCCCATAGAGGGTCTTGTTGGACTCAGCACTCAGAGAGAGGGTAGAGGCTCTCTGGACACAGGGCATGGATAGCCAGGTCTCACCTGCAGATAGAGTGGCCTCAGGCCTAGCTCAGCTTAGCCACTTTTTTCTTCAGGAGTCTCTGGCTCGCCGGGCTGCAGCAAGAGAGGAGGAGCAACGTCTCAGAGGAGGCATTGCTTCACTACAGAGGATGCAGGAGCAGCATCCAGACAGTCCATGGTTGGAGGAGCAGTTACAGCAGGCTCGACAGGAGCTTGCTAGCACAGAGGAGAGGCGTCATGAGTTTGCCTTTCACCGACAGGCATCTTAGTGGACTCAGGTGGGTGACAGAGAGCCTGGTGCTTTTTTTTGAGACAGTAGGACCTCGACACTCGCATGCCAAGGTCATTCAGTTGAGGAGGCCCGATGGGTCAGTTGCTTGTGAGCCCGAGGATATGTGTGCAATTGCTACTGTCTTTTACCGTGAGTTACTGTCGGCTGTGCCTCAATCAGAGCGGCAGGATGCATGCAGGGAGCAGGTTTGGGCACAGATGCCATGTCTTGTGACAGAGGAGATGCGCCAGAGGCTAGAGATGCCACTTCAGCTTGAGGAGCTGCACACGGCTCTTAGGGCCCTCCCTCGTGGTAGCTGTCCAGGTGAGGATGGGTTGACTCCCAGCTTTTTCTTGGAGTACCGAGACTTGCTTGGCCCAGATCTTTGTAGTGCTTTTTAGTACATTTTGCACACAGGAGTGATGCCTGACAGCATGAGTCCTCGAGGGCCTGATCTACCTCATTCCCAAGGAGGGTGGCTCCTTGGATGAGATTCAACAGTGGCGCCCCGTCACCATCCTCAACACAGCCTACAAAATTCTTGCCAAGGCTCTGAGTTTGAGGATTAATCCACTTTTAGAGAGCCTTATACATGGGACTCAGACAGGTTTTGTCAAGGAACGCAGTATCCTTGACAACATCTTTACTTTCTTGGAGGCTTCTGCCCTGGCACGGCTCCGTGGTGAGGACCTTGTGATTCTTCTTCTCGATTTTGAGCAGGCATACGACCGAGTTGTCTGGGACTTTCTAGAGGACACTCTGCGCAGGATGGGCTTCTCAGATGCTTGGATCAGAGGGGTGTCAGCTTTGTACAGACAGGCTCACAGTCAGGTGCTTTTGGCAGGAGGGAGAGGTGAGCGCTTCATGCTCACACGCTCGGTCAGACAGAGTTGTCCTCTTGCCCCCTTTCTCTTTCTGTTCTATGCGGAGGTGATGAGCAGATTTTTGGTGTCACAGCAGGTTGGTCTTCGGGGCTTAGCACTCCCTATTCGGGGAGATGAGCTACTGGACGCTGAGTTTGCCGATGACTCAGCCTTGTACTTAGATGGCCAGGAGGCCAATCTTCACAGATGTGAGCAGGCTTTGGAGACCTTCTGTTGTGCATCGGGCGCACTGATCAACTGGAGAAAGACAGTGGCTTTCTGGATTGGTAGTGCTCCTGTGCCAGATTGGATGCCAGGAGAGGGTTTCAGGTGGCTTCCCCCAGGGACTGCAGTTTGGTACTTGGGTTGTCAGGTTGGTTTGGACTTGTCTCTTGAGCAGCAGATTGCTCCTCTTCTCCTGTCCATCGGGAGAAAGCTGTTACATTGGAGCTCAGCACAACTTTCATTGGCTGGTAGAGTAGTAGTTGCCAACTAGGTGCTGTTGGCGACTATGTGGTACATCACTATGTAGAGAGGTTGATCAGGAACTTCCTTTGGTCAGGACGTGACACTCAGATAGCCCGAGCCAAAGTGGCTTGGGAGGTCATCACTCTTCCTTGTTCACAGGGAGGGCTTGGGATCATTGACCCAGCACAACAGAGCAGAGCCCTTCTTGGGAAGTTCATCGTCAGAGGACTTCTTCGAGGTGAGGAGCTCTAGAACGAGTTCTTGCTACAGCGGCTTCGTGCTAGGGTGCCTCAGGCATGAGGCCCCTGGCAACCAGCGACCAGATGCATCTTCACAGAGATGCGCAGAGTTGGTTTGAGCAGGCGACTGGAGGACCGCTTCGCTGTGAGTTTTCTTCGATCTTGGGAGCTCTTGCGGCAAGGCCTAGAGCAGAGACAACCTACTTGTACGGAGGAGCGCTTACGGCAGCCCCTTGTCTGGAACCCCATGGTTAGCACTCAGAGAGGTCACTTGGTTGGTAGTCGGCCTCATGTTTCCTAGGGTCCCATGGCAGCGGGTCCAGCGCGCTCTCTAGGTGACTGGTTAGAGTTCACAGGCTTGTCAAAGGAGGTGCAGGGGTTCCAGCTCTACAGGGCATGAGAGGGGTGCAGAGCATGTGCCACGACATCTCAGAGGCAGTTCAAGCTGAGTGGCTCACGCCTCTCGAACCAGTAGCACCCCGGTGGATGGGAGCCTTCACACAATTGAAGGTTCTCATCTCAGTCAGGGCCTGCTCAAAGAGTGTTCCATCCGTTTTCTTCGAGCTGCAGGGTGGGGGACGCCTACAGTGAGTTGTAGTAAAGGCCCCGCAGGTGGCAGAGTGCTGTTTTAAGAGGATCCGAGTAGTGGGCATCTGTGAGAGGACTTGCGTCATAGATCCTGACCCAGCAGCTCTTGAGACTGGACACTGGAGGCTGTGGGCTTGGGAGTGTTGTCCACTGGCACGAGTACAATGAGATCTTGGTGAGTGGCTATGGAGGGACCCCTTCTCTTTTGCAGACCACCCAGGAGTCCCCTTCTTTCAGTACACTGTTCGGCTTGGCCGTCATATACTTGCAGCACAGAGAGAGGCCCGCCCCGCTGCAGCACGTCATTGGCAGGAGGAGGGCCTCACAGTCGAGTTCTTGGCAGCCTTTTGGCAGAGGCTGTGGGACTCCAGACAGACGATGCACGTCACTTTGTTTGAGTGGCTGGTTGCACACAAAGCTACAGCAGTAGGGAGCTGGCTTGTGCATGGTGGTCTCTCGGCCGCATGTGTAGCCTGTGACCAGTTGGTGGAGAGTCAGCGTCATTGTCTTTGGGACTGTCCATCGGCCCAGCAGGTGTGGCTACGAGTTCTTCGGCTGATGCCTACTCTCTTCACGGCTAGACAATACACTTGGGGGGCAGCGGCTTGGTCCACTCTCACGGGCCCGGCACTTCAGTTTGAGCTATCTTCCACTTGTAGGATGATAGTGATACAGGGGGGGCGACCTACAGTCCAGTCTGCTACTACGCTACTACAGAGATTACTCCACAGGAGTGGTGCAGTGAGAGAGAGGAGTGTTGGGAGCTCATTAGTGGCCAGACACTTTGGTTTATCTGGCGGGTCCGCTGTTTCCGCATTTTTGAGGCTCGGTCTATGCAGCCAGCAGAGACTGCTCGTGACTTTTGGCTAGAGCTGATCCATACTCTCAGAGGACAGCTTGAGAGACTACAGGGCAGCTCCGACCGCATGCGGGAGCGCCGCGAGGCTTCCCTTCGACTTTGGCGCCCTGGGCCTTTCTACACCTTTGTCCAAGGTGTGCTCAGATGGCACTACCGACCACCTGTGTCGCTCTTCCCTCCTCCCATCCCTTGATTTAGCCCCATTGTATATATGTTGTTCTTTCATTGGGAGAGTCTCCCCATCATGTTTGTTGTAGCCCTCTCTTGCAGAGGTGGTTGTAGCCCTACGGGCAGCTTTCATTAACTAATAGAAGGATCTTTTTCTCGGAAAAAAAAAAAGACAACAATTCTGTGCAGCATTCAGGCCAGGTGACTATCAGGAGAAGGTTTTGGATGAGTTGGCCAACATGGTGCTCCAGGGAGAGGAGACTTTTGCAAAACTTATGACGAAAACCAAGTCTCTGGTTGCCAAGCTTCCCCAGCAACCCGGTGAATTTATGGTTAACAAGTGGGTAGAGAAGGCGCTTCCCAAAACTTCTCAGCAAAAATTCCGAGAGTGTCTCCGACCCGATGCCACTCTGGAGGAGTTCATCGCAGCTGCTACTAGGATAGAGGGGGCTAGGAAGCTGTTCACCAACCCCCCTCACATAGAGACTCCCTCCGTGTTTTCGGAAAGTCCTGCTGATCCATTGACTTCTTTGCGCAGAGAACTTGAAGCCCTAAAACTACAACGCGCTCTCCACGAAAAGAAATCAATCTTTCTTAGACAAGAGAAACCACCACATCTTGAGGCTTTGGATCAAATCAAGAGAGAGCTAGAAGAGCTTCGGTCTCAGCAGGAGACTAAAGCTATGGTATGGTGCAGCTCTTGTCGCTCTCCAGGACATCCTCCACAGGACTGTCCCCTTCGGGCTTATTGCCACTTCTTCGAAAAATCTAGGCACGAAGACAAGGATTGCTACTATATCAAGGGATTGCGGCAAATACAACAAAGTCTAGGTCCTTCTCTCCAACAAGGGCTAGCACCTGCATCCAACATGATCTCACCCTATGGCCATCAAAACCCGTTGCCACCTCTGCTGACAACACCTCCTATGCAGCAAGGTATGCACAACAACTTTGCATCTCCCAGCTTTTATCATGCTGGTACTCAGCATCCGGTCCCATGCAGCAAGGGCAAAGACCACTTCCCCCCTCCAATAGGCCAATTTTGTGCTACAGGTGCGGAGAGTATGGACATTATCAGAGCAAATCTCCATTGCCAAAAGGGTCCCCTCCTTGCCGACACTGTCCTAAAGCTAAGGATGACTATAGTAAGGACTGTCCAAAACAACGAGCATCCACACCTGCAAGCACAAACCAGAACCAGCAGGAGTTCACATTCCCAAAGCTTAACCTCATCACAGTAAGCACCATTCCACAGGCCCCGCCTTCCACTCTTGTAGTTGCCTCTCCAGATGGGTTGAAGCAAGTGGAAGAGCCGGCTGGTGTGCTCACACGGGCACAGAGAGCTGCTCTTGGCCTCAGCCTCCCTGGTACAATTTTTCCATCTCCTGTCACACAAATGAGTCAAACTCCCTTAGTAGCTGACAAACCAGCAGGTAGTGTCTAGAGCCAATCTACCTCGCTTCTATCAGATATTGATGGTGCTTTCATGGAAGCAGTAGAGGACTTGCAGAAGCTTAAGATACCAGAGCAAGATCTAATCACAGGAGTGAAGCCTACAACAGAGTCTATCTTGAAAAACACCTTTCAACAAGTGTCACTGTACGACATGCTTCGACTTGATGCAAATTTGAGAAGTGACACCCTTTCCATCATCCAGTCTCGTACCCTGGTGCAGGGCCTAGTGGTGGGCACCTACCTGTGCAGCCCTGGGAGTCCTACATGATTTCATATCCAGCTGCTCCCCTCACCGACTACAAAAGTCCTCGTCTCACTGTGTCTATTCTTGGGCATCAATTCTCAGGCGTCATAGTGGATGGTGGTTCTGGGATCAATCTGATGCCAGAATTGACTATGTTGGCCTTAGGTGTGCAGCCTACCCGCCCTGCTCCATTCGCTGTTACATTGGCAGACTAGAGGACATTCTACCCTGTGGGCATAGTAGAGAAGGTGCCTCTGATGGTACAAGACTTCACATTTAGCTTGGATTTTGTGGTGGTCAGTCTTCCTCAGGTGGAGGGAGGATTTCCTTTGCTTATTGGTAGACCATGGTTGCGGCATACTAAGGCACTTCAAGATTGGGGAAACGATGCCATGTGGATACATACTCCTGGCTCCCCCATGCAACCAATTCGGCTCGAAGGAGGTATGGATCCAGTGGTTCATTACAGCTCATTGTCAGTACAGTCTAACCCCGACCCTGAGCAGCCAATCCCACCTGACGGGTCTTACGAAGACCTGCTGTAGTGGTTGGAAGCTACCACCTCAATGCCATGTTATGTGGTCTCTATTCAAAACTCACTTGTGGCGATTAACACTCTCTCTCCCAGCTCCTCAGGCGGACACCAATGTCCCAAGTCCTACAGCAGACAGTGTACCAGTCGAAGAAGTGTGTTAGTCCCTGATTCTCATGATTCAAATGTTCCTTTGATCAAAGCCGTCGGTCTCGAGGAACCTATAACACATCACCGAAGGGGGAAGAAATCTCCTCTGCATGAACTCGTCAATGATTCCCCCCTTCTTCTAACATCTCCCAGGTCGGACGCCCCGCCCCCTTAAAAGCACTCTGTGATGTCTGTGTCTGAAGATTTACCCTTCGAGGAGCTTCCACCAGGATGGTTACAAGAAGAGTATGCGGAGTTTCCAATCGATCAAACACCAGGACATGATGTCTCGAAGCTCCAAGAGACAGCTCACTTCTCAACTTCTGAAGTACCCTCCTCAATTACACCTCCTGACCCGGTCAAAAAAGTCAACCTGGGCGACCCTGACAACCCTCAGCACGTCCTCTTAGCAGCTTGGTTATGGGAGCATCCCGCATTACTTGATCAGGCAGTTTCTTTTATACACTCTTTTAAGGATGTTTTTGCTTGGTCCTACAAGGATTTGGAAGGGATCCCACCAGAATTGGGCCACACTATCCCTCTGGTTGAAGGGGCTAAGCATGTCAGAGGCCGAGCTTACAAGCTCAACCCATAGTATGCAGAGACTGTCAAGTCAGAGCTCGAAAAAATGCAAGAGACAGGGATCATTATACCTGTGGAGCACTCTGAGTGGTTATCACCCATGGTGATAGCGCCCAAGAAGCAGTCCAATAAAATCCGTGTGTGCGTAGATTACCGCACTCTGAACAAGATAACTATCCCACATGGTTTCCCCACACTGGTTGGACCAGGGCGAAAGAGGACTAGACCAGTTGGACCCGGCGAGAGGAGAACAGTGCAAGGCAAGGTAGGGGAAGCTAGATAGACCCAACTAGCTTCAAGATTTGTACCTCACAGAGTGAGATTTCAGTTGAGATCCCATCATGGTCGCCAAAATGAGAGCACCTGTAGCGCAGATAGTGTGTCGTGCTCTCTACAATGGGTGCTCCTTAGTACAATGTGCGTGACAATCTCACTCAAAATAGACTGATAACAGGAAACAATAGACAACAACTGAGCTCACAGAGACACAGAGACACAACAGCAACAGTAGACCACAACAAATGACTCGACCATCTCAAAGAACTTATACAGACTCTGGCGTGGAAGCACACTCAGCTCCAGCCCGGGACTCTCAGGTACAATGGGGTGTCAAGGATCAGATGTGCAGGGATGGTGAAGACGTGCTCTCTGTATAGACTCACTCTAGATGACTACAGGAAAGATCATGATGACCAAACCGCTACTACTCATATATACAACCATAAAGAGCCACCAACGACTCATAAATGATAGCATCAAGTCTATCTCCACTGAGTGGTGGTGGTGACCTGGCCACGATGTCCACTAGACCACCGTATCCCTGCCACGTCACTGCCCAGCGAGTCCATCCAGTGCGAACCGACCGTCCAGTGTGAATCGACCAACCAAAGACCAACTGTAAGTCCAAACTGTACTAACTGTCCTGTGAAAGTGACACCATAGCCTGCTACAAGAATCACCACATTTTAAGCATATTGAGCAGCAGGGTCCATAAGCTCTTGCACCGGAATACGCACTTCCATGGTAAGAGCAGGCCCTTCCCAGGCTCGACGCGCATCTTCGAAATCCTCATGTAAACATTCTTCGATGAGGGTCAAGGGATCCATAGCCGGATTCTCCGAGGCTTTCCGGCGTTTGTAAATGCACTGTTCTAGATGATCATTTGACGACAAAACCACTCTCCTAGTCGTGTCATCGAATCGGGTGCACAATTTTTTTTTTTAAATCTGCTTTGATTAATTTACAAGCGGGAAACCTCAAAACAAGAAAAACCCACGAAAAGAAAGGGATACAAACAGCGGAGCACTATGAGGCTTCGAAGGCTAGAAACAGTCAAAGTAAGTCCTGTAGGTATCAAGAGTGATGTCTCCAGCGTCATAGGTAAAATGCAGCGCTTGACCAAGAGATAATTTGAAATAGGGAAAGGGGTCAACAGAAGTGCCTTGGAACATTAAGGAGTTCCTATGGTGCCACATGGCCCACAGAGTCTAAAATCTGACCCAGGTGAAGAACACCGCAAACCGAGATTGCGGTGACTGTAGCACCCAAAAAGCCAAAAGCGTCTGTGAAAAGAGCCGGAGGTAAAACGCAGCCGAAGAGCAGTCGACACTTGCCGAATGATGGCTCTGGACTGATGACAACGCCACAATAAGTGTGGCAGGGTCTCCTCAGCTTCAAGGCATCTGGGGCAGCAAGAAGGCGCAATATGCCGAGCATGTAACACACTGCCAACAGGTAGAGCTCCTACCAAGCAGCACCACAAGAAACCACGTTCCTTCAAAGGCAGATGACTCTGCCAAATGCGAGACAATGTGTGTTGCCACCACAAGGATGGCTTGGAAAGCGACCACAGTTGATTACCCTGATGCACAATCCATACGTCACACTGAAGGACGGCATAGACACTACCAGCTGAGATGCAGTCCAATCTAGTAGTAGCCAAACTCCAATCAGAGTCCACATCCAAAGGAGAAATGGGTGAGTGAGCAGCAAGCATCCTTTTAATCTCCCGCCAGAGAGGAGAATAGTGAAGACCCAACCGAAAGTGGGACACTGCATCAGCGAACAAAATAACATAAACCGAGTCGTCAACCACCTGATGCACCTGACAGATTCCTTTTTGGGAAAGAAAATACGCTTGGCAAGGAGACCGTTGAACCAAAGTCGAAGCGAAGGCCTTGCTCCAATGCAGACTCTCCAAGCGAAGAGAGTTACCCGCAGAGGATTGTCGACCATTCCAAGCCAAATGCGAAGTGAACCTTCCAATCAACAATTACAGAAGAAGTAAAGGGACAACCAGGAATGTGTCCTTCAAGCTTCCCAAAAACAACATCCCAATAAGTCGGTTTCCAAAGACCAAAAGATGGGGTGACAATGTGCGTACACAAATGTGTGACCATGAGAGCCCAGGGTTGCTGCTGCTCCATCAAAACGGGCAACAGCATAACTTTCTGAACCAGAAGATGACGTCTCAAGTCCAAAATATTTAACCCTCCAAGCCACTTGGGAGAACACAGCTTGTCCATAAATAGAAGCCGAAAACCCTTCTTACTTAGGCTTCGAAAACCTGCCAACTCACTGAACAAAGCCACACACTCTGCTGAATCCAGAAAGCCTAGGGAACATTTAACATCACGCTCAACTGGATTCAGAAAACCAAGATTTTAACACTACACACACACACACTCAAACCCGAACAGGAACTGTACATAGAGCTTGCTGTCACACACACCACACACGCACGCACATCTTCGGGCCTACAAGCACGCAGGGCTGCCGAACAAGCTGCTGCAACAAGACGTGCTGAGGCGAAACATGCTGGTGCAGACACTGCCACGCAGGCAGAGCACGTGCAGGCTGACCTGCTACAGGGCTGCTGATTCCGACAGGAGAACATTTCCATGCAGGTGCTAAACCACGCGCAGGCAGAGGGCTCGCGCAGGTGCAGAAACGTGCAGGCAAGCCTTCGCTTGTCCCCACTCACTCACGCGCCCCACATGCACGCACGCGCACAGCACACACAGAGGAGTGGTCGAGATGTAAAAAGAAAGCGAGAGGAGAAGACGCACCGATGGGGTCCCGAACACCCTTAAGGGCCTCCCACACCGCTACCAATGTGGCATTTGCTTTAGATTGCGTAAATGGAAAGTACACAGATGCAATACCTCAATGCAAGACTCTGCTCAACTCGAATGGATAACGTGGCCATGGTAACTCTGAAGAAGCACCTCCAGTGCTGATTTGATGTGCCGATGAGATCCAACTCGATGTGGCGGATGGCCAACAAGGGGTAGATCTTGGGCTGATTTGCACACCCGACGTGAGAGGAATCAAGAGCTGAATGCTGGCTGCAAAAATGCAGGTCTTTGAAGCAAAAACGCAGAAAATCTGTCATTAATGGAAGGCTAAAAAATGAATCAGTTGATGCTCAACGGATGGGCAGCAAAAGGGACGCAAATCGCCAAAGCAATGGGCACTAGGGCAAGGGAGGGAATGGCCACAGAGGAGTTTCCAATGGCCAGCAGATGTGGAGCGCTTGTGGCTGAAAACACAGATTTGGAGGAAGGGGCTGCTATCTCACGAAACACCAAAGATGGGGAGATGTGGGCGATCGCTTAAAGGACTAGTGCCCTTCCTCTTGCATGGTCTGCTCCTAGCGTCTCAAGGCATCAAAATGGTTTTAGTGTGGAATCTACTGCTTTGGCAGCTATTATCGACCCTCTCGCGGCCCAAGTGTTGACCTCGTCAACCCGTTCGATGCATGTGGACCTACCACCACCCCTTCTCATCCATCCCAAGAATTGCTTCCTCCTTAGCCGCTGAGGCAAATGAGTGGACAGGCCAAAGGACATAGCGTAGCGTACCTGTGCACTGTGTAGAGCCTATGACAGCCTAGCTAGATGAGATCTTCGATGAGAACAAGCCTTTTCCGGATGTCCCATTTGATGGAAAATGAAACATTCGTTCGGTAGGAGGAGAATCAACTGTCGCCAAGTATGGGGGTCACTGATGCTGGTGATCCCTACCACCTTTTTCACCACTAAAGCAGCTATTCTGGGGGAGGCTCAATGTAGGTACCTTTGAGATCTCTAAGCCAAGGAAGAAGGTGAAGGTAATCCCAACACAAACAAGGAACAGACCGGAAATGGGAAGTCTACCTCCTCATTCATTCCAAAACATGGCACCAATGTAAAAAATGAGAGGCACCCAAAGCCAACGGCCAGATTGATGGGATCTTGGGCATCATGTCTGCACTCTCAAACTCTAGCTGATAGTATCCATGCCTAGAATCTACGCATCCACAATGAGGAATGATTTAAAAGAGGAACTCAGGAACGGTTATTTGTCTGATGACATATCTGAATGGACCATGGTAATTTAAGTAGGTCATTGGCATTTAAGAGGGTAGTGACACTTGCTATGATACCATATAGCTTCAACCAAATTATCAAAAGTTCAGCTTCCCAAAAAACATTGATGACGAAAGCTTTGATTAGCAAAGTGTGAATTTACAACACAATAACAAAATCATGAGAAAAACACAAACAACTGAACGCCAAGAGATGTAACCAGAATATGTATATAAACATATGAAACTGCTACATCAACTTTGTTTTGAAATTTACATGTTACCACAACTTTGACTACTACAAATAGCAAGAGACACAAGTTATCTTGATTCCTAAACTGATTGATGAGCTATACATAGAAACTATGAAGTAATAGATCATTTAAAGCCTAAATCTTCATATATTCCAATTAGGACATTGAAAATCTGGACACTTAATATAAAAGAACTAAATGCATAAGGTATACTACCATACCTCTTCTGTTGACTTTAAAGAAGTTTCCACACTTCGCAATCGCACCTGAAGCTTCTCCACCTTACCAGAAAATACACAATGTCGCAGACTACATAATACTAGATTACACCAAATTAAAGATTCTAATTATGAAAACACAATGTTAAACTTCGAAGGACAAACCTTCCTTTTGACATTTTTTGAGTAAGCCAGGAGTTCTTGTTCTCTCTTCTCTTGTTGGCTGTTGAGCACTCCAATAAGCTTACTCTGCTCAGCTAGCTTTTCAGCTTGTTCTGTAGTCTTGGCCCTCAATAAAGAGACCTCAAACTCCTTCTCAAGAAGAGCCTTCTGTTTCACATAAAATAGGGTTTCCTTTAACAAAGATAAAACATTCTTTAGAGAATCTCAAACATCTCCCACAGCCAAAGCATTTGAGATTACCTCTTTATGATTAAAAAGAAACTATAGTAAAGAAACACACAAAGCACTTGACTACAAGAAATCAAAGAGCACCTGGTAAACGAAGATAGGAATCTCCCTGAAGGTGCATACGCACAACTAAGGTTACCACTATCCCTCAACTCACTTAGAATTTAGTTTGTCAAAAATAAATACCTAGATGAATCCACAAAAATCCCAATCTCAACCACAAAGAAAAATGCAAGGTGTAGATTCATGGTACTGATCCACAAGACATTATAACCATCAGCTCCATAATGCATAGTATTGACAAAGCACTAGTACATTTGCATAAATGCTATCAGTGCCCAATGGTACACCCACGTTGAATATTACAGTATTCAAGGACTTAAATTCAAATGCGATCAAAAAAAGAGCCCATGACTCTGAGGTGAAATCACATCCAAGTCAAAGTTGAATTGAAGCGATTGAAGAAGAGGACTTTTACAAAAGTAAAAAGAGTCAACATTATCATGTTGAAACGTGAGGAAACTACAAGATCTCCAAACTGTTCACAGCATACAAAGTCTGACCCAATTAAAGAAACCAATATATTGTCGTGAAGGTGAAGATACGTTTCCAAACAGCTAGAAAATTTTCTGAAAACAATCTGGGAGAATGAGCTCAATGTCATGCGGAGATCCGAGAGATGAAGGCCCTGGTATGATTGCAAAACCAAAGTGAGGAGCAGTCTCAACCCTACCGGAACACCAATCTCAACAAAGAGTTGAAATTTGTTGACATCGCCAGAAAAAAAAAAGATTTAAATCCCATATGCCTCATTCATGCCACCAATTTTCTTGTTTGTGCATAATCCGCAATGTATTACAACGCCCGGAGATCCAAGATGGTGACTACAACTTTGTATATGCTTGTTTAGCAGTATTGGTGAACATAGAAGATCCATGAATTGCCAATCCCAAAGTCGTCCTCATTGTGAAAGCCCAAGAAATTGGCACATGGAAACAATCGATCTTCAAAGGTCATGCCAAAACCTTACCCAGGCCTAGGTTTCTAGTGGCCATCAGAATGAGAGGATGTTTCCATCATTATTTGCCAATTCATGGATGATTCTGATCCCCCTCTGGGACAGGAAATCTGCTTGGGGACAAGAGCCTTGCACCGATGTTTCCATAAATTCTGGACTCCAATAGATGCTTTCAAGTATTCACAAATTACCTTGCTGGAAATCCTTGCCATACCAAGATAAATGGTTTATAATATCAATATAACCTGCGATCAGTCTCAAAGGATAAGGACAAGTTACAACCATAAATTTTGCCCTCAATTTTACTAAATGTTACCTCCCCATATGATTGTCCAAAGTTGCCGATAACACATGACATAGACGCACGAGCATAAGTGTCCATGGCTGTCTTTGCGCAGCCAGCATGAAGTTGCTTTTTTGGCAGTAAGCAAAAAAGTAGATGCAAGATAATCAGCCCCCAAACTCTTTTGGTTTGGATCCATAGCCGCAACACCCAACAGAGAGCACAGCAACTCCAAAGAAGTCATTCTTTAAGTTGTTGCACAACACGATATAAGCAGAGATATATCTGAAGGACAAGAGGAGGTTGCCTAGATTTGGCGCTCACCTGCAAGCACTACTTTGTGCATAGCGTGTTGTTTTGCCCTTGACATATTAAGCATCAGCATTTTAAGAGAGAGGCAATCAGGACCCAAATCAGGGACGCCCAAAGTGGGGCACAGCAACTCCAAAGAAATCATTTTTTGAATTGTTGCAGAGGAGAAGATACTGCATATAAACGCTCAGGAGGATGAATTTTTAAAGTTAGACAGGTGACAGATACAATGCAAGAGTCACACAACATTGGAGCGGAGTGGATTTTCTTTCTAAAGAGAAACTACTTTTCAATGTGGAAAAAACAATTTAGAGACTACCATGGAAATAGCTAAGGAAGAGAAATCTAAACCCTTACTGAGAACTCAGGAAAAGAGAAAGAAACTCATTTTATACAGAAACGGCTATTGACTACCCGACAAGATAAGTAACTTTTCTTGTTGCTCAAATGGAAAACATGAAGAAGTTGGAGAAAGAAGCAGAAAGTTCAAAGAAACTATCAAGGCTTCAGGATATAAAGGTGCAAAGGGTTAGACAGGAGGTAAAGCACAGGGTGAGTTACAGGTTTGGAAGAGCAACTGAGACTGCAGAAAAGTCGCAAGTCAGAGCATTCGAAACATTTGAAATTGTTTAAGAACAGGTATTGGAGTTGGGAGAGAAAAATAGTTTATTTTATGTCAAGAGAATAAGATTTTAAGAGAAGACTGGAACCTTTGAAAGCAATGGAGAAGTAGGTCTTGCAAGGGAGAAGATGTAGACTGTCGTAGTGTTATTGACAGACTCAGAAATAGGTGTGATGAACGATCACATTGTTGCAACAGGGAGGGCTTTGCTTTTGGGCATCCCTTGTACTGTTTATAAGAGCCCCTGGGGCCTCACTTTGCAAAGCATCTGGACGTAGAGTTTGAGAGCAGAGGGCCCTTGGGAGTTGTACCTTGATTTGATCAATAATAAAGAAATACCGAAAGGGGCGCCAGTCTTTGGGGCCAGTGCTTCTGGGCGCGGAACTCCGCCGTGCCGTGTCGACTCTCTCTCTCAAACTCTGCGTCCAGATACGGACATCCTCACATCAGCTAGAGATCGAGACACGCAGATTTAGAGGAGTACCCGCTGAGTCCAGGATTTGTCGGGTGTGCCAAATAGAGCCAGAGACAGAGCTACATTACATATGTCACTGCCCAGTATACTATGAGATACGAGGCCGCTTTCACTGTCTATTCAGAGAGGGTTTTGGGACAATTTCTAGAGTCATGAGGTACCAAGATCAGAGATGCCTCGGATTATACTTACTGGAGATTCACAAACACAGAGAGGACCTCTTGAAGAGGGGCACAATGAGAGAGATCCAGCGACAGCCGAAGATTACAGATTTCTTTCAGTCACAGACAGAGGAGTTCGAGCAGCCCCCACAGCATAACAACACCAGAGGCACCAGAGGCAGGCATACTGCTTGATCGGGCGATAGAGTTGGGGCGGTCCCGTTGCCCACGGATGAAGGGGCCCTCTAGATATCGACACAAATTGTGACAGAGGATCCATATCATATTGGCGCGACATAGGAGCCGTCCCGGATACTGATGTATATGTATATGATGCCTCGACTGCCAGAGAGCTCCATTGCATTGTATCAGCTCACCCTTTGTATTTCCTATTCCCTTTGTATCAGCTTTCACCCCACCCCTACCCACTATTTAATTTTCAGTTCTTTAAACTTTTTGTACCCAGACCTGGTATTAGATTCACTACATGTAACCTTTTGGTCTCATAGGTCATTTGGCCTTTTGAAGACGTTAATATTACATTTCATTTCATTTCTCTCTCTATTAAAGCTCCATGGTTTTGAAGTCTCTGTTCGTGTGTTGTTGTTGATTTCTCGCTTGGAGTGTCCAAGCCTGTAACACTATTCAGGGATTCCGATTTTTTAGTAGAAGGGCTAGGCCTTCAGAGAAGTACAAGAAGGCATTTGAAATCTTTTCACGTCTCCCTGACTTCTTAAGGTTTAAGATTATTCAGAAGTACTTGGCTAAGTATTTTATTACACCTGGCATAGACTGGTGGATGTTTTGCAAAAATCAAACCTGATCCCTACCACTGCTGATTTAATATTATCAGCCTCTTTTTTGAAATGTTTTCCTGATTTTTGTTTTAGAAGAAAAGGGATGCATAATGAAGTGCCTACAACCCAATTCCAGGATTCAGAGCTATAGACCAGATAATGAGTATTTATAAAGAAAAAGATACACTTAAAAGACTACCGAGAGATAGGAACCTCTATCTGCAAATCTTTGCCTCCATTTTGAGATCCCTCTCCTTGAGTCTCATGCACTCAAGCTCATGCACTTCTTAATTGCCTTGATCATCAGCTTTTTTCCCTTGGATTGAAGAGTCAGGTTTTGGTACGATCAGTGGACTAACCTCCATCCCTTTAGCTTCTTCCTTTCAAGGACCCTTTTTTGTAGTCTACCTTCTTGAAATGTGCTACAGGTGTCCGAAACAAAGCTGACTCTGTAAATTCCTCCTCTGTCTTTATCTGCCCACGAGCTGCTCCCTTGAATTTGCATTTTCCTTTATAAGTCTCTGATGCTGAACTTTTAACTCTTCATTCTTATGTATAGTAGAAACTGTTCACTAGGCAAAAGTGCTGATTCCAAAGTGGCATAGGGTTCTAGATGTACAGTTTCCAGTTGCACCGTTATTACATTCCAAATGAAAGCGAATGACTTCCACGTTCTAAACACACATAGATTGCCGTTCTAAACCTACATTTTTGAAGTAATATTTATACAGAGCCAGATCATTGTTTCAAGCCACAATTTTGCAACTATCTGGCATCAAAACCATCTTGACTCTCCAAAATGTTTGAGAACTGTACTTGAAAACAAAGCTCGATCATCCATAGAGTTTGTGAGCATTATGAAACAGGCAAAAAAAAAGGGCGGTAACTCAAAGAAGAGTCATTTATCAGCACCTGCCAATTTTACAAGAAATTTGAGAATGGATTCAACATTCATTTGGAGATTGAAGAGGTATTATACAACAAATGAGTGTTTGCACAGTCAAAAAAGTGCTCACTTCTTACAAATTCTAGAAGATGTGAGGACAATCTAGAGTCAATAGTGATTATGTCACAATCAAAGTTTGCAAAGCAAACAAAGCGGTTTGTCTCAGCTGAATGAATCCAGCACAATGTAAATCAAAATCTTGTGGATTAACATTGAGCACCAAATAAATGTTCTCAGCATGCTCATAAGCCTCAAAATATATTGACAAAAGCACCTTAGTGTGAATCCCAATCCCTCTAAGCAGCAAAAAAGTACCTCTGGCTTGCCTTGAAAATTTAGTCTGTGCTGGGTCTCCACAATTAACTTCTCTTGCCTGTTGTCGACAAGCTTAAAACAATTATCACAGCATAGCACAGTAGTCCAATTTTGTGCAGAATGAAAATACAGCTGACCTTTTTAAGGCAATATCCCGATCTTGCAAGGCTTCTTGAAGATATTGAAGTGTTGAATCTTTAAGCTGGAGGGTCTTTTCCCACTTCTTGGATCTTGATAGAAGTTGAATGTAGCGTGATCTCCAGTCCTCTTGCTGCACCTCTTCCTTATTTGAGGAAGTCCTTACACAATGGGTCTTGATAGCGTGCCTATCTTCCTCCACAGCTGCATACCCTTGTAAAAGAGTAAAAAGAATGTAGTTGTAATAAGCATATACCTTCATAAGTTCAAAATAGTCAGAGCCTACGAATTGTAAGAGAGGATGAAACACTCACATAAAAAAGAAGCAAGGAACACAAAAAAACAAAAAACGGAAAAACTAAATCACTTTATTTGTTACTAAACAAAACTAGATGAAAACAAACCATTCTTCATTTAAAAATGCTTTTAGAAAAGGCATAAGCAAAATAAGATAAATAAGCTTACTTGACTAAAACTTGGAACAAGTACTCAACTTTAAACTAACAAGGAAAAGACGTCAAAAAGACCAATCCTGAAAATCAAATACCACACGACACCTTTAGCTTCTCAAGTGATTCCTGCAAAGTCAACAAGAATATCAAAGCATTCAGCGCTTGCAGATATTCAACCCCGTCCATGGCTATGAGCCAAATCGGTGACAGTTGCAGATCAGCCCTACAGTGGCCAAAATCGGTGGCAATGAAAAGGACAAGGAACATCTACAATGGCAAGAGCTTGAGCGTCAAGCATTGCCCGTCAACTCATAGAACCTAAAAGCAGCAAACCAATGGATAGACAGAACGAAGAGAGCTATTGGTGACAAAGATAAGGGAGAAGAGGCAACCGGCATCACCAAGAATCTGCAGGAGGATTCCACAAGATGCCAAACAGACATATTCACATGGAATGGGAAATGGAAACAGGGAATGGGAACGAAACCGTATGAAGCCACATTCTCTGTGAATAGATAGTCAAATGGAATAGGGTCTGAAACGGCAATCAGGGACAAAGAACAGGTACGGTAGATCCAAAAATGGCCATTATTTGTGACTATGGCAAAAGAGCATTGCACTAGAGCTAACAAGGAGCTATCAACCGGGGTAGACACTAGTCCACTTGCTGAAGGTGGCTCCTGAAGACCAGAGCTGGGAAGGGAACTCCAAGAAGACAATGAAGGAGGCTCTGCGGACAACAGCTTTAGAAACCTGATGTAGAAACCCGGTAGAGCGAATTGGAGCAGAGCGGCAAGCCAACAAACGTAAACCCAAATAAACCCAATGCAAAGAAAAACAAAGAACCAAAGAAGGCAAGAACACAAGGGAAGATAACAGCAAATAAGAAATCGAGGGAATCAAACAAAAGAATTATACTCTCAAAAAAAAATACACTCACACCTAAGCACCCACCCAAACACCTTTTTTTGTAAATCTTGTTTGATAGAATTTAGAGGTGGGAAACCTCAAAGCGAGGAAAACCCACAGAAAGAAAGGGATACCAAAAACGGAGCACTATGAGGCTCCGAAGGCTAGAAACAGTCAAAGTAAAATCCTATAGGTATCAAAAGTCATGTCTCCAACGTCATAAACGGAATGCAATGCTTCAATATTCTTAAATATTAAAATCTCATAGAGAAATTAGTGACTTTATTCAATCTGGGTAACCTGTCACAAAGGAGTGGTGTGGCTCCCCTCTTGTGGGGCCACACACACCGCACCACATTCAACCCACCGATTTAACGTGCACTTAAGGAATAGACATTGCTAAAAAATCCAAAAGCCTCAAGGTACAGCTCAGAATTGAGGAGAATCTGTGAAGTCCTCTTCCTCCATCCACTTTGCATCGAGAGCTGGAAAATCTTGCCCTTGACCAAACTATTGGTGGACCTAACTGTCCAAGGTGCAACGGAAAAGGGCGAATCGAGTGATGAACTTGTTTGCAACCGTGAGCAAACCTTCTCTCCATATCGGACAGCCAATAGATCTCGGATCTATCACGATGAATCTCCTCGTCATCAAGCTCCTAACGTGTATCGCCCACCGAACAGGCACGAGAACTCATCGCAAGCAATGCCACACCGAAAAGGGTGTGCACACGGCTAAAAGAGGGAGCTCTAGCAAGAGAGAGGATGATCCCAAGTGAGAAACGCCAGAGAGAGAGAGAGAGAGAGAGAGAGAGATGGTGGAGAGAGGAAACGCTAGAGAGAGTGTTTCCGCACACACCGAAACGCTAGAGAGAGGGTGTAGCCCAAAACACTGGATCTCTGCACTACACAACATGTCAAAAGTACAAGGGAGGGGGTTGCATATATAGGCAAATCCCATATTTGCCCTACCTACTGCAAAAACCCACGATCCTAATAAATGGTTAATAAATGCTAAAAAATATGTAAACTCACTGAAAGTGACCTGACACACATATTTAGTAGCAGAATTGCAAAAGATTCAAGACTCTTGACCCCGCGAAACCCTAGGAACGGGGGTCCAACCTCATGCTAGCCTACCGCGTAAGCAACATTGTGGAGTGCATCGCCGAGAACGGTACGTCTACCTCAGAAACGGCCGGGCATAGCCACAAAACAGCCCTCACTCCCTAATCTGCTCCTAGGAGATACTGGAGCTACCACCGGACAGGAAACTAAACTCTAACACTAGCTTACCCTCATGTGTTTTTTCTTGTGCCTTGGGACCTAATGGTTGTTGCTCTAGTCCCCCGATCCACTAGCACATCATTCTAAATCTTTGGAACTCCTTGATGAATCATCCATTGTTTCCTTCAATTCTTTCTTAGGACACTTCAAGAAGACATGTCCCGATTCACCACAGCCATAACACTTGCCCTCTTTGAAGTACTTAGCACGTTGCTCTTCTGTCAATTTGGGCCTTGCGGATTTCTTCTACTTGTTGCCCTTCTTCTTCTCCTTGGAAGACTCGTTTCCCGGTGACTTGGACACTCGATTGTCTGTCGGATAAGTCAAGGAGCCTAAATGCATGAAAATTAGTCCTTTGTGTGTGCCATGAGCTTCTGAATACTCTTGGACTTTTGCTTTAAACAATACTGCTGAATCTCTTTTGGTAAACCACAGCAAAACCGCTCCATCTGCTCCAGAAAAGGAAACTTCCAAAAAGAAGCTACTAGCAAAAAGTTATTCCAAAATCGTTGACAATACATTGCCCAAGTATCATCTACTAGCAAAAAGCTATTCCAAAATCGTTGACAATACATTGCCCAAGTATCATCTTTCGTCATCCTCAGATGGGTCCACGCTGTGATGATATCCTGTTCATACTCCTCGGTCGACCATGCCAAAGCGAACAGTTTCTTGAACTTTCTTGTTCAAAAGCAAGGTCGACCACCATGTTTGAGCATTACCCTTTAGAAAAGATGCCGCCTTTCGTACCTAGGAGGATTCAAAAAAGTTTACCACTGAGCGAGCAATGTCAAACTGTTGTATGAAAGCAATAGCTTGATGGGAATCCCTGAAGCCCGAAAAAGTGTCAAACTTTACTGCTTGACCCCCATCCTTGAACTCTTTAGTCTTCTTTTGCTTCTTCACAAAGTTGTTGTGTTGAGTGGCTCTCAACAAGTGATTTTGCTTCTTACCATAAATGGTACCAAATGGGTGGGTATCGTTGTCTGAATTGTTGAAAGAGTACGAGGTCTCCTCCTCTGAGTTGCTAGATTGCTTTCAGTGCTTTCTAGACTTTTTGTTGGATCTGCTTTTCTTTCTCTTTCTCCGTTTCTTTCGTCTTTTCTCATCCTCACTAGAACTAGAGGAAGAGGAATTGTTGAGACTCTTTGAAGACGAAGAAGAACCGAAGGCATCCCCGAAACGAAGACGCTTCTTGGATCCACTAGCGACTTCGAAAGTTGTTTTCTAGCCCAGATAACCGGGGAAATCCTCTGACTTGCTTTTCTTCTGAGAGTACTTTGTGCCTTTCATCAATCAGCTGGTCTTATGTCCAAGAGCTTAGTCAAACTATTCTTGCAAGTACAATTTCTGCTTTTCTGCACCCAGCTTTGCTTTTGTCTTCATGGCAGACTTGAGAGGTGAATAGACGGCATCACGCCATTGAGAGTGAATGTCACAAGACGGGCACCACGTGCCAATAGAAAAGAGCAGATTGAACAAACTTTTAGCACTTCAATAACAATTGAATTGAGAGAGAGAGAGAGACGACACGCGACACGGAGTGGCGGAATTCCACCCCAGAGAGTATTGGCCCCAAACCTTGGCACCCCTTTCGGTATTTCTTTATATTGCATCAACACAATACAAGCCGGTACTCCAGACTCTGCACCTTCTCCAGGAAGCATGCCAGAGAATGAGCCCTAACCTCATATTTAAAGGCCCTTGGCCTAAAAAGCAATTACAGTGAAAAGCCATCAAACTCAAAAGCATCTGGTCCAAAAGCAAAGCCAAAAAGCTGCCAGTGTAAATCACGAAAATCCGTACAGCCTGCCACGTCATCAGCCAGCACAAACACAGAAATCCGTACAACCTGCCACGTCATCATGCCAGCGCAATTTTTGAAAATCTGCCATGTCATCAGTTTTTTACGTGTTTGTGGGTCCTCCTTTATTTTAATCCTTTATGTCACTTGGGGCCCTATCGGACGGGGTCCCCATAAGTTGGTAGAACTTTTTCTTATGTTACTTGTTCTCTTAGGGTTTAGGCCCCTCGGCCGGCATCTGCAAGTTGACTCCATTCTTCAAGGCTTTGACACGTCAGCCATCTCCCCTTCTTGAGAGAGAGTAATCGTCCGTGATTACAACATATCTGCAAAACAACTCAAGTTAGCTCAAAAATTTCCGAGGGTCATTCCGACGAACATTCCAAGGGACAATCAGTTTGCTCTTTTTGTTAAGGAGTTAGCGCCTCCTTTCGCCTCTTTTGATCAAGGAGTTAGCTTCTCCTTTCGGCTCTTTTGATCAAGGAGTTAGCTTCTCCTTTCGTCCAGATCGGAACTCTTGATATTCCGGCGTAGTAAAATTACCATCACACCCAGACCAAACTGATCTTCCACGGGTGTCTTGGTGCACTAAAATTACATACCCAGGCAATCTCATCCAATTAGGAATATTCAGTAGTTGGCACATCACAATGCAACACAAATGCTTACATATGCATTTTACAAGACACAACAAACAACGCCGTTGAGCACTCCCCCGAGACAAACGGTCTGCGGTATGAAGCTACTCAACGACTACCTCGTCACTCCCCCCACAAATAACCTAAAAAGGTCCGGGCCATGAGCTCAAAGGACTATACAACCAAACGCTCCCCAGACCGCAGCCTGCGTCGCTTGGAGGTTCAAGCATACAACCAAACGCTCCCCAGGCATCGGCCTGTGTCGTTCGGAGGTTTTTAAACATACAATGAAACGCTCCCCAGGCATCGGCCTGCATCGTTCCGAGGTTCAAACAATACCAAAACAATATTTCTCACTTCTCCACCCCGGAGTAAAATCACCAATCAATGAAACCAGGATTAAAACTAGAGTCAAACAATTCAAATCGGCACCAAGACAGGTTCAAAATAGATACCATCCATTTCAAACAGATTCCAAACAAGATCAAACAGAAGTCAAACTTAAAAATCAATCTCAACATCAGTCAAGCTCAAAAAGTCGACTGACTTTCCATCCTTAAACCTGCACCAAAATTAGGGTTAGGTTCATTCCATAAGGTCATAGCCGAGCACAGCATGGTCCATCAGCTCTTAGACAAACAGTGTTTCGTTGGCGGCGATGGTAGTCCCAAGATAGCAATCGCACTGGACCTCCAAGGTCATCTGCTCATGAAGAGACATCTACTGAGAGATGTCGAGAAACTTCAAGTTATAATCTGCTAGGGTTTCCATGGCAAGAATTTCAGGATACCCCACTCTGTGAGAAGTTACACTCCAAAGGAAGATGTCAGAAACCATATAGCTTCGGGCAAAATTTTCTTGAAAGCTTGCCAAGTCCTTGAAGCGTGCTGCTTGGTAGCTATAGATATCAACATCTGCATGGCACTGCTTCTGAGAAAAACAGTGACTTGAAACAAATCTGGATCCTTCTCTTGCAAGTGATCTTAATTGGCTTATGCCCTGTAAGACATGAGCGGTGATTACGGGAGCGCGCCCAATGCGCGATGAAGTAAGGGTGGGGGTGGCTAATGAGTCCGGGTTGGAGAGCGAAGATACCTCCAATAAATTCCAGAAGTCTGCTCTTTTGTGGGACCGGTATGCTTTTACAAAGCACACGCCTGATGCTCTGATATCACTGTCACAAGACGGGCACCATGTGCCAATAGAAAAGAGCAGACTGAACAGACTTTTAGCACTTCAATAACAACTGAATTGAGAGAGAGAGAGAGAGAGAGAGAGAGAGAGAGAGAGAGAGAGAGACGACACGGGACACGGAGTGGCGGAATTCCACCCCAGAGAGTATTGGCCCCAAACCTTGGTGCCCCTTTCGGTATTTCTTTATATTGCATCAACACAGTACAAGCCGAAACTCCAGACTTTGCACCTTCTCCAGGAAGCATGCCAGAGAATGAGCCCTAACCTCATATTTAAAGGCCCTTGGCCTAAAAAGCAATTACAGTGAAAAGCCTTCAAACTCAAAAGCATCTGATCCAAAAGCAAATCCAAAAAGCTGCCACCATAAATCAAGGAAATCCGTACAGCTTGCCACATCATCAGTCAGCACAAAACACGAAAATCCGTACAGCCTGCCACGTCATCATGACAGCGTAATTTTTTTAAATCTGCCACGTCATCAATTTTTGCGTGTTTGTGGGTCCTGCTTTATTTTAATCCTTTATGTCACTTGGGGCTCCATCGGACATGGTCCCCATAAGTTGGTAGGCTTCTTCTTCTATTACTTGTTCTCTTAGGGTTTAGGCCCCTCGGCCGGCATCTGCAAGTTGACTCCATTCTTCAGGGCTTTGACACGTCAGGAGTTTGTTACAGTGAACCTCATCAAGTGGATGATTCTTTAGGTACTTCACATATTTCGAGTCCTTGGAGTACTTAATCATTCTCTTCGCGCATGTGTCGACCTTGAGTTGACATCGATACTCGCCCCGACAAGATCCCTTGCCAAAAACTTGCCATGATCTCTCGACTCCTTGGAAGAAGGCTTGCTCCCATTGGAATTTTTGTTAATTTTGTATGTTCCCAGCTAGAATTTGAGTGCTCTTCATCTTCCTGGTGATGCATGGTCGAAGGGGTGTCATCTCTATTGGATTTACTGCTAGGACTGATGTGCGCTACCGAAACAGGATCGGATCCTCCGTAGAAGAAGAATCGTATGAGCTCTGATACCACTAACAGGTTTGGACACCCAAACAAAAAGTCAACAGCAACACACGAACAAAAACTGACTTGAAAATAGAGAGAGAGAAAGAGAGAGAGTACGAGACTCAACACAAAGCGGCGATGTTCCGCTTCCACATGCACTGGCCCCAAAGACTGGCACCCCCCACCGTATTTCTTTCTTTATTGTTGATTTGCAAAGTACAACAACCAAGGAGCACCTGCTCTGCAGTCTGTGCGTTGTAAAGTGCCAGAGAGAGCCCCCAAGTCTCATATTTAAAGGCCAGAGGCCAAAAAACGTCAATCTAAAAAGCTGGCACCAAAAAAAAAAAAAAATCCTAAAATTTCAAGATTTCCTAAATATCCGCTGAGAATTCCGGGATATCCGTACAAGTGCCACGTCATCATATTTTGAGGTTATAAACTTGTCCGACTTCGTTCGGCCATTTTCAGGCACTTTAAACAGGACCTCTTTCGCTTGAATTGTAACGGGAACAGGACACCACGTGCCAACGGAAAAGAACAGACTGAACAACTTTAAGCACTTCAAATAATAATTGAACTGAAAGAGATGCACGACACTAGACGGGAAGTGGCAGAGTGCCACCCCAAGAGAGCATTGGCCCCAAACCTTGGCGCCCCTTTCGGTATTTCTTTATATTGCTTCAACTCAGTACAAGCCGATACTCCACGCTCTGCACCTTCACCTGGAAGCATGCCAAAGAATGAGCCCATGGCACATATTGAAAGGCTCTTGGCCTATGAAAAGCAGTTACATGAAATGCTTCAAACTCAAAAGCATTTGGTCCCAAAATCACTAGCGCCAAAAGCTGACAGCGCATTTTGCGAAAATCTGTACGGCTACCACATCAGTATGACAACGCAAATTGCGGGCGTCTGTACAGAGCCACGTCAACATGCCATCGCAAATGGTGGGATGTCCATACAACAACCACGCCATCATCTTTTTTTACGCAAGGCAGATTGAGTATGTATGTGTGCCTGCTTTACTTCTAGTGACTTGGGGCCCCATCGAATGAGGTCCCATAAGTTGGTAAAGACTTCTTCTGTTGCTTCTTCTTAGGGTTCAGGCTCCTCGACCGGAATCTGCAAGTTGGCTCCGTTCTTCAGTGGCTTGACACGTCAACAGTATGTGAAATCCCCCCTTCTTGAAAGAAAGTGATCGTCCACGATTACAGTATATCTGCAAAAGAACTCAAGTTAGCTAAAAAAATTCCTGAGGGTCATTCCTAGGGACGATCAATTTTCTCAATCCAGATTGGAGCTCTTGATATCCTGGGTCGTCGGCTTCCCAAAAAAATCTCATCTAAGAAGGAATCTCCTTCCAAATTAGAGCTCTTGATATTCTTAGCCATCACACCCGGATCGCGCTGATCTCCAACAGGTGTCTTGATGCACTGAAATAACATACCCATGCAATCTCATCCAATTAGGAATATTTAGTGGTTGGCACATCACAATGCAACACAAATGCTCACATATGCATGTTACAAGACATCGAAACATAAAGCCGCCGATGAACACTCCCCTGCAAATAACCATCCAGGTTTGGGCATGAGCTGTTCAACGACTCCCTTATCACTCCTCCTGTAAATAACCTAAAGTGGTTCGGGCCGGGAGATATAGAGGCCTTTTACAACCAAACGTCCTTCAAACTACAGCCTGCGACCTTTGGAGGTTCAAGCATACAACCAAACGCTCTCCAGACGTCTCGTCTGCGTCATTCGGAGGTTTTCCAACATACAATGAATCGCTCCCACAACATCTCGTCTGTGTCGTTCCGAGATTCAGACAAGTTTTCGGTATCTCCTATGTCAAAGAAAATTAGGGCTTTGAAGCTGTTGACTTTCCCATATGCTCGACACAATTCATTTGTACTTTCAAGGCGTATGCCATAGATGGGGACAACCAAAATACTTATGCCCTGACTGAAAGCATCCAAAGCATCGGCCTTCTTGTGATAAGGTGTCTCGTTGCTGAGGCGTCAAGCATTTTCAAGCTGCCCCATTCTGCCAAGATCCGGACTTCAAAGATAGAAGTCATATAACTACGTACAAATACTGTCTTGAAAGCTTACCAAGTCCTTGGAGCATGCGGTTGTGTCACGATTTGAGCTCCACCACTGCATAGCATTATCTTTACGAAATCCCGCTGCTTGAGAAATCTTGGATTCTTCTGTATAGTTCCTTAAAGCATCGATGTTGTCGAATTGTTGTAGGAACTGCAATGCTTTCTTCCGACCCTTCACCCCCGAAAAGGTGAGAATTTTGATTGTTGTCCCGCAGTTCTTGAAATCTTTCGGTTGATTAGACGCGTATCCCGGGTACGCATAATAAGGGTATCCATACGGACTCCAACCATTGTAGCCTGGTAGCGGTGGGGGTTGGGGGGGGGGGGGGGGGGGGGGCAACGGTGGTGCCAAAGGCGGTTGCACTGGATCAGGGTCACATGGCTGTACCATATTCCTAAAGACTCCCCCGATCGGAACAGACGGCTAGAAAGATTGCTGGTTGGAAGCTCTCGTACTTTCTGGTGCCGGTGGCGGAGGTACCACCTACAATGTCAAAGGGGGTAACATGTAATTCAGAAACTATTGAAAACTTTGCAGCATCGGGAGATTCTGCTGAGGATGCCGCGAAGAAATGTCGCGAAGCTCATCGAGGAGAAACTACAAGTATTTTGCCGAATCCATGAACGCCATGTCTTGGGTTCCTTATGGCTTATGCCCTGTAAGACAAAGCGAAGAAGACGGGAGCGTGTCCGATACGCGATGGAGTAAGGGTGGGAATGGCTAATAAGTCCGGGATGGGGACACGAAGATTATTTAATAAAATTTGGAAGCGCCAACTTGCTCTTTTGGCTCTTTGGTGAGACCAGTATGCTTTCAAAAAAGCACACACCTGAAGCTTTGATACCACTGTAACAGGGACATGGCACCACCTGCCAACAGAAAAGAACATACTGAAAAACTTTAAGCACTTCAAATTATTATTGAATTGAAAGAGATGCACGACACAAGACGAGGAGTGGAGAGTTCCACCCCAAGAGAGCACTGGCCCCAAACCTTGGTGTCCCTTTCGGTATTTCTTTATATTGCTTCAGCTCAGTACAAGCCGGTACTCCACGCTGTGCACCTTCACCCGGAAGCTTGCCACAGAATGAGCCCATGGCACATATTTAAAGGCTCTTGGCCTATGAAAAGCAGTTACATGAAAAAATCACTAGCACGAAAAACCGCCGATGCGTTTTGCGAAAATCCGTACAGCTGCCACGTCAACATGTCAACACAAATTGTGGACGTCTATACTGTGCCACGTCAGCATGCCAGCGGAAATTGCGGGACGTCAATACAGCTGCCACATCATCATCTTTTTTTACGCGGGGAGTTTGAGTGTGTATGTGTGCCAGCTTTACTTCTAGTGACTTGGGCCCCTATTGGACGGGGTCCCATAAGTTGATAAAGACTTCTTATGTGCTTCTTCTTGCGGTCCAGGCTCCTCGGTCGAGATCTGCAGGTTGGCTCCGTTCTTCAGTGGCTTGACACGTCAGCAGTTTGTGACGAGAATGCCACGTCATCACATCTGTGACAACCGGAGAGCCCCTCTAAGTAGGTTTCCGTTACACTGCATAGAGGCAGCCATCGACACAACCTAATTCGTTGAATGTCCGAGCTTCCAACAAGATGGTAAGGGGAGCACCATTGAATGCTGTGGGTCAGACGGTGTGCAGCTAGTAGGCTTCGCACAGTTCAAGCAGCCTGCGGGCAAGCTCAGGCCGCAGGAAGCAAGCTATGGGTGAAACCGAGGATGAAAGGAAGCCACGCAAAGATAGTGAAGAGACCCACGGCATGCGCGCACCACCAACAACCGAGGACGGGAGTGTCGCTACAGGTTATTGGGGGTAGATGATGACGCAATGGGTGCAGGTCTGCGCACGCAAGCTGCGCGCGAGGCAGAAGGTGGGAAGATCCCAACACGCACGTCCTCCACAGCTCTGGTTTTGTTTGCAATGCCTCTTTAGATGCACTAGATTTCCCTCTCTCCCCCCCCCCCTCTCTCTCTCTCTCTCTCTCTCTCTCTCTCTCTCTCTCTCTCTCTCTCTCTCTCTCTCTCTCTCTCTCTCTCTCTCTCTCTCAAAAAGGATCTATATACAAAATCATGCTTGAGAACCTTTTTAAAAAATGACATGCTGAAATGCCGTTTAGGCCGGTCCGAAACGGTGGGGAAACTTCGTTCCCGTTCCCCCCCCCCCCCCAAAAACGCCATTTCATGTGACTATATTGTCCTCCAATCATGGCATGCCAGTCAACAGCAATAGCAACATCGATCTCTATCATACAAATGAGGCCTCATACCAGCTATGTAGAGATGTTGACCGACCACTGTCCTATTTAGCGTAATCAATGTGAGTCCATTCACCAAGCTGCCGGCCCTCCACGTCCGTGACATAAGCATTCCAAATCAATGGCTACCTCTCAAGCTCCTCCAAGCATCGAGATCTCTCTCAAATCAATGCAGGATGTATAATCAACCATATCCTCAACAAGCAACGCATAATAGGTGACATATGAGACATATCCAAGAGTGCATCAATAAAGATGAATCTGAACGTGGAGTTCAAGCACTGCAAGAAATACTTCCTTCTATCAAACAAGTGTAACAATCAAAATAAATCTCATTTCGCCCAAAATTATGTCACTGTATATCCTCAAGAGTGTAGCGCGGATAGTGTGTCGTGCTCTGTCACTCAAAGCAGAATGAAAACAAAGGAAACAATAGATAACGGTTGATCAACACAGAGACAACATATGGACTCGACTATCCCAAAGAACCAATACAGACTCTAGCGTGGCAACACACTCAACTCCAGCCCAGAACTCACATGTACAATGGGGGTGTCAAGGCTCAAATGTGCAGGGATGGTGTAGACGTGCTGTGTATAGACTCGCTACTCTAGACGCCGACGCTGGACCATATATGAAGAAGATGATAAGTCATGACCCAACCGCTACTACTCGTATGTACAACCATAAAAGCCACCAACGGCTCATAAATGTCAGCCATCTAAGTCTATCTCCAAACTGAGTGATGGTGGTGACCTGGCCACGATGTTCACTAGAGCACCGTCCGTATCCCTGCCACGTGTCACTGCCCAGCGAGTCCGTTCAGTGTGAACCAAATTAGACCAAAGACCAACTGTACTAACTGTGTCCTGTGAAAGTGACACTGACACTGTAGACCGCTCTTCGTCCCAGAGAGTGGAGACCTGAAAGATCTGCAACCAGGTCCAAAAGATCTGCAACCAGGCCTACTACTGGTGGTCAGATGGAGGGGGAGGGGGAGGCTGGTAGAAAGGTGGGTAAGGAGATGGAGGCTAGGTGTATGGTGGAGGGTAGTGGCCATGAGGAGCGTCCATTGGATATGGAGTAGCAACCCCATGAGCAACAGACTGAGTAGGGTGAGAAGGTGGGACAAATGGAAACCCAGGGAAAGACTGAGTAGGGTGAGAAGGTGGGACAGTTGGTGGAAACCCAGGGAAGCTGTTGTAGAAGGGAGGAGGGAAAGAGGTGGGGGAGGCCATTGTAATAGACTTGGACACTCCAAGTCAAGAATCAATCGCGACAACACCAAATAACCACTTCAAAACAATTCACAGATCACAATAGATTTGCACTGGCCCGGCGGAGTTCCGTGCCTAGAGATATTGGCCCCAAAGACTGGCGCCCCTTTCGGTATTTCTTTATGTATTAAATCAATGTCAAAGTACAAAGAGCGGTTAGGGTTTCACTCTCAGACTCTGCATCCAGATGCTCTGAGAAGTGAGGCCCTCACCACGTATAAAAAGATTACAAGGGATGCCCAAAAGCAGAGCCCCAAAAGCTTGAAATCAAAAGCAGTTTCTCTCTCTCTCTCTCAATCAGAGCAAAATAAAGCAATTCAACACTCTCTCTCTCTCTCTCTCTCTCTCTCTCTCTCTCTCTCTCTCTCTCTCTCTCTCTCTCTCTCTACTGCCAGTATACTCTCTCTCTCTCTCTCTCTCTCTCTCTCTCTCTCTCTCTCTCTCTCTCTCTCTCTCTCTCTCTCTCTCTCTCATCACGCCATCTCTCTCTCTCTCTTTACCATGCTTTCGTTTAGGGTTTGCTGCTGTATTTTAGGGTTCGCGACCTGTTTTTAGGGCTCGCGACCTTTTTTTTTTTTTTTTTTTTTTTTTGTTTTTTTTTTTGGGAGGGGGTTGTTGGACAGATCTGCGTTTTAGGGTTAGCTGCATTTTCTGCACTTTAGAAACATCAATCCTCTCTTCTCTCTCTCTCTCTCTCTCTCTCTCTCTCTCTCATGTCATCCCCAACCTCACCTATGGCAACAAGCAAACTCAAATATATGCTTCACTCCAAACGAATTTCCATCATTGAATTGGAAATGAAAGCATGGAGAAAAGAGATGGAAGATTGGAGGAACGCGAAGACCGTTTTCCTCCGAGAAAATGAAGAAAAGGAGAAGAGGTGGAAGGACGAGAAGGATCATCTTCTCAACAAGATCGCCACGTTGGAGAATAGCATTTTGGACCTCCACAAAGAAGTGTTGGAAACACGGTCAAAAAATGGGCTTGAAGAGGGGGAATTTCAGCCCTCTTTGAGGGAAGAAATTGACAACATCAATGAGGAGAAGAAGTCATGGGCCGCGGTCATATCCGAAACACAAAAGAAAGTAGAGGAGGCCGAAAAATGGATTGAGGTTGCCAAGAAAGGGAAAGGTAAGGAAGCTCCTTGTACACCCACTCTTATCAACATGACCCTCGAAGAGGAACAAAGAAGGAGGATGCGGGCTCTACATGTGAGGGTAACCGGCCTCAAGGACATAAACAATGTGGAAAAAGAGGTCACAAGCCTCACATCAATGATGGGGGTGGAGAAGCCTTCACACACAAAGGCATGGAGAGTGGGCAAGAAGAGTGAGGGCCCCGGAGAATCTTCAAAGAAAAGAGCTCTCATACTACGCTTCCCTTCATTGGAAGAGAAGAAGGAATTCTTGAGGAAGAGACCTACTCTCAAGAAGACAGGTATTTTCTTAGGCGATGACCTCACTCTCTCACAACTTGCGCATATGAGAGAAGTAATGCCCGAGATTCAAGCGGCAAGGGAGAAGGGGAAGATGGCCTTTTACAGAGATGGTCGGGTGGTGATTGTAGAGCGGCGCTCTACATGACGGTGCGAGACCTATGGGACCACATTGAGGATGGCGACTTGGAATTGTAATGGGTCTATGAGGTTGGATGTTGGTGCCTTTGAGGACAGTTTCAGAGACAAGGACATTGTTTTCTTTTCAGAGACTCACCAGGCCCCTGGCCAACTGTTGCCACATGTGGTGGGATACAAATGGGAGACAGCCCACAGAACAGTCACGAGATCTGAGCATGGGAGTAGAGGTTCCGGAGGAGTAGCGGTGTTGTTTAGGGAGGAGCTACAGCCACTACTACATATTGTACGGAGAGATGATCAGGCTAGATACATGTGGGTGAGGCTGAGAGCTGGCACAGGTCGATTTCTATATATTGCTATATGTTACTTCCCCCCCAGTACGTCAGTATATGCTGTATCCAGAGGACAGTCGCCTTTCTCAATTCTAGATGATGATATATGGGAGTTTTCTAGGGATGGTGATATCATCCTCCTAGGAGACTTCAATGCTCGAACGGGCAACTGTCAGACAGTCTTCTACGACACTTCAGATGAGATGCTTAGAGAGTTGGATGTGGGTGAGCTGGGGTTTGACAGATGCTCAAATGACAGAGAGCAGACTGAGTATGGGAGATACCTCACGGAGATGACGACTACACATGGGCTAGCCATACTTAATGGCTTACAGCGGTTTCCTGGAGCAGCAGGCTTCACATGCTTTCCACACAGACATGGGGCCAGTACAGTGGACTATGTTATGACACAGCCGAGCTTTATTCCTTGTATTCAGGATTTCACAGTGGGAGCCAGACCAGTGGGCGTAGCAGTGGATCATGCTCTCTTGACACTGTCCGTATCTTTTCAGTTTAGTACAACCCAGAAATCAGGAGGCAGGTCACACACCCGTTATACATTTACACCAGAGACTGACTCGGTTTATACGGAGGCAATCTGGGATCGTCTATGCACAGTTGCTCCAGGCCTCTCAGTAGAGGAGTGCACTACTTTACTGACTGAGACACTACATGATGCAGCATCAGAGGCATACCCACACACTCAACCGGATCGGAGGCGACATTCTAGGAGCATGCCCCAGAATAGTTGGTATGATGAGGAGTGCAGAGAGATGAGAGTCCAGCTTCAGAGGGATCTTCATTTAGGAGTCATCACCTACAGACAGTCGCGGATTGCTTTCCGACGCCTTGTGCGAAAGAAGAAACGAGCTTACCTGGCCCAGATGGAGCGAGACTTGTATCAGTTGTTCTTGAGTAGAGACTCAGGCGAGGCATGGCGACTCTTCCATGAGCACTCCCCTCCCCCAGTGATTACTTCTCCTGATGTGTGGAGCCAGTATGCGACATCGTTATATACGGTTCCTGGGCAGGATCCCCTTCCAGATCCTACAGAGCCATGTCCACCTACGAGCACCTTCTTTACCACTGAGATGGTAAAGAGAGCCATTGACAGGATGAGGACCAGGAGGGCTTACGATCATGACGGTCTAGTAGCGGAGCACTTTATACATGCTAGGGATATGCTGATGGAGGTTCTTGCAGTGTTGTTCAATCGTGCCATGTGTGAGGGATTACCTGAGACTTGGAGGTTGTCTACTATTGTGCCTATATTCAAGGCAGGTGATCCTACAGAGCCTGGAAATTACCGCACTATTATGGTTGGACACACACTGGCACGATTGTATGCATCCATTATTGAGCAGCAGTTGAGTAACTGGGCAGAGGGTGAGGGTGTACGGGCAAAGGGACAGGCAGGTTTCAGGAGGGGTTTCTCCACTCTTGACCATATTCTGACACTCAGAGCTATCATTGAGGAGGGCAGGTCACATGGGAGACGGATTTATTGTAGCTTTGTGGATTTCCACAAAGCATTTGACATGGTACCGAGAGCTCGACTGATGCGCAGACTGCAGGAGATGGGGGTGCCCACAGTGTTGATTTGGGGAATTATGGCTTTATACAGATCAGTGATGGGACATGTACGCACCCCAGAGGGGATATCTGACTTAGTTCACTCCACTATCGGGGTGAAACAGGGTTGCCCATTGTCTCCTACTCTATTTGGTATGTATGTTGATGAGGTGTCTGATTACATTGACAAAGAGGGTGATAGAGGTGCCCAGCTGGCAGGGACGTGGATCCCATTGTTGTTATATGCTGATGATATTGTCTTGATCTCTGACTCACCAGGTGTATGCAGCGACAGTTGGATGCATTACACAGTTTTGCAGAGGATAGTGGATTGTCTGTAAACCTTGGTAAAACCAAGGTCATGGTGTTTAACACCACACCGCAGTGGATCAGGAGATCGGTACCGACCTTCACGTATGGTCAAGAGATTGTGGAGTATACAGATGCATACACTTACCTTGGGATAGTCTTCACTGGGCCGAGGTTTTCTTTGGGGAGAGCAGCAGAGACTAGACTGACCAGAGCTTATGCGGCCTTGGGAGGCTTGGAGAGGATGTGTTTGCAGGTTCAGTTCCAGGAACCTCGGACAAAGTTATGGCTCTTTGATACTTTAGTAGCCTCAGCTATGATGTATGGGGTACAGGTATGGGGACCTTCTGTAGGCCAGGATGGTTGGAGACGTATGGAGAGGCCCTTGGTATCTATGATCTCCCGATTGATTAGAGCCAAGGCCTCCGTACCTCACGCGATCATTCGAGCAGAGCTAGCTGCCTCCCCCATGGAGATTGAGGCGCTTACCAGATCAGTGTCCTTTGTGCACAGCCTATGGGATACTACTAGAGACAGATATGCTAGACTGGCCCTTGAGTCTTCCAGACAGTTAGCTCTACAGGGGGACACTTCATGCTGGTATGCACAAATGACTTCATGGTTTCAGACGCATGGCTTCACCATGGACAAGTTGCCCCCTTTCCAGTATTCTCTTCAAGCACCCTCGCTGTCTCTTACACGGGTGGAGATCACTAGACTCATTCGTCAGGACCTGATCCAGCTCGACACCAGGAGGACATGGATAGAGCCGCCTCAGGAGTTGAGCACGAAGATGGCTTTCTATAGAGAGCCTCTTCTCCACCTCACAGGAGATGGGTTTGTGATTCGACCCAACTACATGGACACACATATGTCTCATGGTTTGCGTTGTGCCATTGGTCAGATACGTACATCCTCACATCAGCTCGAGATTGAGACTGGTAGATTCAGAGGGATACCAGCAGACAGCAGGATATGCCGATTATGCCAGAGAGAGCCAGAGACAGAGTTGCACTACATATGTCATTGCACAGTGTTCTATGAGATACGGGGGCGTTTCCACTGCTTATTCAGAGAGGGTTTTGGTCCTCTATCTAGGGTCATGAGTTATGAGGATCAGAGATGTCTTGGACTATATCTACTTGAGTTACACAGGTGTAGAGACACTTTACTGGGGAGAGCTAGAGAGAGGCAGTCCCAGAGACACATTACAGATTTCTTTTCACTAGATATGGGACAGCCAGAGGAGCAGCCACCACTGCAGAGCTCGTCCCACACTCATTCGACCACTACTGGCACTCTCATCGACCGAGCATTGGAGCTACAGAGATACAGACGACCGCGACTGAGGAGAGGAGCTACACAGCATCGACGGAGACTACAACAGAAGATTCGAGCCATACTCTCTCGACATCTAGAGTGCAGATGAGGATGGATCCTCACCATTTCTTCCATCTTTGTTTCACACACTGTTACATCCAGTTTACCGGGTACCTATTGTATCAGCTGCTACACCCACGTAGTTTTAGATTGTAGTAGTAGTAGTAGTATTTTGTTCCACTTCTAGTTCTTTTCTAGTTCTTTGGTACCCAGACATGGTATTAGATTCACTATTTTGTAACTGATTGGTCTCATAGGTCATTTTGGCCTTTTGAAGACGTTAATATAACATTTCATTTCATTTCATTTCTCTCTCTCTCTCTCTCTAGCAACTTTGGCCTCGACAGGATTCGACTTTGGCCTCTGGAGCTGGCAACTTTGGCCTCGACAGATATAAAGCTCATAATGTATCAGCTCGCGTCCCAAGCGGTCAAATTCGCAACCTAGCTGTTAGCAGGTCATATTTTGTACATCTACTCTCTCTCTCTCTCTCTCTCTCTCTCTCTCTCTCTCTCTCTCTCTCTCTCTCTCTCTCTCTCTCTCTCGTCGCGCTGCCAACTTGCTGGTCGAAGGACGAGGGACGAGCTCTCTCTCTGTTGGACGAGGACGAGGGACGAGGGCGAGCTGCTGGTCGAAGGCGGGGCGAGCTGCTAGACCTGGTCGAGGGCGAACAGGTGGACCTGGTCGAGCTGCTGGTCCTGTGTCAAGAGGGCGAGCAGCTTGCCAAGGGCGAGGACGAGGGCCCTAACCTCTGAAGGACGAGGGCGAGCTATGCCAAGGGCAAGAGCTAGCTGCCTACCAAGGGAGAGGGCTAGAAGAGCCAAGGGCGACCAAACGAGACTAGTGCCAGGGCGAGGACGAGAGCAGTCAAGTCAGCCAGGACGAGGGCTAGGACTTGGTGACGAGGGCAAGGCCAACCAGGGCGGAGGCCAGACCTCAGCTAGTGAGGGCCTTGACTCAGTGCTCGCTTTGTTCTTCTCTCTCGGATGGACCAACCAGTCGAGGATGGTGAAGCAAGTGGCTTCACCACGCCACAAAAAATGAAAGCGTCATTCAAGCGGAGGAACAGAGATAGCATACTCTCGCCAAGCTCATTGCGGGCAGGGAAAACCGTCAGAATCCAAGATGATTTAATGATGGAGAGGGTTCAAGTGATGATTAAATCTGAGCTCAGCTTTATGAGAGATGACATCAGGAAAGAGATGTACCCAAATGCAGAGAGTTATAAGAATTCTATGTATGCAGATATGAGGAAAGAATTCGATAAAGCGATGCTAGATAAGCATGATGAGATGTATCTATCTGTGAAAGGGGAGATGCAGGCTCTAATGCGGGCAGAAGTGAATGTAATGGAATTTATTATGCAGAAAAAGTTGGATGAGGCAATTGCAAGCTTTGAATCTTGGAAAACCAATGTGGAAAAGTGCATGAAGGAAAAAGATGCAATGATTGAAGAACTTAAAGGGGAACTTACAGCGTGCAAAATTATGCCCAAAACGGAAGGGGGAAATCAGCCCTCAATGTTAAAGGAGCTCGAAGATATTAAGGAGCAGGTGAAAACTCTGCGCGAAGGGGAAGAACTAAACTCGAAAGAGGCTTCCTCATGGGCGGAGCGCCTTTCTAAAACACTGGATAAAGTTGACGAAGCAGAAAAATGGATTGAAGGTGCAAAGAAAGGAAAGGCCCAAATGCCAGAAGCCGCACAGACTTCTACCATCATCAATATGACCATTGAGGAGGAACAGAAGAGGAGAACTAGAGCCCTCCATGTGCGTATTACTGGTATCAAAGACACCGAAAATGTAGAAGACGAAGTGAAGGAACTCTTGCAGCGCATGGGCATCCCGGAATCTATGCACACAGGTGCTTGGAGAGTAGGAAAGAAGGGAGTGGATGAGAAGGGAAACGTCAAAGAGAAAGCACTTATTTTGCGTTTCCCGACTTTGGAAACAAGGAAGGAATTCCTGAAGAAGAGACCAGCACTTAAGAAAACTGGAATATTTATGGGGGATGACCTTACTTTAGCACAAATAGCACATATGCAAGAGTTGATGCCAGAGATCAAGGCAGCAAGGGAGAAGGGAAAAATTGCCTTTTACAGAGGAGGGAAAGTAGTGGTTTTGGAAAAATGCACAGCATGACGGTGCGAGACATATGGGACCACACTCCGGATGGCGGCATGGAATTGTAATGGATCATATAGGCTGGATGTGGGTGCCTTTGAAGATAGCTTCAGAGATAGAGACATTGTCTTTTACTCGGAGACACATCAAAAATCTGGACAGTTGATGCCAAGTGTGACTGGCTATTTATGGGAGACAGTTTGTCGGCCAGACGCTAGATCCCAGCATGGAAGTCGAGGTTCAGGAGGGGTAGCAGTCTTATTCAAGGAAGAGTTGCAGCCGCTATTACAGATTGTCCGGAGAGATGACCAGGCGAGATACATGTGGGTGAGACTGAGAGCTGAGACAGGCAGATTCTTATACATTGCTATATGTTACTTTCCCCCTAGCACATCAGTCTATACCTCACCTAGAGGGCAAACCCCTTTCTCTATACTTGATGATAACATATGGGAGTTCTCTAGAGATGGAGATATCATTCTCTTGGGAGACTTTAATGCCAGGACGGCCAACTCCCAAACGGTATTTTATGATACCTCGGAGGAGATGCTTAGAGAGATGGATATATCGGAGATGGGACTTGACAGACACTCACAGGATAAAGAGCACACAGAGTATGGGAGATATCTCATGGAGATGACAACTACGCATGGTCTGGCCATACTTAATGGTCTAGAGATTTTTCCTTCATCTGGGGGATTCACATGCTTTCCACACAGACATGGGGCCAGTACAGTGGACTATGTCATGACTTCACCGAGCTTCATCTCTCATATTCAAGATCTCAGTGTGGGCCCTAGGCCTGTTGGAGTAGCAGTGGACCATGCTCTCCTGACTTTTTCAGTCTCTTTCCAGTGTAGTGTCTCTCAGACACCACGGAGGATTGCACACACACGGTATACTTTTACACCAGAGACGGATTCAGTTTATGTGGAAGAGATTTACAGACGAATGGGGGCAGCCGAGCCTGTATATACAGTGGAGGAGATCACCACTTTATTGACGGAGATCTTGCATGGGGCAGCAGCAGAGGCATACCCACACACTCAACCATCAGAGAAGACGTTCTGGGAACATGCCTCAGAATAGTTGGTATGATGAGGAGTGCTAAGAGATGAGAGTTCAGATTCAGAGCGAGCTTATACTTGGAGTCATTACATATAGACAGTCTCGGATTGCCCTTCGGCATTTAGTGTGACGGAAGAAGCGGGCCTTTTTAGCCCAGATGGAACGTGATTTGTATCAGCTCTTTTTGAGCCGAGATTCAGGTGAGGCCTGGCGTCTCTTCCATGAGCACTCACCTCCTCCAGTGATTACCTCTCCCGAGATTTGGGGTCAATATGCAGCATCATTATATACAGTACCAGGGCAACCTCCATTACCAGACCCTCTAGAGCCATGTCCAGCCACTAGTACCTTCTTTACCACTAAGATGGTGAAGAACGCCATTGACAGGATGAGGACAAGGAGAGCATATGATCATGATGGTTTGGTGGCAGAGCACTTGATACATGCTAGAGATTTACTGTCAGAGGTTCTTGCGTGGTTGTTTAACCGTGTCACGTGTGAGGGACTACCCGAGTCCTGGAGATTATCTACTATTGTACCTCTTTTCAAGGCAGGGGACCCCACGGTACCAGGGAACTACCGTACTATTATGGTAGGGCACACATTGGCACGGTTGTATGCATCCATTCTTGAACAGCAACTGAGTAAATGGGCAGAAAATGAGGGCATACGAGCAGCAGGACAGGCTGGGTTCAGGAGGGGTTTCTCCACTTTGGACCATATTCTTACACTCAGAGCCATTATTGAGGAGGGTCGGGCACATGGGAGACGGATGTATTGTTGCTTTGTGGACTTCCGCAAGGCATTTGACACAGTGCCGAGGGCCAGATTGATGCACAGGGTACTGAAGTTGGGAGTACCCAGAGAGATCATATGGGGGATCATGGCTTTATACGGCTCAGTGACTGGCCAGGTACGCACTCCTAAGGGGAATTCTGACATTGTTCATTCCACTATTGGAGTGAAACAGGGGTGTCCTTTGTCCCCTACACTTTTTGGTATGTATGTAGATGAGGTCTCTGACTACATTGACAGAGAGGGTGACAGAGGCGCTCAGTTGGCAGGGACATGGATCCCTTTATTACTATATGCTGATGATATTGTGTTAATGTCAGAGTCGCCAGAGGGCATGCAAAGACATTTGGATGCATTGCACAACTTTGCAGAGGATAGTGGACTCTCTGTGAACCTTGGTAAAACCAAGGTTATGGTGTTTAACACCACACCACAGTGGGTCAAGAGATCGGCACCTACACTCGTATATGGCCAGGACACTGTGGAGTACACAGATGAATATACATATCTGGGGGTGGTATTCACGGGACCGAGGTTTACCCTAAGGAGAGCAACAGAGACTAGACTATCCAGAGCCTATGCGGCATTAGGAGGGCTAGAGAGGATGTGTTCGCACGTTCAGTTTCAAGAACCACGAACAAAACTATGGCTCTTTGATACTCTGGTTGCTTCAACTATGCTTTATGGGGTCCAAGTTTGGGGACCATCTGTGAATCATGACAGTTGGAGGAACATGAAGAGACCCTTGGTATTTATGATATCCCAGATGATTAGAGCCAAGGCTTCTGTACCACATGCGATTATTCGAGCGGAGGTAGCCGCCCCTCCTATAGAGATTGAGGCTCTTACCAGATCAGTGTCCTTTATGCACAGTCTATGGGATACACATAGAGGCAGATATACTAGACTGGCTCTTGAGTCCTCTAGACAGTTAGCGATGCAGGGAGATGCATCATGTTGGTATGCACAGATGACCTCATGGTTTCAGAGACATGGTTTCAGCATGGATAGATTGCCTCCCTTTCAGTATTCCCTGGACACACCCTCCCTGCCAGTCACACGGACGGAGATCACTAGACTCATTCGTCAGGATCTTATACAGTTGGACACCAGGAGGACATGGGTAGAGCCGATACAGGAGTTGGGCACGAAGATGGCTTTCTACAAAGAGCACCTTCTCCAATTTTCAGGGGATGGGTTTGTGACTCGTCCGAACTACATGGACACTCATTTATCTCATGGTCTGCGATGTGCTATTGGTCAGATTCGCACATCCTCACACCAGCTGGAGATTGAGACGGGTAGATTAAGAGGGATACCACCAGAGTCTAGGATATGTCAACTATGCAGTAGAGAGCAAGAGATAGAGCTACACTACATATGCCACTGCACTGTGTATTATGGGATACGAGGGCACTTCCATTGCTTATTCAGGGAGGGTTTTGGACCCCTAGATAGGGTCATGAGATATCAGGACCAGAGATGCCTTGGCTTATATCTACTTGAGCTACACCCACATAGAGACAGTCTGTTGGGGAGACATGGAGTACGACAGTCGCAGAGACAGATCACAGATTTCTTTGGATCGAGGGAGCCAAGAGACCAACCACCAGCACAGGGTTGTTGTAACCGGCCCGTAGGGCGGTAGGCGTTGGCTTTCACCCGAAATTCTTTACTTTATACACACACACAGAGCACTTTGCAAAGAGAACCTGCGACGGGAGTTAACACTTGAATACACACACGGCTCGGAAGTTAGAATGCTCCAAGTAGACGCCGACAACCTGTAGGCCCCAAAATTGGCGCCTCTTTCGGTATTTCTTTATTCTTTAGGAGGGTAAATTACAAGGTAAGGTCCTGGGAATCCTTCACGTGTATCCACCTAGATACCATTTGATTTGGCCAAATTTCGGCAGCATAACAGCCCCAAAACTTGCGCAGAACCAATTCCCCTGCTGGAACTCGCTTGCACTGACGTATACTCTCTGATTCCTGTCCAAAAACAGTAAATTCAGCACGCTGTATTTACTGGTTTTTGCCCTGTTTTCAGCCCCAAACAGTCCCCTGACTGTCCTTTGCCAGTGGGGCACGATTCCCAATGATCCTGGCATCCGTATGACTGAAAAACAGTGAATTTACAGCGCATACACAGCGCTGATTTTGCACCTATACGGTGAGGTTATGACCCTCACCAATGCCTGCTTTGGAGCAGCAGCTAGCTACCCCTGTTCCTGCTGAAGGAGGCTCTTGCCTCAGCACAAAAGCATGAACCCACACAACTGTACATCAGTCAAATGAGTAGCCCTCTTGTGGGGCATCACATAACTGCACGTAGGGGAGAGAGAGAGCAGTGTGTAGTGTGCAGGGCATCACTCCTAGCACCACACTGTACATGAGAGGGAAAGGAAGCACTCCATAGCTCTTAACCTGTGACAGGTTCTCAATGAAGCATCCTCCCAGCATAAATCGAGCGCCCCCTCTGCTGCCCTTGACCTGTAATGCATCTATGAACAAATAGATGCAAAAAGGAGAAGATTTCCATGGCTGCCAAAACCTGCGTATCGCTGAAAACGCAGCAAAACAGCCCTGTAAACACGCATCTGATGCCTTCCAATGCTGAAAATGAGCTCCTTGGACCTGGTCAAAGTTATGGGAAGCTCAAAAATGGAGAGAAATAGCTGAAAATCCAAGTTAACAGTCTCCAAAACTGCTCTCAAAAGTCAGTTACGAGTTCTCTTCTCCCAAACTTGGTAAATTGACCAAAAAGTGCCACTTGGCACTCATGCATGCAATTTCCCCGCATTGGGTTTCCTGCTTAAAAATCTCTCAACTGGTGCATCAGTTGACTTTGCAGCAGAGCACTAAAATGTTCCCTTAGTAATATCGAAGGTAATGACGCGAACACATTTCACGGCCCAAAATAGCAGTTCCCTAATTTTTAGGAGATGCTTCCGTCGGGCTCCCGCTGGTCTTCTAACCATCTATCCTCATTGGGACCGCATCCAAAAGTGCAATGTGGCCCAACTGTCGGATACTTTCTGTTGGTGATCCCACCTTGACTTTATGCCTTTATTGAGTTCACTTCCTAGTATCCACCAACTTGCTAACTGCGATGGGAGGGACCTGTATGATCTTGCTCTGAGCCTAGACATCCTCTTATTGTACGAATTCCAGTGCCGACCAACTTCCCGTCTGCAGGTGAAACTACCGTTCACATTGGCCATACAATGTCCGACCATTTGCAACTTCAAAAAGAGGGTCTCAAAAATAAAACAAAAATCATTGGAAAGAAACCAACAACTAAGGTTAGCAATTGCCACGTCCTCGTGACATACCCCCCTCTTGAAATCGCAAACGTCCTCGATTGCATACCATAAATACACGCCACTGATGATCTTGTGCTATCAACACTCTTTTATCATCGCATGTATCCGCAAGAAAGGTCGTAACATACATAGATACAAATGACTTAATGAGGCCTTCATACTTTTGCCATTTCCATCTATGGCACTGAATTCATATGTACATTTGATGTACTAGCTCTATCATTACCCCTCCTTTGCACACGTTGGGTTGGGGCATAAGTAGGCTGTAACCCAAAGGCTTCAAGGTAAAGCTGCAATACATTTGGTGACTCTGACAGTTCATGCTCTTCCATCCACTTTGCATCCATAGGTGGATAGTTCTTGAACTTCACCATAGCATCTTGCAACCTGTCCCTTAACTTTTACGTATGCAAAAGGCTCTTGCCTCTGCAAACGAGCATAATTCCACCAACACTGTGGCGTACTACCCACGACCAAGCAAGCTCAAATTTCAAGATGATTTACCAATGCGTCATAGAATCCAAGCAATCGCCTCAGAGAATCGGCAAGCAGCAGGTCACCTGGCAGACCCACATCACTCCCGCAAGAGATCTAGTGGCCAATCTACCACCGTGAGACCTCTCCCTATCTCATCTTGGTTCATACTTGCTGTCATAATAATCAATATCTAATTCTCCTAAATGATTTTCTCATATTAAACTGATCATTTAATGTGGGGAAGTGCCAAGGGAGAAAAAGCTAGAATATTGGTTAAGCTAGCAGACCGGCCACAGTAGGGATCCAAAGGAGGGAAAATAGGGATCCAAAGGGGGGGCCATCTGCAAAAGAGCCATGTGAAACAATGGGCCAAAAAGACCCTAAGGTTCAGCCCATTAAGACTTCCAAAATGCTAAGGTTCCAAAATTCAAAGGTTGTGTCCAAAGGTCAACCCTAGGGAAAATTGGATGCTTAGTGTGTGCCCTAAAAAGTCTTTGCACATCCCTACATGGGAGGGGGCGAGCCCCAAAGCTAGGGGATGAGAGAGAAAGCCACACACACACACAGGCTCCCTTTACACAAAGGGAATGAGGGACACATGTCAGCTCCCTAGGCCAGATGCCCACAAGGTGTGCCCAATTCCTATTGGAAGACCCTTGAAGTGGACCAATGAGAATTAAGCTAGAGTAAATCTAGTTTAATTAATTTAAAAACATTTAATAAAAGAAACCAATGAGAATTAAGTCTCCTAGAAGACTATTGGGCAGTCTCCCAAGGGGTCCAATGAGCATTCAGGAGCCCCATGGCTTGCCTGATTCCTATTGGCCAGGAGGCAAAGGGGTCCAATGAGAGTTTAGTTTAATTATTTAATTACCTAAAGCTCTCACAAAAGGGGAAAGGGGGACACATGTCAGAAGGCTATCACTTATGCTGCTTAATTCCTATTGGCTTGACCTGGGGAGGTCCAATGAGGCAAAAGGCAGACCTAATTAGCAGCGAGGGCTCGCCCAAGAGAGAGGGGGGGCTGATTTTTGCTTGGCATTGACACACACACACTCACACTTGACCATGTGTGAAGGAAGAATACTCTATCTCCTCCCAAGCTTTAATGGAGAGCTCATCACCTACTCCAAGCTTGTGAGATAGAAGCCTACATCAACACTCTCTTGGCATATGGATGCAAATCCAACCAAGAGCCAAGCTTCAATGCATGCTCATCTTCTCTACCAAGCTAATTACTAAGCTAAGCTATGCTAATATGAGTGATTATGTGAGGAGATGTACATCTTTCTCGTAAGATACTTCTTTTTCTTCTCAATCTACTCTCATACCCTGCTAGCTCTCACCATCTTCGAAGGTGTGTGAGGTCTTGGGTCTGAGAACGGGGATAATTCAAGTTGTGTTTGATTAAGTGTTTTGCTTGGTGTATGAAGCTTCCATCTTCATTGCACTAGCTAGTCTTGAAGGAACACAAAGAATTGTATTGTACAATGTCTCTCTTGATGGGAGAAACCATAATACAAAGCCTTTTGGAGGGGGGACCGGCTCCATGCAAATCCGGTCCTCAACTGTTGTCAATAGCTTAATTGCTCTCTCTTTTGAAAGTATTGTCGATGCTATCTAACTAGGTGTTATGCTTTTTGTTGCTCTCTCCACCCAAGCACTCTTGTAATTCTCATTAGGAATCTATTCTAATGAAATGCCCACTATATTCATGCTAATTTCCGCTACACATAAGATTTTAGGCCATTAAATGTTACACTTGCAAACCCTAAAACGCAGCAGAAAATCAGCCCTAATTTGACCACTTTTTGGCAGGACGAACATGCGGAATTTCTTGTTTGTCCTGTGAAGAGGAACCCTCTTCCATAATTCCATTCCCTTTGTCGGCCATAGTGTAATCCCGTATTCCTGCACTGTGTGTCTTTACCCTGAACAATCCAGGCTCACTCTTTGAGGAAAAAGTGATTGATATCCCGGCAATGGAACCATGAAACCGGCCCGTAGGGCGGTAGGCGTTGGCTTTCACCCGAAATTCTTTACTTTATACACACACACAGAGCACTTTGCAAAGAGAACCTGCGACGGGAGTTAACACTTGAATACACACACGGCTCGGAAGTTAGAATGCTCCAAGTAGACGCCGACAACCTGTAGGCCCCAAAATTGGCGCCTCTTTCGGTATTTCTTTATTCTTTAGGAGGGTAAATTACAAGGTAAGGTCCTGGGAATCCTTCACGTGTATCCACCTAGATACCATTTGATTTGGCCAAATTTCGGCAGCATAACAGCCCCAAAACTTGCGCGGAACCAATTCCCCTGCTGGAACTCGCTTGCACTGACGTATACCCTCTGATTCCTGTCCAAAAACAGTAAATTCAGCACGCTGTATTTACTGGTTTTTGCCCTGTTTTCAGCCCCAAACAGTCCCCTGACTGTCCTTTGCCAGTGGGGCACGATTCCCAATGATCCTGGCATCCGTATGACTGAAAAACAGTGAATTTACAGCGCATACACAGCGCTGATTTTGCACCTATACGGTGAGGTTATGACCCTCACCAATGCCTGCTTTGGAGCAGCAGCTAGCTACCCCTGTTCCTGCTGAAGGAGGCTCTTGCCTCAGCACAAAAGCATGAACCCACACAACTGTACATCAGCCAAATGAGTAGCCCTCTTGTGGGGCATCACATAACTGCACGTAGGGGAGAGTGAGAGCAGTGTGTAGTGTGCAGGGCATCACTCCTAGCACCACACTGTACATGAGAGGGAAAGGAAGCACTCCATAGCTCTTAACCTGTGACAGGTTCTCAATGAAGCATCCTCCCAGCATAAATCGAGCGCCCCCTCTGCTGCCCTTGACCTGTAATGCATCTATGAACAAATAGATGCAAAAAGGAGAAGATTTCCATGGCTGCCAAAACCTACGTATCGCTGAAAACGCAGCAAAACAGCCCTGTAAACACGCATCTGATGCCTTCCAATGCTGAAAATGAGCTCCTTGGACCTGGTCAAAGTTATGGGAAGCTTAAAAATGGAGAGAAATGGCTGAAAATCCAAGTTAACAGTCTCCAAAACTGCTCTCAAAAGTCAGTTACGAGTTCTCTTCTCCCAAACTTGGTAAATTGACCAAAAAGTGCCACTTGGCACTCATGCATGCAATTTCCCCGCATTGGGTTTCCTGCTTAAAAATCTCTCAACTGGTGCATCAGTTGACTTTGCAGCAGAGCACTAAAATGTTCCCTTGGTCATATCGAAGGTAATGACGCGAACACATTTCACGGCCCAAAATAGCAGTTCCCTAATTTTTAGGAGATGCTTCCGTCGGGCTCCCGCTGGTCTTCTAACCATCTATCCTCATTGGGACCGCATCCAAAAGTGCAATGTGGCCCAACTGTCGGATACTTTCTGTTGGTGATCCCACCTTGACTTTATGCCTTTATTGAGTTCACTTCCTAGTATCCACCAACTTGCTAACTGCGATGGGAGGGACCTGTATGATCTTGCTCTGAGCCTAGACATCCTCTTATTGTACGAATTCCAGTGCCGACCAACTTCCCGTCTGCGGGTGAAACTACCGTTCACATTGGCCATACACTGTCCGACCATTTGCAACTTCAAAAAGAGGGTCTCAAAAATAAAACAAAAATCATTGGAAAGAAACCAACAACTAAGGTTAGCAATTGCCACGTCCTCGTGACAGTTGTACCCGCATTCATACCAGAGGCACCCTCATTGACAAGGCGATTGAGCTCGGGAGATCGAGACGACCACGACCAGAGGCACCCTCATTGACAAGGCGATTGAGCTCGGGAGATCGAGACGACCACGACCGAGACACACGAGCACACTACATCGACGAAGACTCCAGCAGAGGATCAGAGGCATTCTAGCACGACACCCAGATTGTCATTGAGGGCCTATTCTACATTTTCACATTTCACATTTCACACTTCATTTCAGTTTTCATTTTTATTTTTACTTTCAGTACTTTTTGTACTTGTACTTCAGACATTGTATTAGATTCACCACTTTGTATCTGATGGTCTCATAGGTCATTTTGGCCTTTTGAAGACGTTAATATATCATTTCATTTCTCTCTCTCTCTCTCTCTCTCTCTCTCTCTCTCTCTCTCTCTCTCTCTCTCTCTCTCTCTCTCTCTCTCTCTCTCTCTCTCTCTCTCTCTCTCTCTCTCTCTCTCTCTCTCTGTGGAGCTGAGCAGGAGCAAGCGCTGCCTTACAGTCCCACCTTCCCCCCCTCCCGCCTCCTTGCCCCCCCTCGCGCTCCCCTGCTGCTCCCGCTCCCTCTGTTGCTCTCTCTCTCTGTGCCAGCAGCGTAGATGCCCACGCCAGCAGGTTCTGTGCGAGTAGAAGAGTTCTCTGTAGAGGGGGGCCCCGAAGGACATCCTACGCGAGCGCGTTGGTGACCCTACGCGCTGGACATCCTACGCGTTTTTTCATTTTTTTTTCACTTACATCCTACGCGTTTTCTCACTTACATCCTACGCGATTTTTTTATTTTTTTTTTCATTTCATCCTAAGCGAGACATCCTACGTGCTGGTGTCCTACGCGAGCTGCTGTCCCATGCGACCTCCTACGCGAGCTGCTGTCCTACGCGAGCTGTCCTACTCCGCTGCTCTCCTACACGAGCAGGTCTCTCTCCCTCTGCAGCGGGACGCAGTCTCTCTCTCTCGCAACAACCTACAGACAGAGGCAGAGACAAATATCTCCTACATTAAAGTTTAAAGTCCCTCACCCTAGTACCCTACACCACATTTGTGGCTCGGGTTCGATGGATCCGCCTACCGAAGGGGAAGGGCCGGGTGTAGATAGCTACACCACCCCAAAAAAAACGACGGCTACTTTCAAACGGAGAAACAGAGATATTGTACTATCACCAGGATCCTTACGAGTTGGGAAAACCTCAAGGATACATGATGAGCTACTGATGGAGAAGGTCCAAGTGATGCTCAAATCATAGCTAAACTATATGAGGGATGACATCAGGAAGGAAATACACGCGAACGCTGAGAGCTACAGGAACTCCATGTATGGAGACATGATGAGAGAACTAAGGAGAGAGATCCAGGGGATACAGAATGAGGAAATTCAGATTGTGAAAACGGAATTACGAAACCTAATCAAGGCAGAAGTAAATGTAACAGAATGCGTTATGCAAAAGAAACTCGATGAGGCAGTAGCAAGTTTTGAAGCATGGAGAACAAATATGGAAAAGCACATGGGGGAAAAAGATGCAATAATCGAGGAGCTAAAAGGAGAACTTGCGGCTTGCAAATCTGCAACCAAGGAGAAGGGAGACGACCAACCCTCGGTGTTGAAGGAGCTCGAGGACATGAAGGATCAGATGAAAGCTCTACGGGAAGGAGATGAACAGAAATCGAAAACGGCATCTTCATAGGCGGAACGTCTTGTTAAGACACAAGAAAAGGTTGACGAAGCAGAGAAATGGATTGAAGATGCGAAGAAAGGAAAGACCCAGATGCCTGAGACCACACCTACCTCCACCATTATTAATATGACCATTGAGGAAGAGCAGAAAAGGAAGAATCGGGCTCTGCATGTGCGGGTCACAAGAGTCAAAGACAAAGAGAATGTAGATGAAGAAATGAAGGAACTGCTACAATGCATGGGCATCACAGAGCCTACTCACACAAGTGCATGGAGAGTGGGCAAGAAAGGAATCGACGAGAAGGGAAACGTAAAGGATAGGGCACTTATTCTCCGCTTCCCGAATTTAGAAATAAGGAAAGAATTTCTAAAGAAGAGGCCAACTCTTAAGAAAACCGGTATTTTCCTGGGAGATGACCTTACATTGGCACAAGTGGCACACATGCAAGAGTTGATGCCAGAGATCAGGGCAGCAAGAGAAAAGGGGAAAATCGCCTTTTATAGAGGAGGGAAAGTAGTGGTTCTGGAAAAGCGCTCATCATGACGGTGCGAGACCTATGGGGCGACGCTCCGGATAGCAGCGTGGAATTGTAATGGATTATATAGGCTAGATGTAGGTGCTTTTGAAGACAGCTTTAGGGACAGAGACATAGTTTTCTACTCAGAGACACACCAGATACCGGGACAGCTTATGCCACATGTGAAGGGGTGTTTATGGGAAACAGCTGGTCGACCAGACAAGAGATCTCTGCGAGGTAGCCGGGGTTCAGGAGGAGTAGCAATCTTATTTAAAGAGGAGCTGAAACCACTACTACAGATTATCAAGAAAGATGAACAAGCAAGATATATGTGGGTGAGAATGAGAGCCGAGACAGGTAGATTTCTATATATCGCTATATGCTACTTCCCTCCAAGTACATCAGTCTACTCCTCACCTAAAGGACAGTCCCCTTTCTCCATATTGAATAATGACATATGGGAGTTCTCTAGAGATGGAGACATCGTTCTCTTAGGAGACTTTAATGCCAGAACGGCCAACTCTCAAGCAGTATTCTATGATACTTCTGAGGAAATGCTCAGAGAAGTGGATTTATCACAGGAGGGGCTTACTAGAAACTCACAGGATAAAGAACACACTGAATATGGGAGACATCTCATGGAAATGGCAACTACACATGGTTTGGCCATACTTAATGGTCTAGAGAATTTCCCTTTATCTGGGGGGTTCACATGCTTCCCGCACAGGCATGGGGCCAGTACAATGGATTATGTCATGACTTCACCAAGCTTTATTTCTAGTATCGAGGACTTTAAGGTGGGACCCAGACCGGTTGGGATTGCAGTGGATCATGCTCTCTAGACCTTATCAATCTCCTTCCAATACAATGCCTCTCAAGTACAAAGGAAGAAGACACACACAAGATATACTTTCACGCCAGAATTACTTCTCCTGAGATTTGGGGTCAATATGTAACATCATTATATACGGTATCTGGACAGCCTCCATTACCAGATCCGCTAGAGCCATGCCCTGCTACTAGTACTTTCTTTACTACGGAAATGGTGGAAAAAGCCATTGATAAGATGAAGACAAGAAGAGCATATGATCATGAGGGTCTAGTGGCAGAACATCTGACCCATGCAAGGGATCTACTTTCAGAAGTCCTTGCTCGTCTGTTTAATCGGGTCATGTGTCTTCGAAGGATTACCTGAATCTTGGAAATTATCTACTATCGTACCTATTTTCAAGTCAGGGGATCCTATGATACCCGGAAACTACTGTACAATTATGGTGGGACACACATTGACCCGGCTGTACGCATCCATTTTGGAACAAAAATTGAGTAGATGGGCAGAGAATGAGGGCATAAGGGCAACAGGACAAGCTGGATTTAGGAGGGGTTATTCCACTTTAGATCATATTCTTACGCTCAGAACCATTATTGAGGAAGGAAGAGCAAGCGGGAGAAGGATGTATTGTTGCTTTGTGGATTTTCGGAAAGCTTTTGATACAGTACCAAGGGCCAGATTGATGCGCAGAATGCAAGAGTTAGGGGTCCCCAAAGAGATTATCTGGGGGATCATGGCCTTATACGGGTCAGTAATAACTGGCTATGTACGTACTCCAGAAGGGGACTCCGACATTGTTCATTCCACTGTTGGAGTAAAGCAGGGATGCCCACTGTCCCCTACTTTATTTGGTATGTATAAAGATGAGGTATCAGATTACATTGATAGAGAGGGTGACAGAGGTGCTCAACTTGCAGGTTCATGGATCCCTTTGTTGTTATATGCAGATGATATTGTATTGATAGCAGAATCACCAGATGGAATGCAAAGGCAGTTAGATGCATTACATAAATTCGCGGAGGACAGCGGACTGTCGGTAAATTTGGATAAAACCAAAGTTATGGTGTTTAACACCACACCGCAGTGGGTTAGGAGATCGGCACCTACGTTTGCATATGGCCAGGATACAGTAGAGTACACAGATGCATACACATACCTTGGTGTGGTATTTACAGGACCGAAGTTTACTCTTAAGAAAGCAGCGGATGCTAGATTGTCCAGAGCCTCTGCGGCCTTGGGAGGGTTGGAGAGGATGTGTTCACAAGTGCAGTTTCAAGAACCACGAACAAAACTTTGGCTCTTTGATATTGTGGTGGCTTCGGCTATGCTTTATGGGGTCCAGATTTGGGGACCATCTGTGGATCAGGATAATTGGAAGTCAATGGAGAGACCTTTGGTATCTATGATTTCCCGAATGATTAGAGCCAAGGCCTCCATACCACACGCGATTACCCGAGCGGAACTAGCTGCCCCTCCGATAGAAATTGAAGCTCTTACCAGATCCAAATAATTGCCGATATACTAGATTGGCCCTCGAATCCTCTCGACAATTAGCAATGAAAGGAGATACATCATGCTGGTATGCGCAACTGTCCTCGTGGTTTCAGAGACACGGGTTCAGTATGGAAAGATTACCCCCCTTCCAATACTCTCTGGAGGCTCCATCACTGGCAATGACACGAACGGAGATTAATAAAATCATCCGCCAGGATCTTATACAGTTGGACACTAAGAGGACATGGGTAGACCCTACACAAGAATTGGGCAGGAAGATGGCCGACTACAAAGGAAACTTCCTACAGCTATCTGAAGATGGTTTTGTGATTCGCCCAAGCTACATGGATACCCACCTGTCTCATGGTTTCAGATGTGCTATTGGTCAGATTCGTACATCCTCACACCAGCTGGAAATTGAATTTGGCAGATTTAGGGGAATCCCACCTGAGAGCAGAATTTGCAAGTTATGCGGAATGGAGCCGGAGACAGAATTACACTACATATGCCATGGCACCGTATACTATGAGATACGTGGGCGTTTCAATTGCCTATTCAAAGAAGGCTTTGGACCTCTAGATAGAGTCATGCAATACCAAGATCAAAGGTGCTTAGGCCTGTACCTACTGGAACTACATCGGCACAGGGATAATCTAATGAGAAGACAAAGAGCACTACAGTCTCAGAGGCAGATCACAGATTTACTTCGGATCGAGAGAAGCAGGAATGGAAGGAGAAGCAAGAGGCAAGCAGCGAGCACAAAGGAGTACCCACATTCATACCAAAGGCACCCTCATGGACAGGGCGATTGAGCTTAGGAAATCGAGACAACCACGACCGAGATGCAGAAGCACACTCCATCGGAGGAGACTACAACAAAGGATTAGAAGCATTCTAGCCAGACACCCAGAATGCTCATAAGAAGTTTATCTAATACTTTGTATTTAGTTTTTCGCATTTATTTTCACACTTTGTCACTCTGGCCTTTTTGAAGACATTAATATAACATTTCATTTCATTTCATTTCTCCAAATCTTTGCGTGGCCAAAAGCTGCAAAAAAAAGAACGTCGCTAGCTACTTTTTTGTAGCCTCCGCAAAATCTGGGAATCCGTACTTGCTGCCACGTGGCACTGGCGCTAGCTATTAGGGTTTTTCAGCGACTTAGGGTTTCAGCCAGCAGTTAGGGTTAGGGTTAGGGTTAGGGTTTCCAAAAAATTAGGGTTTTTTCTGAAAATTAGGGTTTTTGGTAGAAATTAGGGTTTGTAGGATTTTTAGGGTTTTTGCAGCCACGTCATCACTTTCTGACATACCCCCCCTCTTGAAATCATTGTAATCGACCGCGATTAAGCCTGCAAAACCGACAGAAGCCATAAACCGTCTTAGCAGACACTGATTGTAAGTACCCACGTACTAGGAACACACATCTAGCACATGTACCAAATCGACAGTCACATCACATGACATCACAGGACATCACATGACATTCAACATTCATTCGGATCTTAGACCATGATTTATCAGCAATATAGCTAGCAATCACATCTAGGTCCAATCGGGACCTCATTGATGTCCGATTGACTAACCCCTATTGCAACCATATCTATTCGAGATCAATCAGACCAAAATGCTGCAGTCATTTCGTCTATCAGTTCCTGCACTTAAGAGAAGTCAAGAACAAATCAGTACCATAATTAGGAATTCCATTTCATTAAAGTCATACAGCAGAATACTGTCAGCTTTCAGTATCCCTGAAGCTCAAAGAGACATCAGTGACTCTAGTATCTAAATCAAGGCATCTATTGACAAAGGAGCAGAGCGACTCCCCTCTTGTGCATCCCACTGCACCAGATCTCCGGCCAAGCTGAATTCTGGGTTCTGTTCGGAATAGACTATGCTAAACCAAAAGCATCGAGGTAAAGTTTCAAAATCTGAGGAGTATCTGCTAGGTCCTCCTCCTTCATCCACTTCACATCCAATGCAGGATAGTTCTTGAACTTAACCAAGAATCGCCTTCGGACTTTACCTTTAGTCTTCGTATCCTTATGTGCCAAAATTTGTTAAGGAACAAGGATTCTCCTCGTTTTCTTCCACTTCGGGTTGCTCATCAAGCACATGACCCTTAAAAGGTTTCAAGAGACTCACATGGAATGCATTGTGAATCCTCCAAGTATCTGGCAGTTTCAATCGGAAGGAGACATAATTTATCTTTTCAGTGATCTAGAAAGGTCCATAGTATCGCATACTGATGGTTTCACGTTGGAGTTTCCGTTAGCCGCTCGCCGTTTTGGATTGGGCATGCATTATCGTCAGTTCTGGAGAGAATTGCAGCGAATGTTGGTTGATTGTTTGCCCGTTTCCCCCTTGGCTGATGGTGATCGCATGTCTGACTGGAATCTTCGGGAAATGCCATTTCCAGACATTTCTGCTGGGACATATGCTCTTCTTTTGCCTCAACCATGGCTTGCTGATCATTGCAACGCTCTTTGGCACACATCAGATATTTGGTGGAGAAGGCTTCTATCTGCATTATGGGAAAGCCGTTTGCCGTTGAAGGAGCGTTTGTTTCTTTGGCGTTGTTTACTTGGTGTGCTCCCTGTGGGTACATTTCTTCAGATGCGTCGTATCCGTCCTTCATTATGTGTCCGTTGCTCATCTGCCGAGGAGGATGTTTGTCACCTCTTGTGGGACTGTTGTGATACTCGAGACTTTCTTCGTCGGGTATCTGCGTGTATGCGGCTCCGTTTTCCCTCGACGGTCTTCCATAAACGGTTTTGGGCTTTTGGTATCTTCTCACCGGCGTTGCAGCGCTTTGCAGTCTTCTTCATGTGGGTCAGGTTTTGGCTTATTGGAGCCTGTGGCGACAGCGTAATGGACATATGTTTCATCAAATTCATGCAGATCCCCTGCCTTTCTTCAAACTTTCCCTTGGGCAGTCTTTACGGTTCGCCTTGGAAGTTGGTGATATCACTGCAGAGATACATCAGCTATCTTATGAATGCTTTTAGTTGTTTTGTACAGTTAAACACTTTTGTGTTCCTCCGCTTGTACTTCATCTTTTGGGTGGGTTTTCCTCTCTTTGAGGTTTCCCACAGATAGATAAATTAAATTGATTTACCAAAAAAAAAGTGTGTGTGTGAGTGAGACAAAAATCAGCAGAAAGACACTTCTTTATTTCTCTTTTAACAGAGATGTGACTGACCATAGGAACCGGCTATTCACCAAAAAAAAAGTGTGTGTGTGAGTGAGACAAAAATCAGCAGAAAGACACTTCTTTATTTCTCTTTTAACAGAGATGTGACTGACCATAGGAACCGGCTATTCACTTGCACTAGCATCTACATCATACTGTTGCCCGTTAAAGTGGAAGGACATTTTCTTATTTACATCGTTATTATTATCATAGTTACCCAGAACGGGAAATCGGAGCCGGGAACGGGGAACGGGGATCGGGGAACAGCAACATGCATGAGATGCCATTCCCTATTTCGGATACTCACGTTTGAAACACGGAATGGGAATCGGAACAGGAATCCGAGATGGGAACGGGGAACGGAGACCTGAAAATGGCGGCTGGCCATTTCTTTTAACTATGATTATTATTATCGGTACCTCCAGAGGACTCGGGTCCCAAACCTTTCAAGGATGGTGGTGCTACAGTCAAGTTTTTTACCTTTTTCAAGCGTCGAGGATTCTCACAATGCTCTAAAGTTTTTGCAACAGTTCAGCGTTTTTTTAGCAATGGTAACTTCATAGAGGAATCTAAGTTGATTCGAGTTACCTCTTTCCTCAAGGATAGGGCCATGACGTGATGGGTTCCCTTATCTTCCACAACCTGGTAGTCCCAAAATCTGGCATGATTTTAAGCTTTCCTTCTGCCCCTACTTTCCTTGATGAAACCTTTGAAGCAGACATACACTCAGCTTTGTCTAGCCTCAAGATGTACCCCTCAGACACTCTCGCAACCTACAACCAAAGATTTTGGAGCACTTATCTACCAGTTTCCACTTTTAGAGACATTTCTTTTGCGGATCAGATTGAGAAGTATACAGTGGATTTTCCTTTTCCATTGCGGGATTATCTGTATTGGAAAAGTAGTTTCAAATATTTGTCAACTTACATCTCATGCTAGGGTGGGATACAATATTATGAGAAAGCACTTGGTCTTATAAAACACTTCTTCAACACATCCACTACTAACCTTGCTTCAAAGCTGGGCATTGACGAATACACGAAGGGCAACACTATTGAAGCTCAGATGGCGAACGGCACGTATGGTTCTACCACGCCAGTGGTGGGCTTGCTCAGAGTGCATGTGCAGGGATTTGTTGATAGAGAGATGCTTCTTACCCATTAGCCTTGCCATAAGAACTTGATCCAATATCAGGGCCTTTGTCATAATCAAGAAGAGGATATACCCATGTGTATAGATCTTTTTGGGTATGTGGACCTCGGCAATTAAAGTAGAGCATGGCTATCTTAGCCTTTTCAGAATCTTTATGTGAGGAAGGTCTCGAGATATCCAAAGTTCAAACTTGTAATTCCCGAAACATCTCCACCTCTCTATAAGCAATTCATAGTCTTGCCTTGAGAAATGGCCTATGCATGACCATGCCGTGCATCTTCAAAAAGAGTTACCGTAGTAACTTGGTAAACTTGAGTCAAATGCTTGACCTTGACAGCTAAAGTGGTATATAAAATTCTTGTTATCAAAGGAATAAAATCATACATGTCCAACAATCCATGATCATCAGCTACTAGAGGATCATCCCCCAGAATATCCGCGACACTCATGGGGAGAGGAGAAGCCATAACAGACGAAGAGCTGTGCCCGACATCATAACAATTTTTAAAATAGCATCAAAGAGAGGAAGTACCTTAGTTGGATTTTGTGTAAAGAGGTGAGGATAGCCTTGCCTTTCCAAGAAATATGTTTTTTCAAGGACCACCGTAATAGAATATAGCAGCGGAAAACTTACTTCTTGGAAGCCTTTCATTTTGTTGAGCAAATTTCTTTGCGTATCTATCATCCATTCACCTTGCAGAATAGACAAACCTGGAACAAAAACACTTGAAGCATAGGAGGCTTTTTTGTTTATTGTGTCCCTTGTCTTATAGTGTCCATCACAACTCCTTGGGTGTTGACACAACAATGAACAAGCCATGCTTGCCTGCCTGTTGTACCACAAACGACAGTTGTTCTCGATCTAAGATTCAGAAGTGACGCATTTAATTGCCAACTTGATTGCCTGCAGAACCACTGTAAGGTGTGTTTCATAGGCATTGAAGATCATAATAAAAACTATGAAAGTCTCCTGTGAACGTATAAAAACCATAAGAACGAAGATCTTGTCTTCACTCTAATTGGTTTTCCTTGTTTGTCTCCACCCTTGGCTACCATTCAAAAACATGCGGAGAAGAGATTCACAACCACACAGGCTGTAAGCAGACTTTTGGTTACTCTTGACCCAATCTACAAGAGAAAAGAATTCTCCTCAGAGGTTATGTGGGATAACAAACCCTTGGCTACATATGGTGAGTCGTACCCACCCACCTAAGTATGTTCTTAACTGCAAAGATGTGAAGGATAGCCAAGATCTAAGAGTGCTTGCTCATATACGTCTTGTCTTCAGATCTTGTTCTTAACAGGATGGAATCGAACACATTGCCCTCCTTCTCAGTGGGGCAAGATATAAAACTTCTCCTCAGAGGTGATGTGGGATGGCAAACCCTTGGCTACATATGGGTGAGGGACCCACCTAAGTATGTTCTTAACTGCAAAGATGTGAAGGATAGCCAAGATCCAAGAGTGCTTGCTTCATATACGTTGTCTCTGACAGGATGAAAGTGAACACATTGCCCTCCTTCTCGGTGGGTTGGAGATGATTGAAAATTATAGCTGAAAGAAAGTACACGTCCTTGTAGCAAGCTTGTATGATTTGAGAGGCAATAACTAGCAATACTTCAAATTATTTTATTGAAACCTCGCTGTGTGCCACCAAATCCACCTTGATTACTTGCCAAAAACTTGTATCGGCTGCAATCTTATCGGACGGCTCCCTTGAGCCCATGGGAAACCCCCCTTAAAACTGTTGCAAATAGTAAGGCTTTTTAAAGCTTTGCATTTTAAAAAAAAAAGAAATTCCTTGTCTGCAGATAGAGATTGAGCGAGAAAGATGGGAGGATGTTTTAATCTGTGACAAACTTTACATTCCAGCCTTGCCATGTGCAGGCATATTGTAGCTTCTGTCGAAGCTCATATTCTTACACTAATGTTTAAACAAGTAGTGAAATTTGGGATCATAAGATTAGGTAAATTATGATACTTTAAAGAAACTCGACTTGTTTCTTAAGTATGTACTCCAAGAGTTGAAGTAAGACAGCTTATTGGATAATATAAACTTGTAATTGTAGTGAACTTTAATCTTTGTGACAAACAATGAGCAAAGAATTCTCCTGCTGACAGAGTGGCCTCAGGACTAGCTCAGCTTAGTCGTTTCTTTCTCCAGGAGTCCTTGACTTGCCTGACTGCAGCGAGAGAGGAGGAACAGCGTCTCGACGCAGCGTTGCTTCCTTGCAGAGGATGCAGGAGCAGCATCCAGACAATCCTTGGTTGGAGGAGCAGTTACAGCAGGCTCGCCAGGAGCTTGGTAGCACAGAGGAGCGGCGCCATGAGTTTGCTTTTCACCGACAGGCATCTCAGTGGACGCAGGTGGGTGACAAAGTGACTGGTGCTTTCTTCGAGAAAGTGGAACCTCTGCATACGCATGCCAAGGTCAGTCAGTTGAGGAGGCCCGACGGGTCAGTTGCTTCTAATCCAGAGGACATGTGTGCAGTTGCTACTGGCTTTTACCGTGAGTTACTATCTGCAGAGCCTCAGTCAGAGAGACAGGATGCATGCAAGGAGCAAGTGTGGGCACAGATGCCTTCCCTTGTGACTTAGGAGATGCACCAAAGACTTGAGCTTTCACTTCAGCTTGAGGAGTTGCACACGGCTCTTAGTGCACTCCCTGGTGGTAGTTGTCCAGGTGAGGATGGCTTGACTCCCGGTTTTTTCTTGGAGTACTGGGACTTGCTTGCCCCTAATCTCTGTAGTGCTTTCCAGTACATCTTGCACACAGGAGAGATGCTTGACAACATGAGTGAGGGTCTGATCTACCTCATTCCCAAGGAGGGTGGCTCCTTGGATGAGATTCGACAATGGCGCCCCATCACCATCCTCAACTCAGCCTACAAAATTCTTGCCAAGGCTCTGAGTTTGAGGATCCAGCCACTTCTAGAGAGCCTTATACATGGGACCCAGACTAGTTTTGTCAAGGAGCGTAGTATCCTTGACAACATCTTTACTTTTTGGGAGGCTTCTGCCCTAGCGAGGCTTCATGGTGAGGATCTGGTGATTCTTCTTCTCGATTTTGAGAAGATCTACGACAGAGTTGACTGGGACTTTCTGGAGGGCACTCTACGTAGGATGGGCTTCTCAAATGCTTGGATCAGAGGGGTGTCAGCTTTGTACAAACGAGCACACGGTCAGGTACTTTTGTCAGGAGGTAGAGGCGATCGTTTCATGTTCACACGTTCGGTCAGACAGGGCTGCCCTCTTGCCCCTTTCCTCTTTCTGTTCTATGCAGAGGTGATGAGCGGTTCTTGGTGTCACAGCAGGTTGGTTTGCGGGGCTTAGCACTTCCTATTCGGGGAAATGAGCTACTGGACGTTGAGTTTGCTGACGACTCAACCTTGTACTTGGATGGCCAGGAGGCCAACCTTCGTAGGTGTGAGCAGGCTCTTGAGACCTTTTGCTGTGCATCTGGCGCACTGATCAACTGGAGAAAGACAGTGGCTTTCTCGGTTGGTAGTGCTCCTGTGCCCATTTGGATGCCAGGTGAGGGTTTCAGGTGGATTCCCCTAGGGACTGCAGTTCGGTACTTGGGCTGTCAGGTTGGTTTGGACTTGTCTCCCGAGCAGCAGATTGCTCCCCTCCTCCTGTCTATTAGGAGGAAGTTGTTATATTGGAGCTCAGCACGACTTTCTTTGGCTGGCAGAGTAGTAGTGGCCAACCAGGGGTTGGCGACTATGTGGTACATCACTTCTTGCTGGATCTTCTCGAGTTCTTGTATCAGCCAGGTAGAGAGGTTGATCAGGAACTTCCTTTGGTGAGGACGTGACACTCAGATAGCCCGAGCCAAAGTGGTTTGGCAGGTCATCACTCTTCCTTGTTCACAGGGAGGGCTTGGGATCATAGATCCAGCACAGCAGAGCAGAGCCCTTCTTGGGAAGTTCATAGTCAGAGGACTTCTTCCAGGTGAGGAGCCTTGGAAGGAGTTCTTGCTACAACGGCTTCGTGCTAGGGTGCCTCAGGCTGGAGGCCCCTGGTGACAGAGATGCGCAGAGTTGGTTTGAGCAGGAGACTGGAGAACCGCTTCGCTGTGAGTTTGCTTCGATCTTGGGAGCACTTGCGGCGAGGCCTGGAGCAGCGACAGCCTACTTGCACGGAGGAGCGCCTACGACAGCCCCTTGTTTCGAACCCCATGGTTAGCACTCAGAGAGGCCAGTTGGTTGGTAGTCGGCCTCATGTTTCCTGGGGTCCCATGGCAGCGGGTCTAGCACGCTCTCTAGGTGACTGGTTAGAGTTTTCAGGCTTGTCAGAGGAGTTGCAGGGTTTTCAGCTACTACAGGGCATGAGAGGGGTGCAGAGCATGTGCCAGGACATCTCAGAGGCAGTTCCAACTGAGTGGCTCACTCCTCTCGAGCCAGTAGCACCCAGGTGGATGGGAGCCTTCACACGACTCGAGGTTCTCATCTCAGTCCGGGCCTGCTCAGAGACTGTTCCATCCCTTTTTTTCGAGTTACAGGGTGAGGGACGCTTACAACGAGTTGCAGTAGAGGCTCCGCAGGTGGCAGAGTGCTGCTTTCAGAGGATCTGAGTGGTGGGAATCTGTGGGAGGACTTGTGTCATCGATCCTGACCCAGCAGCTCTTGAGACTGGACACTGGAGACTGTGGGCTTGGGAGTGCTATCCACTAGCACGAGTACAGTGGGATCCTGGAGAGTGGCTTTGGAGGGACCCTTTCTCTTCTGCAGACCACCCAGGTGTTCCGCTCTTTCAGTACACTGTTCGGCTAGGACGTGAGATACTAGCAGCATAGAGAGAGGCTCGCCCCGCTGCAACACCTCATTGGCAGGAGGAGGGTCTCACAGCTAAGTTCTTGGCAGTCTTTTGGGAGAGGTTGTGGGACTCCAGACAGCCGAGGCGAGTCACCTTGTTTCAGTGGCTGGTCGCACACAGAGCTACAGCAATTGCGAGTTGGCTAGTGCATAGTGGTCTCTCGGCCGCATGTGCAGCTTGTGACCATCTTGTGGAGAGTCAGTGTCACTGTCTTTGGGACTGTCCTATGGCACAGCAGGTGTGGCTTCGTGTTCTTCAGCTGATGCCTGCTCTCTCCACGGCTCGACAATACACTTGGGGAGCAGCGGCTTGGTCCACCCTCACGGGCCCGGCACTTCAGTTTGAGCTATCTTCCACCAGCGGGATGATAGTGATGCAGGGGGGGCGACCTACACTCCAGCCTGCCACCACAGAGCTTACTCCACAGGATTGGTGCAGTGAGAGAGAGGAGTGTTGGGAGCTTATCAGTGGCCTGACACTATGGTTCATCTGGCGGGCTCGTTGCTTCCGCATCTTTGAGGCTCGCCCTGTGCCACCAGCAGAGACTGTTCGCCATCTTTGGCTAGAGCTGTTCCACACTCTCAGAGGACAGCTCGAGAGACTACAGGGCAGCTCCGACCGCATGCAGGAGCGCAGAGAGGCTTTCCTTCGACTCTGGCGTCCTTGGCCTTTCTACACCATGGTCCAGGGTGTACTCAGATGGCACTACTGACCACCTGTGTGGCTTTTCCCTCCTCCCATCTCTTGATTTAGCCTCATTGTACATATGCTGTTTTTTCAGTGGGAGAGTCTCCCCATCATGGTTGTTGTAGCCCTCTTTTGAAGAGGTGGTTGTAGCCCTATGGGCAGTTTCATTAACTAATAGAAGGATTTTTTTCTAAGAAAAAAAAACAATGAACAAAGAAATGTTCTTTTATTTGTTTTTCTTTGGCATTGTATGTAATCGTAAGTGCATTCTTAGTGACAAAGCAGCTTCTTTTCCAGAGCAGCTAAATACTTCTCAGTTGGAGAAAGAGTTGCACTATTGTTGAGAGTCTGAGAATTGAAACATAACTGTGAAAACATTTGTTGCTTCAATGTATCCTTGTCGACATAGCTTCGAGGCAGTGGAGACATCCACACTCTGATTTTCTTCATTCTGTGCAATGTGAAGGTTGTCTCGTCAGTTGTTCGGTTTTCAGCAATGCCTTTTGGAATCATCCGTAACAACGGTTCTGCAGGTGAAAGGATTTGTATTCTCAACAGACAAGACAGGGGCCCTGATTGATATCGGTGCTAAGGCTCCAGCATTAATGCCTACAGCTGAGGCGTCAATTTTGCAACTCAAGAATGTAGAAGCTGGTCTATTTGCAGGTTGGAAAGATGAGTTCCACATAATAAGAGAGGATGATGCAAATGGACGATTGATTTTGAGCCTTAAAGAAATTCAATGTGACCTAGCATGGGAACGCTGCAGGCAGCTTCACGCAGAAGATGCTATAATCAAGTGCAAAGTACGTAAGATCTCTAGAATTCTATTCTTTTGCACAAATCTTAAGTTTATCTCATTACAGCCCTCAATCTCAAGTCTTTGAAGTATTTTGCAATATTACTGAGGTAGACATGCTCAATATACACTTCTTGTTTGTTGTAATTGGGCTTGTCAATGAGGGCTATTCTATAACTTCCATTCAGTTGTGGTTTACAGTTTCCTGCTTTAGTCTGATGTAATGGGTAATGGGTTCAGAGTTGCATCATGCATTTTGCATGAGAAACATTAAACGTTTTGCCTTATTGGCTCTGATACTAACTGTTCAGTGCATAATTCAATGTAGTCTTCATCGTAAGAGAGAGTGAAACAACATAATTGAGATATGTACAGGAGAGCTCCTTGTAAAGGAGAAAGCTTGGCATCTAGGGCTGACACGCTAAGTGACCAAGCCCGTGGCAAAACTCGCCCCACAACCTTAGAGATGAATATTTTACTTTAGCACATGCTATTAGATGCTGTCCAATATATTTATGGCTGGCTCATCATGAGTCCATGGTCCAAGTGGGCGTTTCACATCCTCAAGGCACTGATTTGGACATTAAAACAATTTGTATACTTAGGCTGGTGATGTAGGTTGAGTTTTGTGGAGAATGTGTAAACTCATCAACATAGGTTCACTGTATGCGTAGTTGACTGACTCTATGAGAACTACGGGCTGTGTAGTTCATGACATCATCGATGGTGTACTAGGCACTGCAGAACCCATCTTGAATAAGTTTAAATGAATACCTTTTGTTTGCATTGTTCTTCAAAGCTCTTTTTTCAACAATGTGCCTGAATTTCTTGGTCTAATCAAGGGTGATCTTCCTCCTTGTTCTTTATGTGGGTTTATCTTTTGAGCTCCTGCTTGAGCGCCTTCACTTTTGTTTTTTAGGTTTTGTATCTTCAGCATTGCCGATTGATCTGTTCATGTTGCTTGAGGTTGTTTGCCTCTTTTTGCTTACAAACTGTCAACGCTCTGGTTTTCTTTCCATGCAACATTGCAATCCCTATCCTTCAAATCACCAAACTAACCTCTGAGATTTTAAGATGGAGATGTGCTTAAAGGAACCTTGAAGCCTTTGAGTATGTTTTCATGAGAGCTTACTGCCTTGCTCTCATTTTCTTGGACCTTATGGTACGGTTGATTACAGAGCATGATCAAGTAATGACAAATTTAAGCATAAAGCATGACAAGATAGATCGCTGCTCGCTGCTCGCTGCTTCGTGTGCCATTGCCATCGCCAGCAGGCCCCTCCCCCCCCCAAATCTCACTCGCCTCCGCTCCCGCTGCTCTGCTCCCGCCTCTCCAGCCTGCTTGCGCCGCCTCAGCCTGCTCCCTCTCATCCCGCATTTCCATTGTCCCTACCCTCCCTCACTCCGCTGCCCTGCACCCCGCTGCCTCTCCCCCCCTCGCTGCCCGCAGCCCCCCCTTTTTCTGGTTGTCCGGCTTTGTCACATATCATCTGATTTGCTTGGCGTTTCCGTTCCGGCAAGAGCACGCCTTCTCTTCTTCGCCCTCGCTTGTAGTAGCAAACACAGATGCGAGGGACTCAGATGACGTCCCCTCGTCCGACCCCGCCGAGCCCACCATCCGACTTGCTCTATCACCAGTAGAGCAAGCGAGCCTCGGAGCAGAGGTGGAGCGCCTTCAGGCCACCTCTGTCATCTGCAAGATTATTGGCAGTCGTCCCAGTCGAGGAGAGGTATGCGACCTTCTGCAGGCCCGCCTTTTAGCAGAGGTGAGGAAGATCATTGACATCCAGCTTCTCGGGCGGGGATACTATTCGATAGAGTTTGAGACTCCCGAGATGGCTGCCAAGGTCATCTCGATGAGCCCGTCGCCCATTTGAGCGGTCAGAGCTCATTTCCGACTGTGGCGCCATGGGTTCGATCCAGCATCAGATGGTCTTGTCAAGGAGGTAGACTCGCCTATTTCGGTCTGCTTCCCTGGCCTGCGGAGGGAGCACTTACCGCTTGCTTGGTTCCGAGATCGAGACAGTCTTGGAGACCCCGCGCACGGCAGCTTCAGTTGCAGCCAAGGCTGCCGGTGTGCCCTCAGTATGCGTTCTGGTTTGTGACACTCAATACTCTCCCAAGGGTGGTCCTTCTACCTAGGGTGAGTGGGGGGTGATTACGCTAGGCGGTGGGAGTATTTGGGACTCCCGAACCAATGCTTCATTTGCAGGCAGATGGGCCACTTAGCGAAGGCCTGTCCTTGCAAGAGATCTCAACCCACAGCGCATGCGCAGCCTCCCAAGGCTGAGCATGCCCCAGCAGACAGGTACCCAGGACACACAGGCTGGTACCTCGACAGAGGTCAGCGATCAGATAGCTAACGGTTGGCATCAGGTGCCCGACAGCCGTCGACAAGGACGGGCTCGCCACACTGCCCCTCATGGTGGCCAACCTCCTGCAGCTTAGCAGCATTGGGTTCCGACAAGGAACTGTTTTGAGTCCCATAGTTACAGGAAATGGCAATTTTCAGGTCCCCGTTCCCCGTTTCCATCCTAATTTCCCGCTTCGGATCCCCGTTCCGTGTTTCAGACGTGAGTATCTGAAACAAGGAATGGCATTTTATGCATATTTCCGTTCCCCGTTCCGATTTCCCGTTCCGGGTAACTATGGTTTTGACCCCCTCCAGCAGGAGCCCCCTAAGGAGGCCCTCTCCACCTCCACCACCTCCCCCCCCTCCACCTTCAGACTCCTCCGTTCCGCCGCCTCCGTGACACACCCAACCCTATGTGTCCATGGCCAAGCTACAGCATGATCAGGGTTCAGTCAGTCCAGTCAGTCTAGATTAGAAGTGATCTGGCACTTTTGTGAGTCTATTCGTAGACCGTGCATGCCCAGTCACTTAGTATAGATGCATATCCTGTGGTTGCACACATCATGATCATCAGTATTCCCTTCAGAATCCATTAGAATCAGTTAGGGGATTTTTCCAGTGCATTTAGCCTATTTTCCCTATTTTTGACATTTTTCACTTATTAATTTAAGTGACTTCCCAACAAAAGTAGGTAGGGCAATTTTGCTAAGAAAATATATAAGCAAACCCAAGTTAGCACTCAATGGCAGAAGAGGTAGCAAGAGCTCCACGCTCAACAGGCAACTTCTCCGCAGAACCCCCCGGGCAGGAGACTTAGCGTTTTCAGCCAAGGACAGCCTGGCGTTTTCTCCATTGCAGATCAGCCCCAACGTTTTGCATTTGCAGAATCCCGGCGACAGCCAGACACAGCAAATCAGCCTAGCGTTTTGCATTTGCAGAATCCCGACGACAGCCAGACACGGCAGATCAGCCTAGCATTTTTTCATTTGCAGAATCCCGGCGACAGAAGGACCAAAATTCAGCCCTAGCGTTTTTGGTTGCAGATCAGCCCCGGCGTTTTGCACCTTTACCGCGACAGAAAGTCAAGGAACATCAGCGTTTTCAGTTTTCAGCAGTTAGTACCCGCAGATCATGTCCCGAACCTCGCAGATCTCACCTTCCCGCAACAATTCCTCGCCGCACGGTCAGTTTCCGCAAGGTTTACAGTTTCAGCCTGGAAAATGCAGATTTCAGCATCTGCGTTTTCAGCGCGTCATCGTCGCATCGTCGTCATCGACATCGTCACCAACATAGAGTCAGAATTCAGCAAATACCAAATTTGAAGATTTCAGCCCATAGCATTTTTGGACAGCAGTAGAAAGATTGCAAATTTCAGCCCTTAGACGAGTGTCGTCATTGCCGACATAGCTTAGACTTGCATCAGTCTCATGTATACCATTTGTACCAGATTGTGCAATCAATAGTAGACCATTCTCGCCAACGAGAGTGGGGCCTTCGGAGGAGGGTTTTACAACGTCTCTGGTGCCGTATCTCTCTTCTCTCTTTCTCTCAGTCTCATACACTTGCACGCACAGTGTCCATTCACTTTGTTTGTGATCATAGCATTCTTTCATTAAGAAAGGAAGGCTCTACCTTCCATAAGAACAAAAGGAACCTTGAGCACAGTTCGGAGCACTCATCTTGAGCAAAGCGCAACAATCATTCCGCTGCACCTAACAATTGCATTGACTTTAACATGGCCTTCATAGGCACGACTTCCTAGGCCCACCCACACACCTGATCTTAACATGGTAAAAGAGTTTTAATTTGGAAATTAGAAAAATTGGAAAAAATTGCCTTCTTCCTTGCCAACATGAAAACCAAACTATATGCAATTATAACCGCTAGTGGCAATCCTCTTCAAGCCCCAAGAGAAAATTGAATGACTAGTGCCAGTTGATGACAGCATCACTGGCCAAGCAAAAGATAGTAAGAGTTGTCCATAGACCATCCAAAATACGTGGATCATACAGAGTGAATAAAAACGTATCATCTACATACGCATGGTCCAACAAGTCACAGGACCCAGCCAAGGGCCTAGCAAGACCACATAGCTGTGGAGTCTGGCCTCTCAAGAAAAGTGAAACAGCCTCAGCAAAGAATAAAAACAGATATGGGGCCAGCAGGCATCCCTGACATACAAAGCGAGATAGATGAAATCATTGCTTAATGTGACTTCTCATGGTAAGAGCACTAGAAGCAGAACGATAAGAGAGCCGCACCTCTTGTAATCCAGAATCCATTAGCATCAATTAGGGGAATTTTCCAATGCATTTAGCCTATTTTCCTATTTATAGGTTATTTTCACTTATTATTTTTTAATTAATTTCCAACAAAAGTAGGTAGGTCAATTTTGCTAAGTTAATATATAAGCAAACCCAAGTTAGCACTTTTTGGCAGAAGAGGCAGCAGGAGCTTCCCGCTCAACAGGCAACTTCTCAGCAATACCCCTCCCCCTGAGCACCCTCAGCATTTAGCCTCGCCATCAACCCTCCCCCTTCCTTGGCGTTTTCTTCACAAATTCAGCCATCGCCTATAGTCCCCTTCTGGCGTTTTTTTCCCCCCTACAAGCAGCCTACTTCTGGCGTTTTTTGGTCGCTAACAAATCAGCCAGGACCAGCGTTTTTGACTCACAAGACCAGCGTTTTTGGCAGCAGATATCCAGCCTATAAAACGCAGCATTGCTGGCAGTTCCACAGCATTTTTGGGAGCATGTAACCACAGCTTGACAAGGAATACTAACGCTAGCATCTGTTGCCTATTGCTGCCAGTTTTAGCAAGGAAAAACCCATGCCATTCCAGCGTTTTTCTCAGCCTTCAGTCATACCAGAAAACGCAGCCAAGATGGACAGCAGATCAGCGTTTTTGTCCTTAGCATGAACCCCGACGGAAGCAGTCATTTTCAGCCATGAAAACAGCCATTTTCAGCCACCAAGAAGACCACCGAATTCAGCCCTAGAAGATCACAGATTTCAGCCTTGGCCGTCGTCGTCATCGGCATAGTCCCATTGCATCAGTCCATTGCATACGCATTGTACACCTTTGTGCAATCAAAGTAGACCACTCTCGCCGACAAGAGTGAGGCCTTCAGAGGAGGGTTTAACAACCTCTCGGGTGTCGTATCTCTTCTCTCTCCTTCTCTCAGTCTCATTCACTTGCACGCACAATCCACACACTTTGTTCGTGATCATAGCACTCTCCATAAGACGGAAAGCTCTCTCTTTCCGTAAAGAAGTAAAAGGAACCTTGAGCAATAAAGATCACTAATCTTGAGAAAATACAACATTCATGCCGCTGCACCTTACATTGGTATCAGAGCTTTGGAAGTGTTCTGCATTACTCAAGGAAGGAACCACAAGAACCACAAGAATTTTTTTGCTTGTTGCAGTCGCACGAACCCAAGTTCGCTTGGGCGTGTCGATTCCTAATCGTGTTTTGTTGAAGAGTGACAAGAATCCCAAGAAAGAAGGGCTTGTCCAGCCTCCCCTTGTGTCTCTTTTCACTCATTGAGAGCGGCTCGTGCACTTAGCAGCCGGCCAATCGACGTAAGGTGGCAAAAAGCAACCTTGGTGTGAGCGTAAGGCCGCCAAGGGGTGCGCCCGCAGAAAAGAGTAGAACTCGGGTGAAGAGAAGATCCTTCTCCAACGCGATTTGCAAGCGAAAGAAAACCTCAAGAACCCCAAGAACCCAAGACCCTCAAGACTCAAGAACCTCAAGAACCCTAGATTCTCACGAATCAAGGACCTCAAGACCCTCAAGAACCCAAGTTCCTCGTGAACTTCAGAACCCAAGATTATAGTGCATGGTCGTCACCCGAAGCGGAATGGATACTTTGCATACAGGTGATGAGCATGAGAGAGGCAGCGAAGATTTTTCCCCACCGGGAGACTTTTTCGACCCTCCCCCTTCGCCATCTACGCCAAGAGTTGTCCTCACTCCTATGGAGATAATGGTCAAGTCGATGTTGGACATGATGGCACAACAACAAGAAACGAATCGAGTTGCAATGGCACAACTCGCAAGCAAAGCACAAGCACAAGAAGCCAAGGACCGCGAGCGCGATGAAAGAAACGCCACACTTGCCGCAAAACAAGAAGAAAATCGCCTTGCTCAGGAACGTGAGCGCATTGCTCTTGCCGCAAAACAAGAAGAAAATCAACTTACTTTCAAACGCGAGCGCGATGAACGAGAGGCTCAAAGGGAGATTCGTCATCGAGAATTTATTTCCCACATTCTAGCCTCGAGGACCGAACCACCCAAAGATCGTGGGAGTTCGTCAAGTGGCGCAAGCCACGACGCGGATTCCAACCATCCAGTCATAGAAAAGTTGACTTTCATTAAGTATGACGGTAAGATGGATGCTACAGTTATTCATTCTTGGTTGCATCAATTTAATGCTTATTTTGCGACAACTAAGAAGACAGGAAATAGCAAAGTTTTGATGGCAACTATGTACCTTGCCAGTGATGCCATTAATTGGTACCACGCATGGCAAGAGGCACAGCTAGCCGCGCACCTAGAGATAGCCGACGATTTCACGCCCCTCTCTTTTAGTTGGGTTGATTTCCAAGACAAGCTCAAGGCGCGGTTTATGCCACCTCGGTACCTTGCACGATTGAAGGACGATTGGCGCGCTCTCAAGCAAAATGGTATGCCGGTTATGTCTTTTTCTAATCGTGTTTTGCAACTAGGTACCCAACTACGCATGTCAGATGATGAGCGCAAAGAGGCTTTTCTCTTTCGATTGGACGAGTATATCAAGTACAATGTCGAGGTATTCAATCCAATCGATCTCAACAAGGCGGTAGCGATTGCTCTCGCACAGGAGATGAAGCACAACAAGGGAAAGCCCAAGGAGAACAAGACTTCCACAAGTACCTCGCAGACTCCTCAAAACGGTAAGAATGGTAAGAATGGTAAGAATGATAACTCTTCTAACCAATCTTCCAACAGTCTCTCATCAAAGAAATCTTCCAATGAATCTAAGGGTAAGGCTAACACAACTACTAAACCTAAGCTTACTCCAGATGAAAAGGTAGCACAAGGAATTGTAGGAGGTTACATCACTTCGGAAGAACAAAGCACTTATTCTAAGGAAGGTCGTTGTTTTCATTGTCACATTAAGGGTCACATAAAAAGAACATGTCCTAAGCTTGAATCGATTGAATCTAAAGAACCCACAGCACCCACTACATCTTTCAATGCAATGAATGATAACACGATTGTGTCCACAGTTTCTCAGGACCCTCCCATTGATGATTCTCTCATTAAATGTTATGGTCGTACGTCGGGGTACCGTTTTGTCATATTGTTTGACCCAAGTAGTATGCATGATGTGATCAGTTCCTCTCTTGTTGAGAGAGCCCGTTTCGAAGTTAGTCCGAGATCTCCCATCGAGGTCTTTGGCTTTCGTCTTGGTATGGACGCTCTCATCACCGAGGAATGCCTTGATGTGTTATTTGCAATTAAACAGACTGCCTTCACTAGAAGATTTGTTGTTTCTCCTCTCTCAGGATGTGATATGATTTTGGGCATTCGATGGTTTCGTGATAATGACGCTCTCATGGATTTTCTGACTAACACTATAACTCTTAATGCCAAAAGTGATTCTCCTATTGTCATTCATGGAGAGGACATTGCTCATTCTCCATCTCTCATTGCTAATATGCAGGACAAGATTGACAAGATTCAGGAGAAGGAGACTCTCTCAGTCTCTTCTTCTCCACAGCATGACACACAGGATTTGCATGATTATAAAAAGCATGATGATTTGAATGATAATGATTTGCATGATGATTTGGATGAAAAAGACAAGCATGATGACTTCCACAAAGATGATGTGATTGATGATGTGTTAGTTGAAGCTGTTCCTAGCGAAGCTAACCTCGTTGTAGATTCCATCACTCACCCAGAATCGATCTTGGCTTTCGAGTCGAGGTCAACAGATCCCCCACAAGAAGATCTGATAGATCCCAAAGAAGCGATCTTGGCTCTTGAGCCTTGGTTCAAAGAGCCATCACAGGAAGTATTATGTGTTCGCATGATTGATACGCACGCATTGTTCGAGTGTTTCATTCGTGACAGTTTCCTGTATTTTAGTCAACATCGTTATGTGATCCCTTTTTCTAGGCATAACATATTGTATGTTGAGCACCTTTCTCTCATGGATGGGCACGAATGTATGCGGATTGTTCATGAAAAGTTGAAAAGTTTGTATGTCAGGAAGTCACATTCCATGTTTCTTCCGTGGCATGACACAGTTTCCGAAAGAGCACATGATAGTATGAGCACCAAGCATGGGCATTCCCATTCTGATTTGCCACAGTTGATTGTTTTCGATCAAACAGAAAAGATTCGACCTCATTGTTTGCATGTGTTTGATGAACGGTTTGTCATTCCGTCTATATGTTCATCTACATTGCATACACAGTCTTTAGAGAAGACAAGATTTTTTTCCTTCACTTTACATGGAATGGGTATGTTCATGGTTTTGTGTTGGAGATGGTTTCGGGAATTTTCAACCATGGAGATTCTTGAAGACGAAAGAAGCAGGACTCTAGACAAAGTTGAAGCAAGAAAGGAGATTCAGAAGACTTTGTGTCGCTTTCGGCGCGGCCCAAAGAAGCAAGCGTTGCAGACCTTTATAAAGTTCAAGTACCGCACGACCCACACATCAAAGTGGGCCAGCGAAGAGTCCCTTCCAGGATTCCGGATGCTGTTTGCGATCTCCCTCGACGCCATACAGTTCGGTACCAGTACCTCACTTTGAAAAGGAGGGGATGTCACGTGACACATCCCAACCCTATGTGACCGTGGACAAGCTACACCATAGCAGGGTTCCCGTCAGTTCAGTCAGTTTAGATTAGCAGTGATCTGGCACTTTTGTGAGTCTATTCGTAGACCGTGCATGCCCAGTCACTTAGCATAGATGCATATCCTCCGGTTGCACACAGCATGATCATCGGAATTCCCATCAGAATCCATTAGCATCAATTAGGGGAATTTTTCAGTGCATTTAGCCTATTTTCCTATTTATTGGTTATTTTCACTTATTATTTTTAAGTGACTTTCCAACAAAAGTAGGTAGGGCAATTTTGCTAAGTTAATATATAAGCAAACCCAAGTTAGCACTTTCTGGCAGAAGAGGCAGAAGGAGCTTCCCGCTCAACAGGCAACTTCTCAGCAGTACCCCTCCCCCTCAGCACCCTCAGCATTTAGCCTCGCCATCAACCCTCCCCCTTCCTTGGCGTTTTCTTCACAAATTCAGCCATCGCCTACAGTCCCCTTCTGGCGTTTTTGTTCCCCCTACAAGCAGCCTACTTCTGGCGTTTTCTGGTTGCTAACAAATCAGCCAGGACCACCGTTTTTGACTCACAAGACCAGCGCTTTTGGCAGCAGATATCCAGCCTATAAAACGCAACATTGCTGGCAGTTCCACAGCATTTTTGGGAGCATGTAACCACAGCTTGACAAGGAATACTAACGCTAGCGACTGCTGCCTATTGCTGCCAGTTTTAGCAAGAAAAAACCCATGCCATTCCAGCGTTTTTCTCAGCCTTCAGTCATACCAGAAAACGCAGCCAAGATGGACAGCAGATCAGCGTTTGTGTCCTTAGCATGAACCTCGACGGAAGCAGTCATTTTCAGCCATGAAAACAGCATGAAAACAGCCATTTTCAGCCACCAAGAAGACCACCGAATTCAGCCCTAGAAGATCACAGATTTCAGCCTTAGCCGTCGTCGTCATCGGCATAGTCCCATTGCATCAGTCCATTGCATACGCATTGTACACCTTTGTGAAATCAAAGTAGACCACTCTCGCCGACGAGAGTGGGGCCTTCGGAGGAGGGTTTTACAACCTCTCGGGTGTCGTATCTCTTCTCTCAGTCTCATTCACTTGCACGCACAATCCACTCACTTTGTTCGTGATCATAGCACTCTCCATAAGACGGAAAGCTCTCTCTTTCCCTAAAGAACTAAAAGGAACCTTGAGCAATAAAGATCACTAATCTTGAGAAAATACAACATTCCTTCCGCTGCACCTTACATCATTGAATAATGTTTGTATCAGAGGCCAACATGGCCTTTCGTAGACATTAATACAACATTTCTAATTTTTCTCTCTCTTAAATGGAGACTACTATACAAGCATCGTCTACAGCGGATGATCCAAGATATCATTGTTGGAGAGCAGCCAAGGCCAATTCATCTCTTTGCTATAGAGAAGGTCAGCACTTACAGTATTTGAGTCTCTCACTTCTTGCCCGCATATTGACTAATGATGTGTGTTACATGTATAGCAGTTTTCTTAGATTTTTAGTTACCATCCCCATCTCTCTTGTTGTATAGTATTTGAGTCTCTCAGTTATTGCCCGCGTAGTGAGTCATGATGTGCGTTACGTGTATAGCATTTTTCTTCGATTTTAGTTACCCAAGTTTTTATTCTTGTTCAGGACGGTTGTCTCTGTCTCACCATAATGTTACATTTATTTGATTTCATCTCTCTCTCTCTCTCTCTCTCTCTGCCCCCCGCATCTGCCCCTGCCCCTGCCCCTGCCCGCGCGCCGCTCGCTCGCTGCCCCCCGCATCTGCCCCTGCCCCGCTGTGCTGCCCCACGCGCTGCTGAGCCTCTCTCTGTGCTGCTCGCTGCTCACGCGCGCTGCTCGCTGCCGCGCTGTGCTGTTGCCTGGCTTGCGCCCTGCCCCCCCGCCTCTACCCTCGCGACCGCCACCCTGCACCCCCGCCTTTGCCCCGCGCGCCCGTCGTCCTGCCCTGCTCGCGCGCAGCATGCTGCCCTAGCCCCCCAACCTCTACGCGTAGCATGTCTCCCCCCCCCTCTCCTACGCGTAGCATGTCTTTCCCCCCCCCCCCCCCCCCACACCTCCCCCCCTTTTTACTTTCACGCGTAGGACGTCAAATTTTTTTTATTTATTTCTTTTTTTTTTTTTTTTTTTTTTGCCCGTCGTCCTGCCCTGCTCGCGCGCAGCACGCTGCCCTTGCCCCCCAACCTCTACGCGTAGCATGTCTCCCCCCCCTCTCCTACGCGTAGCATGTCTTCCACCCCCCCCCCCCCCCCCACACCTCCCCCCCTTTTTACTTTCACGCGTAGGACGTCAAATTTTTTTTATTTATTTCTTTTTTTTTTTTTTTTTTTTTTGCCCCCGCCCCCACCCCCATTATGGCCTTTTGAGGACTTTAGTATAACATTTCATTTCATTTCTACCCCCCTCCCCCCCCCCCCCCCCCTCTCTCCTTCACTTTTGTTTTCGAGGCGCGCGCGCGCGCACACACACACAGCTGAACATATTGAGGGCACCGGGCCACACCGCCTCGCGCTCCGCCGCTCGTCGCGATCGCCGCCAGTGTGGGTGCACACGTACATCCAGTGCCGCGCCCGCTGCTAGAGTGGGTACACACGCGCATCTAACCCCCTTGCGGACGGCGATCAAACATGAGGAAAACGAACGAAAAAGCCGACCCCCTAGAGGATGCCATTCGAAAATGCAAAGAGGAAATGACGGAGACCATCACCAAGATGAACCGCAATCTCTCGGGCACAATAAACATTCTCGAAGGACGTGTGCTGATCCAAGAGAGCAAGATAAGCACGCTAGAAGACCGAGTGACGACCCAAGAGGAAGAGATCACGTCACTCAAGAAAGAACTCGCCGAAGCCCGATCAAGAAACACAGTGGAAGAGTGCGAACTGCAACCCTCAGTAATTGAAGAAATCAACACGATCAAGGAACAAGTACGGGCCATCAAAGAGGGAGAAGAACAGCACAAAGAAATGACGACTTCTTGGGTGGATGTTCTTACCAAAACCCAGCAGAAGGCAGACGAAGCCGAGAAATGGATCAAGGTGGCCAAGAAAGAAAAAGACAAGGAGATAACGCCCACGTCCACACCCAACAACATCATTAACCAGACATTAGAGGAGGAGCAGAGGAGAAGGGTGCACGCTTTACATGTGAGAATTTGCGGTCTTAAAGACAAAGGCAATGTGGACGAAGAAGTAAAAGAACTCACAGCCTTGATGGGGATTCATGAGCCGACACACACAAGGGCATGGAGAGTGGGCAACATAAAGAAAAATGGAGGCAGTGGAGAAACCTCAAAAGAAAGAGCACTCATCCTCCGTTTTCCCTCCATGGAAGCAAAGAAGTCATTCTTGAAGAAAAGACCAACTCTTAAAGAGACTGGCATCCTCCTTGGGGACGATCTCACCCTCTCGCAGATCGCTCATATGCAGGAAGTAATGCAGGATATTAGAGCGGCAAGGGGAAAAGGTAAGATCGCTTTTTACCGAGACGGAAAAGTGGTAATACTTGAGCGACGCTCCACATGATGGTGCGAGACTTATGGGACCACACTCAAAGTAGCTGCCTGGAACTGCAATGGATCTATGCGTCTTGATGTGGGTGCTTTTGAGGATAGCTTTACTAGAAGAGACATCATCTTCTACTCTGAGACACACCAGGCCCCTGGGCAATCCATGCCTCACATCAGTGGATATAGGTGGGAGACAGCCTACAGACAGGAGACACGCTCAGAGCACAGAGGGCGGGGCTCGGGAGGAGTGGTAGTGTTATTTAGAGACGATCTGCAGCCACTGATACATATACCCCGCAGGGACGAGCAAGCTAGGTACATGTGGGTGAGACTGAAAGCAGAGACAAGTAGATACCTCTATCTAGCTATTTGTTACTTTCCCCCGAGTACATCAGTGTATGCACCACCCAAAGGACAGTCCCCTTTCTCTATTTTGGATGATGACATATGGGAGTTCTCTAGGGACGGTGACATTATCATCCTCGGGGACTTCAATGCTAGGACTGCCCATCACCAGGCAGTGTTTTATGATACTTCAGAGGAGATGCTAAGAGAGATAGATGTGGCAGAGACGGGCATTTCCAGACTATCACACGATATGGAATATATTGAGTATGGGCGACACCTGATAGACATGGGCACTGCACATGGATTGGCCATCTTGAACAGCCTATAGAGATTTCCTGCTGCGAGAGGCTTTACATGCTTCCCACACAGACATGGAGCCAGCACGGTGGACTATGTCATGGCACAACCGAATCTCATCTCTAGTATCGAGGATCTCACAGTTGGGCCCAGACCGGTCGGGGTGGCGGTGGATCATGCTCTGGTGTCAATGACCATCTCCTTCCATTTCAGTGCAGCACACAGGCCACGAGTAGCAATCCCTACTCGCTACACATTCACAAGGGAGACGGACTCTGTATACATGGACGGAATCTACAGACGCCTATGCACTGAGGACCCTGGGCGACCTCTGGAGGAGCTAACTACTATACTAACACAGACATTACATGAGGCAGCAGCTGAAGCATACCCACACACCCAGCCTGAGCAAAGCCGCCGATTTGGGAGCATGCCTCAGAACAGCTGGTACGATGCGGAGTGCCACCAGACTAGAGCCAGACTTCAGAGGGAGGTGCTGTTGGGGGACGTCACTCACAGACAGTCACAGATGGACTTCCGACGCCTGGTACGGCAGAAGAAGAGGGCTTTTTTGGCTAGACTCGAGCAGGATCTATATCAGCTATTCTTGAGTCAAGACTCGTGTGAGGCGTGGCGGCTCTTTCATGAGCAGTCCCCCCCCCCTGCTATTTCCTCCACAGAGACCTAGGGTCAGTACACATCATCTTTGTACACAGTACCTAGACAGCCGCCCCTCCCCAACCCCCCCGACCCATGCCCACATACATGTGTCTTTTTCACTACTGAGATGGTGAAGAAAGCCATTGACAGGATGAAGACTGGGAGAGCATATGATCATGAGGGCCTAGTAGCTGAGCATTTCATGCATGCCAAAGACCTACTAGCAAAGCTTCTAGCAGTTATATTTAACCGTGCCATGTGTGAGGGCCTACCGGACACTTGGAGCCTATCTACAATCGTACCTATCTTCAAATCAGGAGACCCCATGGAGCCTGGGAATTATCGCACTATTATGATTGGGCACACACTGGCACGGCTATATGCATCCATTCTTGAGCAACAGCTGAGTAGATGGGCAGAGAGGGAAGGAATACCTACAACTGGGTAGGCAGGATTCAAGAGAGGCTTCTCTACTCTTGACCATATCCTAACACTCAGGGCCATCATCGAGGAAGGCAGATCTCATGGGAGACGGATCTATTGTAGCTTTGTGGACTTCCGCAAAGCTTTCGACACAGTACCCAGAGCTAGACTGATGCGCAGATTACAGGAAATGGGAGTACCCACAGAACTCATTTGGGGGATCATGGCATTGTACAGATCAGTAGTAGGGCATGTACGCACCTCTGAGGGACTTTCTACACCGGTTCACTCCACTATTGGGGTGAAGCAGGGCTGCCCGCTCTCTCCCACTCTTTTCGGTATGTATGTGGATGAGATTTCTGACTACATTGACAGCGATGGGGATAAAGGTGCTCAGTTGGCAGGGACATGGGTTCCACTTTTGTTATATGCTGATGACATAGTGTTGATCTCCGAATCCCCAGAGGGAATGCAACGTCAATTGGATGCTCTGCATACGTTTGCCCACGAAAGTGGTTTGTCTGTCAACCTGGGTAAAACCAAGGTTATGGTGTTTAATACCACCCCACAGTGGATCAGGAGGTCAGCCCCTACACTCACATACGGCCAGGAGACTGTGGAGTACACAGACGCTTACACTTACCTTGGAGTGGTTTTTAGCGGACCTACATTCTCACTCAGAAGAGCAGCAGAAACCAGACTTACTAGAGCTTTGGGTAGATTGGAGAGGATGTGTTCACAGGTTCAGTTTCAGGAGCCCCGGACGAAGCTCTGGCTCTTTGACACCTTGGTCGCTTCAGCATTGCTCTATGGAACCGAGATATGGGGACCTTCACTAGATCACCACGGGAGGACGGGTCGCTCAAACGGATGGGGGAACATGGAGAAACCTCTCGTCTCTATGATCTCGCGGCTCATTAGAGCCAAGGCATCAGTACCACGGGCCATTATCCGAGCAGAGCTAGCGGCCCCCCCACTTGTGGTGGAGGCGCTCACCAGATCAATCTCCTTCATAAACCGCACATGGGCACTTCCTAGAGACAGATATGCTCGCATAGCACTTGAAGCCTCTCAACAGTTAGCCATACAAGGAGATACAACATGCTGGTATGGGGAGATGATATAAACGGCCCGTACAACGTAGAGGGCGGTACTATTTCAATTACCTGTTAACTTTACACAGAGCACTGAGAAGGGAAGAGAACACAGTTGCGTCCAGCGACTAGAATGTCACTGCGCACACGAGACCGACACCCTGTAGGCCCCAAAGACTGGCGCCCCTTTCGGTATTTCTTTATTCAAATTAAGGTAGAGGATCCGACCACTTAGCACAAGCTTTCACAAAGCTGTCCAAACCTGGCGAGGGCTGAAAACGCAGGTTTTCGACCGGATTTCGACAGCATAACGGCGCAAAAACCCCTGTAGGTCAAAAACACCTGTCTAGGACGGATTCCCTCGATATCTGGAAGCTTTCTGGTGAGCTGTCACAGAAATTCAGCGGGCTGTAATTCTCTGTTTTTCACTGCCGGGAGCCCAAAAGCCTGTACACGCATCCCAAGGCTCTCACGAGGCTCCCCCGATGTTCCCTTGCAATTTAGGTGCGAAACCCTAAACCTGCAGAAAAACACTGCAAGCTGTAATTCCCTGTTTCAGATCGTTTTTAGCGGAGCGAACACGCCTACGCGTGTCCCAAGGGCTCCCGCACGCAATGGGACAGTTCCCCTGTGAATTGGACCAGTTTTCACGCGAGAAAACTCTCCAAACTCGCAATCTTTCGTGATGGAACTCTGCGTACCTGTGGGGGATTAGCAATTAGCTAATCCGGTTCCTGTTCAGAAGGCTCTTGCCTTGGCAAACGCGCATAAACCCCCAGAACTGTACATAGGTCAAATGAGAAGCCCACTAGTGAGGCATAACATACTGTACATAGGGGAGAAAGAGAGCAATATGTAGCATGCGGGGCATCACTCCCATCACCATATTGTGCATAGAGGGCAAGGTAAGCATTCCATAGCTTCTATACCTGCTACAATCCACCTGAGGCTGAAAATGGCGCCCCCTTTGTTAATATGCAGCTCGTTTTTGCCTCCCAGAGTGGCAGAATCGCTCACAGGCTGACACGTCGCCCAGTTTCCGAGTTTGGGCTTTCCCTGCTAAAAATATCTCAACTGGTGCGTCAGTTGACTTGGCAGCAGAACAATAAAATGTTCCCCTTGTCATTCCAGAGCTAATGACGCGAACACATTTTCCGGTCAAAAATAGCAGTTCCCTAAATTTTAGGAGATGCTTCCATGGCGTCCCTATCGGTCTCCTGACCATCATTGAAGACTACCATTTGACCAACATCTACAATGTGGGTTAATTTACTGGCCCCTTTCAACTTATAAAGTTGCAGTGACTTGACGAGTGGCCCAAATTCCAGTTTGGCGCACACGAGCTTCCATACTCATCAGAATTCAGTGCTAACTGGCCCGGGCAGTCCCTGTCTGACCGCCCTAGATCCCCGATGTGAGAAACCCATTTGGCTGCAGCCGTTTCACACTGGCCATGCAATGTCCACTTGCACCTTTTCAAGGGTTTTGGGACAAACAAGTAAAAATAAAATAAATATATCTAATACTTATTTACGGAAGGCAACAAGAAAAATACACCTCCTGGTGACAGATGACATCATGGTTTCAGGCACATGGGTTCAGCATAGACCGGCTGCCACCATTCCATTACTCATTGGATGCACCATCTCTCACCCTTACACAGTCAGAGATCACCAAGCTCATACGCCAAGACCTGACCCAGCTAGACACCAGAAGGACATGGATACAACCAGCACAGGAATTGGGCACTAAGATGGCTTTTTACAAAGACCACCTTCTCTAGCTTACGGAAGCTGGTTTTGTGGCGAGACCCAGATACATGGATACCCACTTGTCTCATGGGATACGATGTGCTATTGGCCAGTTACGCACATCTTCTCACCAGTTGCGGATTGAGACGGGGAGATACAGCAGAGTACCAGCAGAGGACAGGACATGCCCCTTGTGTAACATGGAACCTGAGACAGAGCTACACTGTACATGTCACTGCCCCGTCTACTATGAGATACGAGGCCGCTTCCATTGCTTGTTCAGAGAAGGTTTTGGACCACTCTCAAGAGTCATGGGATACGAAGATCAGAGATGTCTGGGTTTGTTCTTGCTTGAGCTGCACAGACACAGAGATAGCCTGATGAATGGCAAGGCTAGCCAGTCTCAAAGACGGATCACAGACTTCTTCAGAGCAGATAGGGGACAGCCGCAAGAGCCACTCCCACAGCAGAGCTCCCCCTCGTCTCATACCAGAGGCACACTGATTGACCGAGCGATTGAACTGGGGAAATCCAGGCGCCTGCGACTGCGAAGAACTACACAGCATCGACGGAGGCTACGACAGAAAATTCGGAGCACGCTGGCCAGGCATGCACGACGCCCGGTCAGACTACTAACCATGGAGGAAATTGATGGGATTCGCCAACGATCGATGCTAGATCTCTTGTGATTCAGCTATCCCAACAAGCCGCCCATTTTTTGCTTGGTCTTTTGCTTGGTTCACATCGATCAACTTAGGACCCCATAGTATATATCTTTGTTTTGTACTGTTGTTAGGTTATTTTGTTACTCTGACTTTGTATCAGATCCACCACTTTGTAACTTTCGGGTCTCATAGGTCATTATGGCCTTTTGAAGACGTTAATATAACATTTCATTTCATTTCATTTCTCTCTCTCTCTCTCTCTCTCTCTCTCTCTCTCTCTCTCTCTCTCTCTCTCTCTCTCTCTCTCTCTCTCTTAGTGATACAAGCACTGAAGGCGGATTCACAAGCACTCAAAGAAGAGGTCTCAGCCCTCAAGCGAGAGCTTGCTGATAGAGCAAGCAATGGACTAGAGGAAGGTGAATGCCAGCCCTCGGTGATAAAGGAATCAAGGTCATCAAGGAACAGGTACGGATGATCAAAGAGGAAGAGAAACAAAATGGGGCGAAGACGTCTTCGTGGGTGGATGTAATCATGAAGACACAGAAGAAGGCGGATGAGGCAGAGAAATGGATAGAAGTCGCTAAGAAAGGGAAGGGGAAAGAAACCTCGTCCACCCCCAGTCCAATCATCAACATGACTTTAGAAGAAGAGCACCGAAGGAAGACTAGAGCTTTGCACATACGAATAACCGGTCTAAAAGACCGAAATGATGTGGAAGGGGAAGTCAAAGAACTTCTCCGCATGATGGGTAGTGAGGCTACTCATACAAACGTCACGTGACACATCCAACCCTATGTGTCCATGGACAAGCTACAGCATGACGAAGGGTTCAGTTCAGTCAAGTCTGTCTAGAATAGGAAGTGATCTGGCACTTTTGTGAGTCTATTCGCAGACCATGCATGTCCAGACACTTAAGAGTAGGTGCATATCTTCTGGTTGCACACAGCATGATCATCAAATTTCCATCAGAACCCATTAAGAGCATTTTTAAAGTGCATAGATCTATTTTCCCTATTTTTGACATTTTTCTCTTATTATTTTTAAGTGACTTTTGTTGGAAACTAGGTAGGGCAAATTTACTAAGTTTGTATATATAGAAAACTAGCGCTAGCACTTTCTGGCAGAAGAGGCAGCAGGAGCTTCGGTTCAACAGGCACCTTCTCAGCAAGACCCCCCCCCAAGGAGTTGACCTAGTGTTTTCTGCAAGGAGATCCAAATTCAGCCTTGGTGTTTTTGCATGCAATTCAGCCCTTGGTGTTTTTGCATTGCAAGTCGGCAGATCCACAGCAAGGTACAGCAAATCCACAGCAAGACACAACAGACTCCCTAGCGTTAGCAAATTTCCACAACAGAGACCAGATCAGCCCAGCGTTTTTGCATCAGCCTGACACCCTCAGCGTTTTTGGAGATCTTCGCAACAGAATCAGCCCATAGACCAGCGTTTTCAGTTTTCACCAGTTAGAACCCGTAGAAAAGGTCCCAAACCTCGCAGATCTCACCTTCCCGTAGCAGATCCCGCGAAGTTCGTAGTTTCAGCCCGGAAAACGCAGATTTCAGCATCTGCGTTTTCAGCGCGTCATCGTCGCATCATCGCCGTCGACATCGTCACCGACATAGAGTCAAAATTTAGCAGATGAAGATTTGCAGATTTCAGCCCGTCTCGTCGTCGTCCTCGTCAGCAAGTCCAAAGCATTGTAGAGATTTGTGCAATCAATAGTAGACCGCTCTCGCCATAGAGAGTGGGGCCTTCGGAGGAGGGTTTGACAACATTCTGGTGTCGTATTCTTCTCTCTCTATCTCTCAGTCTCAGCACCTTCACTCACAGTGTCCATTCACTTTGTTTGTGTCCATTGCACTCTCTCATTAAAGAACGGAAGGCTCTCCCTTCCCTAAGAAAAAGGAACCTTGAGCATAGTTTGGAGCACTCATCTTGAGCAAAGTTTAACATTCACTTCCGCTGCACCTTACATTGGTATCAGAGCTTTGGCAGTGTTCTGTATCACTCAAGGAAAGAACCACAAGAACCACGGAATTTCTTTTTGCTTGTTGAGGTCACACGAACCCAAGTTCACTTGGGCGTGTGATTCCTAATCGTGTTTTGAAGAGTGGCAGGAATCCCAAGACAGAAGGGCTTGTCCAGCCTCCTCCTGTGCCTCTTTTCACTCATTGAGAGCGGACCGTGCACTTAGCGGCCGGCCAATCGACGTGAGGTGGGAAAAGGCAACCTTGGTGTGAGCCCAAGGCTGCAAAGGGGTGCGCCCGCGGAAAAGAGCAAAACTTGGGTGAAGAGAAGATCCTTCTCTAACACAGATTGCAAGCTAAAGAAGAACCTCAAGACCCTCAAGAACCTCAAGAACCCAAGAACCAAGACCCTCAAGAACCCAAGAACCCCAGACCCACAAGAACCCAAGTTCCTCGTGAACTTAAGAACCAAAGATCACAGTGTATGGTCATCTCCCGAAGTGGAATGGATACTTCGCATGGAGGTGATGGGCATGAAAGTAGGGAAGAAGAATTTCCTCACCATGGAGGTTTTCCTGACCCTCCCCCTACGCCATCTACGCCAGGGATTGCACCAAATCCTATGGAGGCAATGGTCAAGTCGATGATGGAGATGATGGCACAACAACAAGAAACGAATCGCGTTGCGATGGCACAACTAGAAAGAAGAGCAGAACGACAAGAAGCCTTGGAGCGTGAACGCCAAGACAGACAAGAAACCTTAGAGCGTGAACGCCAACTTGTTGGAATTACGGTTGCAGAGAAACACACACAGCTTGGAGAAAACGAAGGAAGCTCAAGGCACACAATAGAGAGTGTTTTACTTAGTGTGCAATGGAAAGATAGATAGCCCTAGAGTGATGGGCGTATATACAATGCACGGGGGAAAAAACCTCCTAAAGAGGGAAAAAATGCCCCGGCGGTCCTAGTGTGTTCACACACATCACTACCACATGTATATGGTAACAAATCCCCCCTGGAGTGATGCGGTGAACGAGAGCTGGCACATGAGTAAAGGGAAGTGCCATGCCCTGAGGACAGGATCAGTCCACAAAGGGGAGTAAGCCCAAAGCTTTGCGGAAAGCTTCAAGCTTCTCACGAGACAATGCCTTTGTGAAAAGATCTGCAAGGTTGTCCTGTGTTGGCACATAAGCCAAGCTGATCTCTCCTGCTGAGAGCCTCTCCCTGACATAGTGGTAATGCACCTCAATGTGCTTTGTGCGAGCATGAAAAACTAGGTTCCTCGCAACTGCCAATGCGCTCTGACTGTCAGTGTAGATAGTGTTGGCAATGTCCTGTCCAACACCCAAATCAGCCATAAGGCGTCTGAGCCATACACACTCAACCGGAGCTGTGAAGACTGCCCTGTACTCAGCCTCACAACTCGAAGTGGCCACAGTAGGTTGCTTCTTGCTCAACCATGATATACATGAACTGCCAAGCATGAAACAAAAACCACTTGTGGACACTCGCGTGTCAAAACAACCAGCCCAATCTGAGTCCGAAAAAGCATGTAAGTCTGGCGGCAATGATCCCCCCTTGGGATAAAACAAGCCAAGATGTAAAGTGCCACTAAGGTAGCGGAAAATCCTCTTGACAGTCTGCCAATGCTTAGACCCTGGGCTATGCATAAATCTGCTGACCTGTGAGACTGCAAATTGAATATCCGGCCTCGTGTTGCATACATAAATGAGGCAGCCAACAGCAGTTTGGTAAAGAGTGACATCAGCAGGATCACCAACATCATGTAGACTCAACTTCAAACCTGTTTCCATGGGAGTGGCAATAGGTTTGCAATCCTCAAGTCCAAACTTACATAGCAATGTCTCTATGTAACTTTTCTGACACAAGGCAATACCACCATCACACTGCTTAAACTGTATACCCAAATAATGATGCAACAGCCCCAAATCTTTCATCTTGAAAGTAGCATTCAAATCAGCCTTAAATTCAGCAATATGTCTCTCATTTGGACCAGTGATCAGCAAATCATCAACATAAAGAACCACAATGAGAAGTACATCACCCTCACGCTTTACATACAATGTGCTTTCTGTTGGACTGTTACGAAAGCCTTGTTTGACCAAATGAGTGTCAGCTTTCTCATACCAAGCACGAGGAGATTGCTTCAACTCATACAAAGCCTTCTTACATTTGCACACTTTGTCCTCTTGTCCTTTTATGACAAAACCGCGAGGCTGCGTTACATAAACTTCCTCAAATATGTCACCATTCAAGAAAGCAGTAACAATGTCTGATTGATGTACATCCCAACCAAAATGAGCTGCCAATGCACATAGAAAACGCACAGTAGTCATACGACAAGTGGGAGCAAAAGTCTCTTCATAATCTATGCCTTTTTGCTGTGCATAACCCTTTGCAACAAGTCGAGCCTTATGGCGATTGATCTCACCATCCGGCTTGCGTTTCAACTTGTAAACCCACTTCGTACCAATGGCCTTTTTGCCAGGAGGCAAATCACATAAAGTCCATGTGTCATTCTCTATAAGTGCATCATATTCTGATTGCATGGCAGCCATCCAATTTTCTGAATTCTGTGCTTCATCAAAACACAGAGACTCCTCAACATCATGTAAACTAGACACAGCCAAAGCATAACAATCTGATGCATAAGATGCATGGCGAGAGCCTGAACGAGTACGACTAGACAAAGGTGCATCCAATTTACTGTCACGCAAAGTGTGCACCAGCCATTTTGGCATACCTCTAGCCTGCTCATTTTCAGCCCTTTCCTCATCAAGTACATCATGTACATCTGCATCAGTAATAGGCTGATCTAAAACATTTTCAGAAACCCCCATAGGCTGTACATTTGTCTCATTGGAACTTACATTCGTATTTCCACCACTGAAAAGAGGCAACAAAGTGTCATAAATTTCCTGTGAGCTTACATTACTGTCTCTAGTACAGAACAGCAAGGGCTGAACAGAATCTTCCACAAACACTACATCCCGAGAAACCAGAATACGTTTTGTTTGCGGATGATACAACCTGTAACCTTTGCTTTCAGCACTATAACCAACAAAAATACATTTGACAGCCTTATCATCCAATTTTCTGCGCTGCACTTGTGGCACCAAAGCATATGCCAAACAGCCAAAAACATGCATATGCTCAATAGAAGGTTTTCTATCATGCCATGCTTCATATGGAGTAATAGACTGCAAAGCTTTCGTCGGACACCTGTTAAGTACATAAGTGGCACACATAATGGCCTCAAGCCAAAAAGAATGCGGCAAAGCTTGACTTTTGACCATACATCGTGCCATTTCCGTCAGTGACCTGTTTTTCCTCTCAGCAACACCATTTTGCTGAGGTGTATAAGGCACTGTACATACGTGTTTTATCCCACGACTAGCTAGAAATGCATTAAATTCATGAGACATATACTCCCCCCCTCGATCGGAACGGAGGGTGCCCATAGTACATTTCGAGACATTTTCAGCCATAGCCAGAAATTGTTTGAAGCACATAAAAACTTCGGACTTCGCTTTAAGCGGAAATACCCATGCATGCCTGGAGTAATCATCAATGAAAGTCACGAAGTACAGGTAATTGCCCAAGGACGGAGTTTGCATGGGCCCACAAACATCACTATGCACAAGTTGCAACCTGCATGTGGCCCGAACTGAACCATCCTTTGGAAATTTAGAATGCTGCATCTTAACCAAAATACAGCCTTCACAAACATGTTTGACAGGTGCTTCAAGAGGTGGCAAAGAAGCAACCATATCAGATTTCTGCAAACGCAGCAAACTGGCAAAATTCAGATGACCAAAACGTGCATGCCAAAGTTTTGCATCTGAAATAGCCCTTGGATCTGCAACAACATTTGCAAAATTTTGTCCACACTTGTCATACAAAGTGAGCTTATACAGCCCACGGCACAAAAGCCCAGATGCAACAATTTCATCACCAAAAGTGAGATCATGAACTGTACATCTGTCATCCACAAATTTGACTACAAGTCCAAGCCTAGCAAGTGCGGATACAGACAAGAGATTCTTCTTGATCCCAGGTACATAAAGTGCATCAACAAGTGTGAAGGAACTGTCATTAGCAACAATGAGCACAATCTTTCCAACTCCCTGAACTAGATAAGACGCGTTGTTGGCACAAGTGATTGAATTCCCATGAGGGAGAGACTCAAGAGAGGTAAACAATTCACGATGTGAGGTAATGTGCTTTGTAGCACCACTGTTGAAATACCACACATGTGAATCTGCAGCAACTGACAAGCATGCATCATGGACAGCAGGATCGTAAGTGCACTCTGCGCTAAAAGCCCATTCTGCATCAACATCAGCAACACAGTCTCCTTTCACAGAAGACTCAACAATGGCTGCATTTGTAGTGGAACCAGCATTTGCAGTGGAACCACCCTCTTTCTTCTTAGCCTATTTGGCCTTCAACTTAGGACACGACTTGATCAAGTGATCATTGGCTTTACAATAATGGCAACGCATCTTCTTTTTGTCCTTATCGCCAGTATTGCCAGACGAAGTATTGCCAGCAGAAGCATTAGGAATAGAATTTTTGCCACTCGCAGCAGAACCATAAGAAGTGGCTGCATTACTGTTACCACCCTTTCTTTGAGAAGCAATAAAAGCCTGTTCAACTGCACGCTGCCTAGTCCTGTTTTTTCTAGAAAGTGACTCTTGCAACAGCAATGTGCATAATGCATCAAACTTGACAACTTCAGGATTTCCTTGGGTCATCAGTCTCCAAGTACTAGCAAAAGTCTGGTAGGAATCTGGTAAGGCATCAAGAACAGTCTGCACAAGGGAACTGTCTGAAATGACTTCACCTGCAGAAATAAGCTGCTCATTGATATCCTTGACACTAGCAAGGAAAGTGTCCATATCATCTTCCTCATGCATAATCTTCGACTCCAGCTCTTTACGCAACAAAGCAATTTTAGCCTCATTGCGGCTTGCATAAAGACCTGCTAGAATATCCCAAGCCTGTTTTGCAGATTTTGTTGAACGGATGTGAGGAACAATGGTGCGCTTCACAGACAACGCAATCAATGCATGAGCCTGCGCATCCTTAACATCCCAACGAGCTTGTTCTGCCGTAGGCAAAACAACTCTAACAGCTGTAATCCTTGCAGCAAGACCTGCAACATCCTCAACATCGCTTACATCCTCAGAACCAGGACGTACATCAATGCCCTGCACAATGTTCCAGACACCCTTTGACACAAGAACATGTTGCATCATATAAGCCCACATAGGGTAGTTGTCCCCATCCAACCTGTCCTCAGCAGCAAACATCTTGAACACATCTGTGTTGTTGTTGTCAGCCATGGTAAATGCTGCACCTGATGTGAAAACTGCCCGAAAATAGGAGAAACGGAGCGGGAACAACCTGTGCTATATAGCACAAACCGTAGAAGACTATAAGGCACCTGTTATGCAGAAAACGGCACTGACAAAAATTCTGCACAAAATGACGAAATAGCCCGTGCAGTACTGCCTGTAGTGGAAACGGAGGCCGATATGAGCCCAAAATTTTTGTCGACCTACGAATGCTCGCCAAAGCTCACTGAAATCGGAGAAAGTGAACAGACGTGTGCTGGAGCAGCTGGCGACTAAGCCCGGGAGGACGTGACCTGCTCTGATACCAATTGTTGGAATTAGGGTTGCAGAGAAACACACACAGCTTGGAGAAAACGAAGGAAGCTCAAGGCACACAATAGAGAGTGTTTTACTTAGTGTGCAATGGAAAGATAGATAGCCCTAGAGTGATGGGCGTATATACAATGCACGGGGGGAAAAACCTCCTAAAGAGGGAAAAAATGCCCCGGCGGTCCTAGTGTGTTCACACACATCACTACCACATGTATATGGTAACACAACTCAGACAAGACACCTTTGAGCGTGAGCGTGATCAAGCGCGCTTAGCGGCTGAAGAACGACAGGCAGAGCGTGCAGCATAGAGTGAACAACGCATGCAAGAGTTTGTACGACATGTTCTCGCCTCGAAGTCCGAACCAGCCAAAGATGTTGGTAGTTCATCAAGTGGCGCAAGCCGAGATTAGGACTCCAACAACCCAATCTCACAGAGAAGATCCAGTTCAGTAATTATGATGTTAAGATGGATGCTACGGTTATTCATTCTTGGTTGCATCAATTTAATGCTTATTTTGCGACAACTAAAAGGACAGGAAATAGCAAGGTTTTGACAGCAGCTATGTACCTTGCCGGTGATGCCATCAATTGGTACCACGCATGGCAAGAGGCACAGTTAGCCGCGCACCTAGAGGAAGCCAACGAATTCACGCCCCTTTCCTGCAGTTGGGCTAATTTCCAAGACAAGCTCAAGGTGCGGTTTATGCCACCCCAATACCTCGCACGATTGAAGGACAATTGGCGCGGTCTCCAGCAAAATGGTATGCCAGTTATGTCTTTCTCTAATCGTGTTTTGCAGCTCGGCACTCAATTACGCAAATCGGATGCGGAGCGCAAGGAGGCATTCCTTTATGGATTGGACGAGTATATCAAGTATGATGTCAAGGTGCTCGATCCAATCGATCTCAACAAGGCGGTAGCGATTGCTCTCGCACAAGAGATGAAGCACAACAAGGGAAAGCCTAAGGAAAACAAGACTTCGACAAGTACCTCTCAGAACCCTCAGAACCGTAAGAGCGGTAACTCTTCTAACCAATCTTCCAATAGTCTCTCAAAAAAGAACTCTTCCAATGAACCTAAGGGTAAAGCTAACACAATTGCTAAACCTAAGCTCACCCCAAAAGGTAGCACAGGAATTTTAGGAGGATACATCACGTCGGAAGAGCAAAGCACTTATTCTAAGGAAGGTCGTTGTTTTCATTGTCACATTAAGGGTCACATAAAAAGAACATGTCCTAAGCTTGAATCGAATGAATTTAAAGAATCCACAGAACCCCTTCCTCTGTCAATGCAATAAATGACAACACGAGTGTGCCCCAAGTTTCTCATGACCCTCCCATTGATGAGTCACTCATTAAATGTTATGGTCATATGACAGGGCAGCATTTTGTCATATTGTTTGACCCAAGCAGTATGCACGATGTGATTAGTCCCTCCCTTGTTGAGAGAGCCCCCCTAGAGGTTAGTCAAAAATCTCCTCTCGAGGTCTCTGGCTTCGCTCCCGGTATGAATTCTCTCATCACGAGAGAGTGCCTTGATGTGTTGTTTACAGTTTAACAAGTTGCTTTCCGTAGAAAATTTTTTGTCTCTCCTCTCTCAGGATCTGATATGATTTTGGGCATTCGATGGTTTCGTGAGCATAACCCTCTCATTGATTGGACGGAAAATACGTTCACTTTCAATGCCAAAAGTGACTCTCCCATTGTCATTCGTGGAGAGCAAGTTGTTCATTCTCCATCTCTCATTTCTAATGTGCAGGCGAAGATTGAAAGGATTCAGGAGAAGGAGACTCTCTCAGTCTCTTCTTTGCATGATGATTTGGATGATAAGGACAAGCATGATGATTTGCATGATCAAGATGTGATTTCTGACAAGCATGATGATTTGCATGAAGATGATGCGATTGTTCATCAGTATGATCGTTTAGTCGATGCTTTTTCTAGCGAAGCTAACCTCATTGCAGATTCGATCGATCACGAAGAATCGATCTTGGCTTTCAAGTCGAGGTCCACAGCAAACCCCCAAGCAGATTTGATCAAACACGACGAACTGATCTTGGCTCTCGAGCCTAGGTCCAAAGAACCCTTATAGGAAGTATTATGTGTTCGAATGATTAGTCACCACGCATTGTTCGAGTGTTTCATTCGTGATGGTTTCCAGTATTATAGTCAGCGTCTTTATGTGATCCCTTTTCTTAGGCATGACATATTGTACGTTGAGCACGTTTCACTCATGAATGAGCACGAATGTATGCGGATTTCTCATGAAAAGATGAAAAGTATGCATTCAAGGAAGTCACATTCCATGTCTCTTCCTTGGCACGACACAGTCGTACAAAGAGGAAAAACAAGTATGAGCACCAAGCATGGGCATTTCCGTTGTGAATTGCCATAGTTGATTGATTTAGATCAGCAAGACAAGAGTCGATCTCATTGTTTGCGTGTGTGTGGTGAACGGTTTGGCACTCCGTCTCTATGTTCATCTACATTGCATGCACAGTCTCTAAGAAAGACGAAATTTTCACTTTACGGAAGTGGTTTCAGGAATTTTCAGCCATGGAGATTCTTGAAGAAGATGGACCTACATCCATAGACAAAGTGGAAGCATCGAAGGAGCCACGGAAGACTTTGTGTCGCTTTCGGCGCAGCCCAAAGAAGCAAGCGTTGCAGACCTTTATGAAGTTCAAGTATCGCATGACCCACACCTCAGAGTGGGCCAGCGAAGAGTCCTTTCCAGGATTCCGGATGTTGTTGGAGATCTCCCTCGACGCCATACAGTTCGGTACCAGTACCTCACTTTGAAAAGGAGGGGATGTCACGTGACACATCCAACCCTATGTGTCCGTGGACAAGCTACAGCATGACCAAGGGTTCAGTTCAGTCAAGTCTGTCTAGAATAGGAAGCGATCTGGCACTTTTGTGAGTCTATTCGCAGACCGTGCATGTCCAGACACTTAGAGTAGGTGCATATCCTCTGGTTGCACACAGCATGATCATCAGATTTCCATCAGAACCCATCAAGAGCATTTTTAAAGTGCGTAGATCTATTTTTCCTATTTTTGACATTTTTCTCTTATTATTTTTAAGTGACTTTTGTTGGAAACTAGGTAGGGCAAATTTACTAAGTTTGTATATATAGAAAACTAGCGCTAGCACTCTCTGGTAGAAGAGGCAGCAGGAGCTTCGGTTCAATAGGCACCTTCTCAACAAGACCCCCCCCCCCCCCCCCAAGCAATTGACCTAGCGTTTTCTGCAAGGAGATCCAACTTCAGCCTTGGCGTTTTTGCATGAAATTCAGCCCTTGGTGTTTTTGCATTGCGGGTCGGCAGATCCACAGCAAGACATAGCAAACTCCCTAGCGTTAGCAGATTTCCACAACAGAGACCAGATCAGCCCAGTGTTTTTGCATCAGCCTAACACCCTCAGCATTTTTGCAGACCTTCGCGACAGAATCAGCCCATAGACTAGCGTTTTCAGTTTTTAGTAGTTAGAACCCGCAGAAGAAGTACCAAACCTCGCAGATCTCACCTTCCCGCAACAGATCCTCGCCGCACGGTCAGATCCCGCGAAGTTTGCAGTTTCAGCCCGGAAAACGCAGATTTCAGCATCTGTGTTTTCAGCGTGTTGTCGTCGCATCGTCGCCATCGACATCGTCACCGACATAGAGTCAGAATTCAGCACATAAAGATTTGCAGATTTCAAACATTAGCATTTTCAGATTTCAGCCCGTCTCGTTGTTCTCATCGTCGGCAAGTCCAAAGCATTGTAGAGATTTGTGCAATCAATAGTAGACCGCTCTCGCCATAGAGAGTGGGGCCTTCGGAGGAGGGTTTGACAACATTCTAGTGTCGTATTCTTCTCTCTCTATCTCTCAGCCTCAGCACCTTCACTCATAGTGTCCATTCACTTTGTTTGTGTCCATTGCACTCTCTCATTAAAGAACGGAAGGCTCTCCCTTCCCTAAGAAAAAGGAACCTTGAGCACAGTTCGGAGCACTCATCTTGAGCAAAGTTCAACATTCACTTCCGCTGCACCTTACAACAAAGGCATGGAGGGTAGGGAAGAAGACACGAGGAAATGAGGAGACTTCAAAAGAAAGAGCTCTAATCATGCGCTTTCCATCCAGGGAGGCAAAAAAGGACTTCTTGAAGAAGCGTCCTACACTAAAGAAAACGGGCATATTCCTTGGAGATGACCTCACACTCACACAGCTTGCTCATATGAAAGAAGTTATGCCCGAGATAATGACAGCTCGAGAGAAGGGGAAAGTGGCCTTCTACAGGGATGGACGAGTGGTTATTCTGGAGAAGTGCCCCGCATGACGGTGCGAAACCTGTGGGACCACACTCATAGTGGCTACATGGAATTGTAATGGATCTTTGCGCCTTGATGTAGGGGCCTTTGAGGATAGTTTCATAGGAAGAGACATCATTTTCTACTCTGAGATGCATCAAGCCCCGGGACAGTCCATGCCCCATGTGAGCGGATACAAATGGGAGACAACTTGCAAACAGGAGACTCGATTAGAGCCCAGAGGACAAGGTTTAGGAGGAGTGGCAGTCTTATTCAGGGAGGAGCTACAGTCTCTGATTCATATAGCTCGGAGGAATGAGCATGCGAGGTATATGTGGGTGAGACTGAAGGCAGAGACAGGCAGATATCTCTACATCGCTATTTGTTATTTTCCTCCTAGTACGTCAGTATATGCATCACCTAGAGGACAATCCCCCTTCTCTATTTTAGATGATGATATATGGGAGTTTTCCAGAGACGGCAACATTATTATTTTGGGGGATTTCAATGCTAGGACTACCCACCACCAGACAGTATTCTATGATACCTCAGAGGAGTTGATGCGGGAGCTTGATATTACAGAAATGGGCCTGTCTAGATTATCACAAGATGAGGAGCACACTGAGTATGGCAGATACTTGATTGATATGGGGACTGCACATGGATTGGCCATTTTGAATGGCCTACAGCGATTCCCTGCAGTGCTGGTAGTTTTACATGCTTTCACATCGGCATGGCGCTAGTACAGTGGATTATGTTATGGCTCCACGAGGACTCATTCCTTCCTTTCAGGATTTCATGGTGGAAACTAGACCGGTTGGGGTAGCAGTCGATCATGCTATCTTGTCATTCACTCTATCGTTCCAGTTCAACACAGCTCCATTGGGAGAGGCCTCCACATATACTGGGCATACCTCACGAGGGAGACGGATCACGTGTACACTGATGAGATATACAGGCAGCTATACACTTAGGAGCCAGGACGACCACTAGATGAGCTCACCCAGATTCTGACAAAGACGCTGCATGATGCAGCATCAAAGGCATATCCCCACAGCCAGCCTACACGCAGACGATCTAGGAGCATGCCTCAAAACAGTTGGTATGATGAGGAGTGTAGAGAGATGAGGATCAGATTACAAAGAGAGGTGCTCATGGGTACTACTACACATAGACAGTCACGTATTATCTTCCGCCGCCTAGTGCGACGAAAGAAGAGGGCTTACCTATCTCAATTAGAGTGTGATCTGTATCAGTTGTTTATGAGTCACTACTCTAGTGAGGCATGGAGGCTTTTAAATGAGCACTCTCCACCGCCAGCCATCACTTCCACAGAGACATGGGGGGAATATGCTACATCTCTCTATACAGCATCGGGGCAGCCACCTTTGCCTGACCTTCCAGAGGCATGCCCACAAACATGTACTTTCTTTACTGTTGAGAGGGTAAGGAAAGCCATTGACAAGATGAAGACAAGAAGAGCACAGGATCATGATGGTCTGGTAGCAGAGCACTTTATCCATGCCAAAGATATGCTTGCAGAGCCTCTTGCTACGATGTTTAATAGAGCTATGTATGAGGGTTTCCCTAAGACTTGTAGTATGTCAACTATTGTGCCTATCTTCAAGTCGAAGATCCAATGCTTTCCGGGAATTACCGAACCATCATGGTTGGTCACACTCTGTTGGTCACACTCTGGCTAGGCTATATGCATCAATTCTTGAGCATGAGTTAAGTGGATGGGTAGAGAGAGAGGGCATACGGGCAGCAGGACAGGTAGGGTTCAAGATAGGTTTCTCCACTCTTGACCAGATTTTGACACTCAGAGCCATTATTGAGGAGGGTAGACACCATGGCAGGAGGATATATTGTAGCTTTGTGGATTTCCGCAAAGCCTTTGATACAGTGCCACGAGCCAGACTCATACGCAGATTGCAAGACATGGGGGTGCCCACAGAACTGATCTGGGGGATCTTAGCTTTATACAGGACAGTGGTAGGACAGGTACGCACTACTCAGGGCATGTCCGACATGGTTCACTCCACCATTGGGGTGAAGCAGGGTTGTCCCCTATCTCCGACTCTCTTTGGGATATATGTAGATGAGTTTTCAGATTATGTACATACAGAGGGTGATAGAGGTGCTCGGCTTGCAGGGACATGGATTCCGTTGCTATTATATGTTGATGATATTGTGTTGATCTCCGATTCTCCAGAAGGGATGCAGCGTCATTTGGATGCATTGCATGTATTTGCACGGGACAGTGGATTGTCTGTGAACCTTGGTAAGACCAAGGTAATGGTGTTTAACACCACGGCACAGTGGGTAAGGAGGTCCGCCCCCACTTTTACATATGGTCGAGAGACTGTGGAGTATGCAGATACATACACTTATCTTGGGGCGGTTTTCAGTGGTCCAATATTTTCCTTGAGGCGTGCAGCAGATACGCAATTGACCAGAGCCTATGCAGCATTGGGGAGACTTGAGAGGATATGTTCGCAGGTTCAATTCCAGGAACCTCGGACAAAGCTTTGGCTCTTTGACACTCTGGTCACTTCGGCCATGCTGTACGGAGTGGAGATATGGGACCCCTCAGTTGATCATCATAGTAGAGCTGGCAGTACTGACGGATGGAGATGTATAAAGAAGCCATTGGTGTCTATGATTTCTCGGATGATTAGGGCCAAGGCCTCAGTACCACATGACATTGTTAGGCCGGAGCTCGCTGCTCCTCCATTGGTAGTGGAGGCACCTCACTCGATCAGTTTCATTTATGCATGGCACTTGGGCTCTCCCTAGAGACAGATATGCTCGATTAGCACTAGAGTCTTCGCGACAGCTGGCATTGCAGGGAGATAGATCATGTTGGTATGCAGGGATGGCATCTTAGTTTCAGTTACATGGCTTTAGTATGGACCGGCTACCCCCATTTCAGAAAACCTCTGGATGCACCCTCCATCCCCCTCACAAGAGCAGAGATTACCACGCTCATCAGACAAGACTTGATTCAGTTGGATACGAAGAGTACATGGATACAACCCACACATGAGCTAGGTACGAAGATGACTTTCTATAGAGAGCTTCTTCTCCAACTGACGGAGGATGGTTTTGTGATCAGACCAGGATACATGGATACTCATCTAACCCACGGGATACGATGTGCTATTGGTCAGATATGCACATCTTCACATCAGCTAGAGATCGAGACAAGCAGATTTAGAGGAGTACCCACTCAGTCCAAGATTTGTCAGATGTGCCAAATAGAGCCAGAGACAGAGCTACATTACATCTATCACTGCCCAGTATACTATGAGATACGACCGCTTTCACTGTCTATTCAAAGAGGGTTTTGGGCCACTTTGTATGGTCATGAGATACCAGGATCAGAGATGCCTCGAATTATACTTACTGGAGATTCGCAAACACAGAGAGAGGACCTCTTGAAGAGGGGCACAATGAGAGATCCAGCGACAGCAGAAGATCACAGTTTTCTTTCAGTCACAGACAGAGGAGTTCGAGCAGTCTCCACAGCATAACCACACCAGAGGTACCAGAGGCATACTGCTTGATCGAGCGATAGAGTTGGGGTGGTCCCGTCGCCCACGGACGAGAGGGTCCTCTCGATATCGACGCAGACTGCGACAGAGGACCCATACCATACTGGCGCAACATAGGAGCCGTCCCGGATACTCATGTATATGTGTATGATGCCTCGATTGTCAGAGAGCTCCATTGTATCAGCTCACCCTTTGTCTTCCCTTTGTATCAGCTTTCACCCCACCCCTACCCACTATTTTCTTTTTAGTTCTTTGTACTTTTTGTACCCAGACACCACCACATGTAACCTTTTGGTCTCATAGGTCATTTTGGCCTTTTGAAGACGTTAATATTACATTTCATTTTATTTCATTTCTCTTCGAGCATTAGAGCTAGGGAGATCGAGACGCCCACAACTGAGGAGAGGAGCTTCACAACATCGATGGAGACTACAGCAGAGGATTCGCTATCTTGACATCCAAAGTAAAGATGAGGATGGATTTATCACCCATTATATGACCCTCTTGAATTGGACACGCATTGTATCCGTGGTCACACATACCCCACACAGTTCCAGCTAGTAGCACTTCTAGATTCATTTTAGTATCTCTTTTATTGTACCCAGACATGGTCTCAGATTCATCACTTTGTAACGGATCGGTCTCATAGGTCATTTTGGCCTTTTGAAGACGTTAATATATTATTTCATTTCATATCTCTCTCTCTCTCTCTCTCTCTCTCTCTCTCTCTCTCTCTCTCTCTCTCTCTCTCTCTCTCTCTCTCTCTCTCTCTGTCTCTGCGCAAACCAAAGCAAGATTCTAGCAAAATTGACAACAGAGCAAGCATAGTCCAAGTTAGTGTACCTGGTTGAGATACACGGGGAGGCAGTGATGAGAACACTGAAAAGGGCATCTAGCAGCCAATGCATGTAAGGCCCCTTCCACGGCAAGAAGATAGAATATACTCTTTACCATTCCACTTGACGTCTACTGAGCTGCCAAAGTCCAGAAAACCAAATGATCTCTCTCTCTCTCTCTCTCTCTCTCTCTCTCTCTCTCTCTCTCTCTCTCTCGGGGACTATATACGCATGCACAAAAATATCTGAGAGTCGCTACCTGCACGACTTGTCGCCATTGGTAGAGCGAGCTACGCGAGTCCCCAAGATAGTGCAGGGTGGCAAGAAAATGCATACATGTTCAAATTACAACCTCTATTCAGACTGGCTGAGTTTGGGAAACAAAGCCAATATATATTTGGCATGGTAGTTCTACATCCCCATAAAAGTAAATTAAATTTGTGATGACAAGAATTTGTAATTTTTTGGGTTGATCAATATAATATACTCACCATTGTGAGTTTTGCAAAAAAGAAAAAAGTAAATTAAATTTGTGTATAAATCTAGGTTGTTGAAATAACAAGCCCTTTAACAAATAAGGAGTCAAAAAAGGCTTTTTTCAAGCATTGCTCGTTCGTTTTTATTGCAAGAGTATGCGTAACCATCCTTCGAATGCGGGGAGGGGGGGGATTCGATGAGCCCTCACCCAAAAAATGACAGCTCGCCGTCCTTTAGTATATAGTAGGAAGCGCATTACCAGTCAAATTGAAATTGCAAAGTCAATTAGTATATAGTAGGAAGCATGTTACCACTCAAATTGAAATTGCAAAATATGACATACGATAATTCGTACGATACTTTTCTCCAATATGATGACCAATACAAAATGCCTTCTAATATGCATTCAGTTGAACATTGATTGTTTGGGCTAGGTGGGAAAATTGGGCCTAGTACCTTTCAAAGGCTTATGTGTAAGCTAATGACAGTGTGTGTATTTACAATGATGATGCCATTCACATTCAGCATCTACATGCAGTCTAGCTCGGATACAAAAGCATATTGATTGAAAAAGTGCCTACATAAATTAATAATTTGGGTTGAAACAATGTTTAATGCAATTTTGGCTTTCGCATAATGTCTGAATTAATTTATTGAGTATCACCATCTACATGCACTCTAGTTCACGCACAAAAGCATATTGATTGAAAAAAAGGCTACATAACTTAATAGTTTAGATTGAAATAATGTTTAATGCAATTAAATTCTTATCTAGTGTGTGTGTGTGTGTGTGTGTGCGCATGTAGAGAGCAACTAAAATCATGAAGGTGCACTAGGCAATGATCACATGCACCTTGACTACCATGCTCATCATCAATCTAGTCGTGATTAGGGAACAACATCTAAAATTCATGGTACTATGTCTATGGAGATGGACAAGAGAAAGGCATGATAAAGAGAATTCATTAATAGCAAAACAGTGAGGTAGCACGACTTGATTGACAAAGAGTTGGCCAACCATCCACATACAAAATTGATATGTGTTTGCATTTCATAGCAGATTCACATGCAATAGCAAGATGTTGAGGCTTAATCCACAAAAATTATTTACTATCCTAAAGAGGGCTCGTGGATTTGTTTGCAATATGAGTAAACACTTGTAACCTTGGATTTAACAAATAGGTTATTGAAAGCATGGAGAACTCATCGGTAGTTACACACAATGTAAATAGTTGTTTGTAAACCAATGCATTTGAACTAGAGTCAAATGCCTTTGTGTGCAAACCTTATTTTTGCTCCAAAATTAGCCTCACCTTACTAGATTTCAAAATCATAAAAAGAGATTTTGCTTCAACATTAGAAAACTTTGAAAATCAATGCAAAAATTTCCTTCAAAAAATCTTACATGCCATTAAGGATCAACATTTACAATACATGGTGGACAAATTGAGGGTCAAAGCACAATTAAAATGGCACTTAAACATGATGCCTAACTATGTTTTGCACCATTGCCAAGAAAGTGGAGATTCTTAATGGGTATGCCCATTAATTAGTAGTTGTCAATCACCCCGTGCCAACAAATAGCCATGCCTCTTCAAATTATTGTGTCGTTCTACTGGTTTAGTCACACTACCCTAGGGGTTCATTGTACTCAGAGATTCATTAAGATGAGACAAAGTCCCATAGCATTCTTCTTATGTGTCGTGTCTTGTTTCCCATGTTCATTTCATTCATTCCATTACACTCATGAGAGAGGTGCACCACACTCACTCACACGCCTCTCTTTGAGCAATGCACCATCGCTTTGTGTTGTCCCTAGGGCATAACATTTTTGGTGACCACGATTGCCATTATGTCAAAAACCTATGGGGTTCCATGCTATGAGAGTGCACGTCCAAGCTTCATGTCAGAGCATGCCCAACAATAGGAGTGGAGATGGCGGCTCATAAATATATTTGGTCCCCCAAATCCTAGGATAGTGAATTTGAAGTGGCACCATACATGTACGATGAGCCCAATAATGAATGGACACCATTGAATGCTCCTAAACCAAAAATCAATCTCGATGATGCAGTAAAAGAAGAAAGTGGGACACATGCTTGTACATTACCGAAGTACCTCCTTCTCCTCTGATTTCACTCTTTCTATGTGTTGAATCAACTCAAAGACCCATTTAGCCATTACATATCCTCCGACCCTTCTTCCCCACTCTCCCCTCCACCAAGCCCAACCATTTCCTTCTCGACCTATTTGTTGGAAAAAGACTCATCCAATTCAGAGTGCCGTCCACTCCTCACGTTGACACACCAATCAATCTACCCTCTACACCAAATTCAAAATCCCAAGCTTCCACAGTTGCAGTTCTGTGGCATCAATTCTAATATCATCATCCCCACTAGACCAATAACCACATCCCCATTTCCAAAGCTGAAAAACCCACCCATGACCAAATTACCTATTTGGGTACTCGAGATCCAAAACTGCACCCATGACTACCACACTGCCAAATACCACTACCTTGCCAAATCTGCCAACCTCTAGTAATGGAATCCCTCCAATGGTCAAAAAGAAAAGTTTGAAGTATCCAAGTTTGTTGCAACTCTCCATCAAGATCCCAATGACCACTACTTTATGAATGAAAGAAACATAGTACTTGAACTCCTCACCAACAAAATGGATGTGCTGACAGCAACTCAAAAGTTACATATGAAAAGGACATTCACAACAACCATGGTGAATGCAGCACAAGTGTGGGTCACACAATATATGGGGCTTACAACTTACATCACGTTGAAAAATGATTTCCTTGGCACGTTTCCTTGATAGGTAGCCAATTGCATCGCATATTTTGAATTCACTCAATCATTTGAAGCAGCATGGAACATTTGCTTATGCATATACTGCCAAAATCCAAACGTTGGTAAATTGGTTTGATGTGCATTCTCGATCTAGCCAATTGATTCAATATTTTGAAAAAATAAGAGGATTAAATAATAATGATTGCCAAATTGGCATGGATATCATAGGGCAGACACTCGATACTTTGGTCAAATGAGTGGTCAAAACAAAGTAGCTATGTACATAGATAACAGAGTTGCTTGACCTAACTATGAATAATGCAATAGTGGTGACCCATGTGCACGAGAAGCCAATAGTAGTGTGAATCCACTATTCAAACCTTGTGCTTGGTGTTTAGTCGATTGGAGAGAGGTCCACATTGATGTGGAGTGACCACAAATTTTGGTGTGGAATTTTCAAGACCAACACTCACTAGACAAATCATTGTGTTTACAATGGCTTAGCACATCAATAAATGCCACTCACCATAGCAGACATGCCCAAACTATTGCTTTCAATTGATTCAATAGTATGTACCAAGATTAAAAAACCAGCGTAGCAGTATGTTCCCATGCCACAAGCGCCTCAAGCGTATGTAGCCCGCACCTATTTTCAACCATACGTGTCAGTTCAAAATCAAATTTCTAGTTTGTCAGTATCCACATCACCATCATATACAGCTAATGGTTGTTGGGTATACAAGCCCAATTGTGGGAACATCTAGTGTCCGGTGTCTAGCTCGTGGGAACCCCGCCTATAGCATGCAGTTCATTTTCAGTTACAAGTCTAGTTTGCATGGCCTCTAATGGCTTTATATACAATGTAAGGTTTTACAATCAAAAATATAGAATAGCGTATCACTTTTACTGTGTATCGAGTCTCTCTCTATCTCTCTCTCTCTCTCTCTCTCTCTCTCTCTCTCTCTCTCTCTCTCTCTCTCTCTCTCTCTCTCTCTCTCTCTCTCTCTCTCTCTCTCTCTCTCTCTCTTTCTCTCTCTCTCTCTCTCTCAACAGTGATTTTCGACACATTAGGTGCTTCCCAATCGGCCTGTACAGCCCGTTGTGAGTAAACCTACCTTGCTCGCCATCGTTGTGTTTGTCTGCAGCAGAAAATCATCACGGGATTTTATCTCCACCTTTGTTTTTAATTAGCCAACCTAACTAACCCCTTTTAAAATAAGAGGGTTTTCACACCCCCTTTGTCAAGCTGATACAGTGGCGAGCTTAGCAGTATTGTGAAGTCCATGTAATCGATATCATGTGGCTCAATAACAAGATGAGTGATCATGGCATTTACAGTCGGAAAAGGCTCTTAATTCCAGTCTTGCATGCAAAGATGGTAGTGGGAAGGACTGGCTACGGTGAGGTGGATCCTTCTGTGAAGCGCGAGGTGGTCGTATTGTATTTAGGGAATGACAAACCGCCTAAGCCTGCAAAGACCGAGGCAATCATTGCAAAAAGGTATTTTAGAAAAGGAGTCATTGACTCTTTGAAGACGAGTTTGCAGTTGGATGATGAAAAGGACGATTTGCAAAATATTTTTTAAAAAAATCACAGATTGGCAAAAACAACATGCCTTGTATGTGTTGAAGGTTGTTTCTCGATTTACATATGAGTTGTGCTCGAGGCACATGAAGAAGCAGAGATTTTGGAACCTAGTCATCCAATTCTACCCAACTTGTAATGCAATTACTTGCACTCGCTAATTTCTAGTCGGCATGATCGCTTTTATCTCCTTGATTAAATCGAGGACACACTTTCAAAAATGGGCTAGAACAATGATATTCTTGGTCGAACGGACTGGAGCCCAATTGGAAAGTTCTTCCAATTTCTAGGTCAAATTCTAGACTTTGGCAAGATTTACAGCTCTATTTTTTGCCAATTTTTACCAAAGTCTGCTATTCTCAGCCTCGAGTATCAATTTCGGCGCGAACAATGCCCTAATGGCCAAATTTTACTCAAAATTTAGTTTCGAATTAGGTTTCTTGGTGATTTTGATCTCTCGATTACACTTGGTTCGTGTTTTGCTCGCTTCAGACAAATTTTAAAATTTTCGTCCATCTCGGCTCTATTTGAGTGTTTTTGCACTTCTTGGTTTCGCTTGGTTTCATTTCTTCTCTTTTTTTTGACAAATTCGGAATTGTTGCCACGCTCAAGGCTCGCTTCTCAACTTTACTCGCTTTCTCGGTTTTTTTTTCGGCTGTTCTTACTCGACTTGTTTGCTTTGTCTCGATTTCTTGTGCTTTCTTTCTGATGTTTCTTTTTGTTTTTTTTTTCCCTTTTTTGGCTCACAATGCGAATTTTTGTCGGTCTTTTGTTACTTTTTTTATTTTGCCTTTTTTTGTACCTCCCCTCTTTTTTATTATTTTTATGAAAATTTTCAATTTTCAATTTTTTGGGTATTTTTGTGATTTTTTTCTAAAAAGTTTAGAAATTTTTATGGGTTTTTTCTATGAATTTTATGGGTTTTTTTAATAAGATTTTCATGAGTTTGTATTTATTTGTTATCTTTTGTGATTTATTTGTACAATTTTTGTTTATTTGGTAAAATTTTTAAGACTTTTTTGTTTTTTTATTTTTTTGTGAATTTTAAAACCTTTCCTTTTTTTTGGTGAAATTTTATGGATTTTTGGACTTATTTTTTATTATTTTCCTAGTTTATAATATTGTTTTGATTTTTTGTCAAGCTTAATTAATTAAATAATAAAAAGTAACTTACTTTGCTTACTTGGAGGGTTGACCTTGACAGCGATGGCAACGAGCTTGATGCAGACGGCGCGCAGGGCGGGCAGTGGACATAGCGGACCAGAGGAATGAGAGAGAGAGAGAGAGAGAGAGAGAGAGAGAGAGAGAGAGAGAGAGAGTACCAACACTGACGTGGCAGCCCTGCACACCTACAATGAGAGAAGAGGGAGAAGGAGCATGCGCGACAGGAGGTGATGACGTAGCGGGGCAAGGGGGGGGGGGGGGGGGGGAGAGAGAGAGAGAGAGAGAGAGAGAGAGAGAGAGAGAGAGAGAGTAGTGTTGTGGGGTCACGAAGAGAGTGAAGACATGGCGGGGAATTTACGTGAGCAGGGCAATAGAGAGAGAGAAAAAGAGAGATTCTTTGTCGTCTACAAAGCACCGAAAAGGAACCTCAAAGAGAGAGAAAGAGGGAGCAAGTGAGAGAGTATCTTCGGCGGAGAGAGAAAGTGAGATTGAAGAGAGAGAGAGGGGTGCGGATGAGAGAGAAAATGAAAAGGAGATGAGAGACTATCTTCAGCGCGGCTAAGATGGGATGGGGAGGGGATTTTTTTTTGAGTTATTTCAAACCTTAATAAACGCAAGAGTGAGTTCTCACTGAATCAATCTGTCAAAGTCGATTTCCCGTATGAAGCCCAGAATTTCACCTTCGCTTGTCACGAATGCCGACACCTTGCCGAATTGCACACTCCAGGCTCGTAAAATTTGCCGACGCTCACGGCAAAGCAAAATTTTCAAATGTATAATATGGTAAACTTAGCCCGAAAATTAGCGGAAAAGGCTAAAAATACCCAAAAATCCAACCAATTCTTGGAAAATTATGTACAATAATTGGCAATGACAATCGAACACTTTTGACATGCACAAGCACACCAAAAATAGCAGTTTTTATCAAAATCACCAACTACGACAAAATCAACAACCAGAGTCTCGAAAATAGCAAAACGCTACAAAACTCGACCAATGAGGGCACCAAAGTGCTCAAAATGATACCATATATACACATACAAAATAGCTCGTCAAGATCACAAGATACCAATCTTTTCTGGAATTAATAAAAAATAATGCAAAATTTAGTTAAAATTACCAAAAAAATGGAATTTTTTTTAAAAAATTCTCCACACACAGATGATTAGTGCAGCCAAATCAAATCACAATAATCACATCAATTCAATTTTCAATTAATATTGACAATAAAAACCAAAAGCATGCAATTAAACCGACAAAATTAGGTTTAAAAAAAACGCAAACCAAGTGTGTAAATGGCTGTTTTGAACTAAGAAATGCGGCAATTAAACATTGAATTAATCATGAATATTAAGCACTTTTTAAGAGCGCCCACACACTAATAATTGACAATTTTTACCAATTTTTAGGTGCACACACAAGGGTTAATCATGTCAAATTCGCAAATTGAATTCAAAAATCTCTCTTGGAGCATGAGCACAACACAAATCAGTCATCAAATTAACAAAATCTTTATGCACGCATTTATTTTTAGGTGCACACACAAAGGCAAAATAGTGCACACACACTTAAAATTAAGCATACACACACTCAATTAGAATTCACAAACGCTTGATTTTAGTGCACACACTTGCAATTGACCATTCAAGCATGCAATTAGGCTAATTCACAATGCACATTAGCTCATGAAACCTTCAATTTTCACATTCAATTTTATGAAAATTTCAGCATTAGATGACATGCAAACGTGCAATATCAAAAGTTCCAAATCACAAATTTGACAACGGCGAAGCATACCGCACAAGATTGAGTGCATTGGCACTCTCCATTTTCCGATTACACCATGTATAGGCCGCTTTTGTCGATGCTCCAAAGCCCTTATCTTGCATTCCAAAACCATCAAATCATGAAATGATGAGCACAAATTGACAATGTTAAAATGCAATCCAAGCCTCTAATAAGCAAATATGAAATCATACACACAAATTGATTGTCCAATTAGTAGAAAATTAGTGTGTAAGTTACCAAAAATTAGTGAAATTAGCAAGGGGTCAGTGTAAAATTAGAGTGTGTAGGCACACAATTAGAAAGATATGGTATCAAACTAGGGCAAATTGAACACATGCTTCATGCACACACATCCAAAATTCACAAAACCATAACCACACAAGTGAAATTAGTGAGAAGACCATTTAGTTATGGCATAATTACACTAGCGTAGGCCATCGCTCCCTCGCAATGGCGTGAAATGTTGGGGGTAACATCGTAGCATAGCTCCAATGACCAACAATAATTGTCAATCCGGGGGGGATGAGCTACCTGGCTAGGGCATGGAAACACTCACTGATTAGTGAGCTAATCATGGCAACACGAATGGAAACTCTATGAAGTGGGCTTCAGGGCCTATGGAGGAGCTAAATCATGATGTATGGCCATCTCCACATCCACTTCTCTTCACCTCAACTCAACCCAATCACACACATCGATGATTGCAAAGACGCACACATCACTAATCCTATCATGCAGCATACTAATGACAAGCGCACACACATAGATCCATTGAATATCCGCACTCCAATAAAACCTACATGCACACACAAAGAATAGAGGGAAATCACACAAGATTAGAGAAAAATTAACCACTAATTAGTTACGAACTAGCTAATCATAGCATCATTAATAATCATAAGAAGTATGAGAGAGGCATAGTGAAAGAGAATTAAGCCTTGATTGGTGTTAATCAAGTCACATGAGCAAGGAAAAGCTCAAGGACTCCATAGCCACACACCTCATGAGCTCTCACAAAAGAGTGGTCTCAACAAATGAAGCTAAGAACCTTAATTCCATTTACACATTGCCTTATATACCGGTAAAAATATGCATTGTCTAGGAGTCCAAGGCCTTTAGGCCTCCGCAACTTATTGAATATGCAACCTAGGCTCACTAGCTGACCTATTCTTTACAGCTTGGAACTCTCATTGAGCCCGTGACGCATTAAAAATACTACCACGGCTAGGAATAAATCAGAAAATTACACTACATGGTCATTTTTGGAAAATGTGAAAAATGTGTGACCCGAGTCTTCACTACTTCTTTGTAATCATCTTCGATGTGCATCCGTAAGGCTCGGGCCTTTAGCACCTTTTGTTACTGGTGTTGGGAGACTTGTGTGATGATGTGATTACATGTCATGCAGTGGTGTCAGAACTAGGTGAATAGGGGGCTTGGTGACTGCCCAATGCTTCCCTTCACTTGGTGCTGACCTTTGCAAATAAAGGCTAGCTTATTCGAACATTGACTCAATTATTAGTCTTCTTCTCTATCTAGTTGGTAATAGTGGGACCTTCTTAGCTAGGTTTTAGGACAATGGGCTCACCAACTAGGGGGGTCATACTTCCAGTAACAGCCAACACTCTTGGTTGTTGACAATGCAAAGGTTGAGGATCATGCAAATCAATAATGGTGATGGCATTTAGCAATGCCGTAAGATTGTTTCCATTATTAGATACTTGTCAAAATTGTTCAGCAATCATGGCTTGTTGTGCTGCTTTGTGCTTCTGTAGCAAAGGACATGCATTTTCTAGGTGATTTGGATAATTGCAGTAGTAATAACTTCTTGTACTACTACATTCTCCTCTTCCCTATTTCCTTGGACTTAATCAAATCCACAAAAGAAGTTTTTGTTGTGGCCTCCATCTTGGTTTTTGTGGAATTTTGTCTATGTTGGTTGACTTGGTCTTGCGACTTTTATATTTGCAACCATTGTTCGGAAGGCAGCTAGGGAGGATGAAGACGGAGGGGATTCATGGCGAGATGATGAGCAGTAGCAGAAGCAAGAAAGAGAGAGAGAGAGAGAGAGAGAGAGAGAGAGAGAGAGAAGAGAGAGACTCGATACATAGTAAAAGTGAAAATGAACTGCATGCTATAGGCAGGGTTCCCGCGGGCTAGACACCGGACACTAGATATTCCCACAATTGGGCTTGTATACCCAACAAACCCCCCCCCCTCATGCCCAAACCACTGACAATGGACTCGAGACAAAAGACCATGGTAGATTTCATTCACCCGAAACCATGAGTGGAAGCCCCCCCCTTGACTATAGCATAGGTGTGTGTGTGTGTACTTCTCTCAAACAACCATCAGCGTGAGACATACCAAAACTCGACCAAACAACAAAGGGTGGTCTTACCACTTTTTATGTGGCAGTGTCTATAACCCGTACAACTTTTGACGCAGCATGACTGACAACAAATAAGGTAAAAGAGGTTTTGACTGAAAAAGAGAATTTTGTCGACAAAAGACAAATCATAAGTCTATGACACTTAACAAGAAAAGTAGAATAAAATTTGGACTGTGTATAAAATGTCGAGTGTTATGAGCGAACCGTTGAATGAGCTTTCCTTTCCTACTGCATGAGCTTTGAATTTGAAGTCGGATACCGCATTTTTGAAGCGAACATCCATGCATGACAGTTGATGCTGCATATAAAACAACATAGAAGTTCAAAAAATTGACCCAAGTTTTTATCCATAAATCTGCACAAGCCTGCAAACCATTCAGTTGGTGCATATACAATCAGGATCATTATACATTGACTACAATGGTCAGATCTACAGTCTAGAGCCAAAAATGGAAGATCCAACAGATTAACCAATAAAAGCCAGTCTAATCAGAGAACCAAGTCAAAGCAATACAAAGGTCAAGACGGAGCAATCTACAGCCTGATGCTCAGTGTTTTGAAAGAGGATGTTGAATAACAGAAGCTGAAAAATTCTCAACAAGAGCTTGAGATGACAGAGCCGGTTAAAATACCACCAATAATGGTGTATTACTCAGATTGTGGAAGAAAAGGTGGACATTTTCTAGAGGATTGTCCGAGAAATCCAAACAATAGGAACTTAACAACTGCCAAGCACTACAGGGAGCGAATTGGAAGTGCGGATTGTGATGTAAGTGCATCTAGCTCGTCATTTTTTATGCAATCAAATGATTCTGCATTACCATTAGAGGCACCAGTAAAAGCGCAACAAGTTCAAAATTTGCATAAAAATGCACGGGCACCTGAAAAGCTTAAAATTGATCCTCTAAATAACATTTTTTGGGTGAATTTGGTCAAAGTGTTCAGTTATCACCGAAGGTTGAAAAGAGTGTTACGTTTGCAAGTGCATATACTCTTGTATTACCTCTTTTATTGATCTTATTAGTAGAGCATGCCTCAAGATTCATGTTTTAGCATTTCTTAAGCTTGGATAATTTAATGGAGAAGCATGAACAAAAGGCTTTCACATTGAGGACGATGATCTCTACTTCGACAATCTTCTTTGTACCCCAAATGATGAAGGTGTTAACTTCAAACACTGCATCCACTGTCACTAGTGTGCAATCATTTATGAGTCTAAGGGACACATAAAGCGAATGCTGTTAGCATTGTATGATACACATAATTCATATGCACACCATGTAGACCGTGATAGATAATATCAGGGTGAAGATAATGCTATCTACAACTTGACTTGGGAAATTATTTGTCATGTTTCATGAAGGTACATAGGAAACTACGCAAAAGGTTTATAGATGCCAAACATCAACAGTACACACAGTATGTCTTCACAGTCCCAAGAGGTGAGATCAAACCAGAGTCAAACAGTCTTGGGCCCAACTCATGGAGAAAGATTAAGTGATCACCTTCGGAACCCCTCAAAAATCTTGCTAGCACAACATATTGTTTTCCAAGCATTTCTCCGTACGTATATATAGGATGTCCCATCATTGGACATATGCATTAGACATCTTATTTGCTTCCACCTATGCACCTTGAGCGGACTATAACATGCAAAACAATGTTTAATCATGCTACTCTCATATTTGCTACCCTTTTATTTCCATATCCATCAGCAAATAATCCCTTTACTACTTTATTAATATTTCCCATGTTAATAAGTACTCCAATAATGTACGTATCCCAAAGGCACTTTTTCTCCAGTGAGTTTTTATCCTTTGGTCATCCAGGTATTGGACCCTAATTTAGAACCTCAACATTCTACTTCTCTTGTACATACTCTTAATAAATAAACAAAGCCTCGCCATTATGCTGCTACAACGAACAAATGCGACATCGTTTCTCAAATCAGAAACAAATTCAAACCAATGAAGATGCTACAATGAAATGAACCTCATCAATAGATTCAATGATAACTAAAGACAACCCATCAACAACAAATCAAAAACCTTCCAGATTCTCCACGGACACTTCTCAATAGAGCTCGAGGATGGGCACAAAAATCAAAATGGGGAAATGTTAATTGAGCCAATGTTTAACTGAGCTGACATTTGTTTTTTGAGGTCACACCAAGCAAACGGAAGTGTTGGTGGGCAGGCACCAAGCCCCCTATTCACCCGGTTCTGACCCCACTGTATGGCATGTAATCACATCATCACACGGGTCTCTCGACGTCACAGTTAACAAAAGCTTCTAAAGGCCCGAGCCTTACAAATGCACATCGAAGATGAATACAAAGAAGCAGTGAAGACTCTGATCACACATTTTTGACATTTTCAAGAAATGGCCATGTATTGTAATTTTTTGATTTATTTCAAGCCGCTGTAATATTTGTAATGGGTTACGGGATCAATGAGAGTTCCAAGTTGTAAAGAATAGTTTAGTTAGTGAGCCTAGGCTACATATTTAGTAAGTTGCGGAGCCCTAAAGCCCTTGGACACCCGGACAATACATATTTTTACTCTAGGTATATAAGGCAATGTGTAAATAAAATTAAGGTTCTTAGCCTCATTTGTTGTTGAGACCACTCTTTAGTGAGAGCTCATGAGGTGTGTGGCTATGGAGTCCTTGAGCTTATCCTTGCTCATGTGACTTGATTAACACCAATCAAGGCTTAATTGTCTTTCACTATGCCTCTCTCGTACTTCTTATGATTGTTAATTATGTTGTGATTAGCTAGATCGTAAGTAATTAGTGGTTAATTCCGCTATAGTCTTGTTTCATTTCCCTCTATCCTTTGTGCGTGCATGTAGGTTTTATTGGAATGCGGATGCTCAATGGATCTATGTAGGATAAGTGATGTGTGCGCCTTTGCAACTTGTTAGTGTGTGTGATTGGGTTGATTTGAGGTGAGGATAAGTGGATGCAGAGATTGCTAGACATTGTGGCTTAGCTCCTCCATGGGCCGTCAAGCCCATTCCATAGAGTTGTTATTCGTGTTGCCATGATTAGATCAGTAATCAGTGAGTGTTTCCGTGCCCTAGCCGGTAGCTCATCCCTCCGGATTGAGAATTATTGTTGGTCATTAGAGCTATGCTATGATGGTACCCCAAACAAAGAATTTGAGAGAATGAATGGGTTAAAAAGGGCCAAGTGACTTTAGGGGCGGCAAGATCAATAGAACAGAGAGTGCCAACCCTAACTTGGCAAACAAGGAAGTCAAATACCCTAGCCAAGGTGGAAATACCCAATGCATAGTGGGAGGACAAGGATCTTGAGCAGGGCCAAGGCAAGAGGCAACGATCTTACATTGAAGAGTTCCGTGCAATGCGGAATGCATGTGCGGTGTTGTGCGTGCAAGAAGAGAAAGAAGGAGAAGGAGTGCAAGGTGTGTGGGTGGAGCAAGAATCAAGAATGAGATGCCCCTTATTCTTTGTATATGTACAAAGTAATAAGGTGGTCAGTGTGCGGATGCCCATAGCCTGAGCGGCAAGGCAAGGCACAAAGGCCGTTATCCCAACAATCACCCACTTAAAAGCGAGCGTGCCGATAAGTGGGTCCTACTAGTGAAACTACTAGTATGTGTATAAGAAAACAAGCGAGAGACTCTCTCAACCTATGCCCACTAGCTCGCTCGGTCGATCTACATGCAGCTGTATGGGCTCTAGTGATAGGCAAATGTGTGTATCTATGCTAGAGCCTACATGAAAATCTCACATACAACTTTTTATGGTCTGCAAAAATCTACTATGCATCATGCTAGTGTCAGTCATTGTACGACTGCCAATCCTTGCTGCAAATGCTTGCACTGTAGCTACTAAGTCAAGCATGGGCACCAATACCTATCTTTCCCTGAGGTGATGGTGGACTCCAATCGAGGAGGTGAAGAGGAGCACCCCTACCCGACTGCGATTTCCCGCCATCATTTCATTGGTGCCCCCACTGAGGAGGGCTCTTGAGACCTTTAGTTTACAAGACTGACATGTTTGACTTTCTTCATGGTTGGATGAGTGGCTTCTTGAATGCTCCAGTTGGATCACTGAAGAGGAGGACCTTGTAGAAAGCTTGACACAAGTCATCAAGGCACTCTTGCCAATTGGACCACTGAAGAGGAGGACCTTGTAGAAAGCTTGACACAAGTCATAAGACACTCTTGTCAGGGTGCTCTATCATCAGTATTTAAGAGGTGGTAAGAGCCTCTTTTCCTCCTCAAACTGTGTACATTTCTAATCATCCTCGTAGACATAAAAGCAAGACATGTGCCACACCATGCTCACACTGTTGCCAAAAACCACACCTTCAAGATGAGTGCAGCCCAATGTGACGAAGGAGCCATCATTTTCTCCCTTGACATCCGCACGAGCATGTTGCCTCGATAAGCTTTCACGTAGCACCAGGGTTCTCTTCACTCACACCCCCACCACCAACACCCACAACTAGCCTTTGCAACTTGAGGAAGTTGTTATGAGCATGTGGTCCCTCCCTCTCCCTTGCACCAAAATATTCAAGGATGTCAACGTCGACAATCACCGTGTCTTCAAAACAAAAGGATAAATCTTCCAAATTCTTTTTATGCTTCACTCTCATCTCATGAGCGAAGAACTAGAGACAACAGCATGGATTCTACGTCGTCTACCGAGTGAAGTGGAGGACGTTGTCATCAACACAGTCTTTGACACGGGGTTTCCTTGGAGGAAAGACAAGACTCTCCACCTTCAAGGAGTGTTATTTGTGGATCAAGGCTATGATGATGACTTTGCAGCCTGCTACGTATCAATCCAATTGGGGTTAATACAAGTGGTAAGACTCACCACCTATCTCATCACACCAGTGTATGCTCTAGCTAGCAAGTGAAGTTCCTCTAAGAGTGAGAGTTCAGGCTTTTCCAAGAGATTGCTAGAGGGGCAATCCTAGAGCTAGAAGAAAAAGACTACCTTGTCCTGTGATATTATAAATTTGACCTCGACTACCAAGATCTCTACACCTTCTACTATAACCTTCCCCCACAAAGGAAGGAGACTTCCCGTATTATCATCTGATGGACCCAGTGCATCAAACTTTCGCAAGAGATCAACCTTATGCACCACAAAGAATTCAATCAATCAAAGTAATCTTGGACTGCAAGATGTTCTACCAGCTGCTCATTACAACCATGTTTGGCAGAGAGCAGCTGCAAGAGATAAACACTTCTTCTCTACACTTTATCCTCCCTATGATTAACCATGAATTATCTTTTGATGTAGTTATTTTCATCTTGATAGTATGTTTTTCATCTACCAAGCATCCATGTATTGAATCTTTCAAAAAGAGACAAGAAAAAAAAGGTTTTTGGTCAAAGTTAATTATCCTCACTCTCACAATGGCAAGTGTAACATTTTGAACCTTCACTGGTAAGGTGGATGAAGATGCTGCAGACTTTCTAGACAACTTGTAAATAGCTAGTGCCATCCCTGGGAGAGATGATGATGCTTTGCGCTTGTACATCCTCCCACTTCTAATGAAGTTGGAGGCAAGGTAATGGTACAACACCTTGGCACGAGAAACCAAGGAAAGGTGGGACTTATTAAGAGCATCCTTTGTAAAGCGTTTTGGAGAGGGCACAACATCAGAGAAGCTATGGCAATTGTTGACGGAGTTGAAGCAAGGTAGCATGCTAGAGTACGCATCATCTAAGTCAAAACTTGTAGATCTATGGGGGCAATGAGTTGCATCATTGAGAGAGGATGAGGGGCACCCAATTTCCTAAAGGAGGATCAATTTGTGGCTGTGGGTTGTGCCCAACTCTTAAAGAGAAGGTGAAGGGAAGCTTTCCTGCTACGTATGAGCTAGCAATTGAAGTGACCCGCCTTAAAGACAATAAGTTGCACCTACAAGCTAGAAATGCTGATGAAGAGGAATTGAGTCAGACCCGACCACCTCTAGCACGACCTGCAACAACCACTCAGAGGAGTCAACCACAAGAATCAGTCAAAGATCAACAAGACTTGCTCAATCAAACTACCATTCACTTGAGAATCTCTCAGTCCATTTGATTCAACAAGGGCATGCACACAATTGCAGTCAGGGAGCGGACAATGAAGTCAGATTCAAGAGTACCACTCCTACAATAGTGGGGAAGATGGTCATGGCATGTATTACTGCCCACACCCAAGGAGGCAAAATTTCAACAGAGAAGCAAGACAAAACCAAATTTCACCACCAAGAGCGAAACAACCACCAAGGCCACCACAACAATCACCAGTTGTGAAAATCCTACAACAACCTATGCAACCACAACCACCACCACATACCCTCATTCCACCTTTACCTCCACCACTAGCTGGCAAAACCAGGTAGAGAGTGTCATCAGTCTTGAAGGTAAGGGAAATGCAAAAGTGGAGGAGGATATCAAAGGAATAGCAAAATGTAAGACCAAGGTAGAAGAGGTGGACACTATGGGAGTTAAGAACACTATACATGAGGAAGCTTCACAAAGGGAGGAAAAGATGAAGGCCAAGGGTGAGTCAATCAAGAGGAAGTCTAAGCCACAATGAAAAACTGGCATTCCAGATTTCACAATTAGAGAGTCTATAGAATCTTGTGATCTTGTGAGTGATGTTTCTATGCAAGTCTTGAGCATCCCTGTGGGGGAGAGCTACCCAACTGTCTTAAAAAGAACATTGCTTATGTCCATGAGAGCCAAGAAATATTTAGAGACAGGAATTTTCAAGATGCAAGGTAGAAAGGCAAGGAGATCCCATACAAAACAAAGGCCAGTAAGCAACAAGGGATGGACCTAAAGACTAGTGCACTCTCTAGCAGTTCTGCTACAACATCAAAGGAGGAGGAATCTACCACAACGAATGATAGTGAAAACTCTCTTGAAATCAAGGGTCTCATCCTCACTGATCATCACAACAAGGTGGATCCACCTTATATACAATTGCAAGAAGGAAGCATGAATTCTTTGGCACTACACCAATCAAAGAAAGCAATTGCAAACCACACTCAAATGGTTGTTACCAAGGAGTGGGATTTTGGAGTCCATCCTAAGAAGATTCTTAAGCAAGTGGATGCAGTGGCAACTTATTGGAGATCTAGGTTTGGAAGCCTAGATGTGGAGATTGTGTTTGATCATACTGTATTCTATGCATTTAAGAAAACCTTTAAAGAAACCTAACACAAGGGGTGGTCATAAGAGTCACAAAAAATGGATCCCGAAGTGAGAAAGATGGCAATATGGTCTTGTATGCATATAGTCAAGATGACAATGTTTTCAACCAGTAGATTGCAACCTATCTTTTGTATATGCTATGCACTTTGGTACAACATGTCTCAAGCTTGTCTTTGGGATACAAGGTTGGTGGCTTATTACCAATGTCAGGAAACACAATGGACCTTTTTGATAGAACCTAGGAGGATACTAGCTCTTTTGCTAGCTTCACCTATAGTGCTTAGCTAGGTTCTGAAGACAGTTGAAACTTGCCACATCAACAAGGAGGCCATAAGTGGAGAACTTTTGGTACACTCTTAGGAATCATGATCCTAACTTTTCTCTTGGAAGGAGCCAAGATAGTCATTTATCCTTTCACTTATGGTGGTTACAAATCTTACCCTTTCTGACAGGAGGTAGAAATTTCTATTGTTAGGACATTGCAGGTGACTATCCTATTCTTTTCATGGGATCTAGTGGATATTGTCACAAAATTTTGGAAGTTGTAGGCTTCCCATCTGCTCAAAGACAGTTTGAGTTGTTGATCATTAATGCTCTAGCCAGGGAGCCTTGTCAAGACATATTGCTTTTCTTGAAAATAGGTGAATGTCCCAAAGATCTCACTAATGGCCAAATCCAATGGCTAGTTCAAAAGGAAACTAGATATCGTCTCCTGTACTATTCAATCAACTTAATTATGTACTAGAGGCATAAATGCCCCTAATCTAATGGAGAGGGCTAATGAGGGTCGCCTTTTAAAATGTTTCTCCATTCCCTCTCTTTTGTGTGAGAACCTACCCTAACTTCTTTTTCATCTTGTACATTCTATCTATATACGTTTTATTTCTACTCTATATCTTCAACATTGATAAAAAGTAAATATTATTCACTATTATTATTTGACCCACCTATTTCTACCCCACCATATTTTTTTGTGATATTCTACCATGTACATATTATTATTTTACTTACCTAGATTTTAAGGAAAAAAAAATATTTTGTTGACTAGTTCATGGTGGGCTAAGCTCATAGATTATCAATAATTTGACCCCACATGGATGGTGGTGAGGAAATTCAAGGCCCTAGGGTATGCTTTCACACGTGGTTGAAGACTCTTGCGGATGTTTAAGGCAAATGACAACAAAAGGGGGACCACCATGAAGACTTTTGTGGGCAAAAATGTACATGCTTTTGCTCAATATTTGTTGTCCACTTCCTCACCAAATTTAAAGACCTTTCCAGAATAGAAAATATACCTTATGAGCTGAGCTTTCCAACCCTAATTTTTCAAATATTTTTTGGAGTTTGGAGTGGCAGGATATGATCATAATGGTGGACCCAAGTCTGCCATGTAATGCTGACACATGCATCCCTCCCTCAAACTCTACATATTTTTCTCTACACACTCACAACCTCATCTAAGGTCTCTTCCCCACCATCATGGGACCTTGCCCTTGTAGTATCCCCTCTTCCCTAATAAGCTATCCATGGTTAGCACCTTGTAAATTCCCTATCCCTCTATTCTACCCTTCCCCCCCTCTCTCTCTCTCTCTCTCTCTCTCTCTCTCTCTCTCTCTCTCTCTCTCTCTCTCTCTCTCTCTCTCTCTCTCTCTCTCTCTCTCTCTCTCTCTCTCTCTTAACCCTCCTAACGTGGCATATGCACACACAACCTGACAAGGATGGCCCATTACCAGATGGAATTGCTTGGATAATTATCTACTATTTTAGAAATTGTTGAAATTTCCCTCTATTAGTGCCTGATGTGTCAGGGCATTTATCTTTTTGGACTTTTACCTAAGGTCTTAGCTTTAAACCATAGGAGCATGTTTACACAAGGACTTTATACCTAGGTAGTTTGAAATACCCGAAAAGTCATATGGCATGTAGCAATTTTCGAATGTAACCACCCGGCAGTTTGTAGTTTGCAGTTTGCAGTCTTCTTACAGTCGTAGTGCTGTTTTGGGCCTATAGTTTAATGGTGATGATGAATACAGGGTAGCACAATACATTCTCTTGCTTAGCCATGGTCTCTTGTGTTCATACAGTCTACAATTTTCATGATTAAATGTGTAGTCTCTTACCTCGTTTATCTCTACACTGCATCATTCTTGAATTGATTACCTGTTAGGGATGTGAACCCCTAACACTTTGGCGATCCTGTTGTGCGCGTCCTAATGGACATGGGAGCAAATTACAGTAATCACAAGGAGAATGGTGAGTCGGTTATGTTGTTTAGTTTCTCTCTCGTGCTTTAACCGCCATCATCTCGATCCTGCTGGCTTTGGCCATGGTGCTGAATAGGAACGATCTGGGCAAAGGAGAGACTTTGGGGCGTTTGCAAGTTCTTGACTGTTGAGCTTCTTGTTTAGATTCCTACTTGTTTTTATTGTGTTTCCAAAAAAGGCACAACCTAGGAGAAAAATGTGTTCAGGGTTCTGTTCATTTTCAAGTTTATATTAATTTTCAGATCCCTAACAGCATGAAGATAGCAATTTGGAATCTACAGTTTGCTGTTTGGAGTCTGCAGTTTTAGGCAATGTGCAGTCTGCAGTTTGTATTTTGCAGTTTGCAGTTCAACTGTTTACATATTGAATATTATAGCATTCCAGTTTGCAGAATGCACTTTTAGTTTTTCATTTGCAGAATGCAGTTTCAGTCTTTCAGTTTATAGAATGCAGTTTCAGGTATTTCAGTTTGCAATGCAATTTAAGCAGTTTCAGGGTTTAAAGAGGTACAAATGCTCTCTATTCTTTTGATGTGTGATTAATGGCAAAGAAGAAGAAGAAAAAGTGCGCTATTTTTCAAAAGTATGAGCACCACACAAAGGAATGTCCTTACATGTGCAAGCCCTATCAAAAGGAAGATGTATGTGTCAAATACTGTATGCATGAACTGTACAAGAAGTTGTATCAAATTGTCAAATGTTTTTGAGATGGATCAGATCATGAGGAACTATGTGATGCAAAAGAGTATTTGGATGATTTTCTAATCTTCTTGACAAGGCGGAAGATTGGCATAAAGGTCATGAAGGAAAAAGAATAAAGTCGTGCTCTAGTATGTGCAAGATATAGATGTTACAAGAAGCAATTGAAGGCTTGACAGAGCAGTATGAAGATCAGTTTCAGGAGGAAGATGAAAGTGATGATGAGTGGGGAGTTACAACACCAATGTTTCCCTTGGTTGGAAAAAATCAGGTACACTCATGTTTTTCTCCAAATGCACTTGTTGTAAGCCCCAACTCAATGAAATAAGTTCAAGCACAAAGCCAACCTGAAGAATTCAAGAAAGTGGTGTTGAAAAGGGGAGAAGAAAAGGAGCATCCTAAGAGCCAACGAAGCCAAAAGGAGCACTTAGTATCCCAAAACCACACTCCAAATAGACTCAAGGGTTTGCAGAATGCTAAAGAACTTGAATCAACAATAGAGAGGTATTTGCAATCAGGTCAAGAAATTGAAGACAAAAGTGGGCCTAAAAGTATGCAGGGTCCTAAAGAAGACATGCACATTCTAGTAGAAGACGTACAAATTTCTAAGGGCATGGAAGGTTCTGAAGGCATGCTTGTTCCTAAAAATTCATAGGAAATTGAATTTGTGAAAGACCAGGTTACTATTCATGCTGTAAAGACTTTACATTTGCAAAAGACTAAGAGAAATGTTGAGAATGGGTTAGTCAAACATGGAGATGTTTAAGTTCAATGCAATCTAGGTGGAGTCCAAAAGATGTTGGTGGAAGAAAGAGGAAGCCAAGGAGCCAAGAGGATCGCCAACTATCCCCAAACCTCACATCCAAGAGACTTGTATCTTTGCAAGAAGAAAACAAGTCTTACGCAAAAGAAGAGTTGGTGAATGAGAAGAAGGGAATCCAAGTGGAGGTGAGCAAGAGAAGCCACCAATATCCCATACAAACCCATATACCAACGTTGGACATCAATCTTGAAGAGGATGAAATTCAGGGAGGAATCAGATTTCAGCGTATTGAAGTGGAAGAGGTGAAGATAGATAAAGACATAATGTGTGCTGATGATGAGGATGATGTGATGAATCAGTTTTTGATGTATCTTGATGAGGAGTATCCCGCAAGTGACAGTCACGAGGGTGTTTGTGTTGATGGAGAAGTGAGTCAAGAGGGTGTTTGTGCTGATGGAGAAGTGTTTTTAAAGCCTTGAAGACTGAAATCCAATTTCAAGGAGTAGATATGATTTATTTTGGTTGTGAAGACAAGGATCTTGAATTTTAGGTCCCTGAAAAGTGACAGTAAGCTCGAGGGAGACATTTCTGTGAAGGATGCGTGAGAGAATGCCGTGAGCTACATCAGACCATAGCCTTAGACTCCTGATGAGCCTTGATCTCTTCAAGCTCCTGCTAGATTTGTTTCAAAGCTTCTTGATGTGGAGGCTTCTCCTAGCAAAGAGAGAATGATTTCTTCTCTTGAAGATCTCATTGTTACTTCAAGGCTTTGAGCTCCCTATGTAAAGAAGTTAAAGGGTCAGAAGGACTTTCCAAAAGTACTAAGGTGCTCTCTCTGTGAGAAGAGTCATTGAACAACTTCCTTGCTCCTTCTATCCTAGTAGCAGCTGCAACAAACTCCTCCAGAGTGGCTTTAGGTCGGAGAATTTCTCGGAGTTCTTGCTGAGAAGTCTTAGGAAGAGCCTTCTTAACCTAGTTCTTGACTATGAATCTGCTAGGGAAGCTTTGCAATCAGAGAATTTGTCCTTGTCATGAGTTTTGCAAAAGTCTCATGTGGCTATAGCACTAGGTTGGGCAACTCATCTAGGACCTTCTCTTGGAAGTCCCCTGGTCTGAGAGCTTCACATAACTACTTTTGTAATGTGGCCCAAGTTGTAAAGTGGATCTCTGCAAACTAATTGTACCATTTGTCTTCCAAACCATCCAAGGTGGATGGAAAGAGCACTAAGTAGGCATCTTCTCTATTTAGGCCCCATCCTCTACACAAGGATAGTTCACCTTAGCAAGGATGCTGGTCAACTCTTCCATGGTTGCTTGCTCAAGAGCCCGTTTCTCAAGGCTCTGCGGTAACACGGTTGCGGGAAAGTGTATTGGGGAAGGTGACCTTGGAGGTAAAGAACTGGTTGAGGGAGCTGACGTAGGTGCTTGGGAGGGTAGGGGTATCAGAGCTGGTGGAGTTCTAATTGGCAAGAAAGGTTGGCACTTCCTTTGGTAGTACTTTAGAGGGCGTAATAGTGGGCTTTGATGATATTTAGACCGTCTTGTATGTGTCATGCAAAAGCAACAAACCCACCCAACCTCTTAGGTAGAAAGGATCATGACTCTAAACCCAATAACCCTGTCCAAGTAACTACAACCGACTGTACTCGACCTGGTCAAGCACACTACCTAGACCAATTAGACTTCTTGACTAGACTAAAACAAACTGACTAGCTGAGCGAGTTAGACTTACTGACCAGGCTAGGGAGAGTAGACTTGTTGAACTAGTTAGACTTGCTGATTGGTGGACTAGAGGCGAGAGACTAGACCAAAGTTGGACTAAAGTTGGACTAGGGAAAGGGTGAGGGGTGTAAAGACCAAGTAGGCCAAATAGACATAGGCGAGAACCAACTCAGCCAAGTTGACAAGGTCTAGGGTGTACTGACCAAGGGCAAGAAACCAACCAATTAACGAGCTTGACCTTTGACCAAGACCATTACCGCACCGGAGTGAGATTTTAGTAGAGGGCGTGCCAAAAATGAGAGCACACGTAGCGGGGATAATGTGTCATGCTCTCTACTATGAGTGCTCCTCTCAGTGCAATGTGCATGAAATCTCACTCCATTGACAGAATCAAACACTATAGACAATGAACAACATAACAAACTAGCAACTCAATTGTAGAACCTGAATAGCATGGGACTTGACAAACTCAAATGAACCTGTATAAAATCTGGCTAGCAACACACTCTACTCCACGCCCAGAACTCACGGGTACAATAGGGTGTCGAGGCTCAAGATGTGCAGGGAGAGTACAAATGTGTGGTGTAGACTCGCCATGACATTGAATTCAAAACTCATAAAACCATCTAAAAAATAGTGTACCAGTCTAAAGCAAATGTGAGCATATATACAACCAAAAGGGCAGCCAACAGATAGCTCAAATATATGTGACTATCCAGCTGCATCTATCTCCAAAACGTGGCAGAGAATTATTGACCATGGTGTCCTCTAAACAACCACTCTTGCCACATGTCAAGTCCACCAAGTGTGAACCCATGACCAATTAAAACCATCTTGTCTGCCCGTGTAGAGTGACACTGTAGCCCAACTACACAAAGGGTGCTGAAAGAGAGAAGGAAGCTTGTGAGATTTCCTAGAGGCACCAGATAACAATGTTATAATGACGAATCTTCCTTGCAAGCTTGAGGTGTCCTTGAGGCGTCCCCTTTGAGGCTGGTTGTGATCAAGATGGTGTACATCCATGGAGACCTCACCTTGTGTGCTAGTGGCCCTTCCCATGCTCATCCTCCTTGACAATTCCTTGAACTCTCTTCCCATGGCACGTCTCAACATCCTCTCATCTTGACCACACCATGGATTTGATTGCATGCCTTGTTCCATGACCACGCATTGGTTCCATGGTGCCCTTCAAGCCTTCTCCCATGGAAGCCATGTGGCTACCCACCATGCTCCCTCCATCTGTAAGGCTAAGGGTCAATTCTAAAAACCTACTCTCCTTCTAGACTCATGCCCCTTTTATATGCAACCCCTGAGCTTGCTTTTAAACTTGACTCTTGGCCTTACATTCTCCTCCCTTGAAGAAGTAGGTTTTCACACTTGACCCTTCACCTTACATTCTTGTGAGCCCTTGGGATCTGAGAATCTACTCTCCTCCTAAACTCATGCCCCTTTTATACCCCGAAGCTTGGTTTGAGACTTGACCCTTGGCCTTACATTACTCCCCCCTTGGAGAAGTATTTTTGTCCTCGAAAAAAAAGTGGGAAATTTCTTCTTAAGAACACTAATGTTTTTCCACATGGAACCTTCTTTATGTCGGTCTTTCCACTTGACTAGTGCTTTACAACACACATGATGGTGAGTGCGTAAATGTGCACGTCTGTCGCACGTGTCAATGCAAGGGACTTGCCATACACTGTATGCAAGCCACAAATGGCTGCAAGCACACAACCAGACTAATCTAGCAAGCTCGAGAGAGCAAGGGTGTGACACTCACCGCCCTACGCTTGCCTTTGTGGAAAATTCCTCGCCACGAAGAAGAGGGAGCTACCGCCATGCCGCGCTGAACCACCTTGCCGCCGTCGTGCTGTTGCAATGCTCAATCACACACACATACACACACTCTCTCTCTCTCTCATGCATACACACACGCACAAGGAGATGGAGCAAGAGCACTCTTCAATTGCACAAATGAGAGAATGAGTGATTTTTAGGTTTAGGTGACTTTTATATGAGCTCGCCCATTCACACTTGGGCACCCATGCTTAGCCAACTAACCCTTGAATGTTTGAGTTAGAGTGCGCCTCTCATCGGCGATCACTCTTACCCTTTTTCTATTGTACCGACAAGCCCGGCTCATAACTACTTGTAGAAGTGGACGTCGGTGGTTAACATGCTCCCCTTCCTGATGTAGATTCTGTCCTCGGAATATAACAGTGCAGCATCGGGATCCACGATAAGAGTACCTATAAAGCAGACAAAAAACAACATTGTGAAAGCTCAAAGGCAACGTGTGCAGGCGTGAAATAAGTGAGATGCATACAAAAATTCTAGGAAATGCAAAAACAAATCATGAATTGTAACATTGCCAACTAGAACAAGCATAGTACCTCGATGAAATGCAATTGAGTTAAGGTCTATTAAGTTGACTCTAAGAGAAGTACACAAGAGCTAGGGCTAAAGTAAGTACTAGATTGACTAACGTTAATTAAAAAATATCGACTAAAGAGTAGTTAACCCTAGGAGTGCTCGTCAGGGTCTAAAGACTAGTGATCTTGTCACTTATACCACTTAAGTGTGATCAACATAAAGTACAAGGAAGTTTTTGGTATTTTCTTTCTCTTTTTTTTTTGGTCATATTTGCTACAAGTAGTAAGGGAACTCGAGATCTCAAATACCAGCAGCGGGCAAACTCAAGGTCTCAAATAGGAGCTTGAGCATAAACTAGTCGGGAGACTCGAGGTCTCAAAGACCAACTTAACACATGGACTTCCACAACACAAGTCACACTTAGGGAATAAGCTAGAGAGAACTATATCCTCATAGCCTAAAGCATTACCAAAGTTACTACAATTAATAGACTATTTAGGAATTAAAGTCAACAATTAAGTGGCCTAGTTTAGCCTAAAGTTCTGGTACCTACTTGAAGCCAATTAATAGACCAAACTAAAAAAGAAGAACAAGGTACTAGAAGTTTTGAAAAAATTATAGCATCTAAATTGGCAATGTCACAACTTTATAAATTTTATTCATTGTTAGAAACTCAAATGACAAGATGCAAACATGTAACTGGGGAAAGCATAGATAAAAGGAAGTAGTATACTTGATATAATGGAGAACATCCTTTATAACTTGTAAACATCCATTGTTGTTGTCCTTTGAAGGCATCTTTATGTAGTCACAAATTGCACAATAGTCACCACCAAGCATCCACCTTCCAAAGGCACATCACTGGGAAAAGGTACTAACCCTTATTGAACACAATTAAAAAACATAAGGAACCCTAACTTAATTATTTGCACTCCCCCTAGAGAGTCAAGGGAATAGGATATTGTAGAGATTGGGGGGAACCCTAAGGCAAAACCCCTATCCTTGTCGTCGAGAAAAACAAAGTCCTCATCCGTGAGACCATATGTGCCATCCGTGTAATCATGTAAATTGTCTTCATCATTAGAGGCACCAATGTTTACTAAGAAGGTCACTAGACGTCTATAGTCATTTTGGTCAAAAGGGTAGGCTTGTGCAATGTGAGAAACACTCTCTACTAAGTATGGATTAGTCGTGGTCAAGAGACGTATCAGTCATTCTAACTCATCGAAATTTCTCTCACATGCTAGCGTACATACGAAATCCCATGGAAAGACCATGTGAATCACTTGTGAAAAGTAATGAGGATACCTCTCATCCAAGTCAGGAGTGGATGACTCTAGCGTACTAGCCATATCTGTACACACACATAGATGATGATTAGAGTGCAAATATTATAAGGGTCATGTCAAAAGGTCGTGTCCTTGTGCATAATGTGTTTTTATGATTTTGTTCTATGCATAGAAGTTTCCAGATTATTGTTTGGTGGCTCTTGCTCTTTTTACATTTTTATCTTGTTTTATGAGTATAAGGCTTTATATATACATTCCCTAAGGTTTGGAGATTGAGAGGTTAGGGAGGAGGGTTAAGAGGGAAGCAAGTGAATGATGGATGTCAGCAAACACTCCCCCCTTCCTTGGGTAGATCATACCTTTTGGAATGATGTCGTCACCTTTTGAAGCCAATTGTTCCAAGTTGTTATGGGTGAAGGCTTTAACCAATAGTTTTTGACCGCTCTAACAACAACATTCAATTTTGGCGTTCTTCTCAAGGATTCATGGCGTCTATGGCATTCGTGAGCACTTCCGTCCACAGCGGCGGAAGACGACATCAACAAGTTTCTCTCATCTTCAACATAGCAAGAGTGAGAGAGAGCGGCCTGTCTCTCCTCCGGAGAAGCTTTGCCATAGACTACCCTCCCACATGCTCATTCAGAGTGTTTGGCTCTAATGATTCCCCCCGGCATCCTCCGTATCGGCTTTGAGAATTGGCCATTGACATCGGCTCCACACATCAATTTCAAAATTGATTTAGGTGGCTATGACATCGGTGCTTTTGTCCAATGGTGGACGGTGGCATCGAGCACTTTCCTAGCTTTAAGCGAGAGTGGTTGGGCTCTCCTCCGGCATAGACTTGCCATTGTATTTCTTCCCTTGACCATTCCATAGAGGATATGCTCTGACGACCATCCCCTCAGTACCCTCGGCTTTCCGACCTCGACACAACAACAGACAAATGAGCGAGAGCTGCATCGGCTCTCCTTTAGGCCCCATGCAGATGTCCCGACTCTGACCTAGTCTCTACAACATTTTCGCTTCATCGGTACTCCCATTTTCCAGCTTCGGCGGCACACACCAACACATAGCGGCTTCGACGACCCATCTCAAAGCAGTTTTTCTTGTGAGCGCAACTCTCGGACGTCGATTTTGACCACAAGAAGCTGGTTAAGTGTGCTTTGTGCTTGGTTTTTGGTCAATGTGTTTTTTTTATCAATGAGGTAGTGTGCCACTTTCCAGGCAGTTTAGTCACATGTTGCACTTTCTTGCAGTGCAGATTATGTATGATTGTGTGGGGCATTCAAGAGAGTAGTTTTAACACGTTTTGTGTAGTTCATACTATGTATGCATTTTGTGGATATAGCTTGAGCTAGGTATAGCTCGCAAGTAGCAGGTTCACAAGTTTACAACATTTTTAGACAGGTTTAAGTCCATAGAGCCACTTGTTCAGGAGTGAGCTACTTTGCTAGGGTTTTGACAGTACATGTATACCATTTGTGGATCTGTTTACTAAGACACTGAGTGTCTATCTATGTTTTATGCGGTATTGGTGAGAATTTTTAAGTTTTCACTCGGTTTTCAAGGGAAACTTTGTCAGATTTTTCTTGGATTCTCACCATGTTTTAATTGTATCTGCAATTTTACTCCCTGATGGTTAATGGTCTCTGCTGGTTAGTGGGTGAATTTTACTCCCACTTTGACACGTTTTGTCAGCCTTGTGCCCACTCTCGTAGGAGTGAGAGTTGCATATGCTTGTGTGGTTACAAACTTTGCTAGTCATAGGTTTCACAAGTTTTTTGCAAATTTTTGCTAGCAGTTTCTCGTGGGATGTGTTTTGAGCTAGTTTTCTCACTACTTATGTATATGGTTATGCACTTTACGCTTGATTGAGCAGTTTGTCCCTGATTGTGTGTTTGCATTTTGCAGACTGTGGACTTGGTTTATGCTTATGTGAGCATCGATGTTGATGCATTTGATCATGATTTCCATGATTGTGTAGTGGTTGAGTTATCTCCCACTTTGTTGCTAGTTTGACATGGTTTATGGTAGAGATTGTACTTGAGTTTTTTCTCAATTTATAGGGGAGACTCTACCAGATTTCTCCCAAGTTTGCTCATTATAGTTTCTTGACATTCACTTATGGTTGCAAACTTGTGTGACAGTTTAGAGTCTATAGAGATGACTTGTGAGAGATAGTGATCTCGTAGTTGCTAATACATGCGATGTTGGCATTGTGGTCACCCAGGGCACATTAGGCGTCGTTGTTTCAGACGTATGATACATCGGTGGAGATGTATGCAAGATGCAGATGAGGTTTTAACACATGATAGAGTGGTGGCTGCATATGCCAATGACGGTGATATTGGTTCCATTTAGTATCCATCCCGCTTACATGTCTTCTAGAGGTGACACTTCTCCCCGTTGGTTGTTAAGTGAAGATGCAGTGCTCCATGTCACACCACATCCTGATTGGTTTAGCACCTTCTCTAATGGGAGCTTTGGTTTTGTTCACTTGTTCGATGGTTCGGCGTTTGACATTGCAGGTGTAGAAGATGGTTGCTGGTCATTGCCTTGTGGTGCATTGTATATGCTGCTATGACATGTGTGCTATGTTTCTCAGCTGAGACAAAGATTAATCTTAGTAAGACGGTTAGCAAATTGTGGGTGTGAGATATTGCTTATAGAGAAATTGTTTCGGATGCATTGTGGTTCATTAGTGATTTCTAGAGGAGCCCATAGTGGCTTGGTATATTGTATGCATATATCTAAGGTTCGAGACGACATAGTCTTGGTTTTGTTGCAGGCATGCTTTGAGCGAAAGATGAGACGCGTCTCCTTTGTAGGTGATCTCCACAATGCTCACAAGACAGAGCATTTAGTTGTTTGCAAGACATGCTAGTAGACTCTGTAGAGACAGATATAGAGTGATAGTGCTCTAGTGAGACACAATAAGTGTTGTCAGAGTCTGGGCAGGCAGAGGTACAGTGGGTCTGTTCCTTAGAGACACATGTAGAGATGAGGAACATGTTCTTTGATATGCTCATGCTAGAGACTGATGAATTGGTTCCGGGACACACAATTCCACCTATGGGTGATAGGGATGTAGCCCTAGTGTTGGCGTTGACACATTCATACGCGATGAATAGTCTTGATGATGTAGTAGATAGCACAGGGGAGTCTAGGAGAGCCAGGTTTGCATATATTTTGTTAGCATTTGGGCGTCTCATGTAGCTATCTATGACAATGGGGCAACCACCTAGCGTGTATGTGGCTAGGATGCAAACATATACACAACCAAACATGCTATGTAAACAATTTCAAGGATCACACCCATGTGTGGGATGGGGTGGTCAAGGTGGTCAAGGTGGTCAAGGTGTGAGAGAGATAGTGAGAGTGAACTTGCTACCCATGCACATAGCAAGGAGGATGAAGATGTAAGGAAAACATGCAAGTATGGTTTCTCCTCATATAAGAGGTGGAAAATCTGCACACATAAGTAAGATTAGAAGAACAATGAGAGAGAGAGAGTGTGTGTGTGTGTGTGTGTATGTGTGGTGGCAAACCTGCACACCTCGACATGCAAATGAAATGAAACAAGCATAATCCATACTCACAATAAAGCATACCCCAAAGGACACAAGATATGGCATCAAGAGGGAGTGTGTTGATTGCTTGCCAAGAAGAAAATACAACGAGTAGCATGGGGCAAGAAGATGCGAAGAGAACATGACTGTCGGGTGCCTAATGGAAGGGTGGGAGGTGATGGCAAGGAATGGCATGAGGGTATCCTTCACTCTTCTTCTTGAAATCGCGCCTTGAATCCTTCATAGCAAGTGTGTGGAGACGTAGTGCTCATTTTGTGCATGGTGATGGTGTTATGATGATGTTATTATGGTGTAGCGTGTGTATGCATGTGATAGAGATGTGTATCTCCTCCTTCTTCTCTTTGTTTTTTTGTAGATAGAGACCCCTCCTTATATATGGAAGGATGAGGGAAATTTCAACAATTTTTAAAATAGTAGATAATTATCCAAGCAAGCCCATGTGGTGGTGGTCCATCCTTATCTGGCTGTGTGTGCATATGCCAGGTTAGGAGTCGAGAGAGAGAGAGAGAGAAAAGAGAGGTAAGGGTGGGATAGAGGGATAGGAATTTACAAGGTGCTAACCATGGCTAGCTTATTAGGAAAGAGTGAAGAGGGGAAATTACAAGGGTTTGTCGGAGGTGGGTAGTCGATGGCAAGGGTGAACATGCTAGGGATACTAGAGAATGCACCTCCCTTGTAGAAGAGAATATTGTTGTTGAAATCTTGACTATTCACTCTGATTTGAGGCTAGCTCTACAAGTCGGGACCAGATGGTGTTCTGAGGCGGTGTGTCTTCCCCCACATGAAGTTGAGCATATTCTTAAGGATGCCCACAATGGTCCCACTAGTGGCCATTATCTTGGTCACATCACCGTTCAAAAAAATTGAGAAAATTCTACAAAGTGGTTTATGGTGGCCTTATATATTCAGGGATGCAATTTCTCATGTCAAAGTTTGTGATGTTTGTCATCATTGTGGATCGAAACCAAGTAAGCAGCCTAACCGTCCTCTGCAGGTCTCCATGGCATGGTTACCATTAGAGAGATGGGGTTTAGACTTTGTGGGCCAAATTTCTCCCCCTGCTCAACCAGGTAATTGGAGGTATTTGCTTGTGGCTATAGATCACACTACCAAGTGGGCAAAGGCACACTACCAAGTGGGCAAAGGTACTGACAACAATTGATTGCACTGGCAATGTTGTAGCAAACTTTTTGTACAAAAATATTTTTTGCACGTTTGGGTGCCTCCGAAGATCACCAATGTTTGGGACAGTCACTTTGTTATTGAGCTGATTTTGAATTTGTTTGCCAACTACAAGAATTTTCATCATGAATCTTGCACCTATTACCCTAGAGCCAATGGGCAGAGGCCGAGAGCATGAACAAGGTTCCTAATAGCCTTCTACAAAAATCATGTCATCTCTATCCAGCTTCATGGGCTCAAGCTATCCATGGCACCGTCTAGGCCTATCGTACTTCCCTCAAAGCAACAACCACTCACACCCCTTTTCAACTAGCCTTCGGCTTGGAAGCCATAGCTCCTTTTGAATTCAACTCAGGCTCCCCTCGAGTAGGCAATCTTTGCATTGATTGGGGTTTGGGCTCTGCCTACATCTCTTGTCTCTCCCAACTGAAAGAGAGTAGATTGAGGATTGTGCTTTTCAAACAAAATGTCCCTTCAAGATCAAGATTATTTAAGTTATCAAATACAAAAGGATTGCCTTGTCTTACTTGTGAGCAGCTAAGACTGGGTAGGCTAGATTCTCCTCCTGATTGTGTTGCTTTCTCATCCTTAATTTTCTTATGTGTTAAGTAATTGTACTTGGTCCTCTCCTTCTTCTCACATCTTTGCTTGCTGATCCTTTGCCTCTCAGGCTATCTCCTTGCCATTCGTCCTTGCCTTGTGTCCTCATTGCTCTTGCTCACCAAGTAGGCTCGTATGCTCGCCCTCCTGTGGAGTCCCTTGCCTGGATACTTGCCCTCATCCCTCATCATTAGGCCTTGGCCTCTCCTCTTGGCCTCGCCCTCGACCCTGGACTTGACCTTTGCCCTTGCCATTAGCCCTCACCCCGAGACTTTCCCTCGCCCTTCACACTTGCTTGTCACCCTTGCCCTTGCCCTCGCCCACTTTTCCTCACCATTTGGTGCTCACCTTTGTCAGGTTGGCTTAGCATAAGTTTATCCTACATGGATTTTACTTCTTTTGAAAACCATCTCGCAGAATTACCCAATTTACCTTCAAACTTCACCTAATTTGTTTTGACAGCGACAATGCAGGTCAACACAATCAAAATCTCCTCCCATATCTTCCCCTGGTGTTCCAACTCCATCATAACCCCCTCACTACCTCATCGTTGGTGGCTCCCTGGCAGCAAGGCAAATTGGTAGGTTCGCCCTACAGCCATGTCAGATAGGCAACCCATTGCTGGTGAAACCCTAGTGAATTGGCCAACCATCATTATAGATAGGTCAAAAAGATCAACACTCTAGAATTGCAGGTCATTGCTACACCCAAATCCTCTTATGTGGGTCTGCTCTACTCTATGCTCACTGTGGTAATGAGTTCCATGTATCTCAATGTATCTCAATGTGGATTCAGGAAGTGCGGTCTCCTATGCTTTTGTGAGTAAATGTATGATTTGTAGGTAGTCTCTTAACTTGAATTTCTCCAAACCAGTCATTCCCTCACAATTGTGATCACAAGAAAAATAATTTGCACACAAAATAGGGAACAACACCTCCAGTCTGAGCAGGTGTCCTCAGCCTCCTCCTGGGACAGTAGTGAAAGCAAGTCAGACTACGCACCGAATTCAAAGCAATTGTCCACCGCTACAAAATCCTCTAATGAAGATTCACCACAATCTACATGGATTACTCTAGGCAAGGAGACCAGTCTCTAGGTGCCCCAACCTTCTGGTGCCATCTCCATGGAACCACTACTTATAATTTATCACTTATAGGCACCCAATCCATTGCTCAAGGATGTTTTTTCTCAGCAGCAGTTACTACACCTTGGTCTACACAATCTTGCACATGCGGATTTCTCTTGCACTATTTCCAATGCTATAACTCAATGCTCTTTTAATCACTTTCTCAAAACTCAATGGAGTTACTAGTATATTGGAGGATGTTGGGTGTGCTATGGGGATAATGACTGCACCTATGCCTTTGTCGACCACCAAAACCTTCCCCAATCTCTCCCCTAAAGCCAGTGCTAGTGCATGCCGAGAGCTATTGACACAATCACATATGGAGTATACGCAGAATAAGCAGCTCTACTCCATTTTACAATATTACATTTTACTATGCACACCAGAGAAGGCAGTAGTTTCTTCATCTCTAGTAGTGTGTGATACAATTTTTTGTTTTTGACATTGTTTTCCCTATCCCATTCACCATCCGCTCTTTAAGGCGTTGCAAGACAAGGAAAAGCGATTTTGGACACAAAGAAAGGGGAAGGCACAGAGGTTTAATTGCTATGCACCCCCATTATGTATTGGGTAGTACAAAATATGTAGCAAAAAACAGATGCTACTATTGTCTCTACGCCACAGGATGATGCCACAGAGCAACCAGGTCCATCCAAGCAGCCCAAAGCAAAACACAATCTACGCGAAAGGGCTAAGGTACATAAAGACTCAATCGAATAGCTCGCAACATTACCTTTCTTAGAGCCCCAGATTAAACTCTCTAAAGGCCGGGCTGCAAATCCAACAAATGTGATTGAGGCCACTTTTATGGCCACCTCTACCTTTACTCCACCCATTGTTAGTGTTGCAGGCACCCAGCCACATGCCCCAGTTGTGTGGGCAGTGCCACCTACTCCTAGTGTAGGGGCACCTAGATTCAAGCAAAGTGACCTATTCGTCAACTTTTCACCCCAAGCTGATAGACTTCTAGATGCAAACAAAAAGGCAATTCAAGCTATTATAGATGCAACAATCTCTTTGCAGGGTACTCACGACTTGCATCAAGCCGTATATGACAGTATGCAAAGGAAAGTGTGTAGCCACCTTCAGAGATCAATGGACAAGGATGTGTTAATTGCTCAAGCTCAAGATCACATCAAAATTCTCACTAGACAGGTGCAGGATCTCAAGCACATAGTCTGCACTTTACACATGCAGCTAAAAGAAGAAAATCATATGGCCGTAGTACAGGAACTTCCCTACATGGTCAGTCAAGTGTGTCCCTCTTGCACCCAAGCTCATTCCATAGCCATTTCATTTTCATTGTCTATAGTGTTTCATTCTGTTGTTCATTGTCTACAGTGTTTCATTCTTTTGGAGTTAGATTTCACTCACATTGCACTGAGGAGCAGTCATAGTAGAAAGCACGACACATTACTCCCACAACACTTTGCATTGCGCCCATAATTTTATTCAATATTTTTTACATTTGTGTGATTTTGGGCACCCAACATGGCCCTAAGGTCACCTCAAGGGACTGCACATCAAGAATGATCCCAAAGGAAATTAATGAGCATGTTATAAAGAGTATCAAGCTTGAGACAAGTCCTACATTGGAGATTTTGTTGATATGATATTCTAAGGGCATTGACTCTTCTCTACATGCATGTGTCACAATGTCCACTTAAAGACTCAATGTGTTGAGCTTGTGCATGATTTTTTGTGTTCAAAATGCCAGGATGGGATGTATGTTGGGCATTAAGTGCTTTTATAGATTAAAATCTCAAATTTATTGGATACATGCATGATCATCATCACAAAGTCTATGATGGCTCATTATGATTTGTCACTCAAAGCAAGAAAGTTCCAAGACTACGGGCCCTTGACATAGGGCCAAATGGGCTCAACCTTGTAGAGAGGCTCAAGATTCACAATTCAAGGTGAGGCAAGGTTTTCAAGTTGTATTAAGAGTGTGGAAAATTCTTAATATATTTATTGGGTATCGACACCAATTGTTAAGCTTCCAAAGTGCAAAACAAGGTTTTCTATTAAGTGGTCTTATAGGCAACAACATTTGTACGGATTTACCACTCCTTCATTAATTAGAGATTACATGCATTCATGGCATGCCTTCGATGTACCATGCAAAGTGCATGAAGGTCGAGATGCAACAATTTCAACATGCTTTGATGTAACATACAAAGTGCATGAAGGTCTACATAAAAGTACTTCTTTTCCTTTTTATGTGACTCTCTAGCTATCAAGAAAAGCTTGTTTTTTTATATGACAATGCACATGTTATTATGAAAATTTCCTATTATGGCAACAACATTTGTACGGATTTACCACTCCTTCATTAATTAGAGATTACATGCATTCATGGCATGCCTTCGATGTACCATGCAAAGTGCATGAAGGTCGAGATGCAACAATTTCAACATGCTTTGATGTAACATACAAAGTGCATGAAGGTCTACATAAAAGTACTTATTTTCCTTTTTATGTGACTCTCTAGCTATCAAGAAAAGCTTGTTTTTTAATATGACAATGCACATGTTATTATGAAAATTTCCTATTATGGAAGATGTTTTTTGATCTATGAGATACAAATTTTGCGCATTTTTGGATTCTCTCTACACTTTTGGCTTGCATGCAATGATGCATGTTAGTGTATGATTCAATTTTGGCATCAAAGCAAAGGTTTATCAACATACGGGCACAAGATGTACACTCCATGAAGCATAAGTGTTCTATTATAGCATGTAAGGCATGCACCATTTCAAGGGTGCATAAGTACGTAGGTTTCTAAGATGACTTTTTGCATGAGGATGCCTATGAATTTATGCATAAGGGTGGACACATGTTACATGAATTTATTTTTTCCCTATGCGTAATTCTTATTATGTACTAGCAATGGATATCTTCTCCTAAGCATTCATTTTGCCTCTATGTATGAAGAACGACTCATTTATGATTGAGTCTTCTCATTCTAATATTCACATAGCAGATGATGTTAGGGCGTGTGTGCCATACTGCACACTCTAGTTTGTTCACCATGGGAGTGACCTCTACCTACTAGATCTACCTACACTAATTGATACCTACCTCTATGCTTTAGTCATCCATGACATCATAGGAGATGCACTTTTGGTGCCTATATATTGAGCCTCTTTGTATACTCTCTATGATAAACGAGAATAATTTGTTTCTAGTTTGATATCTCTTATGCATCAAGTTTGATTAGTGTTCTACTAAGCATGTTATCACCATGAATGCTACTTGTATTTATTCACCATAATATTACAACTGGTATCAGAGCTTAAACTAGGTTAGTATCTCCTATTTAAATTAGACCATAGGCATTAATCCCTGTTAGATCAATATGGTCTTCTCCTTATGCCATGATTGATTTATCAATTTGCTAATGCATTGCATCTAGAATTAGCACACAATCATTGCATTAGACTATTATCCATTGTACTAGCTATTATCCACTGTACTAGCATAGGTCATTAATTATTAAACCATTTTGGATAACTTGAAGCATTTTTTGATTTGGATGAATCTTCAGCTCTCCACCATCTTTAGTATCCCCTATATCAGAATTGCAACCATCTTTAGATAGAGAGAAGAGGTCATTTGGATGCATTTACTAAAAATCGTAATTTTGAAAAGTTAAGATCAATGGGATGATTCTTTTCTGGCAAAGTCATTAGGTGGGGGAATCCTCTTGGCATTGACTACATACCTTCTCCTTGCTTGGTGCTCTTGCCCAAGAATCGGCACTCTTGCTCACACACTAGGCAACTCATAAACCCAAGGATCAAGGAAGCCACAACCATCATCCTTGCATATCAAGGCCTGCATCATCATCACCTTCTTAGGACGTATTGGGCCTACAAAAGTAAACCATCTTTGTGTGTTCATCGAATGGGGCATCACCCCCTCCTGCCAGTTGTTTTGTTGCATGCTGGTCAAAAAGAACCATCTCAACCCACACCTATTATCAAACTCAATGAGAGCCAAGAGAGACATAGTATAATGGGAGGACGGTTAGCTCCAGGATTGTTTACAAAATAGATCTAGAGAGAAAAGTGACATGGATGAGTACTCAAGCATAAGGGTGGCAAGAAATTGATTTTAATTCAAGTAGTAGAGAGTGATGAGGCAATAGAATACAAAGAGACTACTACAACATCTAGACCCAACATGCAAAGTAGGGCTACCAGAGCAGGAGAGAGGATAAGAGAGTGTGGATTGAGAGCATGAGTATGTTAAGGTTGTTCAGATATGAAGAGTCGGGGCTAGTAAGATTGTCAATGTACCAAATGATAGCACTTGATTTAAGAAGCATTGACATTCAGCTTGCAAAATGATAACACTTGATGTGAGACCCATTGACAAGGGGTAAAGGAATGACTTCCAGGTGAATAATTGTATGGCTCCTTGGGGTAGAATCTCTTGCACTTTGTAAGGGCCTTGCCAACAAGAAATGAGATTTTTGCATTTCCTTTGGTAGCGAGCCTGATAGAGTAGCACCGGTGATCCATGCTTGAATTTTGATTGACAAAGATGACGATCATACCACGCCTTATGACGGAGCAGTTCTTCTTGGAGTGTATTGGAAGAACCTTAGTCCTATCCTTGGTTGTGCAAGCAAAACTACGGCCAATTATCTCAGTAGTGCACTCATGCTCGCCTAGCTTGACCTCCACATGTCCTGGGTGAAATTCCACTTAATGGTTTCCCCTAATATTTTTTGATGTGCAAAAGTGTATATCACTGCTAGAATCAACAAGCATACCCTACAGGTATCCTGGAATGATATGCACTGCTCCATTATGCATCATGATAGTGTCAGTAATCACACGATTGACAATCCCAACTGCAAACACTCCCACTATAGTTGCTATGTAGGGTCTCGACACTAAGAGGTTGTACATGAGAGTCCCAAAGGCTGATGATAAATGCATAATATCTACTAGTGTATCCATTTCTATTGCATCAACGTCATGTGTAGTGACCTCTGCCAATCTATCTGCATTGGGTATCTTAATCCTCATTGCATCACCACCAAAACTAGTTGCATTTGGATGCATCAATCTTGACTCCGTGGTAGTCTTCACTTCCTCATCATCCATAGGGATTGTATCCACATGTCCAGACATCACTATATGAGCCTCTAGCATGAGCATTATTAGTGGATGGACCAAACAGGCACCCTCCTCGTTGACCACCTCTTCACAAAGCCGTCATTTGTGTACTTCTAATGCTTTTCCGAGAAAGCTTTGTAAATAAGATAAACTCTTATTATTGGGACGAATGATTACTGAGCCATATATGTTTGGGGGCTTGCTAGATCTACTCTTGAGAGGCACACGGAGTTGTGAGTGAGATAAGAAAGGCATTTCATTCTGCGTTTTTCTTGGTGCTTTGAAAAAAATATTACATCCTTCATTTCACTTTTAATTTTGCACTCTTTGTTTTTTTTTGTTCTTAGATTCATTTTAGCACGTAGGAGTGGGCTAAATAGCAACCTTTACCATCAAATTGGGCTTAAAAGTTCATGGCAAAAACTGCAAAAAACCATATTTTGGTAAGTTAGACCATAAATTTGAAAATTGAAACATTTGATGGTCAAAGCTTGAAAGCTAATCAAAACCCAAAAATTCATGGAAAAAGGGGATAACCAAACCCAAGGGAAGCAATTTGGAAAGTTTCATCCAGTTTAGTGGAGGAACACGGATCGCGATCCATGTACCTTTGAGACTGATTGAATAAAAACTAATACATTGGGTCAAGGGTGCTTCCTTATGATTGCATGCAAAGCATCTAATAGATTCTAAAAGCTTCTAAAACAATTTAAAAACATCTAGAATGTAGAGAGTTCTAGAAACATCTAGTAGATTCTAGAAGGTTGTTGAAGTATCAAGAAAATTTTAGTATTACCTAGAAGAATCTAGAAAGTTTTAGAAGCTTAAGAAAGAACCTAGAAGGTTCTAGAAGGAAGAACTTAGAAGGCTCTTAACCTCCGTAGGCTTTAGTATAAATAGTGCTCTTGGGTTACAAGCCCCTCAGTCTTGCCAACAACAGTTGTGCGGCTCCTGCGAGGTAATCCCTCTTCCGGTTCTTGTATTGTGTTTGAGTCTTGTTTTTCTAGTCAAGTCTTGTCTTGTACTCTAGCATTGTAATGTGAGTGTTGTAGTCAAGTTCTCTTAATCAAGTATTTAGTCTTGTAATCAATATTAAAGTTATGATCAAGTTTCAAGTTCTTGTATAATATGAGTGCCTCCTATTTCTCTCATGCTATCTTGAGATGAGCTCATAACAGTTTGGGAAGACTACACTTATTAATCTTGCCAAGACCTGAGTCTATATTGGAAGGTGTAGTATCCAACTTGCAAAACTTGTAGCAAAAAATTTAGGAGCTACATGCACGATAGAAAACAGAGCAACCACACTTTCTAAGTCCAGTGGTGCAAGACCTTCAACGTTGATTCCCAGAACTACATGAAGCTAATATATGTCAAAATCCACCCATGATATCAATTAGTCTAGTCTAGTCTAGTCACGCTAGGTCCAGTGGTGCAAGAGCTTCAACCCCCATTCCAAGAACTATATAAAGTCAATACGTGCAAAAACTCACCAGTGGTTTCAGCTGGTCCACTACAACAAAGGAGGGAGCCCAAGATCAACCCACTTGAAAAGTTTGATAGACAAGATGAAAGTTTAGAGGCTTCTTTCAACAAGTGAGGCTATTACGATATTGAGCACCCTCCTATTGTATGTGGTTAGCATTACAATTGGAATAGCTAGCATGTAATGGTTAATTACTATGTTGCCTTTATTTTCATTGTTGGAAGAATGGGTGCCAAAATTTTTCAAACTTTCATCACACACACACCCCCATCAAACGACTCACCATTTCTCCCTTAGCCAATTACACACACCATACACACATACACATAATTTGGATCATTGAATTGTCTTTCAAAACCTAACGGGTGATGTTAGATAATCACAGATAAGGCTCTATTACTAATAAGAGAGACACCTCTATTACAATCTCTGTGTGTGTGTGTGTGTGTGTGTGTGTGTGTGTGTGTGTGTGTGTGTGTGTGTGTGTAACTCTACTAAAACTAATAAATAAATCTCACATGGGTTTGTTGCAAAAAAAATCTAGCTCATTCAACATGAGTTGGAAGGTAGAGAAGCTTGGTAAGCAAGGATCCAAGTGTCGGTCGTTTTGGGGTTCAAAGGACCTATGCACTAGCTAAGAGGTAGTTTTATTGGCTTGATTTACTATAGGACATCCAAAAAAAAATTGCTACAATGAAAGAATTGTTGGGTGAATAAACATGAACGCTTCAAGGTTGGAGGGTTGCTTCATTTGTTGGATATTCCTCAATGGAAATAGGAAAGCATTTAAGAAGCACACTAACAAAAGGCATAGACATGTCACCTTTGAAGAAGGTGAGTTTATTTTCCTAAGGGTTCTTGTGTAGTTGGAAACCATAAAGTAGGAAAGTGTGCTACACTTTCTCCACGGTGTTGTGGACCTTTCAAAATCCTTAAAAGGATTGGGGATGTAGCTTACAAATTTGAATTGTCGAAGAGCTCTCAAGTGCATCCAATGTTCCATGCTAGTAGGTCAAAGAAGTCCCTTTACCCACAAGAGAATGTTGTTTCTCATGTTGTCTTGGCGGACCGCGTACAGCAACCCCTGGTTCCGAATGAACTTGAAAGATTCTTGGATTAAAGGATCATCATTCGTCACAATTTGTCACATGATATCTTGAAAAGATAGAACATAAAAATAGGATTATTTTTAGGTTGCAATTATTGCCCTTGTTGCTCAAATTTTGGAGCAATTGGCACTCTACTGTGCACAAGTCCGCAGCCACTCTTGGGTTCTCTTATGAACCCACATATATTGGATGAACATTCTTTCCATGTGGCTTCTCTTTGTTTTCATTAGCAATTGGAGGATTTTTAGATTTCCCTTGTTGCCCAAATTCTCGAGCGTCTGGCAAAAATCGATGCAAAAATTGGAGGATTATGCAAAAATCCATAACCACTCTCGGGCTTTAACTCAAGCATAGGACCATCCACTTCTCTATGAGAGAAACTGAGCACGGTGTAAGGAAAGTTGTTGCTCAAGGGGAGACCAAAAGGTGATAGGCATCTAGCTCTAAGAGGAGTTAAGCTAGTTTGATTAAAAGTGTGAGATGATGTGATTGAGAGAAGTAATAAACTACTTACAGATGCTCACAGAGAAAAAGAGAGGATATTAGAAAAGATTAAGATCCAAAAATATTAGATTAATTAAAATCAAAAAATCCAAACCAAGCATGTCAACCATATGCACAAAAACTAGTCACTATACATCTTGATGAACCTTCCAAAACCAAATCCAAGAGTCCATTACCCTTGTAGCGCAAATTTGGCTCCAAAAACCTCCAATCAAAACTAAGTTTTCCTAAAAAAAGCTTCCACAACAAACAACGCTCATGTAGACTTGGCCGACAACAAAGGAAGTCGGTTTAGTTGATAACGGTAAGAGAGAAATTTGTTCTCCTTTCCCGCTCTCCAAAACTTGATCTGAGCTTCTTCCTCCCAACACAAAATGCTACCAAAAACTAACAAAATGAATCCCAAATAAAACTCCTTCTCCACCCTACTAGGAATTTTCATAGACATTAGCCCAAAAAGAAAAAAATATGTTTTATTTTTTGCCATATGATGCTCCCGGGGTGGTCACTCATCCTCCCTTTCTCCTTGCACTCAAGAGATGATTAATAATACCCTTATATACATGGATTATTTATAATGTATGCCTATTCCAAAAATCTAATATATACATAAAAATATACAGTTTGGCGTATTCATAGCCCCTATCTGGTTAACCCACGTGATATGATACATATATTGAAAAGTGACCACCATGAGCTCATCCTACGATCGTAACGGCATAGTGGGTAACCACCAAGATCGTGGGAAAATCCCCCTACAAAGAGCACCAACTTTAGATGTGCAAAGGGGATGTTCACACTCAAACAACCATGACCACTCTAGTGTGAATACCCCCATGGGAAGACCTATTCACTGACGACCTGTTGGGAAAATCCGGGGGAGACCGGTTGCTTAGAACACTTCAAAAATTGTTCACAAACATCAATATCAATTTGTCAACCTCTTTTTCCAAATTTCCAAGCGCACACACACACAAGCATAGAATTGACAGAGACAAGTTTTAAGAGGGTATAAAAGCATGGAAGAGAAGATGTAGACTTGATTAAGGAGTACACAGAGAACACGAAATAGCTTAAGAGATGGGATATGGATAATTGAGAGCATCTATACAAAAAAGGCCTAAAATCATAGCCCCAAACTCCATGGCACCTCTCTTGTGGAGTTGATATTTGATGTTTGTTAACCCTCACGCACATTCCTATCACCTATGATGGACATTGTATTATTTATTTGGTAGAGTCAGGTACCGGGCTTGTCGGTCCAATAGGAAAAGGGTAAGAGTGATCGCCGATGAGAGGCGCACTCTAACTGGAACATTCAAGGGATTAGTTGGCTAAGCATGGGCGCCCAAGTGTGAATGGGGCAAGCTCATATAAAAGTCAACTAAACCTAAAATTCACTCATTCTCTCATTTGTGCAATTGAAGAGTGCTCTTGCTCCATCTCCATCTTCTTCTTCTTCATCTCCTTGTGTGTGTGTGTGTGTGTGCGCGCGCGAGAGAGAGAGAGAGAGTGCGATCGAGCATTGCGACAGCACGACGGCGGCGAGTCGGTTGAGCGCGACGTATCGGCGTCTCCCTCTTCTTCGTGGCGAGGAATCCTCCACGACAGCAAGCGTAGAGCGGTGAGTGACACACCATCGCCATCTTTGAGCTTACTAGTTTAGGCTTGTTGTGTGTTTGGAGCCATTTGTGGCTCACACACAGTGTATCGGCAAGTTCCTTGCATTGGCACGTGCGACATACGTGCACATTTTTGGCACCTTTGTCGGGGAATGCCATACACTAAGCTTGAATGGAACTCTGTGCTTCTTTTGTGGTGCAATTTCAATTGTAGGAAAGGTAGGAAAGGAGGGTGTGTGTGTTGAGAAGAAGGATTTTGTGTTACTACTGTGTATTTTTTTATTAATGAAGTTTTGAAAGGTTACTGTGTTTTCTCTGTGTAAAGTTTTAGTATTAAGGTTGTTAGTTCTGCGTAATGTAATGTACAGTTAGTAGGAAGTAGATCTGTGAGAGCTAATGAAGTGTGTTAGTGTGTAACAGTAGGTGTATTAGTTGTAAGTAGGTAGGTAGAGTGTGTGTGTGATCTCGCGCAAGCCATGGCGACCTTATCCTTTGTTTTTTTTGAAAAAAGGGTAGGATTGGGATCGGGAATATCTCCCACACCCAAGCCTAGACCCAAGCCCAAGATCACGCTGTGGCTCACGCCTCAATCGCCCTTTAAAATTATTATTTTAGCTTCACACGTAACTAAAAATCGACTTTTTTGAGGACCAATGGAGCTTCAGGTGACCGAACGTTGTGCTGTAAAGCACACCGCGACCCTCTGATTGATACACTCGTTTCGAGCTATCACACACTTTAATCATTAAAAAACATAAAAAAAATATACAAAAACGAGTGAAAATAGACGCCTAAAAAAGTAAGCGATTAACCTTCGAGGTTATTCGCCGACGCTTGTAGGGTGCCAAAGCCACATGCATCTGTGCTCTAGTCGTGTGATAAAGATGGAGCAACTAGAGAGAATTTTGACTTACGCGAGCTCTCATTATCCACCTACCTTAGGTTCCGAGCCCTCAGCGGGGACCCAAGGTAGTACAAACCAGGACCCGAACATAGCGGATAGTGACTCTTCGTCTGACTATGATGTCATGGAGGGTTTACCAATGCCTAATCCTGATAGCTCAAGCCAAGACATGCATGCCATGGGCCCGCGGTCCGGGCCGAGCGTGCTTATCCACTTGAAGAAAACCTTTAGTAGAGCAACTCGCTCCGAACATGGAGCTAATGATGTAAATGAGGGGGTGGGGAAGTAAATTCTCCATTCATGACCAACATAGACCCTATGCCCTTAGAAAATGTGCATGTGAATACTTCATTCACTGCACATCCTAACTCTTCAGAGCTATTCCCCTCCGAGGTCATATTACCCGATCGTAGAAGCCTTGTCGAAGTGCAAGAGGTTGAGCGATATATCATTGCGGCTAGGGAAAAGGAAGTCTAGAGCTTACGCAAGGCGGAGCAACGAAGAGAGTTAAAAGTGAAAGCCCCTATGTCACTATCCTTGCTAAGAGAGCAATCAAGTACTCATGACTTAGCAACCACTTAGGGCCAACCCCTAGAAAGCAACATTGCATCTAGCTCAAAGGACACCCCTAGCACCTCAATCCTAGATGGAGCGTTCTTAAATGAGAACTAGGAGTACGAACTACAAATGGAAACTCTGACCGACCTATACACAGGTCACACCTATCATTTTGGTTGGTTAGATGTCCCACAAACCACAATGGGTGCTACTAGTGTGGAGGATCAACAACAAAGAGTTTGTGAGGTCATCCATAGGGTCATTGAGTTAGAGAGACAGAACAAGGGGATCAACATGCCTTCATTGAGTCTCATGAGATTCTTGGATAGAGGAAAGGCTAAACAACCGACCTTATCACAAATGGAGACTCCCTTGTTAAGTCCGATGGATCCTCCATATGTTGTTTCTCCAGGGGTCTCAGTGCAATCTGAGCCCACAAGTGATAGCTTTACCTTTCCAAGTCTAGCTCATCTTTCCTTTGATGACACCACGGCTACCATGCCTACCCCAATGATGGGCATGCCAAGAAACACGTCGTGGACATCATTTGTTAGCAAAGCACCGCTACATGGTAGCTTAATGCCTGCAAACAGTACCTACAAGTGTGTACCAATCGTATGCACCTATGGCTCATCGTACTCATGTAGTCCCTACCCCTCCCATTGTTTCAACTACTATGCTCCATAACCACAACACCCAAGTTCTTATTTCCATGGGACTATACCAGCTAGCATTCGCATGTCACATCCGATGTCTACTATGCCTAGGGCCACACATATGAACTATGGACCACCACATGGCACAACATCGTACCCAACGTGGAACCCAAGGGCTTCCTATGCGCCAAGCCCAATGCCAATACCTACTCTAGATGTAGTCTCGGGAGCACCTACACCCACGATTCCAGCTCACTTAGGTGACTTGGCAACATTTTCTCAAGCTATTGGTCGATCTATTGCTGATAATATGCATAACATGCCTGATAGGGAGCCTAGAAGTAAGGCAGTACAAATAGCCAAGCTCACACAAGAATTTAGTGGAGACGGGGATGTGAGAAAGCATATTGAAGTGTTTGAACAAATATGCGATTCTCTAGGGGAACACAATGACCTGCATAAAAGTAATGCTTTAAGCCTAACCTTAAGTGGAAAGGCTGGGGATTGGTATAGAACCCTAAGGGTGGAAGAAAAAACGATTTATCCTACTCTTAGGAGACTATTCTTGAAAGAATACATTGAGAGGGAGTGCTTTGGGGTGTAGCCTCTCAGCTCCAGAAAGCCCAACGAGAGGAAGGAGAGTCAGTGAGAGACTTTATTAGTCGCTTGAAGCATTTGAATTCTTGTTGTAATCCAAATGAGCTCTTCAATAATAATCAATTGCTTGATAGATTCATTAGGGGATTACGACATGAGGATATCTACAATGGCCTAGTCATTAGAGGTATCACCACTTGGGAAGCAGTCACCACCAATGCGATCCAATTGGAGGATAATTTAATGATTCAAGGAGAAAGAGTGTCTGTTGAGCCTAAATCTATTAGCTCGCAAGCATCAGGGCATCAACCAATGACCCTACTAAAGCCTATTGCTAAGGAGCCAAAGACATCTGAGATGACTTTAGCAGATCTCACCAAGACTATTCAAGAGACTCTTAGAGACAATCGTGCTCGTAAAACAATCATATGTATCCAAGAAGGGAGCAACAATGGTGCTCCGTATGCTATGGACCGCATAGTACTAGTGAATGCCCTACTTTTAGAGTATAATTCAATGGGAATTGCAATGCCTGTGGAAGGTATGGTCATCAAGGTAAGGATTGCATAGTATTTAATCACGCGATCTCACCAAGACTATTCAAGAGACTCTTAGAGACGATCGTGCTCGTAAAACAATCATATGTATCCAAGAAGGGAGCAACAATGGTGCTCCGTATGCTATGGACCGCATAGTACTAGTGAATGCCCTACTTTTAGAGTAAAATTCAATGGGAATTGCAATGCCTGTGGAAGGTATGGTCATCAAGGTAAGGATTGCATAGTATTTAATCACGCGATGGCCAATAGACCAACCTTAGCATGGTAGACACACCTCGAGTGCCTGCATTGATGCCGGCCCCACCTCTTGAACAAACAACACAACACATGGTCCCTAGGGCCCAAAATGTTGTTCAAACAACACCCTTACCTCCTCCAGTGCTAGGACCGCAACCACCACATCCAAGAATCACTTCTGTGAATCAAGTGGGTTGTGAGTCATCTATTGCTTGTTTGGAAGGCTGTGAGAAAGATATAGATCCTAATATTGCCTATGGGATGGATGTACTTGAATAAAGTCCACAATACTATATGGAGGACTATTGGGGAAAAGTCAAACATGTCTATCAAGTAGCTGCTCTTGCAGCAAGAGGCCAAAATATCAATTACATTGTAAGAGACCACCTCTTCAATGCAATGAGTGTGGATGTGCACATCGTTTGGCCGAGTTTCCTATTAGGCTACAAAAGAACGCCACACTAATGCAAACCAATCAAGCGAGCACGTCTACAATGCCAATACTCATGTGTAACCGATGTGGCATAGATCATTTGATTGCCGAATGTTCAAATTATCCAAATGCACCGAAGATTACACCATTAAACATGATTGAAGTTACCGAGGAGCCATCACAAAGTACACTTGTGGTACCAATAAACGTACTCACACGATCGATGCTCCAAGAAAAAAATTATATTCTTGAAGAAAGAGACACGGCATCAATTGCCCAATCTGAGAAAAAGAAGAAAACACAAAGGAAGAGATCGCAAAAAGCAGCGAAGTCAGACCCCAGTTCAAAGACCAACATAGGGACTAGCGACCCCGTATATATGAACGACACTGAACAGGATTCTGATTCAGGTGAAACCATGGAGACCAAAACAACCACTAAGACAGAAACCAACAAGAAAGTTCTTCATGAGCCACAATGGCCAGGATCCAAGAAGAAGATAGGAAATTATCCAAACCCTACAGAGGAGATTGAGCGAGTCAAGCAATTAAGGACTTTGGTAGAAGATACCCAAAGGGACCTAGAACCAGCACCTGGGCAGATCCAGATTACAGTCACCATGTTCCCTACGCAACAATAGCCTCCCCAAGTCCATAGACCCTTAGACATACCTAGTGTCATCCAAGAAGAAAGTGACTTAAAATCATGGGAAAGTGGGCGTACTCACTTCTTGATGGAAAGAATGTTTACATAGGGACTACCTGATCCTATTGATGAAATGGAGATCCCATCTTCCCCACGTCAAGGGACTCAAGTCCAAAAGGTGTCGCTAAACATTGCCAAATTTATGGATTTCATGTCTTCAGAAGTTAAAACCACCATCATGTCCAAACTATATAAAGACCCTGAGCTAGTCTCAGCTCTTTGAGCCTTCCTCAATGGAGAACTGAAGTTTGGGCTACCACAATTTGCACAGATGGAGGGAGCTGGGGAGATGCCAATAGAGAAGGAACACTTAGATCCACAACCCAACGTAGATGAGAACCTTGTTATAGAAATACTTGTTAACAAGTTGGGACAATACTTTGAGGGTGATGAATCCAATGTGACCATATCAATCACTACTAAGGGATTAACTGTGAAGTGAATCCTTGATGGTGGCACCGGGGTTAGCATTGTGACTAAAAAATGTTGGGAAACTATGGGAACACCTCACCTTGAGACCACAACCATAAGAGTGAAGATGGCCAATGGGTCTATTGTTAAACCTATTGGGATGCTAGAAGATCTCAAGATCAAGGTCTTTGGACATAAAATAAGAGTTACCTTCATTGTTATGGATTTCTCCAAGCACACTATGGCATCTGAGATGATCTTAGGACGTCCTTTCATAAGGGAAGCAAAAATGATGCATGACTGGTCTAAAAACCATGTCTACTTGCAGTTCCAAGATTCTGTTATTCGAGTAGATCTTGTAACTGGTCGAGCACATCCTCTAGGAAACAGGTTTATAATTGATCATAGATTTGACACCACACTTCACTCGGGCCCATTGCAGTATTGTTACACGTGTAAAGCGGACACTGATGTTGAGGAAGATTCTCCTTATATGGATGTACTACATGGGATGACTGAGTCGGACAATATGGATTGGGTTCACCTAGCAGCAACCATAAACACTTGGGGAAATAGCAAGACGACCTGGGTAACACCTGAGGGGGATGAAATGCCACCACTCGTACCCTTTAATATGTTACAAGCAATGCATATAGCTTGTGACAAGACTCATCCCCATATAACAAAGAAAACATATAAGTGGGTCCCTAAATCTTCTTTAGCGACCATAGCTAGTGCGGAAAAACAGAGAGCTTGTAAGAAACGTCCCACTCACCGCAAGAAAAGTAAGAAAACGTGGCGGTGGATTCCTAAACGACTATTGGAAGGCCAAGGCTACTATCAAGGAAATGATCAAATCTGGGTGCCAAAACGTAGATTTCGTTCTTACTTGTCACAGGACCCATGTGAGCCCAATCCCGTAGCTCCAAAATGAATCGACGATCGCGGAAAGAAAAAAATCACAGAATGCTACACACCCGCTCCAGAGCTAGTTTGGGTACCAAAGAAAGAACGATTTGCTCCACCTAGCTCAGGAAGGGGGGAGTCCCATGAAGCTTCTAGCTCCTCATGTAATGCATCCATAGAGCTAAAAGCTTCTCCACAGCCTCCACCTACAATAGTGGATCTCCATGAAGCTACAAAGCAATCCACACCTCACAGTGTTCAAGAATCACCTGATGAACCACTTCAAGTTTGATCCTGGGAGAGTACCTTACCACCCTTGCAAATCGATGAGGCACCTAAGGTAATAGAAAACTACTAGCAAAAATCCTCACCTATTACCAATTGGAACAACTGGTTTCAAAGAGTGACGACATCATTCCCAAAGGTATGATCTACCCAAGGAAGGGGGGAGTGTTTACTAACATCCATCATTCACTTGCTTCCCTCTCAACCTTCCTCCCTGACCTCTCAATTTCCAATCTTAGGGAATGTATATATAAAGCCTTATACTCACAAAAAAACAAAAAATAGTGAAGAGCAAGAGCAATTAGCAAACGAGTGTGCACAATAAAAGTCGAGACATTGACCCAGACCTACACATTCACATCTGGTACACTGAAACAGAAATCTATGTCATAAAACACCTTTGATCCTCATCACTCGAGCGATGGAGGGTAGGTAGAATTAGTACGATATGAGTGTTTCTGTTTTAGAGTTGAGTGATTAGCAAAGTTCCTTTTTCCCAGTGATGTGCTTCCTAGAGGTATTCTTTGTGTTTCCTAGTGTGTACAAGAACGTGTTGCTATTGTTAGGATTTGCATCCATGTTTGTCTGCTTTAATTGTGATTGGTAGCATAATATTCAATGCATTTGCGTAGTATCAAACATTAAATTCAATGTATTTTTTTGTCATAATCACTTGTCTAGGTTTAAAAATCAAGCAGTCTGACTAAGCTAGTTTGACCAAGCTAGGCGTTAGAGATCTTCTCTTAATACCATGGGGAATGCCTTCCTGATAAACAATGGTTACTTAGGTTCTTAATCCGATTTAGGCAGCATTGTGTGAAATGTACTAGGGCTTTCTAGTGGGCTTTGTCCCTATTGATCTTTAGCTTAAGTATTATAAAGGGAGTTTACTAGTGTGATGAGCCTGGGGAGGGTAACAATCTTATATGACCCCCCAAAGTTACAAAATTAAAATGTTGAAAACAAACAAACAAAAAATCAAAGTGCCACAATGTAAAATCTTAATCTGGAAGAGAAATCTCAGCTTGATTTGGTACTCCACTCACATGTATCGCCTATGGTACTAGAGCCCTAGAGGTTCCCAGTGTGGGTGCTTTTCCTTGAAAAGCAAAAAACCCAACGCATACAAGATAAGCACACACATCAAAATTGAATCACTGTGAAAAAGAATTTGGGGGGTCAAAGAAAAGGTAATCAATCAAGCCATGATTTCATGAGAAATTCCTTTTATCGTAGCTTAACTACAAGGTCTTCTAGGTATAGCCTCTAGTCAGCCCTCGGACATAAAATACTTGGCTCTCGCAATTAAACAACTGAATTGACCAAAGAAAATTAAGAAGCGTACCCATGGTATTAATAGTCGATCTTTAGTGCCTTTCGATCGTTAAATTAGCGACCCCGTACTTGTTTAATTTTTTACCTTTATAGCTGTTTATACGTTTGATTATATTGCACTTTAATGTTTATTTAACTGACAAATGGTTTAAAATTATGTTACCAATCAAATTATCTGCCTACAACTGCATATGCTTTTTAATTGCTTATGAGAATGCAATTAGTATGCCAATGTTGTTTGATTTTGCAGTGACTGAAGGAGGCTAAGGACATTCATCTCAAAAGCTCTTCCACCTCGACAAACGAGCTTCAACTCAATAGCTTCCGAGGACGGAATCTACATCAAGAAGGGGGGCATGTTAACCCTCACGCACATTTCTATCACCTACGACGGACATTGTATTATTTATTTGGTAGAGTCAGGTACCGGGTTTGTCGGTCCAATAGGAAAAGGGTAAGAGTGATCGCCGATGAGAGGCGCACTCTAACTGGAACATTCAAGGGATTAGTTGGCTAAGCATGGGTGCCCAAGTGTGAATCGGACAAGCTTATATAAAAGTCAACTAAACCTAAAATTCACTCATTCTCTCATTTGTGCAATTGAAGAGTGCTCTTGCTCCATCTCCATCTTCTTCTTCTTCATCTCCTTGTGTGTGTGTATATGCGTGAGAGAGAGAGTGTGTGTGTGATCGAGCATTGCGACGGGATGACAACGGCGAGGCAGTTGAGCACGGTGTAGCGGCGTCTCCCTCTTCTTTGCGGCGAGGAATCCTCCACGACAGCAAGCGTAGAGCGGTGAGTGACACACCATCACCATCTTGAGCTTACTAGTTTAGGCTTGTTGTGTGCTTGGAGCCATTTGTGGCTCGCACACAATGTATCGACAAGTTCCTTGCATTGACGCGTGCGACATATGTGCACAATGTTTGATTTATTTTTTGTGTCAAAATTGGAAGCCCCTCTTTTACACTTTAGTTCCACGTAAGTAATGAGTGGTACACACTAGTTATTGCATGACCCTCTTAGGGTGGTTCTCACTATCCTATTTACAAGGCGCCATAGAGGCTTATTTCTAAGATACTGTGATAGGATAAAATGACAGAGAATTATTATTTTCCGGCGCCTCCTCGTCAACTCCCAGAGTTTCAATCTACAAACCGTCATGCACTCACTGTTAGTAAAATTCAAATAGACAACACATAATTAATCATTAAGCCAGCTATCCCAATTGCAATTAACCACATGCAACAGGAGGGTGTCCAGTCTTGTAACATCTCTCCCACTAGGGATAGCAATTGTCCTCAGTTTCTCACTAAAGAATCAATTGGACCGTGAGTGATGAAAAGTGTGGAGAAGTTTGGGAAGTTGCGGAAAAAAAATTCAGGCATCCATTTGGCATCCTCTCGAGGGTGGCCTTTGAAGGTCAAAAGACAGCTGTTATAAACCGTGCTAGTGCGTGTGTTAGTGGTCTTGTGATCAACTATTTGTGCAAGGATGAGTTCTTCTTCTTAGTGCACAAGTTAACGTGGATCCTCATAAATGTGGTGTGTAGGTAGGGGCCCTCTGAAAGGTCTTAAGAGACTAATGTTGAAAGCATTGTGAATGTGCCAATGTGAAGGTAGGTCTTAAACAAAATGAAACATCATTGATTATAGCAAAAATTTTGAAAGGTCCATAAAAACGAGGAGCAAGTTTAACAAAAACATTAGTATCAACACTTTTGATCCTTCATTTTTCAATGCGAAGCATAACATAATCACCTTCTTTGATTTGGTGTGCCTTGCGGTGCTTGTTAGCATGCTTAGTGTAAATTTCTTGGGAGTGTTTAATGGTAGAATACACACTTGCATAAATATCATAAAATTTAGCAGTAAAATCATCAACAACAAGCACAATATTGGAAAGACGTGAAGCAGGAGTAGGTAGAGAATGACCATACAGAGTTTCAAATGGAGATTTACCTGTGGTAGTGTGAGTGGTGTTGTTATATGCAAACTATAGAATATGCAGGTAATTATCCCATTTCTTGGGTTGAGAAGAAACATAAGCCTTTAACAAGTCAATGATGGTACGATTGGTTACTTTGGTTTGACCATTAGACCAAGGATGGAATGCAGAAGTAAAATCAAGTGTTGTTCCAAGATTTTCAAAAATAATAGTCCGAAAAGCACTGCAAAATTTGAAATCTCGATCAGATATTATAACTTTAGGCAAACTATGATGTGGAAAGACAGCTTTAAGAAATAGAAGTACAGCTTGATGTGTTGTGAGTGTTTTCTTACAAGGAATGAAGTATGCTTGTTCGGAAAAATGGTCAATGACAGTCCAAATCATATCATGCTTGTGAATATTGAGTGGAAATCCCCAGTGACAAAATCCATTGAATTATGTCCCCAAGGTTTTTTAGGAATAGGGAGAGGGTGTAAAAGTCTCAATTTCTTACATGTTGCTGCTTTAACCTTTTGACAAATTAAACAAGTTGAAACATATTTTTTAACATCAGTTTTCATACTAGGCCAAAAGCAATCACGACATAAGTTTTGAAAAGTAGCAGCAAATCCTCTATGTTTAGCATAGGGTGGTTTGTGAAACTCTTCAATGTGATCAATGTACAAAAAGGTTTAGTTACACACAGTTTTTGTTTGAAATAAAGAAAGTTTTCTTGGTTAGTGTATTCCAAAAATGTGTATACAAAGTGTTCGATCATATGCAACTATGTGGTTGAAGTACCCATAATAGTTGATAGATTATTAAGAGAGGGTCTTTGACTCAAGGCATCAGCTACAACATTCTCCTTACCAGGTTGGTATTGAATGTTGGGTTGAAAACTTTGAATGAAGGCAACCCACTTAATATGTCTATCATCTATTAAGGGTTGAGACAGTAAATACTTAATACTTTATTGATCACTTTTGATGATTAAATCAACATCCATAAAATACTGTTTTCAAATTTTTGAAGCATGTACAACAGCAGTCAACTCTTTGTCATATGTACTAAATTTTTCTTCAAATGGTTTAAATCTACAACTTTCAAAAGCAACGGGATGGTTATCTCTTGCATAAGGACTACACTGATACCTTTTCCACTAGCATCAGTGGACAACACAAAAGAATGGTCTATCAAAATCAGGCAATTGCAGTACTGGTGCATTTATCAAAGCATTCTTGAGTGCATTAAAGGAACTTTCTTGCAAATCAATCCATACATAAGGAGAATTTTCCTTTAATAGAAGAGTGAGGTAATGATATTTGTAAGCAAAATTACGTACAAACTTCCTGTAATAACTGCATAAACCAATAAAAGAACAAAGTTTATGCAAAGTTTTGGGTCTAGGCCATGATTGAATGGCTTCAATTTTCTTAGGGTCTACATGGATTCCCTTACCCAATACAATGTGTCCCAAGTATTCAATTTCAGATTGAAAAAATGAACTCTTTTCAGGATTCAGATACAAGTGGTTGTGTGCAAGCAGTTCAAATACACGTGTTAAATGCTCTTTGTGTTCTTATTCTGATTTATTGAATACAAGAATGTCATCAAAGAATACAATCACAAAATCTTGATGGGCAATAAAAATTTTGTTCATCATGCATGTGAATGTGGTTGTGCATTTGTTAAACCAAATGGCATGACAAGAATTCATAGTGTCCCGTTTGTGTTCAGAAAGCAGTTTTGTATACGTCGTGATCAAACATTTTGACTTGGTGATACCCTGATTTGAGGTCAATCTTGCTAAAGATGTTTTCTCCTTTTATTTTGTCTAATAGATCATCCACTCTAGGAATAGGAAACCTATTCTTGATGGTGATCTTGTTTAAAGCCCTGCAGTCAATACACATACAAAAAGTTCCATTTTTCTTCTTAACAAGAAGTATTGGAGCTCCGTATGGTGAACTACTAGGTCTTATAAGTCCTCGATTAAGCAAGTCGGTGATTTGAGTTTGTATCTCCCTGTGTGCAGTTGAATTTACACGATAAGGTGCTCTACAAGGAGGTTCACTACCCGGTATAATATCTATTTTGTGATCTTCGAGACGTGAAGGTGGTATTCCAAGTGGTAGATCATGCATGAAACAATTCTAAAATTGTGAGAGAAAATCATCATGTAAAGTGTTACGTGTGTTGGGGTATAGGCGTCTGTGCCTTGCCCGGCCGCCCAAAGTCTGGGCGCCCACTGACTTGTATACCTTATACATAGCATAAGTGTATAGGGGGCTGCTCACTCTTTGAGTCTCCCCACCCATATCTGTGTGTCGTGTGTCTCCTTCTCTCGCTCGCTCTCCGTCTGTGGTGCTCCCCGATCCCCTTCAATTGGTATTAGAGCGTAGGTGCGGAGGGAGCGCGTGTGTGCACAGTCACGACGACAGCGGAGAGCCAGTTTCATTCCCGAAATCGCGTCCGCGCTCGCACTTTCAAGAGTGCAAACAGGGTTTCGACTTCGGCATCGGAAAATTCAGCTTTCCGAGAGTGTTTCCATCAGGCGTCTTGGCGTTTTACCCCCCTTTCATAGCCATTCGAGCCATCAAAAACTTCATTCGAGCTACGGTTGAGGAGCTGCATTTTCAGCCCTCTTTTGGCAGTTTATGCTGCGTTTTTGGGTCAAAAAGCAGGTTTTTTGGCATAGCTTTCACACCCGGACTCAGATACATGTGATCCAGGAGTCTACCTTGGGGTTTTAGCACGCTCCGGACGCGCTCGTCATATTAGAATTTTAAAATTCTGAATGCTGAATTTTCTGCAGCAGCAGTTGTTTATTGTGTGTCGAGGATTCCACACATGGTTTGCTCTCAGATGTGAGAGTGATATTTGCTGCAAGTTTCCTCACAGGTGGGAGGATACGATGTATGCCTTATGTGGTTTGATGCTCAGGGAGACTAATATGATTGCATTTTGAGCTCGGCAATGTATGTCTCGAGCATGTTTTTTGGCAGTCACAGGTAAAGCAGATATTTGTGTACTAGATTTGCAGGTGTTTGCAATGATGTATGCAAAGTGTGGAGATTGGTGCATGCATTTGGACTGCGGTTTGATGCGCTTTGGTTCCTCATGGTTTTGAGCATGTAGTCAGTTTGGTTACTGGTTTTGTAGCCATTTTACTGACAAAACTCTGGCAAAATTTTCCCAGGAGTTTTAGCGTATCATTTATGCGATCTAGGTAGAGATTGCGGGTTGCACTCAGCATTTGCGTGCGGTGTTCTCTGTAGGTGGGAGATTTGTGCATGTGTATGCATCGATACCGCATGGTGTGGGCTTGGTGATTAGCTCACAGATTGCAGTGTGATACTAGAGCAGGCGAGGCTTGTATTGACATTGCGGGAGCTCTATTTTGGAGTGTGTCTCAAAGGTTTTACATTGTGTTTCTGGCCATATTGGTAGACAATTTCCAGGTGTTGTTGGTGAGGTGGTTTTGCTTTCTAGTTTGCTACATTGTGCTCATGGCAGAGACAGGTGATCGATCAGATTGTGACCTCTCACAGATGCGCATGTTTGATGGGTCAGACTTTGCGGCATGGAGAGAGTGTATGCTTGACGCATTGACACAGCGAGGGTTGCATGGACCATTGAGTGGTGATGCAGGTAGACCTTCAAACATGTCTGACGATCAGCGGCAGGAGCTAGAGGAGATGGCACTATCTACACTCTCTTTGCACCTTGCGAAATCTGTATATGCTCTTGTTATGTATGAGACTACTTCGAGAGCACTTTGGCGCAGATTACATGATATGTATGATAGATCTGAGTCATCAAGGACTCGTGTGAGACATGTACATTCACGAGTACGCCGACAAATAATATGTTGGTATTGTGGTCATTCTGGACACGTTAGACGGCGCTGTTTTCGTCGTATGCGACATCGTAGGAGACATGGCAGTCTCAGAGATGTATGTAGTGATGCCATTGTAAAGAATGAGGATGCAAGAGAGCTACACAAGACAAGCACAAAGCACACAGAGATAGAAAGCTTCTTCTTCTTCTTCACAGAAAAGAGAGTACAAAATGACTAAGTGCTAAAGCTGAAAAGTAGCACAACATGTACATGCGGTCACTAAGTGTGAACTCGCTAGAAGCGTACTAGGCTGGCACTATAAGTGTAGTCCTGCTGTAGAATCACTGGCAGAGATCCTCCGTGTCGGTCACCTAACGCGCCAGTGAGTAAATGCCGTAAGCGGCCAAGACCCGTAGTGGATGCCAGCTCAAGGTGTAGAGCTCGACATCTCAACACTCCCCTCGAGCTCTGCATGTCGCAGAGTCCAAGCATAGTCCGAAAACGTCAAAGCTTCTCAGCTCCGAGGGCCTTGGTAAAGATATCTGCTATCTGCTCCTCTGTGCTGACGTAGACCAAGTCGATGTCGCCCGCCAACACTCGCTCTCGAACGTAGTGGTAATGGACCTCTATGTGTTTGGTCCTAGCATGGAACACTGGGTTCCTAGCCAACTGCATGCTGCTGAGGTTGTCACAATGAATGAAAATCTGCTGGTCCACCTGCACTCCCAAGTCCTCAAGTAATGTGCGTAGCCAAGCTACCTCGCACACCGCAACTGCTGCACCTCTGTACTCGGCCTATGTGCTCGATAAAGCAACCGTAGGCTGCTTTTTGCTACTCCAAGTAACAGCAGCACTCCCAAAAGAGAACATGAAGCCACTCGTAGATCTCCTATCAACAATGCTACCTGCCCAATCTGCATCTGTATACCCATACAATGCTAATGGTGCATCTGCTGCATAGAACAATGCGTAGTCAAGAGTACCTTGCACATACCTAAGTGTGCGTCGTACTCCATCCAAATGTGGCTTCCTCGGAAGTTGCATGAACTGACTCTCCAAGCCTACTATGTAGCTCAAGTCTGGCCTCGTGATAGTCAAGTAGATTAGACTACCCACAATCTTCCTGTACATGTTGACATCCTCAACAACATCACCCTTCTCTGCACTCAGCTTTGCATTCACATCCAAGGGAATAGAAATTGGCTTACAATCAGCCATACCATACTTTGACAACATGTCCAAAGCATACTGTCTCTGTGATAGCCATACACCCTCTGGAGTCCTGATCACCTCAATGCCAAGAAAGTAGCGCAACTCGCCTAAATCTTTCATTTCAAACTCCTGTTTGAGAAGACCCTTCACATAGTCAATCTCCATAGCATTGTCACCAACAATAATAAGGTCATCTACATATATGGTAATGACCACAATCCCCACATCACTCTCACGTACATAGAGTGAATGATCAGCATGAGCTCTCCTAAAACCAATACTGACAAGATACTTGGCAATCCTGTCATACCATGCTCTAGAGCCCTGCTTCAAACCATACAAAGCTTTGAGAAGTCTGCATACATAATCTGGGTAACCTGGATCGACATAACCAGGTGGCTGATCCATATACACTTCCTCTTGCAATTCACCATTCAAGAAGGCATTCTTTACATCCATTTGATGCATAATCCATCCTCTAGATGCAGCCACTGCTATGACAGCTCTCACAGTCGTCATCTTTGCCACTGGAGCAAAGGTCTCCTCATAGTCTATGCCATACGTCTGTGCATAACCCTTTGCGACCAGCCTTGCCTTGTGACGCTCAATGTTACCATCAGGATTATGCTTGGTTTTATACACCCATTTACAGCCAATAGCTTTCTTGCCACTTGGCAATGGCACCAACTCCCATGTGTCATTTGCTTCCAATGCAGCCATCTCTTCATTCATTGCATCATCCCAATGCACATTTCCAACTGCATCCTCAAAACATGTGGGCTCCACATCCTGTATCACCTTAGCCATGTAGGCTTGGTGATGCGCTAGATACCCACCATAAGTCAATTTCTGAACTGGATTTCTGACTCTATTAGACCTGCGTGGTCCTTGGTCACTCCTTTGCCCTCTAGCATCTTCTTGTACTTTCCTTACACCAGGTGTCCTGACAGCCGGAATTCCAAATTCCTCATCAAGACTTTGTTCAGAACCATCTGAATCCATGTCTACATGTGAAAAACCTGATGATGCATCAACCATAAAGGGAGGTTCATCAACCTTTTCCTTTCCTTTTCGTGATACATTCCCTGTACCTGTTGGTGGAGTAACCTGCGTACGTAGTCTACCATTCCATGGTTTCTCAACAGAGCCACGAGAAGAGGACTCTTGTGGTCCACTCAAAACCTGTGACTGTGGCCTCACATTTTGTACAACCACATCATCTTTTACATCAGCCCCAATAGTGCCATGTGCATTACTGTACCAGCTTCTCATCTCATCAAAGACTACATCTCTGCTCACTCGTAATTCTCGTGTAGTAGGATTGTAGCACCTGTACCCCTTTTGTTCAAGGGAATATCCCACAAGAATACATTTCTCTGCTTTAGGATCCAATTTCCTACGCAACTCATCTGGTACATGCACGTAAGCTATGCAGCCAAACACTTTCAAGTGTGCCAAATCAGGCTTTGTACCTGTAAACTTTTCCTCAGGTGTTACATCATGCACCGCAGCTGTAGGTGTCCTGTTCATAATGTACACAGCTGTATTTACAGCTTCAGCCCAGAAATGATGAGGCATGTTCTTCTCATTCATCAATGCACGTGCAACCTCTGCAATGTGCCTGTTTTTCCTTTCTGCGACCCCATTCTGCTGTGGAGTATATCTGCATGTAAACTGCCTGTGTATACCATGCATTCGTAGAAAATCTGAAAAATCATTAGAGAAGTACTCTCCCCCTCCATCTAACCTCAATGTCTTGATTTGCATATCTGTCTCCTTCTCAATCATGACTTTGAAGTCTTGAAAGTGACCAAACACTTCACTTTTGTTACGCATGAAGTAGACCCATACTTTCCTTGTATGGTCATCAATGAAAGAGACATAATACCTGCAACCATGTATACTTGCAGTATCGGTTGGACCCCAAACATCTGTGTGCACCACCTCAAGTGGCCTTTTACATACATTGCGCTCATGTGGAAATGAGCCCTTTGACTGTTTTCCAAACTGGCATGCTGCACACACTTTATGCATACCATCCACCTTGAATTTGGGCAAACCTTTTACAATCTGTTTTGATTGCATGCTGCGCAATCTCTGCTCATTGACATGGCCAATGCGTTTGTGCCAAATGTCAACATCAGCCACAACACCTGTGCCCTGTGCAAATAATGCAGCTTTTACCTCAGGCATGTCTACATTCAGCGTAAACATTCTGCCCACACATTTGCCCTCTGTGATCAGCTTACAGCCATTCTGGAAATCTTCTACATAACAGCCATTTGGATTGAAGCGAACCTGCAAACCCTGCTCAACCATTTGTCCAACAGAAACAAGATTCTTTGTAATGTTTGGGACATGAAGTACATCTGCTAAGTACTTTGATTTCCCACTCTTCGTATTTAGAGGTATGTCCCCTACATGAGCAATGGGGTGAGCTGTGTCATCTCCTGTCTGCACATAGCCTGACACATCTGGTTTGCGTATATCTCTAAACCACTCTCCACGAGACGTCATGTGATTAGAGGCACCTGAATCCACATACCAAACATCATCTTGGGTGGAATTCTCTGCAGTCATTGTATTCATTACATGCTGCATAACAAACATGCGCTCGTTTTTGCTGTCATCTGCATCTCTGCTAGTAGATGCATAGTTGCCCTGTTCTCTCTTTCTACTTGCTTTTCCCTTTGGACAGTCACGTGACATGTGACCTCTTTCACCACAAGTCCAACATTCTCTACTATCTGGAGTATGTTGCTGCCTGCTTGATCCTGCACCACGACCTCTTTGACTCCCCCTGCCTTGAGACTGGTTTCCCCTGCCACCTGTATTGTTTTGATTTGATTGACCTTCCAGAAATTGGCCCCTGCAACCCCTTGGGCCTCAACCACGACCTCTACCTCTACCTCTGTTGGAGTTAGAATAGAAGGCCTGTTCAGAATTATTTCTGCCATGAGAACAAGATGTGTCAAGGTTCTTCTCCTCAAGAATAAGCATAGAAATCAAATCTTGGAACACGGGGATGTCGTCTCTTGTATTCATGGAAGACCTAAAATGTACATACTCATCTCCTAGACCATCCAAGCATGCACGGACAATGTCATCGTCTTCCACTAAGACTTTAATAGATCCAAGAGCCTCAATGATACTCTTGATCTTCAAGGCATAATCATTGATTGAGAGGTTGTTCCTCTTAACCTGATTTAGCTCCGACTTTAGTTGAAGCTTCCTGGCCTTGGTGTTCACCTCGAACACTCTGCCGAAGTTTCTCCATGCAATGGCGGGGGTTTCAGCATCCTGTAGATAGCCCATCATGCCATCTGTGATGCTCATAGACAGCCAATACATCACTTTGCTCTGGCCTTGTTGCCAGTCCCTCAAAGCTTTCCTTTGTTCTGCTGTAGCATTTGCCTCGGGAATCTCTGGTTCCTTTTCATTGTCTCCTTCTACATAGTCCCAATAACCTTTTCCTTTTAGGAAATTTGTTATTCTGAACTTCCATGCAGGGTAGTTATTTTTCTCAAGCTTCTCAGTAACAATCTGACTGAAACCGTCAGACATCTTGAAGCACTAAGACAAAATAGCTGCAATCTGCAAAAACCTGCAAATCTGTTGAACCTGCTATCGTGGTTCCTGTAACGCTTTCTACACTCAACGAGTGTCCACAATCAAGCGTACATACAACCACTGTACTTGTACAGTAAATCTCTGTATACTGCACTTTGGAGACCTGTTCAGAAACTTGTGCGAAAAACTGAGTCCTGCTGTAGAATCACTGGCAGAGATCCTCCGTGTCGGTCACCTAACGCGCCAGTGAGTAAATGCCGTAAGCGGCCAAGACCCGTAGTGGATGCCAGCTCAAGGTGTAGAGCTCGACATCTCAACAGCCATGGACTCAGTTGCTTTGACAGTTGAGGCACATGTAGTGTCGGAGTATACTAGTGACGGGGATGTCACTTTTACCTCGAGCTATGCACGAGATGCTATACATGTGGATAGTTCACTCCCTTCGCAGTGGTTGCTAGACGCAGATGCTATGTTTCATGTCATGCCGCATCGTGCATGGTTTTGTAGCTATTCTAGCGGGATGCTTGGCAGTGTACGTTTGACCGATGGATCGGTGCATGCGATAGCAGGTGCAGGAGATGTGAGACTGTCATTACCGAGTGGTGCATCTTACTTGTTACGACATGTGCGCTATGTACCAGATTTGACAATGAGTTTGATCTCGATTGGTCAGCTTAGAGATTGTGGATGTCATATTTCGCTACGAGAGCGAGATTTTGTGATGCATTTGGGTTCGCTAGTGATTGCGAGAGGTGCCAGGAGTGGTACAGGTTACCCATTGCATGTGGATCACGAGAGAGATGGTGTTGTCTCTGTGATCATGCAGCCAGGTAGAGAGCGAGAGAGCAGGCGAGACTCTTTTGCTCATGGGTTGCAGGGTACTTTGCATGGAGTGCAGAGTAGTGAGCTCGTTGTGCACACAATTGGAGCACGACTTGAGCAGTCACATAGTAAGGTGACAGAGTCATACATGCATGCTTTGCTAGTGACTGAGCAAAGCAGAGAGTCAGTTGTGCGAGATACTTCTATGCATGATAGACAGGTAGAGCGGTCTTGCTCTAGTGAGTCACAATAGGAGGACGTTGTGCAAGAGTCTATGCATACGGAGTTAGAGCATGAGAGCTTTAGTGAGTCACAGCAGATTGAGTGGTCATGTTTGCAGTGGATGATTGCAGAGGAGGCTGAGACGTCAGCGATTATGCAATCATTCCTTTCTATGCTCGAAAGTGAGCATGGGGATATAGTTGTGCAGGATATGTCTTCCAGCAGACACCTAGAGCAGCTGGTTTGCTCTGAGGTTGCACGACAGGTTGATGCATCTTTTGTGGACAGTCAGGAGATGCATGTGACTGACACACCTTGTCAGTCAGAGATGCCTATTTCCAGGGATATATATGTTGATGCATGCTCCGTAGAGCTAGCAGGGCCCGCTAGCATTGCATCGGCATTCGGTGGTCTCATGTATGAGATGCTGATCTTGAGACCGGATATCGCAGCTATAGTGGGAGCATTTGCAGTTGGGGTTGTCAGTCATTGGTTGACTGATGATGCCATAGTGCACGAGGGAGATATGCAGGTATTGCGTACATACTTGCAGTACGTGTGCGGTACGTCTGGTGGTGTATGGACTTACACGGGAATAGGACAGCCGGATACACACGATCACAGCCAGCCAGTGGGCATCGATTGAGAGCGGTTTTCTCTCGCCTTTTGTAGTCTTTAGACTAGGTTCTCTTGCTTAAAGGCACAGTCGCCTTTAAGTGGGAGGTTGTTGGGGTATAGGCGTCTGTGCATTGCCCGGCCGCCTAGAGTCTGGGCGCCCACTGACTTGTATACCTTATACATAGCATAAGTGTATAGGGGGTTGCTCACTCTTTGAGTCTCCCCACCCATATTTGTGTGTCGTGTGTCTCCTCCTCTCACTCACTCTCCGTCTGTGGTGCTCCCCGTTCCCCTTCAACGTGAAGTTTTGGTTTCAGCGGAAATTTGATCACCCAACACTAGATATGTTTTCCCTTGTTTTTTAATGGCTCTTTTGGCTTGAGCGTGAGAAAGGAGTGGAAATTTTTAGTGTGCTAGTGTTGCTTGGATGGAGAAATTTTTATTATTATGAATGAGAGACATATTATGGGTTTTTTAATTAATCAACAGGTCAAATTCATGACGAAATGGCATTCCCAAAATCATATCAAGACCATGCAATGGTGCTACCAAAAATGTACGTGCTTGTGTAAATTCACCAGTGCAAACTTGAACAGTGACTCAGGTTTTGCAATTAAAATGTTGATTATTAAAAACAGTTTTAACCTTGTACGGTGAATGAATTTCAGAGAGAGATAGTTGTTGTGCCAACCTTGCAGAAATAAAATCATGGCTACTATCATCGTCCAAAAGAATGGTGACAAAGTGTGTAGGTATAAGAAGGCTTTGTATGGGTTGAAGCAATCTCCTCGTGCTTGGTATGAGAAAGTTGGCACTCATTTGGTCAAACAAGGTTTTTGTAACAATCCAACAGAAAGTACATTGTATGTAAAGCGCGAGGGTGATGTAATTCTCATTGTGGTTCTTTATGTAGATGATTTGTTGATCATTGGACCAAATGAGAAATATATTGCTGAATTGAAGGCTGATTTGAATGCTACTTTCAAGATGAAATTTTTGGGCTTGTTGCATCATTACTTGGGCATACAGCTTAAGCAGTGTGATGGTGGTATTGCCTTGTGTCAAAAAAGTTACATAGAGACATTGCTATGTAAGTTTGGACTTGAGGATTGCAAACTTATTGGCACTCCCATGGAGACAAGTTTAAAATTGCGTCTTCATGATGTTGGTGATCCTGCAGATGTTACTCTTTACCAAACTGATGTTGGATGCCTCATTTATGTATGAAACACGAGGCCGGTTATTCAGTTTGCAGTCTCATATGTCAACAGATTTATGCATAGCCCAGGGTCTAAGCATTTCCAAGCTGTCAAGAGGATTTTCCACTACCTTAGTGGCACTTTACATCTTGGCTTGTTTTATCCCAAGGGGGGATCATTGCTACCAGACTTACATGCTTTTTCGGACTCAGATTGGGCTGGTTGTTTTGACACGCGAGTGTCCACAAGTGGTTTTTGTTTCATGCTTGGCAGTTCATGTATATCATGGTTGATCAAGAAGCACCCTACTGTGGCCACTTCTAGTTGTGAGGCTGATTACAGTGCAGTCTTCACACCTACGGTTGAGTGTGTATGGCTCAGATGCCTTATAGTAGCTGATTTGGGTGTTGGATAGAGAACTACCAACACTATCTACATTGACAGTCAGAGCGCACTGGCAATTGCGAGGAACCTAGTTTTTCATGCTCGCACAAAGCACATTGAGGTGCATTACCACTATGTCAGGGAGAGGCTCTCATCGGGAGAGATCAGCTTGGCTTATGTGCCAACACAGGACAACCTTGCATATATTTTCACAAAGGCATTGTCTAGTGAAAAGCTCAAATCTTTCTGCAAAGCTTTGGACTTACTCCCCTTTGTGGTCTGATCATGTCCTCAGAGCATGTCACTTCCCTTTACTCATGTGCTAGCTCTCATTCACCAAATCACTCCAGGGGGGATTTGTTACCATATACATGTGGTAGTGATGTGTGTGAACACACTAGGACCACCAAGGCATTTTTTTCCTCTTTAGGAGGTTTTTCCCTCCATGCATTGTATATACTCCCATCACTCTAAGGCTATATATCTTTCCATTGCACACTAAGTAATATAATCTTAGTTGTGTGCCTTGAGCTTCCTTCGTCTTCTCCTAGCTGTGTGCATTTCTCTGCAACCCTAATTCCAACAGCCTGTGCCTTGCACTTTAAACAAAGTGTGAGGAGATATAGGAGTACCTGAAGATGGGTTGTCATTGTGATTTCACTCAGGATCACATCCCTCACCGTAACTAGCTTTCACATCATTGTCATTGGGATTAGCATCTTCAATGAGCTTAACGGTAGCATCGTTGGGGCGATTGTTGTTGAATGGTTTTTGGCTTGGATTTTGGTTGACTCCATTGGATTGGCCATTGCTCTTAGCAGGACTTTTTTGGGCACTTATCTACATAGTGACCATATTGAAAACATTTGAAACACTTCACCTTTTTATTACCATTAAAACTTTGAACAGGACGTTGGTTGAAAGAATTTTGGTTGCCTCGTTGCTACGTGTTGTTGTTGTTGCTATGAGTTTGAGAAGTTGTAGCAAAATTGTCAAATCTGCATCTCTTTAAAAAGGTATGGCTTGATGTTTGTTCATGTCAAAACTAGGCAAAAACAAATTAATAGCCTTTGACATTGAATCTAGTTCAAACATATCTACCTCAGCACCAATTTGTAGTGCTAAGCCAGAGATATATTTACGTTTTAATTTCAAGCGCCCGACATGTTCAATAGCTTGCAATTGAATTAAACAGTTCCAAAAAAGATCAGTATAGCCTTGGACATCTTCATTTCAACCCTGTCAAATTAAATCCCACTGGCTTCGTGCTTTAGCTTTACACTATGTGGACAAAAATTGAGGTAAAAACAGTTTTTTGAGTGCATGCCAGGTACGTGGTCTTTCTCCGTGCTACTTGTTGGCATTCCACCACAGTGCAGTGCTATTGGTGAGATGATTTGATGCACATTTTACCATGTTTCACGTTCAGGAAAGTCTTCATCATGAAAATGGTCATCTAATTGACTAACCCATGCTAAAATCATGCTAGCATCTTTAGTGCTATCAAAATCCTTAAAAGTGAAGGCTTTTCTGCTAATTTTGTTTTGCTTGGGTGCCGATGTAGATTTTATGCATGCAGAATGTAATAATTTATCTTCAAGCTCTTCCTTTCCGCATGTGTTCATACATGAGGGATTGTTGCAGATTAGCAAGTTGTTCAACAATTGTGGGTGCTTGTGGAAGGTGTGCCATGATTACTTGCTTTTCTTTTTTTTCTTTTTTTCTTTTTATAAATGTGTGTTTTGAAATTGAAAATGGCTATATGGAGATTTTTACAGATGCAGTATGCAGAATAAGTGAGAGAATAAAAGAAATGACAGAAATAAATGTACTTAGCTTAAGATTACGTGGGCGTCGAGTCCAGAATGGCGATGTACGAGGAAATTGCTGAAAAGGTGAGCGACCAGATGGTTGGTCTATGAGTCGGTCAAGTTCGCAACGTCCAATCTCCCGTATCCCAAAAATAATGGCAGTCACCATTGGTAAGGTAAAGTAATTTTCATCGTAGCTTGAATAAGTAGAAACGACTTCCGTGAAATAAGTCAAATGTCATCGAACGTTATTTTCTTGGTGAAAGTACGTCGATTGAAGAGATCCCCTTTTAAAATTATAATGGTGGTCATTGAAAAGACAAAGAGTGGGAGCTAACGGTTTTTCAAGAATAGCTTGCGAGGATTGTATATAATGAATAGTCGATCAAGGGATTTCAAGGATGAGAATCAAAAGCCATCAATGCTTTAGTGCTTATATACGCAGCCGATCAAGTTAGTTGAGGAGGAAGGAGTGAATGGGTGCTCCTTTCCATGCTGACCTTGCACGCTTTCCATGAGGTCGACGGTAGTGATTGCATGTATGTAGGCGATGATTCTCACGGAAGGTTGCCGACGAGCGAGCTTTCCCTCTAAGAAATTAGAGTTTGCCTGAATTTCTTGGTAATGTCCTAGTCGGCTGCTTCCATAACTTCTTCTAGAAGATTGTTTTTCTCCCTATAATACCACCTCTTCTTCTTCAACCCAATTGAGAGTTTCGCTATTATCCTTCTCCTCTAAAGCCAATGTCAACCTTTGGAGTTCTTTAAAATATGTGTCGTCTCCTGCCTCTTCTCTATTCCCGATGTTGAATAGGAGTCGCCAAATTTCTCAAAGCTCTTCAAAAATGGTTCATGCTCGGTCGTTTACCCGCATGTCTTCACAAATCCGTAAGTTTTTTTCGCAATTTATCTCAAATTCAGCTTTGTACATACCCGATTATGTTGACGATCAGTAATATTTGGGGAATAAATTTGCCGATTAATTTGCCAATTTGAGGGTCCCCTCCAAATTGAAAATTCCGTGCCGATAACTCGAACCAAGGCTCTGATACCACTGTTGTGGAAATTCAGGGGAGACCAGTTGCTTAGAACACTTCAACAATTGCCCACAAACATCACCATCAACCTATCAACCTCTTTTTCCCAATTTCCAAGCGCGCGCGCGCACACACACACACACACACACACACACTAAAACATAGAATTGACAGAGACAGGCTGTAAGAGTGTGTAAGAGCATGGAAGAGAAGATATACACTTGATTAAGGAGTACACAAAGAACATAGAATAGCTTTAAAAATGGAATATAGAAAATTGAGAGCATCTACACAAAAAAGGCCTAAAATCATAACCCCAAACTCCACAACCCCTATCCTGTGGAGTTGGTATTTGATATTTGATTTATTTTTGGTGCCAAAATTGGAGGCCCCTCTTTTACACTTTAGTTCCACTTAAGTAATGAGTGGTACACACTAGTTATTGCATGACCCTCTTATGGTGGGTTCTCACTATCCTATTTACAAGGAGCCATAGAGGCTTATTTTTAAAATACTGTGCTAGGATAAAATGATAGAGAATTATTATTTGCCGATGCCTCTCGTCAATTCCCAAAGTTCCAATCTACAAACCATCATGCACTCACTGTTAGTGAAATTCATATAGACAACACATAATTAACCATTAGTCCAGCTATCCCAATTGCAGTTAACCACATGCAATAGAAAGGTGCACAGTCTCGTCACACAACCGCGAACGACAATGTGCCACTAGTGTAATTCCGCCACAACACATCGTATGCACATGAGCGCCTGCATGGGAAGGCTGACCCACTATGTAAATCCACCATTTCCAAGGGAAGGAACTCCCTCAAGTATCTCTCCAAAGAATACTAAAAATGATCACTTTTGGCCCTTTTTGCGGCCATTTTGGGCTCAATCAAAGCTTGAAGCCTTTCATCTTGACCATGGCTCAAGAAACAGCAACCATAACTTGCAATTTTGACTCACGTAATGTTATCTTTAGCACACATGCAACTAACACATATATATTCCCAAAATTTATCCAATTCCAAAGGAAGTACCACATCCGGGAGATTCATTGCTGAATTTCAATTCCAAAGGAAGTACTACATCCACAAAATTCATTTCCGAATTCCAATTCCAATGGAAGTACTGCATTCACAAAATTTATTGCCAAATGCCTATGATAACTTGATCAACTTTGCATCAAGCACATTATTTGGCATACATTTTGAACCAAACCCATTAACTTTGCTACTAATACCAAACCATAATCTAAGCAATAACCAAAATCGAATTCTCGTTCTGAGTTTTAACCCATGCACACAGTGACATGCAAACGTTTGCAAAATTTTTGCTATAAATCATACACCTAATGAATGATAAATCACTATCCCATAGTGAATGTCCTCAAACAAAATACACGTTGACATTTATTCTTAAGGTAAGAAAGCCTTCAAACCTTTTTTAAAAATTATGTTAAAAAAAATTCAATCAATTTATCCCTAAACTAATTAAAGAATAAGAAAACCTACAAATCATGTATCCAGCAATGTTGACAAATATTCTGCCGCACGTATCGAAGCAAGGGCCTTGCCTAGCACTGTGTGCGAGCCACAATGGCTCCAAGCACGCAACTAGCCTAAACTAGTAAGCTCAAAGATGACGATGGTGTGTCACTCACCGCTCTACGCTTGTTGTCATGGAGGATTCCTCGCTGCGAAGAAGAAGAAGCCGCCGTTGTGCCGCGCTCAAACGCCTTGCCGTTGTCGTGTCGTCGCAATGCTCGATCACTCTCTCTCTCTCTCTCTCTCTCTCTCTCTCTCTCTCTCTCTCTCTCTCTCTCTCTCTCTCTCAAGCACACACACACACACACACACTAGTACACAAGAGAGACGGAGAAGGAGATGGAGCTAGAGCATTCTTCTTGCATTGCACAAATGAGAGAATGAATGATTTTTAGGTTTAGGTGACTTTTATATAAGCTTGCCCCATTCACACTTGGATGCCCATACTTAGCCAACTAACCCTTGAATGTTTCTGTTAGAGTGCACCTCTCATCGGCGATCACTCTTACCCTTTTGCTATTGGACCGACAAGCCCAGGCCATGACTACTAGAAGTGGACACCAGCGGTTAACGTGCCCCCCTTCCTGATGTAGATTCCGTCCTTGGAGTATAACAGTGCAGCATCGGGATCCACGATAGAAGTACTTGTGTCAGAAGAAAAACAACATTTTGAAAGCTCAAAGGCAACATGTGCAGGTGTGCAATAAGTGAGATGCATACATGATATTCTAGGAAATGCAAAAACAAATTCATGAATTGTAACATTGCACCAATGTTTACTAAGAAGGTCACTAGACGCCTATACTCATCTTGGTCAAAAGGATAGGCTTTTGCAATGGGAGAGACACTCTCTACTAAGTATGGATCAATCGTGGTCAAGAGACATATCAGCCATTCTAAGTCCTTGAATTCCTCTCACATGCTAGCGTACCTACCAAATCCCATTCATAGGCAAGCATCGGAAAGACCATGTGAAACACTTGTGAAAAGTAACAAGGGTACCTCTCACCCAAGGGAGGAGTGGATGACTCTAGCGTACTAGCCATATCTGTACACACAGATAGATTATGGTTAATGTGCAAATATTACAAGGGTAGTGTTCTTATGCATAATGTGTTTTTATGATTTTGTGTTATGTATGGAACTTGTAAGTTTCCACATTATTGTTTGGTGGCTCTTGCTTCTTTACTTTTTTATCTTGTTTTTGTGAGTATAAGGCTTTATATATACATTCCCTAGGATTGGAGATTGAGAGGTCACGGTTTCCGTATAGGAACTACATGAAGAGCAAGAAGCTTCATTTGACTTCCCTATTCCTGAGCTAGGTCGAACAAATCGTTCTTTCTTCGGTACCCAAACTAGCTATGGAGAGGGTGTGTAGCATTCCGTGATTTTTTCATTTCCGCGATCTTCAATTCATTTTGGAGCCACAGGATTGGGCTCACATGGGCCAGGTGACACTAAGAGCACAATTTATGTTTTGGCACCCAGATTTGATCATTTCCTTCATAGTAGCCTTGGGCTTCCAATAGTTTTTTAGGAATCCAACGCAACATTTCTTTACATTTCTTGGGGCGAGTGGGACGTCTTTTACCAGGCTCCTGTCTTTTAGCACTAGCTATGGTCGCTAAAGAAGCTTTTGGGACCCACTTGTATGTTTTCTTTGCTATATTGGGATGGGTCTTGTGTGTCTCAAGCTTTATTTCAAGTACATCAGTTGAAGCTCTAGAGTGTTGGGCTATGGGGACATATGGTTCAACCTCTTGGACATGCAATGTTTTGGGTTTTATTTCCTTAAGAGGCAATATTTCAGAGACTATGGCTTGAGTGGCAGGGCTAAGAGTTGGTTTCTGTGTTGTGACACCCCCAGTCCCCCAATCAATAGTGCATTTGGCGGCTATCATCCACGTGCATCCTAGGTTTATATTACCCTCCATAGTTTGAGCAGGCATGACCAAAAAGTCTTGAGTTACAACCCCATTGTCATAACTGACAGAAGTGTGTCAGATTCCAAAAACCGCAGTTTTTTTCTTGTTGACACCCCTAACTTGGATAATACTCTCAGATAGAGGTTGCTTCCCTAGCTGACACCACACCCCATATGATAGCAGATTAGCACCCGTGTCCAATAAGGTGTTATATAGCACTTTCCCATAGGCGCTGTTTAGCTCAATAGGGTATTGTGGAGGTGTGTCAGAGTCCAATCAATCCTCGTCAATTTCAACGTGGAATGCATGTGTAACTCCAAGATTGGCCTCTCGTTGGCGTCTTATACATTGTTGTCGCTCTTTCGCCTCGGCTTGAGCTTGTATCTTTTTCAATTTTGTTTGTGCCTTGGCTGCCTTTTTTTATGGATGGCACGTAGTTCCTCTTGGCTTAAAGGATCATAGTATCTTTTAAATTTTCTCCCATTGAGGAATCCAATGGTTTCAACTCCATCAAGAGTCTCCACACGAATGGTTCCTTGTGGGGTGATTTCACATACTCTATATGGTCCTTTTCCTGCATATTTCAACTTTCTCTTTTTGTTATGCACTCCATACATAAGGACTTTATCACCAAAATTGATATCTTTGTTCTTTAGATGACGATCAAACCATTTCGTCCTTCTATCTTTCTCCACAAGTGCATTTTGCACAGCTAATTGCCTCTCTTCATCTAGCCTTTCAAGGATGTATAATCGCTCAACTAAGGGGTTACCATCCCAACCTTCTTGAGAAGCTACTCAAAGACTAGGAATGACAAACTCCCATGGCATAACCGCTTCTTAGTCATACACCATCTTAAACGGTATGCAGTTAATGGCAACTTTATGCACAGTACGATAAGCCCATAAAGTTGAAGTCAGTTTTAGATCCCAATCTGTGCGATGAGCTTCCACCGTTTTGGTCAAGATAGAGATTAAGGTCTTGTTGGTGCTCTCAGCTTGGCCATTTTCTTGTGGATAATAAGGTGTGGACTTATGGGTGAGCTATCATGAAGTTGGTAGTGAGTTCTTTTATTACTCCATTTATAAAATGAGTACCATTGTCACTCACAATCTCAAAGGGACAACCAAATCTTGTAATAATGTTCTCAAAGAGAAACTTGGCAGTTGACCTCGCATGAGCCTTACGTGTCACCCTGGCTTCCGCCCACTTTGTCACATAGTCAGTGGCAACGATAATATATCCAGATTGAGTGCTACGAGTTGCCGAACTAATTGGGCCTACAAAGTACAAACCCCATTTTTCAAATGGTTGAGTCACTTTAACATGATGTAAGGGCATCTTATCCTTTCATTGTGTGATCTTGTAGTGTTAGCATTCATCACATTCTTTTGCAAAAAGTGATGTACCTTTGAATAAGGTAGGCCACCAGTAGCTTGATTGCAACACCTTTCTAACTGTTAGTTCCCCTAAGAAATGTCCTCCGGCTATACCCATGTGGGCTTCTTGCAGTATGTATAAATACTCATCGTCACGGGCACAACGTCTAAGAATATCATCCTTCCCTAGCCTGTAGAGAGTTCTTGCAATGAGAGGGTAAGGTTCACATTCTTTTAACAGTTTTTGAGCTATGTCCTTACGAAGCTCTTTGGGTAGAAAACCATTAACTAGAAAGTTCACAATCTTCTCACTCCATTCAAGTATGGTTTCGACTAGGAATAGAGAAGTATCGGGCAACTCGTCATCGACTCCAGTTGGGGCTTCACCATTGGCTATGCGAGACAAATGATCCACCATGACATGTCTTTTACCAGGTCTCACCACAATGGTAAAATCAAACTCAATGAGAATTAACAACCATCGTGTAATTCTTCCCGTGGAACAAGGTTTATTTACTAGATACAACAAGGCTTGATGATCAACATAGAAAACAAACTTGTTGGCCAGAAGGTAGTAGCAAAATTTCTTCACTGCATAAATCATACATAAACCTTCTCGCCCTGTAGTGTTGTAGTTTCTCTCAACATCATTAAATTGACGACTTGCAAAGCTAATGGGGTAGTTCAGTTTATGTTCTCCTGGTTGAGCTAGAACACACCCAATAGCAAAGTTCGATGCATCAATATGCACATGAAAAATTACATTCCAATCGGGCTCGTAGAATAGGGGCGTTAGTCAAGGTCTTTTTCCATGAATCATAAGCATGGTCACACTCCGCGGTCCACTCCGCGGTCCAGTGGAACTCAATAAGAAGCTTGTACAAAGGACAAGCTCTTGGCAAAGTTTAAAATAAACCCTCGGTAATAAACAACATGGCCCATGAACCTTTGAACTCCTTTATAGCTTGTAGGTGTTGGCAATTCCGCAATGGCTTTAATTTTTCTCTCATCTGTGAAAATCCCCTTTTTGGACACTACATGCCCTAAAATGACATTTGAAAGGGTTTAAGGAGATGCGATACAATCTGCACTTCTCAAACACTTTTCGTAAGCATGAGAGATATTCTTTCCAAGAGGAATAAACACAAAGGTCATCTAAGAACTCTTCACAAAACTCCCTCAAATATTCTCTGAAAGCAGTGTTTATTAATCTTTAAAAGGTAGCAGGGGCATTGGTTAAGCCAAAAGCCATAACATGAAATGCGAGCACTCCAAATTCAGTTACAAAGTCTGTTTAAGCTTGGTCCTCCAGCGCAATTGTGATTTGATTGTAGCCAGAGTACCCATCTAGAAAGCTATAAGCTTCCTTCCCTGCAACTCTTTCAAGTACATGTTCTGAATATGGCAAGGGGTAATGGTCCCTCCTAGTGACGGCATTGACCTTCTTGAGATCCACACACACTCTAAGTTTCCCATTCTTTTTTGGCACAATCACTATTGAAGACACCCATTCTGAGTGCTCAATAGGGTATATGAATCCGCATTTCACAAGCTTTTCAATCTCTTCTTGCACGATCTTTGCATATTTAGGATTCATTGGGTAGGGTCGTTGCTAAATTGGTTTAGCCATGCTATTCATGGGGATTGTGTGTTGCACCATGGAAGGTGGAACACCTTTCATATCATGAAAAGTCCAAGCAAATATGTCCCTGAATTCCTTGAGAAGTTCTGCTAACTCTATTTCCTTAACTATCGTTGGATCGTCATAGACTCCATTTCTCCCATCGATAGGTTTTCTTTGAGTCTTTGTATACACAACCTTACATTCCTCTATGGTTTAGGATTTCAAATGTTCAAGTGTGTGCAGGGTGTAAGTTTGTGGGGTCCATTTGTTCTGTGGACTGTGATTTCACTTCCGATTCCTTTTGTTGTTGAGCTAACTCTTGATTTTGTCGTCTCCTTGCGGTACAACTCAACTTTGGCTTCTATGTAGCCTCTAGTTGTGCGAGTCAATGGGTTGTGGACTACAGCACATAACGCTTTGAAGGTATTCACCCCAGTTATCTACCAACTTCCGATGAAGCCATTCTGCGGTAGATTTCTTTTCATTTATTCTAGCACGCACATTTGCTCAATATCGTCGCCTCTTATATCTCTTACTCTTCTTGTCTAATTTTCTATTACGGTTGATCTCTAGTGAAGAGTCACTAGATGAATCGTTACTTGTGTCTTCTGCTCCCTTGGATAGATTGTCATCTAGGGTACCACTGGGCCCTGAATGGTTTGTCCCCACATTTGTACTAAGATTTAACTCAGATTCTTCGTCCTCAAACTCAATTGATGATTCTGACCCCAAATCGTGTGGGCTATAGTCTTGTGAGACACTACTGGTTCCAATGCGACTCAAACCTTCATCATGTAGGTCATCAGAAGCTGTATGCATTGCTTCTAGCATATTTAAGGGTACGAGTGGTGGCATTTCATCCCCCTCAGGTGTTATCCAGGTATTTTTCCAAGTTTCTATGGTTGCTGGTAAGTGGACCCAATCCACATTGTCCGACTCAATCATCCCAGGTAGTACATCCATATATAAGGAGAATCTTCCCCAGCATCAGTGTCCGCTTTACATGTGTAACAATACTACAATGGGACCGAGTGAACTGTGGTATCAAATCTATGATCAATTATAAACATGTTTCCCAGGGGATGTGCTCGACCAGTTACAAGATCCACTCAAATGACAGAATCTTGGAACTGCAAGTAGACATGGTTTTTAGACCAGTCATGCACCATTTTTGCTTCCCTCATGAAAGGACGTCCTAAGATCATCTCAGATGCCATAGTGTGCTTGGAGAAATCCATAACAATGATGGTAATCCTTATTTTATGTCCAAAGACCTTGATCTTGAGATCTTCTAGCATCCCAATAGGTTTAACAACAGACCCATTGTCCGTCTTCACTACTATGGTTGTGGTCCCAAGGTGAGGTCTTCCCATAGTTTCCCAGCAATTTTTAGTCACAATGCTAATCCCAGTGCCAGCATCAAGAATTCCCTTCACAGTTAATCCCTTGGTAGTGATTGGTATGGTTGCATTGGATTCATCTCCCTCAAAGTATTGTCCCAACTTGTTAACATGTGTTTCTACAACAAGGTTCTCATCTAAGTTGGGTTGTGGATCTAAGTGTTCCTCCTCTATTGGCATCTCCCCAGCTCCATCCATCTGTGCAAATTGTGGTAGCCCAACCTTTAGTTCTCCATTGAGAAAAGCTCCAAGAGTTGAGACTAGCTCAGGGTCTTTATATAGTTTGGACATGATGGTGGTTCCAACTTCTGAAGACATGAAATCCATCAATTTGGAAATTTTTAACGGCACCTTTTGGGCTTTAGCCCCTTAACGTGGGGAAGATGGGATCTCCATTTCTTCGATAGGGTCAGGTAGTCCCTCTGTAAACATTCTTTCCATCAAGAAGTCAGTATGCCCACTTTCCCATGACTTTAAGTCACGTTCTTCTTGGATGACACTAGGTATGGCTAAGGGTCTAGGGACTTGGTGAGGCTGTTGTTGCATAGGGAACATTGTGTCTGTAATCTGGATCTGCCTAGGTGCTGGCTCTAGATCCCTTTGGGTATCTTCTACCAAACTCCTTAATTGCTAGACTCGCTCAATCTCCTCTGTAGGGTTTGGATAAGTTCTCATCTTCTTCTTGGATCCTGGCCATTATGGCTCATGAAGATCTTCCTTGTTGGTTTCTATCGTATTGGTCGTTTTGGTCTCCATGGTTTCACCTGAATCAGAATCCTCTTCAATGTTGTTCATATATATGGGGTCGTCACCAGTCCAAATGTTGGTCTTTGAACTAGGGTCTGACTTCGCTGCTTTTTGCGATCTCTTCCTTTGTGATTTCTTCTTTTTCTGAGATTGGGCAATTAATGTCGTGTCTCTTTCCTCAAGAATATAATTTTGTTTATGGAGCATCAATCGTGTGAGTACGTTTATTGGTACCACAAGTGTACTTTGTGATGGCTCCTATGTAACCTCAATCAAGTTTAATGGCGTAATCTTCGATGCATTTGGATTATTTGGACATTGGGAAATCAAATGATCTTGGCCACATTGATTACACATGAGTATCGCCATTGTCACACGTGATCGCTTTATTAGTTTGCATTAGTGTGGCGTTCTTTTGTAGCCTAATAGGACACTCGGACACACAATGTGGACCTCCACACTCATAGCATTGAAGAGGAAGTCTCTTAGCAGTGTAATTGATATTTTGGCCTCTTGCAGCAAGAGCAGCTACTTGATAGACAGGTTTCACTTGTCCCCAATAGTCCTCCTTGTAGTATCGTGGACTTTCTTCAAGCGCATCAATCCCATAGGCAATATTAGGGTCTATATCTTCCTCATAGCCTTCCAAACAAGCAATAGATGACTCACAACCCACTTGATTCACTGAAGTGATTCTCGGATGTGGTGGTTGTGCTCCTAGCAAGGGTAGGTATGGTAGCCGTGGTGTCATCAAGGAAAAGATGAGCTAGAAATTGGAAAAGTAAAGCTATCACTCGTGGGCTCATATTGCACTGAGACCCCTGGCGAAACAACATATGGAGGATCCATCAGACTTACCGAGGAGGTCTCCATTTGCGATAAGGTTGGTTGTTTAGCCTTCCCTGTATCCAAGAATCTCATGAGACCCGTTGAAGGCATGTGGATTCCCTTGTTCTGTCTCTCTAGCTCAATAACCCTATGGATGACCTCACAAACTCTTTGTTGTTGATCTTCCACACTAGTAGCACCCATTGTGGATTGTAGGACATCTAACCAACTCACGTGATAGGTGTGACCTGTGTATAGGTTGGTCAGAGTATCCGTTTGTAGTTCGTATTCCCAGTTCTCATTTAAGAATGCTCCATCTAGGATTGAGGTGCTAGAGGTGTCTTTTGAACTAGATGCAATGTGGCTCTCTATGGGTTGACCCTTAGTGGTCGCTAATTTAGGAGCACTCGATTGCTCTCCTAGCAAAGATATTGACATAGGGGATTTCGCTTTTAACTCTGTTCGTTGCTTTGCCTTGCTGCGTAAGCTCTCAGTTTTCTTTTTCCTAGCCGCGATGATATACCGCTCAACTTATGGTACTTCGGCAAGGCTTCTACTATCAGGTAATATAACCTCGGAGGGGAATAGCTCTGAAGAGTCAGGGGGTGCAGTGAATGGAGTATTCACGTGCACATTCTCTAAGGGCATAGAGTCTACATTAGTCATTAATGGAGAATTTACTCCCCCCCCCCCCCCCCTCCCCCTCTCATTTACATCGTTAGCTCCATGTTCGGAGCGAGTGGCTCTACCAAAAGTTTTCTTCAAGTGGCTTTTGGTAGAGCGAGTGGCTCTACCAAAAGTTTTCTTCAAGCGGTTAAGCATGCTCGGCCCGGACCGTGGGTCCATGGCATGCATGTCTTGGCTTGAGCTATCAGGATTAATCATTGGGTAACCCTCCATGACATCGTAGTCAGAGGAAGAGTCACTAGACGCTATATGCGAGTCTTGAGTGGTACTACCTTGGGTTCCCGCTGAGGGCGTAGAGCCTAAGGTAGAGGAATAATGAGTGCCCGCCTAAACGGAGACACTCTCGATGTGCTCCTCCTCTAGCACACAACCAGAGCGTAGGTGCATGTGACCTCGACACTCTAGAGGTGTTGGTGAGTGCCCGTGGAGGCCGCTCACCTAGTTTTTTAGATGTTTATAACTCATTTTTTTATATTTTTGGTTCCTTTTCTTAACCGAGCCACAGAATATAGCGTACTATAGCTCAAAACGAGCATCTTGGCTAGAGGGACGTGTCGTGATTTACAGCCCTCGTTTCGATTACTTATAGCCCTCGGAATCCTAAAACTAGTCTTTTCTTAGGTGGAGAGGGATAGAATTAGTAAGTCCAAAGGGTGAGTGTGAAGGGGATGGTGGAGGACTTAAGGAACTTGTCCCACATGCCCTCATTCCCTCTTGTGGGGCTAGGTTATATATATAAGAGTGAGTCTAGTATATATCATAAGACTGAGGACTAAGGCCTAAGTTTGGGCTTGGGCCTGGGCTTGAGCTTGGGCTTGGGCCCGATCCAAAATTTTCGTAGAGCACGCTCACACCTCATGCTTAAATATTTTCGAGTTTTTATTTTACTTTTGTGGCCGTCGCCGCTCGCGGTCTTTTTGAGCCACACACACACAACTTTTTTCCTACTCTTCTAACTAACCTAACCTTATCTCTTCTGCAGCTAACTACTCTGGTAACTAAGCTTATCTACTCTGCTAACTACTAACTCAAAGTACAGCTTCCTACTTTGCTAACTGCTTACTCTTTCACTACCTAACACACTAACTACTAGCTGTGCAAATAAAAAACTGTGTAAAAGCAGACATTCACAGAAAACAAGCTATTCACTAACTATGTAAAGACTGTGTGCAAGCAGACATTGGTAGAAAACACTCATTCACTACTAATTACTAACTGTGCAAATTATAAAAAACTATGTAAAAGCAAACATTGGCAGAAAACAAAGGCTATGCAAGAAATTAAAGCTTACAGAAAGTAACTTCTTCTTCTTCCTAACATAAACATTCACAGAAGAAGCATAGAGTGCTTCTTGAGCTTAGTGCAGGGTGATTCCCCGCCAACGACGCCAAAAATGTGGGCTTTTGCCGCATGTATCAATGCAAGGGCCTTGCCTAGCACTGTGTGCGAGCCACGATGGCTCCAAGCATGCAACTAGCCTAAACTAGTAAGCTCAAAGATGACGATGGTGTGTCACTTACCGTTGTACGCTTGCCGTCGTGGAGGATTCCTCGCTGCGGAGAAGAAAAAGCTGTCGTTTCACTACGCTCAACCGCCTTGCCGTCATCGTGCCACCGCAATGCTCGATCTCTCTCTCTCTCTCTCTCTCTCTCTCTCTCTCTCTCTCTCTCTCTCTCTCTCTCTCTCTCTCAAGCACGCGCACATACACTAGTACACAAGGGAGACGGAGAAGGAGATGGAGCAAGAACACTCTTCTTACATTGCACAAATGAGAGAATGAATGATTTTTAGGTTTAGGTGACTTTTATATGAACTCGCCCCATTCACACTTGAACGTCCATACTTAGCCAACTAACCCTTGAATATTCCTGTTTGAGTACGCCTCTGATCAGCGATCACTCTTACCCTTTTCCTATTGGACCGACAGGCCCGACCCATGACTACTAGAAGTGGACGCCATTGGTTAACATCCACCCAGCCATACCCCTTCATAGGCAACCTTGGGCTACGTTCAGATCGACCGATCACCTCTTGTCATTGGCCTAACATTACTCCTCCCTTGGTCCTAAGTGGCAAACTTCTTTTTAAGAACACAAATGTTTTTCCAAGTAGTACCTTCCTCATATCTACCTTTCCACTTGACTAATGTTTGTCAACGAACATGATGATGCATACGTAGATCATGGTAGTCGAGTACACGCTCAGGTTCATGCAGCTAAGTAAGAGGTACAATGAAATCAACCAAAATCTTTTGGTAAGTATTATTGCCATCCTTATGTAACCGGTTACGTAAACGACTTACATGGAATATCGCTTGACTATGAGTGTGTTAGAAATGAGAGTTTATAGGCTATATCACCAACTCGCTTGAGTATCTTAAAAGACCCACAATATCTTGGAGATAATATAGGTGTTGGCCGAATCTTCAAATTTTTAAAATGCTCTGACACAGATAAAATATATCTTGCTCTTTCATGAAGGTAATTCGTGAATGTTTCTCAACAACATACTTCTTATACCAATCATGTGGTTTTTGAACATTTCAACGAACCAATCTCAACATTTCCATATTGGTATTGAAGGAAATCCTCAACCTGTTGAAGCTTTTTAGTCGCCAACCCCATCGTAATTGGTGACCTAGGTTGAAAACCGTACATGAGTATGAAAATACTAAAACTTGTTGTGACATGCTTAGCATTTTTGTAAGGCTAACATATGCTCGTACGCATATTCTTCAACACTTGGTTGACTCGTTATGTATGGCCATTTGTTTCAAGATGAACACAAGCCTCCAATCGTTTGAACACAAACCTCCAAACGTGATTCTTCAACTTGAGTTCATGATCACTCACAATGTTACTTGGAAACCTATACAACCGGTATAAATTTTTCACAAATAACTTGGCTAACTCTAGTCTTGATTGTGGATTTGGTTCAAATCAACTTGCAAAGTTTAGTCAACCAATCTACGACCATCGATATCGAGTCATGACCTCATAGAGCGGTTGGTAAACCCACAATGAAATCCTCAGAGTTACTTTTTCATTTACCATTAGGAATCTCTATTGGATGCAAGAGACCTCCTGCCTTTAGGCACTCTGCTTTATTTATTTGACATTTCAGACAATGCAAGACATAGTCTTTAACATAGCCATGTAAACCTAACCAATGAAACTATCGTTTTACAAGAGCATAAGTCTTCTTAATGCTTGGAAAACTTGCACTTGGATTGTCGTGACACTCATAAAGAATTTGGCACCGAATGTCCACTTCCCTCAGTACACACACTCTCCCCTTGTGGAGTAGGTATCCATTATCTATACAAAAATTCTTCCATCTCTGCAACTCATCACTCGAAAGACGAGAATTGAGTGTGGAGATTAAAGACACACTACCAAAATTGGAATGAGAAAGATCCCTCATTTGCACATTCCATACAACTAAGAGCATTAGGTACCACAGTGTATCGTCCTTTGCGATACTAAAACTTTGCATCATACTCTTGAAAAATCTCAGTCCACCTTTCGACCCTTCAAATCAATTTGTTTTCTAAACTACGTCATGCTTTCATGGTCAAACAAATTCTTAGATAAGTTCTATACAAATAATTCCCCCCATGGCTTCAAAGCCGACTATTGCATAGAGTTCTGGTTCGCAAATAGAATAATTTTGTTGGGCAAAACAAGCTTCTTGCTTTTAATTACAATTGACATTTCCTCCTGCAAAAGTTACTCCAATAGCACGATTACTAACATTTGTTTTTCTGAAACAAACAACTTCTAAGAATCGACAATAGCCAAAATAGGAGTTGTGGATAATGTGTCCTTGAGAGCATCAAAACTTTGTTGTTGAGCTTCTCCCCATTGAAAGGGTTTCCCCTTGACTTTTAGTTGATCCATCATCATCATCAGAACACCAATATGAGTATAGTGTTTAACAAACCTTCAATAACAACCCGCAAAAATGTAACTTTTCTAGGCTTTAGGGAATATGCCACCTCTGAATGATATCCACTTTGGATTGATCCATGTGTAGCTAATCAATTATAAAAACATACCCTAAGTAATGATTTTCTCCTTGAGAAAATCTTACTTGGATTCTAGACCTCGACGTCATGGCTGTTCGTCATCGCTACCTTGTAACAATGGGAATTCGAAGACTAGAACAACTTGAGTCATTTCACTAACTTAAATTTAATGAACTTGTTCGAAGTACCTGTGTCCTTGGATAGACCCATGCACACACAAACTCATGTGGACCAAACGTCGACTACCACATTAGTTATACAACACTCGTGCACCGCTTCAGTGTGTGTTACCTCAACATTGAAGAAATGAGGATTGCTTTCTTGTTATCTTGGCCAAATATTTCCCTTTGAGACAATCCTTTTTGCCATGTCCACCTAAACATGTAAACATAAAGTTTTCCACCTAGAGAGAGGACCCCTTGGATTTTTTTGGGCGCTCCAAATGCAACTATTATAAACTTTTTTTATCGTGTCCATGTTGTGTGCATGCATTTCCATATACAATGTCAAAAATGTGAGTTACGCAATTCTTTCTCACTAGTATCATCGTGTACATGCGCTTGTAGTATAACTTCCTCAAGCATCTTGGAATAGTAGGTTTTGATATGCTTCTTAAGCTCTCGTCCCACAAATAAACCCACACAAGTACTAGAAGTCATCAAGACCTTCTAGTTAGACAATGACATCACAATAGTGAGAGATATACTTCAATAGTGTCTTATACGAACACATGGAGCTCTTCTCCCGTGCAAACCAATTTCTACCTTATTCAATCATGGCAAAAATTCTTTTCTGAACAAATTTTCGATGGTTGCCCATGATTGTAGTAAGAGGCCCTTCTCTTTGGGAGACATCCACCATTTGTAAGCATTACCTTCGAGTGTCAAATCGTCTATAGTGTCTTGACTACATCTTCAGTATGTTTAAAATCATGTATCACATCCATTTACTTCGGAATATTCAGTCTCTTTGTTGTATTCCCTCTCTTCTCTCCTACAAATTGGTGGCTTGGTATTTTTCAATAAGTCACCCAACTCTTTTAAGGACAGAAGGTACGCAAACCCTTCAAATAGGTACCTTGCTCCTATTGACCAAGTGTACTCCCATCTAGTACCAAGAGATGCAAAAGTCCCAAGTCTACTCATTCACTAGGCCCCTGGCCGACTGTTGCATGAACAGCACAAGTATACCATCCATTTTGGTGACACTCTTATTTCACTTAACAAAATTAGACTCTAAACAATCATGAATGTTTACAATGCTCTAAATTCTTTGATGTTAAGCGACTCGTAGCTATCACCCCTCACCAATTAAAAACAATTAGAAACCACCTCACTTGAAGATAATAAGCCATGATAATTTCAATACCGCTAGGTCACCAAAAATCATCACTGCAAATTGAGCTTGTTGATCATATAATCAACGATTGAGAAAGTGTCCAACTCGAGGGAGAAAAACTAGAAAAAAAAATGAATATTGTGACACTGAAGCCCCGCAAGCTGTGCTTATTGCTAGGTTATCAACCACATTGTCACTTTTGTCCAAGTTGTAACAATAAACAATGTCAATAGTCGATCGCTTGAAACCTTGAATTATCTTGTACAGCATGGAAGCTCTAACACAACAAAAACCAAAGGCTACTTCATTTTTTCTAAGGTGGGTGCCATCTATGAAGGCGAAGAAGGGAATACCACCTTGGCCAATGAAGCACAATGTGCCACATCCCCCAACTTGCAAGCCCCGTTTTCATGCAATTCTTCGCGTCCCTTGTATTCGGCACTTTCTTGCAATATTGATCATTCGTTTGCGTCCCACATTCTCGTATCCCTCTTGCATCCGTGTATGCGTTTGCTTGCCTGCAGGTCCCATTTGCAACGCAAGTGAGCCGACGCGGTCCCGTTTCCCCGACATCCCGAACGAGGGCATCACTTGGTATCAAAGGCATGAAAACCATTGTCAAACTGGTAGCGAGGTTGCAAGTCCTACCTAGGGATGAAACTTAAGACTAGCAGCTAGATACATAGAAAGATTAGTGGGTATGGTAGGACATGTTATACTATCCTCGTGTGGATTGAAGAATGAAAAACTTTGCGAGTGGGTTTTGGTACTAACAATTTTGATGTCATTTATGGAGACCATTCATGCATCAATTAAGATGGTGCAAGATTGAAGTTGAAATTCTGTTGACAGATTGAATTACGATTGTGCAAGATTGAAGTTGTAATTTCCGCTTACAGAATGTCTCTGACCCTTCATTGCTTCATGTCGACTCTGAGCTACGCTTGTCTATAGGGAATAACAGATCGTGGGTACCCTCCCTTCCCTTTTATAATATAACCTAAAAGGGTGAAGGTGTTTGATTTAGTTAAATTGAGCTAATCCAATGAGTGTTGGGGACATTTCTACGAAATGGCAATCCATTTTGAGGTCTTAACCCGAGAGGGGTTCACCCATGGGTACCGATGAGAGTTGCCAAGAGCAAAACAGACGGGAAGGGCTGGTAGTGCATGGTACAATGCTCTCAACATACGGTTCCTTTAATGTCGAAATCCTCTCCTTTGAATTGTGAACCCGACAAGGGCAACAGCAAGCAATTACGTGTTGGTGGATGGATATGCACGCTCGCAAGGCCTGTAATGTGCCCTTCCTCTACCAAGCCAATACACGATTCACAATAGCTCTCTCCACAACCTACATGATTCATCCAAAAGACACCTTCCAAGAATAGCAAACTTCCATGACCATTGGGAGCCAGAATGCCAACTTTCTATTCAACCATAGCACTATTAAACACTATTGAATTGATTTGTATGGTTTTTGGCCTTAGTAAAGCATGGCATATTCATGGTTCATTGGGTAAAGTTCTTAGATTAGTAGACAATCCGTCAAAGATACAACCAACTCACAGGCAGGTGAACTGGACATGCATCAATCATGCCCTGCCAAAGATAAGACAATCAGACAATCAGGCCCTGCCACTTTTGACATGTTCAACCGCCGATACACTTCTGAAATGTCTTGTAATCCTTTGACAAAGTGACAAGGTGGGAGGAAAAACCGCAGTCCTGTGTTGTGTTCAAAAACTACACTGCTCAGCTGACAGAATGCCCATCAATTTTAGGTAAAAGCAACACTACAAGTACGAGATGTCTAACACTCTTATGGTTGTGACATGTATCAAAACCATAGAGATAGCACCCACTAGCAAGTTGAGCCCCAAGCTTAACATCTTTAGGGCAGAGAACTCATCTTTCAGGAATGTTGCCTAGCATTTGTAGAAGGAATGGTCCAATATTCTGCGCTTACAGGTTTCTTTCGTCAGCTGAGGTCTCTTGCAAAGAGGAAGCGGCGGCAAACCGTGCAATACCACAAGAAAGTAGCATGAGAGCCCAACAATCAGTAGTTTGAAAATAAGGTAAAAAGGCTGAGGCCGACACCTCAACATGGCCTTAGCGTTGTTATGAGGAGAGGAAATCCAACATTATACAAAATTGCTCACGGGTATAGGTAGATGGGGCTTAGAGCAAGACTGGGAAAGAGAGAGAGAGAGAGAGAGAGAGAGAGAGAGAGAGGTATCACATGAAACCCTGCTTTTCACTGTCCTCCTGTTGCACACACCTCAGCTAGCTCCATGTCTACTTTGCTCTTCCTCCTCTACTTCTCTGCTCAATGCTCGCTGCATGACCTTGTTTCCACATACCCAATCCATCCCTAATGTGACACCGACTACTAACTTTGGCTTTGCAAGAGCCTGATAGTAAGCATCATTAGAGGGAACTTGGTGGTGGTATTGATCGACGCTCAAGGTAGGGAGAAAAATGTCTGGAACCTCTCGCATATGGAATTAGTAGATGCTCACCGTCATCAATGAGTCACCTGGCTTGCCACTGGGGGGCGCTTCTAAAGTTAAAAGTCAACTTCTTTCAACCTGCAATGGGTACCTCTTCCAGATTAGCAAAATTTCTTCCATAGACCCCCTCCCATCATTGGAGGACCTTTTAGGGAATTATATAACCCCAAGGAATCCGGCCTTTTAGACGACCTGCACACCATCATCGTAAGGGTGACATCTTTCCGCTGGGAAGCACTTGTACAGTTGAGATGATCAATCTTTTTCAGGGTTGCCCAGTAACATCTTCCAAACCGCACCAAAAACTGGAGTTGACTGACAATTGCAAAAACCTTTAATGCCCTTTTAACGCATATCAGCAGTACGAGGCTATCATTCCGGCCAATATCAAGCTCTTCATTTTGCAGGGCTCGTGGGGTAGCCCTACACATAGAAACTTTAGACCCTATTAAAAAAAGGGGGCTCCATAAACAAATTTGAAACCCTTTTGAAAAAAGGGAGCTCCATAAACAAATTTGAGTTGAGCATTGGTGGTAACTCCTTGTAACAAGGACTGCCTATCATGGCATTGACCGCCAGGAGCATTCCATCAATGACCTATCAGTGACTATACCTATATTTCCACTGCTACCGCCATAATCCCACCACTTCCAGCCAGACACCATGCGATCACAGTGCTTGCGGGACTAATCAGTGACCACCATTTCCCACACTTTTAATTCCATAAGAATCAAAAATAACATGCCACATTAAACATATGACTAGAATTTCCTTCTGATAAGGTTTAAGCCAATACATCTTTAGCACTTTACTCAAGAAAATGAATTCGCGAATTTCACATCTTCACAAGAGTACCACCTCATACTGCATTTACTCTTCAGCAACCCTTTTAGCCTGCAGACTCTTACTCTTCGGAAACCGTTTAGCCAAGATTGTACAATTTTTTCCAAGCAACAAACCACAACCTGGAAAAAGTACCGCATAGACAATATGACTAGGAAAGGGCAAGGGTACAATTCGTTTATCAAGTTGGCAACGTCAAGCTTGCTCTCAACGAATATACAACTTGAAAATTAGAAAAAACGAACTATAATAAACAAAATGTAGATTTCAAAATCGATCCAATACAAAAATGGTTACATTGCTTTCAACCAATCAACTGCAACATCCACCAGATGACTGGCCCCTCTCTGATCGAAAAGCTCCTCTGTGAGTTGCTATTGTCAAATAAAATTGAAGACACAGAAATTCTGTAAGGTAAAACAACCACTCTTGATGCAGCACCTAAGACTACAACCCGTCAAAATTTTGATTTTCATCAACAATGACCCAAATCACCACAAAGGCCGCCGTGATTAGGGCCACTGCATGTGCAAGGTAGTTGTGCTTACCAGTGAGATAATTAAAAGCCCTCTAGACTGGAACCTTCGCATTAGGAATCCATCCAGATTATAGCAAAAATAACGCTATTAATACGTCAATTAACTGCACAGTACTCCGTTCCACATCATCAAAAGAACAATATTGCCATGCCGACGCTCCTCCCTGCATGCATCAAAAGCGAATTTAAAGAAACAGCAAGTAATACATCCAAGAGAGAGAGGAGAAATGTGGGCGGCATGGTCTGTCCCAAAGAGTAATAGCAGCGACGCCGCTCTCCAAGGCGATGGAATATGCCGCCCCCCATTACGATCTCCCCCTTCCTGCCTTGCCCTGCCTTCTCTCGCAGCCCAGAGAGCTGAGAGAAAGAGGCAAGTCCAAGGGAAAGGGAGGGAGGGTAAGGTGGTGATGTGAGACGGTAGCGCAGGATTCTACGGCACTGCTGCAGCAGCCGCTCCTCTGGCGATGGCGCTCGGCCGGTGCCCCTGCCTGCAGGGTCTCCCGGGCCCCGTCTGTGAACCCTAATGTAGTCTCTACATTACTTTATATCCCCTCGCTTCAGGATTTCGCAACACCGTTTTCACATGCGTCCGGATACACCAGGCCTCGGATCCACTTTTCTTTTGGGAGGGGAGGGGACGGTGGTGCATGGAGCCATGGACCGGTCACTTGTTTGCGCAGTTGAAGATGGGGGAATCTCGAGGGCGATGGACGGCAACCAAAAATTGAGCGCTGGGTGCACGGAAGGGAATTTGAACCCAGACGATCATCATGAGAGGCTAGTGCCCTAACCATACGCATGTGCATTTGGTTGTCCAAGCAATGAAAACAAAAACATATAAGGTAAACAAAAATGTTGAAAAGTAAACTAGGACTTAAAAAGTAAACTCGGGTACATCCAACGGCTGAGTGCCTTTTTGATTTCGATGTCTCACTTCCCACGCATCGATCCCAACACTCCCACATCCTTGAATACCACGTGTTACTTAGACCCCGGGGGGGGGGGGGGGGGGGGGCGGGGGGGGGGGGCACACACAAGACTTAAGTACATGGGTCTTCAATAAAGACCCATCATGGTACCAACGGTGGACATACGCACGCATGAATCTCAAGGACGATCAACGTCCAACAAAAAAGTGCGGATCAACATCCCCCTTAGATTCGAACCCACCACGCAAGCCCATGTGTTTTGTTGTCCATGATGCCCAAACAAAACCCTATAAAGTAATCGCATGTAGGGAAAAATAAACTAGGACAAAAAAGATAAGTCGGACACGTCCCTTTAGAATCAGACAACCAAGCCTACCTCGCATCTCATGCGTCCAGCTCCCCGCTGTGGATCTCATGACGGTTTCTTCATTGAAGACCCCGTGTTCGTTACAGTTGTATCCCACTCAGGGACATAGAAGATTTGTAGCGCTTCGTGAAAGTCCAGAAGTGCATGGATTCCCTCTACAATCCACTACACTCTTGGCAAAAGTGCATCAGCCACTTCAATGCCTCCATTCACCACCTCCTATAAACCCATCGGCTAGCTCTACTAGTAACAAAAAAAATTATCTTGATATTTTTTTACCTTGATTATCTAAGAGCAATTTTGGAAACCTTGAAAGGAGAGGTATTCCACTTGGTTGGTCTTAATTGGATAAAGCAGCTTGAAAAGGTAAGGAAGCAAATAAAGCGGGTGTAGAAAAACCAACAAGTGTAAAAAAACCTTGACCGTTGCATGTGTATCTCGTAAAGAAAAAAGCTTTGCCATGTGCCTGTGGTAGGCAATGAAGAAACCAACGGCCCAAAAAAACAAGGATGTTAAAGTAAGGTTGGAACTTTGCACCACCCTAGCATATAGACGAGCAATACGTTGAGTCTCCACACACACACACACACACACACACACACACAGAGAGAGAGAGAGAGAGAGAGAGAGTGGAATTGGAGTTGATCTCTTTAGATAGCTGATTCCAGTGTTAGAACTTACAGCTATTGGTGATTCGTTAGTTCAATCAGTAGAACTGGAAGAGAAGATAGAAACTGAATTGGAATAGTTACATGAACTGAAATACATCTGCTGAGAGGAGAGACAGGCTGAATGACTGGAAATAGTGTTCAGATTTAGAGTTCAGGAAGAATGAATACAAGGTATATCTGAAGTTTTAGTTCTGAAGTTGTTCTTGAGCTACACTTCGACTACTGTATTAAGGATTACAGAGTAGGATTACAACTGAAGATAGTGTAGCTCAGGAACAACTTCAGAACTAAAACCACACAACTAAGAGTAAGAAGTCAAAGGATAAGCAGCCCAAAATTACAACCAACCCGATTACAATGTAATGGGTCCTATTTATAGCCCTTTGAAGTTATTGTGGTAACCGCCATGGTAATTACTGACTGGTCCGTTGTTCGGCTTCCAGGAGCCGGTTCCCACCTATTAAGACTGTCTCCGCCATCTACATCCTTCCCTCCTTTCTTGAATTTTGGTAAGACTCCAAAATTTTTGGAAAAATATCCATCGGCTGATCCTTCTGAAGTTTTGAGGAAGCTCTTTGCCTGCTTGCTGAGTTGGCCGATGTTCCTCGTGAGTCGGCCTATGTTCCCCATGAGCGTAGCCTTCTGACATTTCTGGCTATTGTGGTATTGCTAGCTTTATGCCATATTTCATGCTTGTTGAGTGCTTGACACCCCTATAATTGTAATTCCATGGGTGTCCAACCAAAGAGATACCAACACCTGACTGGGAAAATCCACCATCTGATTCTGAATATCGACTTCATAAGGCGTGAGAGGATGATAAGTTTTGGTGTTGGGATCATAGAGCTTGCGTCTGCCTATTAGACGAGTTATGGCCAATTTGTGACAATGCGAAGCTGTATGGATCCATCCTTCTGGAAGATGCTAATTTGTTTTGATCCTAGCTTCAAAGAGAATCTCAACCATCTCTCTATACTGTGGTCCTAGGCCTGGTTTAGCCGTAATGTCCTTTTCAGGAACTTTAGAGGACTCAACAGTGAGTTGCAGCAGCTGGTTTGTGATCTTAGTGAGACCTTTAATTTGGATTTTCCATTGTCCCATACACAGCTTGATCCTCTGCACCTCATCTCTTAATTCCTAGAAATCATTTAATTGAAGAGCATCACTAATAGTGCTAGCCAGATTTTCCATTCCACAATCGATCGCTCATACCAATCCTGAAGATCATCAGTAATCTTATAGTATGTGAGCCGATCTACTGGTTCTGTATGTTGAGGATATAGTGTTGGAAAAAACCTCGGCAGCTCCGCTTCTCTTGTTGGTAAAGCATACAGGAGAACTGGGAAATCAAATACAAACTCTAGAAGATTAAGGACAGCGTGGTTCTCCTGCTACATCATCTTTCTGGTAACTTTAACCAGCTCAAATAATCTCTAGAGAGCGGTTGCCTGTTCTCCTACTGTCATTTGAGTTTGAGGTCCCTTGCTGGTGGTAGTCTGATCTTCAAGAATCACTTGCATCCTCTGATCCAAAACTCCCCTAGCAATCTGCATTTGCACTAAGACCTCTTTTAATTGACTTCTGACATCTTTCATACATTTATATGTCGGCTTATTCCCCAGCAAGAGCTCTAATTCAATGGCTAGGGAATGACAATCTGTAGTAAAATGCCACTGCCAATGTGGATTAACTACTTTCTCATCAGCAATTAGTATCCATTCAGGCACTCTCTCTAGCAATTGTATTGTACTAGGATGCTCAGGCAATTAGCACGCCTCCTGATCATGGAAAGCAGTTGATTTCCAATGTTGAACCATTTCCCTAGCGCCGACATATAGTCGCTAAAATCGCTCCATATCAATGATAAGATCATCATCCTCTAGATACATCCTGGTTATAGGAGCCCGCTGATGTCTTAGTCTCTTGTTCAACGTGATGAGCTGTAATGAATGTCTCTCATCACTTGTTAGAATCTCAGTCATAGCTTTGCCTTTCCCTTTGTCATCCATGACTGGTGTACCGGTGAATTCCTAGCGTTGCTAGGTTGTTGATCTCCCACCTGCGACTGTTGGTCACCTGATTGCTGGTCTGGTTGGTCTGTCTTTTACCGATTCCCTCCTGTAGCCCCCGCTCCACCAGTACCAGGTCCTGAAGGTGGAGATGGAGGAGAGTCATCATCATCATGCCCTTCTTCTGATTCATCCTCCTTCTCTTCTTCTTCTTCTGCCTTATCATCATCCTCCTCAAGGTTGTTCTGTTGTTCAATATAATCAAGGATAGCTTGATTTGCCAGAGCGCTATTATATTGAGAGAGTTTGTCTTGCAAATCACTCTACATTGTCTCCATGAGAGTCCTCAAATTATCCATATTGAAAACAGCATTCCCTTCTAGATTTAATATCTCATTTAGATTATTATAGATGTATCTTTCCGTTAATGTGGCTTTCAAAGCCGTACGACTAGTCAGCAATGAGTTGAAATCAACTCGCTTCATTCTCAACAGAGTTTCAAATCTCTCTGCAACCCTTTCAGCTTCTGCCTTTTCTTCCCTCAGGATCCGTGTCTCAGACTCCACCCTGGATAACTTATTTTCTAATTGTTGAATGGTCCTAGCTGACGGGTCCTACAAGATGGTAAGCGAGTTTTCCCCAACGACGAAAAAAACGAGCAAATCCCTCAATAAATTCATTTTTGAATAAGAGATTTTCAAATGTGATAAGGGAAAACAAACATAATAAGTGTGATAACACTGTGATGATGCATGGTCGATGGATACATGCATCCCTGCGGCCATGAGCCCAAGAATATGCAAGCATAGGCATGGCTACAATGTGGCTCATGCACAAAAGATGAGCAAAGTATCTACATTAGTAAGTATAATAGGAAATCAAACGGCCTTTGAGACACCCACCGATGGAACTTGTGATCTTCCTAGCCTCCATTAAAGATAATCATAGGATTTTGTTTTCTATGGGATCATTCTGAAGTGCAATCATATTCAATTTCTGAAGAGTAGCCCAACTTTCTTCTCCACAGCTGAACATTGAAAGCATTCTTACCTATCTGTCTATGGATCTTCAACAAGTGAACCAAACCAATGTCTGTAATTTCACTCTCATCAACATGATTATTGGAATCATCAAAGCATTCTTACCTATCTGTCTATGGATCTTCAACAAGTGAACCCAACCAATGTCTGTAATTTCACTCTCATCAACATGATTATTGGAATCATCAAAATCTTTGGTAATAGACCCTAAATTGACTTGATCACACTACAAAGAGGACCAAGAGTCAAAGAAGCCCTTCCGCATTTTTGGGAACGACGATCAGTTGTTGGACTAAATACTTTAATGCCCTCATCGTTTCAATATTTAAGTTCTTTGTGAATGAGACATACACTTTCAATTGGCCAATAACGTGAACACATTAATGTAAATGTATTAATAATCAATGAATGTATTAAATTGGACCCATTTCAGCAAATATATGGCTTCTCCAGCATGCCCAAAGATTTTTGTTAATATAAGAGGAATTTTGCATGGGAGGGGATTGACCCCGATTTTACAAATTGGAAAGGGGTTTGCAAATTCAGGAAGGGGCTAGCCATGCCTAGTTGGTGTAACTCCGTCCAAATGGGTAGAGTTTTCCAAACTACACCGGTGAAATATTCCATAACACATGCGCAACAATTGTGGACATCGACAACATTGATTATTGCATAGGGAGCGAGCTTGGAGAGGTGTAGGTTTTGGCCATTTGTAGTGCTATGTACACTCATCAATGCAACATATTCTCACCTGCACGCTGATTTCGACTTGCATCTCCAAATCGGCCAGTCACTAGTGGTTGACACGTGGTAGTTTCCTCACCTGCGTTAGGTGATCATATTGCAAGGGTCGGTTGTGCACGAAGCCTCAGTTAGACTCGATGGGGGTTTATTTAGTGCTCAGCATGGGTTGAAAACTAATGCCTCTTGTACATGCAACGCATGTTATCAATGTGACTCATATATAGCCAAGAAGCCAATTTCATTAAAAAAAACAAAATTGCACAACACATAGCGTATCTGCCGCTGCTGCCGGACGGTGGCGCTGCCCAATGCTGAAACCAATCCACGCCGGCGCGGACTAGTTTGTACCAGGGCCATATGTACTGCCTGTTAGAATAAAACAAAAATCATGTTGTGTCTAGCTTGCTGACGACCTACTTGTATAGAGTGTTGAACCTGTTGGAACCAGTCCACGGCGACGCAGACTGGTTTGAATAGGTTTCACAAGGGCACTTGCAACGCAAAGTCGTTTGAATACCAAAAAACCTACAAGAATAAAAAACACCAAGAAGGAAATGAACCCGAGAACTGCTGCTCAGATAGAATTCTAGTATCCTTGTTAATGCGTCAAAATTTGCAAGAACGATCATGTGCACATGGGTGGCTCTACAATCTTTCTCATTGAAAATCGTTAGTGGCTAGCAACATCAGGTACCAATTTCCATGCCCAACTTGCTGCACACAGTGCCCACGTTCAACTCGCTACTGCAAACTTCTACATCATGACCCTTGCGAGATATCTTGTTGTACATGCTGTCGCAACCTAGGGCACCAAAGAAAAGTAGCCATAATATAATCTACTACGCCTCGTCATTCACACACGTTGTGTCCTCCCAGTTGATTGGATGCTTCAGCTTAACAAACCTCCATGTGTATAGCTCTCCAACTACACACGCTCGATGGCAAATTCATCAGCGCCATGCCAAGTGAGAGCTCTAATAAGCTGCTCATCCAGGCTCCCTCGATGTCAATTACTGTCGCAACTTGCGAGTCACCAGTCCGCTCTTGATCGACGTGTTCGATTAAAGAATAGGGAAAATTACCAAAATACACCTCAAACATCAAATATTCTCAAAATATCCCCAATATTTTTTCATAAATTCCCAGAATGCCCTTCAAGTTTTCCAAAATTCCCAAAATACCCCTGTTTGTGATATTAGATTTCTCCAAATATAAAAAAAATTGTAACTTTATTAAGAAGGCTGATTGTCTATCAATACAAGATGCTAAAATCAGAATCCGAGTTGGTTATGTAGGCTTTGGAATTGAATTGCTTCATTATTTTTAGACGTAATTGTCTTTTTTTGCGAGGTAATTTGTGATAAATTACATGCTAAGCACTCAAAAACAAATCTCAATTGTTAAAAGGAATAAAGGTTAGAAAATCTTGAACAATCCCAAGAAAATAGATTCAACAGTATTTTGGGAATTTCCACAAATTAGAGGGGTATTTTGATAATTTTTCCTAAAAAAATAACATGCCCATTGGCTTTAAAAGAGAACATGCCATTAGCCAAAAAGAGCACTTAACCTACTTGTCTTAATGAAAATGAGCATGCCCATTAGCCTAGAAAAGCCTAGAAAAAGGTCAACGCCTAAAGCCTTTGTACTTCTATAAGGTTTTAACATGAAATGCTTTTTGTTGGATGGTATGCACGTTTTCTACCCACGTTTATGATCCTTACATTAGAGAGATTTTAACTTTGGCTATATGCGAGTTTACAGTGGAGAATAGGCATGCTCATATCAAGTTTTGGAAGATGCTCAACTGGATAGTGCTAGATTTAGGATTTGAAAATCTAGAATTTAGGGGTTTCATGGTAGATGAGGCTAATGCTAATTGGTTTGCGGTTTGTACTGTGTACTTTCGAGGTGCAATGAAAAAAAAGCCAGAGAAAGAAAGATCTACGACTCTTTTGCGTTGAGGTGCTAATTGAATCTAGCATGACATGATTATTCTCTTCAATATAGTTTGCACTTGCATCAATTTGTCAAGGGTGTTTCTCATATTTGCTCGAAAATTGGCTTTGCTCGATTTTCCTTGCTCGTTGATTAGAAAGCCTTCTAGCTGACTGAGTTTCAATGATACTGTGGCACAGGGTCTGGGTTGCTCTCTCCTGATCCAGCTTTTCAATCTGCTGCTTAGCCTGCTTCAGTTCAGTTTTTATCGTGGTTAATTCATCATCTGACACTGAAGCATCCAGCATTTGTCCTAAGGATTCACAATAGTGTTCTAAGATGACTGAATAAGTACAGAACATCCATTCTTCATTGTGACCAGGTCACAGGCAGTTGGCTCATAAATCGTGACAGGAGGCATATATGGTAATGTAGAATAATTAGATTTATGCAGAAGTAGACGTCCTTTGAGAGGATGAGTCTGCAGCTGCTGTAACCTGTCTTTCTTAGTTAACCGCAGGGCTGCTTCACTATAAGGTATGGAAACCTTTCAAAGTGGACTTTAAGGTGTTCGTCCTTTTCCCTTATCAGTCTAATCTACTGGCTGCTCAACACTAGCCCTATCTGACTGGTCTTGTCCTGTACTGGTGGTTGCTGAAATTTGCCCTGCTGACTAGCTGACTCCACCCGTGGTCTAGACTAGAGGTTGTTCATTTTGGCTGGTTGGAGTCTTTTCAATAGACACTGTTTGCATTTGACTTTCTAACTGCTTAAGAACAGTAGTGCTTTTAGTCAGTGTCGTCCTTGGTCTTTTAGAATTGCCAACTTCCTCTTGTGTGGCCTTTCTCTTTTGTCCAGTGAGAGCTAACTGGTTTTCTGGGGATTCTTCATCTGATGATAAATCCACATTGCTGGGAACTGGAAATGGCTTCTGGCTCCAAGACGTTCTTACCTGGGCATGGGCGTCTGGAGCAAATGCCCAATAAAGAAACTGCCAAACATACCAAGCTTTGAAGACATTCTGAGACTTCAACTTGGTAGTCTGTTGAAGCACATTATGTGACAATGTCTGATAGGGATTGATAGAAACTGTAGAGTCCAATGTTTTTGCTATGAGCATAGCAAATAGCTTCTCTGACACATAAGTCGGATTGTTTTTAAGACTCACACCTTCAGCTACAAAGCGGTAAGTAGCAGGAATGTCCAGACCTGCTAATGGAACCCCTTGTGCACTGGCTTTTTGTTTCTTTTTGGCAGCATCATCTTCTTTCAAGGCTGCACTGATTTGCTCTGCAGTTGCCACCTATGGCTTATGGCCCATTTGGCATTTGGAATGCGAAAGCAATATTTTCTGGAGTGACTGACACTTTCCTACCATAGACCATAGCACTTTCGTCTTCAGCATTGAACGAATCCAGAACTTGCCTTATAATAGCTGTGTCAAACTCTATCCTTGTGGCTTGCACAACCACATGCAAATTCCATAGTCTAAGTAAGGCCTCGGCTCACTCAGTAAACACATATCTCTGTATTTTACTGTGAGGAATAAGCGGAAGAGTTGCTTTTGCAACAACAATAAGGGCTTGGGTTTCTTCTATAGTTTCCTGCATCTTCTCGGACATTTTCTTCCTACCCATACACCGTGAAGACGATGAATCAATATACGAAGAAGAAGAGGACTTACTTGATTCGTCAAACCCGTAT